>NC_072432.2:110240833-110845000 GCF_028878055.3 Symphalangus syndactylus
GGCAGGCAGGAGTCAAGATCAGGTCCCACAGCTGCAGTGGAAAGTGGACCAGAGGGCAGGACTGGGTGACAGTAGCAGGCTAGGAGGCCATTGGATGACCTCAGAGACATAACGTGGTGGTGGAAAGGATAGAAGTGGATGGGTTTCAGCGGGATTTAGGAGGTAGTGTCAATGCAAGGAACAGAAGGAAGAGTGGGTTGGTCAAAAATGCGCCTAGGCTTTAGAAAAATGGATAGTGGAACTCATGCTGAGATGGAGAACTCCACCAAAGACCAGCTATGTCTAGTTTGCTACATCCTGAAATTGAGGTGCCTTTGAGACTAACAAAAAGAAATGTCCAGAAGGCAGCTTAACATACAAGTCGGATGCTCTTGAGAGCTCCAGACTTATGTTTCCCAAAGGGACATGATCTCTCCTGGCTGGGTCTTCACAGCACTTTGTATGTCTCTTGCTGCCACCATTAATGGTTTCTGTTTTGGATCATGATTATCTTTCTCTGCCATCTATCATTTACCAAGTGAAGTCTAAGTCCAAAAGTGTTTTCTCAATAGCACTAAGATTTAGTACCTTTGAAAATACAGTTATGTCTCACTTTACATAATAGATGAGTATTGGGTTGTCTTGAAATTGACCTTACAAAATTGAGTGTATGTAGAGGGGAAGGGCTTAAATCCATGGCCCAGACACTTGGAATTCCTCTGGAGTCTCCTGCTTCCGTTTAGTTTCAGTTCTGGTACTGGCCCTTTTTCCCAATTACAGGCTTCTAAGGTGAGCCAGTCTGCTCAATTAGAGGAAAGGGTGCTTACTTCGGGTCTGGCCTTTCTAGAAGGGGCAGTAAGGCATGGAGAATTCCAATCTGGGCTCCAAGACTATTGCCTTCCTCTAAAATGTCTCAAAGAACAAAAAAAAGGTTCTTCCCTTGAGCTTCAGATTACACTAAGGCAGAGATAGAAAGATGGACCCTTGACATACAGACTTGTCATAGGATTTATTTGGGGCCAGCTCCCCAGGGAAGTCTTGGTGATCGTTCCAAGTAATAAGGGAGAGTGAGTCTATGATTTGGTTCCTTATTCGCTTACTCATGGCATAGCTCAGTGAAGCCCAGAATCACTCAGATTTCAGGCCATTGCTCTTTTAGTTAGCAGGTTCAGCTGCTTTGAAATATCTAGCGTAGAGCAAAATAGCGCTTATTAGGTGCCTTTATTATAACAGTTTGGGACCCTTGTGAGGGATCAGAATTCCTAATTACAGAATCCAAAGGATGTAGCTTTCTTGACTGTTCAAACTGGCAGAAGGGTCTGAGAGGCCCAGATGGGATAAGACTTGTTGGTAGGGCTTCTAGGCCATGGTGATGCTCAGACACAGGCCCATACTGGAATTATACCGTGGTGGTTCTTCCAAGTGGTTGGGAGGTGGGGCAGCAGGAGTGTGTGTGTGAGGAGGTGTGCCGTTAGCTGAAAGGCTGGAAGACTGGTTGGACAGAAGTCCAGGATGACTGCATTGGGAAAAGGAAGTCGCTGGACTGAACTCCTCTGAGTGCATGGGGCATAGTTCATCCTGAGTGCCATTGTGACCTGCCTGAGACAGCAGGACTCTTCTAGGCCCCATTTGCCAGCAGGGAGGCTTCTGCCAATCTCTGTGGAGGCCTAGCACTCTTTGGCTCAGGTCTGGTGTGATGGGGCTGCTGGTGGTACTCTGTATTAGGTTGGCTGAGGCAGACAGTGCCTGCAGTGCCTTAATTCCCATTTTAGAAAGAACTGGTAGGACAGGGAGGGAAGAGTTCAACCTTGCCCATCCAGGTGGTTGCTTCTGAGAAGAAGTGGGCAAGGAAACAAAATGGACATCTCAAACAGCTATTGAGAAAAGAGGGGATGGCTCTAAACGAAGCCACAGTCCAGATCACAATTGTATTAGTCAGGGTTCTACAGAAAAACAGAACCAATATGATATTTGCACGTGTATATATGTGTGTGTGTCTGTGTATATGTGTGTGGAGAGGGGTTTGGGAACATGGAAAAATTTTTAAGAAATTGGGCCAGGCACGGCGGCTCACTCTTGTAATCTCAGCACTTTGGGAGGCCGAGGCGGGGGGATCACGAGGTCAGGAGATTGAGACCACGGTGAAACTCCGTCTCTACTAAAAATACAAAAAATTAGCTGGGCGTGGTGGCGGGTGCCTGTAGTCCCAGCTACTCAGAGAGGCTGAGGCAGGAGAATGGCGTGAACCCAGGAGGCAGAGCTTGCAGTGAGCCGAGATTGCGCCACTGCACTCCAGCCTGGGCGACAGAGCGAGACTCCGTCTCAAAAAAAAAAAAAAAAAGAAAGAAATTAGCTCATGCAATTGTAGGGGCTGGCATCTCCAAAATGTGTAGGGAAAGTTGGCAACAGCCTAGAGATTCAGGTAAGAATTGATGTTCAGTCTTAAATCCAAAGGCTGGAAACTCAGGCAGATTTTCTGGATTTCATCTGGAGGCAGAATTCTTTCTTCTTAGGAGAAACCTGTTTTTGCTCTTAAGGCCTTCAACTAATTCGATGAGGTCCCATCCACGTTTATGGAGGCTAATTTGCTTTACTTAAAGTCAATTTATTTACTGTAAATATTAATCCCATCTAAAAAAATACCTTCACAGCAACATCTAGACTAATGTTTGACCAAAAAACTGCACACCATACCCTAGCCAAGGTGACACGTAAAATTAACCATCACAACAACACCCATGGAACATTGTCATCTCTTAAAGGAAGAAGGGTCATTAGGTAATCATTTTACCCTTGAGAGAGTGGGAGATGGAGGGAGGGGCAGTGTTGTCCTTATTTCCTTATTTATGGGGCTTATTTGTTTCAATCTTTAGCTACTTCTTGAACTTTGAGTCTTCCATTGGCCCACACTAGGGTGGCATTTGGGTGGCTGGCCTATCATAGATCATTCCCTTCTTAAAGGCTTCTATCATTTGTATTAGCCAGAGTCCCAAACTCCTGGTCCTTGGTTGGGGCCCATCTATACACATGAAAACACCTTAAGGATAGAATCCACATCTGTTCATTTTGGTAGTCCATGTTGTCTAGTACCTCAGTACTGAGTCTTATATATAATGGACATTATTCATTAAAAAAATCAAAGTCTTCCAAGTTCACACAAGGCATTGTGATAGGTGTTGGAGTAGCCATTGAATACGCACACACACACAATACATTTACATATATATACACACATACACACATATATATATACACACACACTTATATATTTACTTATTGAGTGAATTATTTCACACCACTTTATGTTATGATTTGTATTTTCTTTTTCTCCTGAGTAGTGGGGAATGGTTTCAAACTAGTATATCCTAGAACATAGTCCTGTAAGTACTTACTCCCTGGCTGGCATTCATAGTTCCTGTGATTTGCCTCAGGTTACTTTTCAGCCCTCACTGTTCCCCTCCCACAGCCTGAACTCAGACCACACCACACTAGCTTCCCTTCATAGTCACTCTGGAAGCATTTTCACTCTCATGACATTCCTTTTACCTGAAATGCCTTTTCTTGCCTGTTCCTTCCTCTTTTAATCCATTCAGATCTATTATTCCATAGAGGAGCTCAGGTCCCCCACTCTGTCTGAATTCTGAACATCATAGCCCTTTCAGAAACCTCTTTTACTTATGGTAGACCACTTAGGTATTTCTTATAGCCTCTATAAGCTTCTAGAAGACAAGGTCTGTGTCTCATTCCAGATGGTAGCCTTGCCCAGTACTTTGTACTTGGCAGGTATTAATGAAGTAAAACTCATTGGAGCCTCCAGTAGTCCTTGTATTATGTTTGATACATGCTTAGTTTGCCCAGGCCACCATTACAAAATATCCTTGACTGGGTAGCTTATAAACAATGAAAATTTATTTCTCACAGTTCTCGAGGCTGGAAAGTCCAAGATCTAGGTGCCAATAGATTTAGCAGAGGTTAGGACTGCCCTCTGCTTCATATATGGCACCTAGTCTTGCTGCATCCTCACATGGTGGAAGGGGCAAACAAACTCCTTCATGCCTCTTTTATAAAGGCACTAATCCCATTTATTAGGGCTCTGCCCTCATGACCTAATCACCTCCTATAGGCCCCACCCCTTAATATTATCACATTGGGGATTAAGTTACAACATCTGAATTTTAGTGAGACATAGACATTCAGAACATAGCAATACGTAAGTTAGGAATCTATTCAGCCAATACATATAATTTTAGGCTGATTACCCAGTTTCTGGACTATCTTAAAGTTTGCTTTTCTTTGTGTATTTAAAATGTAGTAAAAGGACAGGAGAAGAAATAAATACCCTACCCTTTTTATTGTTGAGAAGTGGACAACTTACAAAAATTAATCAAAGATTTAAAACAAATGATGGCAAGACAGATTAAAAGATAATGTGAGTTATTTATCTGTGGTCCTCCATTTCATCAACACTCACAAGTTGATTAAGATGCTTTGCTCTGGAGGCTGGTAACAGCAATCCAAAACTTTATTTTTCTTATTACTCACAGTTCTGTTTCAGTTAGCTGCTACTTAGGAACTCCTTGTCTGGTGAGATGAGAGAAAGAGAAAGGCATATAATGGGAAGTAGCAAAGGGGTGGACTGAAGCCTGCCTTCATTTCTTTTGCAGTTCAGTGGGTTTGGGTCAGACTAGATATCACCACTGAAAGGGAGATAACTGTTCTAACTGTGGAGAAGTTCTGGTGTCCACAATGTTCTTGAGGATGTAACGACGTAAGGACATTCTTACAAGCTCATTAGTTTTCTTCCCATAGAGGCATTGGCATGCTCAGATGCCAGAGGATATTGTGTCAGCGCAACAAGCCCAGAATCCTGGCAACAATTTTAAATGTTGGAACCTTATTGAAAATGACTCTTTTCACATTAGGAAGTTTTGTTGGCAGAGAATGAAGCAGACTTTGCCCTTTGCCAAAGCATAGGAAAACTTGTGCGTAATTTTCTTTTAGTCAGCCCTTGTTGTTCTTTTAGAATCTTTGGTGGATACGGAGATACTTGCCCAAAGAGAATAATTGTGAAGAAAAGGTAATTCTAAGGAATGATGCCTTGTTTTTGGAATGTTTACTCATGCACAGCACCAGCAATTTGTTTTTGTTATTGTTGTTGCCTTATTGACTTTTGGATGGTAAGCCACTGGACCATTCTAAGCCCAAGTAGGGATCTCTAAATTTGATTAGTATTTCAAAATCACCTCATGATGTGACTTATGTATTATAGGCCACATGTATTTTGTGGTTAAAAGCCTCAATTAAATCTACGGCATGAACTGTCAGTTTCTTTTAATTCTCATGGCTATGTTCCCCTCATCCCCCAGGGTATTTTGCATATATGAACCCTATTTAAAATGTGGTTTAATTTGAACTACCACTTTGAAAAGTAAAGTTTATCAAATCACTTTCAACCATGATTGTTATAATTTATATTTACTAGAAATATGTTCATTAATCAATAATATATTGATCAAGTAGCAAAAATGGAAACAAGTACATTTTCCCCCAGGTTACTTTCCATTTTAATTTAAGTGAATTTTATATCAGTTAAGTTTTTTTGTTTCTCTTTCAAAATCACAACATACGTCAAAGGTTTATATTGATGGTCTAGAAAAAGAATCAACAGTGATCTAATGACTAAAATTGCAAATCCATCTTCATTTTCACTGACTAGGAGAAATGTGTAATGTCATTGTTAATGGGGCATCATATGGAGTTTAAAATAGTAATCAAGTTTTCTGTGAGTTTGGTTATTTGGTTCAATTGTAATTGTTCTATCTTTGTGTATGTATCTATAGGGGCATCTTCTGAAAAATTCTTATTTCATTTGCAGCATGGGCAAAAACTGTATTTGAAGATTAATTACTAACGTTCACATCTTAGGGTTCCCTTTCCTTAGTACAAAAGTAGTTGTGGTCCACTTTATTTCACAGTGCTTTTATACAAGAACCATGTGATGAATTGCATCTTGAATTTAGTTCCTGAAAGTCTCTGCAAGGACTGTTGCTTAATTTTGCTGGTCAGTAAAAGATGTGTAACCCTGTGTATTGCCATTTGTGACTTTTCTGTCACAAAAATTTAGTATCTGACTATTGCTGTTTATTCACATCAGGAGTATGGTGATATCTTATCCCAAAGCTCCTTTTGGATGTTCTATTTCCTTCATCTTAAATTATCCTCTTTTATATTATGCTGTGACCATAGGCCTCTTCAGATTCTTTGTAAGTAGGCTGGGTACATATTTCTAAAAATATGTTTTCTGGTTAATAGTTTGCTTTCTATGGAAGTGGTGCAAAGGAGAAATATCTGAAGCAGAGAATGCATTTGCTTTATATCCAAAAACCTAGAGTCCATTAGAAAAATGTGTGGCAGGGGGTGGAGCCAAGATGGCCGAATAGGAACAGCTCCGGTCTCCAGCTCCCAGCCCCAGCGACACAGAAGACGGGTGATTTCTGCATTTCTGCTTGAGGTACCGGTTTCATCTCACTAGGGAGTGCCTAACAGTGGGTTCAGGACAGTCAGTGAAGCGCACTGTGCGCGAGCCGAAGCAGGGCGAGGCATTGCCTCACTCGGGAAGCGCAAGGGGTCAGGGAGTTCCCTTTCCTAGTCAAAGAAAGGGGAAACAGACGGCACCTGGAATATCGGGTCAGTCCCGTCCTAATACTGCACTTTTCCAACGGGCCTGGAAAACGGCACACTAGGAGATTGTGTCCCGCACCTGGCTCGGAGGGTCCTATGCCCACAGAGTCTTGCTGATTGCTAGCACAGCAGTCTGAGATCACGCTGCAAGGCGGCAACGAGGCTGGGGGAGGGGCGCCCGCCATTGCCCAGGCTTGCTTAGGTAAACAAAGCAGCCAGGAAGCTCGAACTGGGTGGAGCCCACCACAGCTCAAGGAGGCCTGCCTGCCTCTGTAGGCTCCACCTCTGGGGGCAGGGCACAGACAACCAAAAACTCAGTGAGGACCTCCACAGCCTTAAATGTCCCTGTCTGACTGACAGCTTTGAAGAGAGTAGTGGTTCTCCCAGCACGCAGCTGGAGATGTGAGAACGGACAGACTGCCTCCTAAAGTGGGTCCCTCACCCCTGAGCAGCCTAACTGGGAGGCACCCCCCCAGTAGGGACAGACTGACACCTCATTCAACCGGGTACTCCTCTGAGACAAAACTTTCAGAGGAACTATCAGACAGCTGAATTTGTGGTCTCACAAAAATCCGCTGTTCTGCAGCCACCGGTGCTGACACCCAGCCAAACAGGGTCTGGAGTGGACCTCTAGTAAACTCCAACAGACCTGCAGCTGAGGGTCTTGTCTGGTAGAAGGAAAATTAACAAACAGAAAGGACATCCACACCAAAAACCCATGTGTACATCACCATCATCGAAGACAAAAAGTAGACAAAACCACAAAGATGGGGAAAAAACAGACCAAAAAAACTGGAAACTCTAAAAAACAGAGCACCTCTCCTCCTCCAAAGGAATGCAGTTCCTCACCAGCAACGGAACAAAGCTGGATGGAGGATGACTTTGATGAGTTGAGAGAAGAAGGCTTCAGACGATCAAACTACTCTGAGCTACGAGAGGAAATTCAAAACAATAGCAAAGAAGTTAAAAACTTTGAAAAAAAATTAGAAGAATGGATAACTAGAATAACCAATGGAGAGAAGGGCTTAAAGGAGATGATGGAGCTGAAAGCCAAGTTTCGAGAACTACGCAAAGAATGCAGAAGCCTCAGTAGCAGATGCGATCAACTGGAAGAAAGGGTATCGCTGATAGAAGATGAAATGAATGAAATGAAGAGAGAAGGGAAGTTTAGAGAGAAAAGAATAAAAAGAAATGAACAAAGCCTCCAAGAAATTTGGGACTATGTGAAAAGACCAAACCTACGTCTGATTGGTGTACCTGAAAATGATGGGGAGAATGGAACCAAGTTGGAAAACACTCTGCAAGATATTATCCAGGAGAACTTCCCCAATCTAGCAAGGCAGGCCAGCATTCAGATTCAGGAAATACAGAGAACGCCACAAAGATACTCCTCGAGAAGGGCAACTCCAAGACACATAATTGTCAGATTCACCAAAGTTGAAATGAAGGAAAAAATGTTAAGGGCAGCCAGAGAGAAAGGTCGGGTTACCCACAAAGGGAAGCCCATCAGACTAACAGCTGATCTCTCAGCAGAAACTCTACAAGCCAGAAGAGAGTGGGGGCCGATATTCAACATTCTTAAAGAAAAGAATTTTCAACCCAGAATTTCCTATCCCGCCAAACTAAGCTTCATAAGTGAAGGAGAAATAAAATACTTTACAGACAAGCAAACGCTGAGTGATTTTGTCACCACCAGGCCTGCCCTAAAAGAGCTCCTGAAGGAAGCACTAAACATGGAAAGGAACAACCGGTACCAGCCCCTGCAAAAACATGCCAAACTGTAAAGACCATCAAGGCTAGGAAGAAACTATAGCATCTAATGAGCAAAATAACCAACTAACATCATAATGACAGGATCAGATTCACACATAACAATATTCACGTTAAATGTAAATGGGCTAAATGCTCCAATCAAAAGACACAGACTGGCAAACTGGATAAGGAGTCAGGACCCATCAGTGTGCTGTATTCAGGAAACCCATCTCACGTGCAGAGACACACATAGACTCAAAATAAAGGGATGGAGGAAGATCTATCAAGCAACTGGAAAACAAAAAAAGGCAGGGGTTGCAATCCTAGCCTCTGATAAAATAGACTTTAAACCAACAAAGATCAAAAGAGACAAAGAAGGCCATTACATAATGGTAAAGGGATCAATTCAACAAGAAGAGCTAACTATCCTAAATATATATGCACCCAACACAGGAGCACCCAGGTTCATAAAGCAAGTCCTCAGTGACCTACAAACGGACTTAAACTCCCACACAATAATAATGGGAGATTTTAACACCCCACTGTCAGCATTAGACAGATCAACGAGACAGAAAGTTAACAAGGATATCCAGGAATTGAACTCAGCTCTACATAAAGTGGACCTAATAGACATCTACAGAACTCTGCACCCCAAATCAACAGAATATACATTTTTTTCAGCACCACACCACACCTATTCCAAAATTGACCACATAGTTGGAAGTAAAGCTCTTCTCAGCAAATGTAAAAGAACAGAGATTATAACAAACTGTCTCTCAGACCACAGTGCAATCAAACTAGAACTCAGGATTAAGAAACTCAGTCAAAACCGCTCAACTACATGGAAACTGAACAACCTGCTCCTGAATGACTATTGGGTACATAATGAAATGAAGGCAGAAATAAAGATGTTCTTTGAAACCAACGAGAACAAAGACACAACATACCAGAATCTCTGGGACACGTTCAAAGCAGTGTGTAGAGGGAAATTTATAGCACTAAATGCCCACAAGAGAAAGCAGGAAAGATCCAAAATTGACGCCCTAACATCACAATTAAAAGAACTAGAAAAGCAAGAGCAAACACATTCAAAAGCTAGCAGAAGGCTAGAAATAACTAAAATCAGAGCAGAACTGAAGGAAATAGAGACACAAAAAACCCTTCAAAAAATTAATGAATCCAGGAGCTGGTTTTTTGAAAAGATCAACAAAATTGATGGACTGCTAGCAAGACTAATAAAGAAGAAAAGAGAGAAGAATCAAATAGATGCAATAAAAAACGAAAAAGGGGATATCACCACCGATCCCACAGAAATACAATCTACCATCAGAGAATACTACAAACACCTCTATGCAAATAAACTAGAAAATCTAGAAGAAATGGATAAATTCCTCGACACATACACCCTCCCAAGACTAAACCAGGAAGAAGTTGAATCTCTGAATAGACCAATAACAGGTTCTGAAATTGTGGCAATAATCAATAGCTTACCAACCAAAAAGAGTCCAGGACCTGATGGATTCACAGCTGAATTCTACCAGAGGTACAAGGAGGAACTGGTACCATTCCTTCTGAAACTATTCCAATCGATAGAAAAAGAGGGAATCCTCCCTAACACATTTTATGAAGCCAGCATCGTCCTGATACCAAAACCTGGCAGAGACATAACCAAAAAAGAGAATTTCAGACCAATATCCTTGATGAACATTGATGCAAAAATCCTCAATAAAATACTGGCAAACCGAATCCAGCAGCACATCAAAAAGCTTATCCACCATGATCAAGTGGGCTTCATCCCTGGGATGCAAGGCTGGTTCAACATACACAAATCAATAAATGTAATCCAGCATATAAACAGAACCAAAGACAAAAACCACATGATTATCTCCATAGATGCAGAAAAGGCCTTTGACAAAATTCAACAACCCTTCATGCTAAAAACTCTCAGTAAATTAGGTATTGATGGGACATATCTCAAAATAATAAGAGCTATCTACAACAAACCCACAGCCAATATCATACTGAATGGGCAAAAACTGGAAGCATTCCCTCTGAAAACTGGCACAAGACAGGGATGCCCTCTCTCACCGCTCCTATTCAACATAGTGCTGGAAGTTCTGGCCAGAGCAATCAGGCAGGAGAAGGAAATAAAGGGTATTCAATTAGGAAAAGAGGAAGTCAAATTGTCCCTGTTTGCAGATGACATGATTGTATATCTAGAAAACCCCATTGTCTCAGCCCAAAATCTCCTTAAGCTGATTAGCAACTTCAGCAAAGTCTCAGGATACAAAATCAATGTACAAAAATCACAAGCATTCATGTACACCAATCACAGACAAACAGAGAGCCAAATCATGAGTGAACTCCCATTCACAATTGCTTCAAAGAGAATAAAATACCTAGGAATCCAACTTACAAGGGATATGAAGGACCTCTTCAAGGAGAACTACAAACCACTGCTCAATGAAATAAAAGAGGATACAAACAAATGGAAGAACATTCCATGCTCATGGGTTGGAAGAATCAATATCGTGATTCAATGCCATCCCCATCAAGCTACCAATGACTTTCTTCACAGAATTGGAAAAAACTACTTTAAAGTTCATATGGAACCAAAAAAGAGCCCGCATCGCCAAGTCAATCCTAAGCCAAAAGAACAAAGCTGGAGGCATCACGCTACCTGACTTCAAACTATACTACAAGGCTACAGTAACCAAAACAGCATGGTACTGGTACCACAACAGAGACATAGATCAATGGAACAGAACAGAGCCCTCAGAAATGATGCCGCATAGCTACAACTATCTGATCTTTGACAAACCTGAGAAAAACAAGAAATGGGGAAAGGATTCCCTATTTAATAAATGGTGCTGGGAAAACTGGCTAGCCATATGTAGAAAGCTGCAACTGGATCCCTTCCTTACACCTTATACAAAAATTAATTCAAGATGGATTAAAGACTTATATGTTAGACCTAAAACCATTAAAATCCTACAAGAAAACCTAGGCAATACCATTCAGGACATAGGCGTGGGCAAGGACTTCATGTCTAAAACACCAAAAGCAATGGCAACAAAAGCCAAAATCGACAAATGGGATCTCATTAAACTAAAGAGCTTCTGCACAGCAAAAGAAACTATCATCAGAGTGAACAGGCAACCTACACAATGGGAGAAAATTTTTGCAACCTACTCATCTGACAAAGGGCTAATATCCAGAATCTACAATGAACTCAAACAAATTTACAAGAAAAAAACAAACAACTCCATCAAAAAGTGGGCAGAGGACATGAACAGACACTTCTCAAAAGAAGACATTTATGCAGCCAAAAAACACACGAAGAAATGCTCCTCATCACTGGCCATCAGAGAAATGCAAATCAAAACCACAGTGAGATACCATCTCACACCAGTTAGAATGGCCATCATTAAAAAATCAGGAAACAACAGGTGCTGGAGAGGATGTGGAGAAATAGGAACACTTTTACACTGTTGGTGGGACTGTAAACTAGTTCAACCATTGTGGAAGTCAGTGTGGCGATTCCTCAGGGATCTCGAACTAGAAATACCATTTGACCCAGCCATCCCATTACTGGGTATATACGCAAAGGACTATAAATCATGCTGCTATAAAGACACATGCACACGTATGTTTATTGCGGCACTATTCACAATAGCAAAGAGTTGGAACCAACCCAAATGTCCAACAACGATAGACTGGATTAAGAAAATGTGGCACATATACACCATGGAATACTATGCAGCCATAAAAAATGATGAGTTCGTGTCCTTTGTAGGGACATGGATGAAACTGGAAAACATCATTCTCAGTAAACTATCGCAAGGACAAAAAACCAAACACCGCATGTTCTCACTCATAGGTGGGAATTGAACAATGAGAACTCATGGACACAGGAAGGGGAACATCACGCTCTGGGGACTGTTGTGGGGTGGGGGGAGGGGGGAGGGACAGCATTAGGAGATACACCTAATGCTAAATGACGAGTTAATGGGTGCAGGAAATCAACATGGCACATGGATACATATGTAACAAACCTGCACATTGTGCACATGTACCCTAAAACCCTAAAGTATAATAAAAAAAAAAAAAAAAAAAAAAAGAAAAATGTGTGGCAGCTGGGAGACACTTTGTAAATATCTGTCCAGTTGAAGTGAATATACCACATAAATCTTTCTTCAGATTTTAAAATTAAGACCTGTCCTGTATTGGTGCCTCTTTGCTTCTTATAGCCTCTGCCCTCTTTTTCATCTTACCAATTTTAAAGCAGGTTTTTAGGAACTGTTGTTCATGCCCCGGAGAATTCTGTGAGAGCTTCTGAGCCACAGTGTTCAAGTGACTTGCCATTTTTTTCTTTCCCTGTTTGGGGGTGTATGTGTTTTCAGGTGGAGGAGATGGTATCTGTCATCATCAGTGCAGCACATTCATCAAATCTCATTAATACAGCCCAAAGCCAAGACAGAAATACACACTTCTGTGTAAAGGACTCTCCAAGATTTTTGAACTGAGAAGCAAGTGTCAGAAGTAAATAGATCCTAGGACGGTGTGTTGCCTGGGCCTGCCTGATTTGATACAGTACGTAGTGTCTAGCGATTATGTCTCCTCTTTTTCCTCTTCCTTAAGAGCCCCTTAACATAGTGGGATATGACTTCCTTTTTTAACAGCATTGACCACTCTTGTGTCGTAGCCAAATTTTCTTCTCTTTCCTTTACTGAAAAGAGAGAGGCTGTTCTACAGCTACGTATTTTCTTATTTGAAAAAAAAGGAAAAAAAAGCTATATTCTTAGTTGTTTCGAAAAATTAAATCCCTTCTTCCTTCTTTAATGGCAAAAATAAATTTACTTTAATTCATGAGTATATTTTTATTTATATATAACTGTAGCCTCACCCATATCTACATTTCTGTATTTTATATAAATACTAATCTGTTATCTACCATTAGTGGGCTTTTGTTTTGAATTGTTTTTCCATGGCAATAGTATATTTTTGTCTTTAAGTTTTTTATATTAATTTAAACATGATATAAAGTATATACTAAATAACATTTTGAAGAAAAAATCCCACTAGGTCTAATTTCTCCCACACTGCTAATTTCATTAGTGCATATTACCTTGTACACATATTGAGCATAGTTGTTACTGAAGGATGTGTTTTGTTTTCTTTAGGGTTTGACTTGTCATGATTCAGCAGTCCCTAATACATTCTCCTTTGGATTTACAATGCCTAACCAAGTTTAAACGTCTATAATTTGTGGCCATGGTTCAAAGCAGAGCTAAGTGACTCTTGTGGGAGTAAAGTCACCCATATGGGATATGAGCTTCAGTGTCTTTAGACCTCTGCTTGAACTTGGGCCGGGCATGTGGCTCATGCTTGTAATCCCAACACTTTGGGAGGCTGAGGTGGGTGGATCACCTGAGGTCAGGAATTCAAGGCCAGCCTGGCCAACATGGTGAAACCCCGTCTGTACCAAAAATACAAAAAATTAGCTGGGCGTGGTGGCGGGCACCTGTAATCCCAGCTACTCAGGAGGCTGAGGCAGGAGAATCACTTGAACCCAAGAGGCGGAGGTTGCAGTGAGCCAAGAAGAAAACTCCATCTCAAAAAAAAACAAAAAGAGAACTCTGCTCTAACTCTAACCAAATGAGGTAGTGAGAATTGTCCACTACTAAGTCAATTTATAATACTAATAGTGACCAATTTAAAGTCAGAAGCCTTAAATAGGGACAGAGAAATTCTCATTGTAAAGACCCTTTCTACTTTATCTAGAAAAGTATCCTGAAACATTTGTAAGTTATCATTTGAGCACATTCTGATTGTTAATTAATGTGGAATATGCCTAATGCTTTCATTGCATTTTGCAGTCACATTTTCAAATGTAATGGTTTTGTACGTCAAAGTGGGTCAGCAGCAAATTGTATTTTACTATATATTATGAAGACAATCAAAATATGAAAGATACTTATTTTCAACCATTTAGGTAAATTGTTCTTTACACTCAAGACAGGAAATGGGATAATTCTATGGTTCTGCCAGAAGCTATGTTATTATGTCTTTTGGTTCATGAATGCGTGGAGGGTATTTCTTTACTAATATGCAAAGCTTAAATAACATAGCCCCAGTGACAGGTGTTGTTACTTGTTTTTAGCAGAAATGAGGAATAGCCTAAACAGAGTTAATTTGGTTTTTAAAATTCTGATATTTTTAGAGAAGAAATAAGGCTCTAACAATTCTAAGAATAACTTGCCACTAGCTATTTTCACTGGTTCTTCCTTTCCACTTCATTTATTGATTCTGCTTAGTAGACTTATAATTGGTTGTAAACTTCTGGAATTTCAGAGAAATAAGGTTTTATTAAGTAATAAATCATTTCTGTGTCTTTGATTAAAAGACTTTCAGTGTGGGCAGAATTGTTAGAATTTGTTGTTTTTATATGGATCTTTTCAGGATTTATCTCTTTGTATTAATCTGCATGGTTTCTAATCTCTGTAAATTAGAAAATGAGCTGATGACAAATCATAATTGACGTGGAAAGTCAGAAAAAAGAGGATGTCACCAATAGAAAAAAAGGATTATGACTTAAGGGTTATTATTTAAGAATCAGACCTGGCCAGGCACACTGGCTCACACTTGTAATCCCAGCACTTTGGGAGGCCCAGGCAGGCAGATCACGAGGTCGGGAGATGGAGATCGTCCTGGCTAACATGGTGAAACTCCGTCTCTACTAAAAATACAAAAAATTAGCCAGGTATGGTGGCGGGCACCTGTAGTCCCAGCTACTCGGGACGCTGAGGCAGGATAATGATGTGAACCTGGGAGGCAGAGCTTTCAGTGAGCCAAGATCACACCACTGCACTCCAGCCTGGGCGACAGAGTGAGACTACGTCTTAAAAAAAAAAAATCACTATTATTCCTAACACTAACAATTTCAGGAATAAACAGATTACTTGAAAGAAGCTAAGATAACTGTTTTCATGAAGTATAAGCACAAGAAGTTTCATTCCCTGATTTGTGGGCATAGGATTGTTATCATTTTCAAAGAGAACTGTTTGTGGAATTCTTTACTTCTCTTTGTTCAAGTACGTAGTAGCTTGACCTGTATGTTTTAGTTATTTTAAGGCTCAGGAGGCCCTGGGAAGCATTCTCTGAATTTTAAGGCTCCACTCTGGGTGCCTATAGCTCCCTGGGCATACCTCTGTATTAGCTTCTAATCACATGGTTTTGAAATTATTTATTTCTTTCATCTCCACTACATGCTTTTCAAGTACTTCCATAGTACGTGGCCCACAATGCTTACTCATTTTTTATTGAATTGAAGTAAACTAAAGGCCAAAACAGAAAACATAAAATAGGCTCTCTCATCTCTGAAGTTAACAATATACTTGATCAATGTGATATTCGATATTACACACATAGAAACATCAAAGGGTAAAAGAGAGGGAAATTTTTAGCTTATTATTCTTATCTGGTATCATTTTTAGTTTATTTCCTTAGGGAGCTGAGAGGCCTGTGTCTCTGTCTATGCTTGATTTGTATACTCCCTATACTTTTGTCTCCAAAAAGGGACTCTATGAGGAGGACATAGTGTTATTGCCTCTATATTACCTGTGCCCAGGCACTGCCAAGAGAAGTGAAAACTGTGCAGTGCCTAGGAGACCACTTTTCACTTTATATTAACTTATTCTCAGTAGAAGGCATAGGTGTACTATATTCACCTTTAGTAAGAGCACATGGGAATTAAGCATGGGATAGTGTACAGTCGTTTCCAATGGCAGCTGCTGAGGGCTAGGCAAAAGAAACAGACTGGTCATCAACATTGAGGGAAATGGGACAGTTCTCAATATTCCTGGCAGCCCCTTGGAGATACCAGGAGGAAGAGAACAAAATAACAAGCTAGTTAATGGAACCATGACGTAAGAAGCCCATGAGTCCGAGCAGCTTTGGGCATGTTATTGAGAGTGGCTAGTGGAGCCAAGACATAGGGAACTCTTGTCTAGGTGGGAGACACCTTGTCCAACCAATATGAACAGGCACAAGGAGCTGTAGGGGGAAAGCAGCCAGCCATCAACCCAGATGAGGAAAAAGAAAAGTGACTAGAAATGATATTGGACTATTTATAGCTTTGTCGTTGTGGACAACTTTCTTAGCCTCCCTGAGTATTGGGTTTCTTTGTAGAAGGTAGAAGATAGTATCAACATCTCAGAAGAGTTGGGTTCACACAAGGTAATGCATATGGTTCCCCTAGTGCTGGGCCTGGCACACTAATTATTCACTATGTTAGTTCCTTCCGGACCCTACAGTTCTAGGGTGAACCACCCCACAGATGAAAGGGCCACATCCCTAGAGGTTCTTTTTTTGTTTCTTGAGAGACAAAGTCTCACTCTGTCATCCAGGCTGGAATGCAGTGGCATGATATCGGCTCACTGCAACCTCCACCGCCCGAGTTTGAGCAATTCTCCTGCCTCAGCCTCCTGACTAGCTGGGATTACAGGTGCACACCACCACACCCAGCTAATTTTTTGTATTTTTAGTAGGGATGGGGTTTCACCATGTTGGCCAGGCTGGTCTCGACCTCCTGACCTCAAGTGATCTGCCCACCTCAGCTTCCCAAAGTGCTGGGATTACAGGCATGAGCCACCTCACCCGGCCCCCTAGGGATTCTTTAGCTCCTGCATTAGGATGGTAGAACTGCTTTTAAAACTCTAATGGAGGAAAGGCAAATGAGAACCTAACAATTGACCAAAAAGAGTGACCTATTAGAGAAACGTGGGATGGGGATCAAGCTGACGATAGCCCGTCAAGTGTACCAGGAGTCCTTGTTACATACAGCTCCTAAATATTTGGTATACCTAATACATGTTTACGATTTACAGTTCATCTATCTCTTTGGTTTATAAATAGAGAAGCCGTTTGATATAGAAAGCTATGTATTTTTAAGAGGAACTAGAGGAAGAAGTCTGGCACCCAGACCCCATAAATGTCAGACTTTTTTTTCCTGTACCTTCATTATTTTATTTGACTTTCACAACAACCTTGTAGAATAAATTATTATCCTTGTGTAATGGAAGAGGAAATCGAGGCCAAGAGAGGACAAATGAGGTCATCAGCTCCTAGCAGGCAGAGCCAGACGTGGACCCAGGTCTGTCAGGTGTTACTGACAGTGCTCTTTATTGGCTCACATTTGCTGAAGTTCAGAAAGGCTTCCTAGCAGGAGAGGTTTGAAGAGCAGGCACAGCAGCCCCTCTGCACTGTGAGTGCTTGGAAGGCCAGGGCTGTGTTCTGCTTGGTAACCCCAGAGCCCAGGAACATCTGGCACATGGCAGTCTTTTCAGTAAATATTTGCTGAATGAAAGTCACAAGTTAAGGTAGAAAACTATTTCAGACAGTGATAGATTGTCAGCAGTATGAAATTTATCATCTTTACAACATTGTTGAATTACTGAGAAATATGTGACATTTATTAATACAGGTTCTACTCAAGTGGCTCTAAAGCATTCAAAGATCTGTGTTTAGAATTGGACAATACGTGAAAAACTGACACTAAATAAGATTCAAAATATGCCAGTAAGTTTTCTAATGACTAAAGAGACAAATGCTGCCTTTGGAGAAAAGTAAACTGATTACAAGCCTAAAAGTGTATTTTAAAAAGTAAAAATCAACATGGCACATGGATACATATGTAACAAACCTGCACATTGTGCACATGTACCCTAAAACCCTAAAGTATAATAAAAAAAAAAAACAAAAAAAAAAACAAAAAAAAAAAAAAAAAAAAAAAAAAAAAAAAAAAGTAATGTGACACAAATTTTGATTCATGTATTCTCTTCTTTTCTCTCAAAGTTTAAATGTTTGAAAGTTACCATTATGGAGATTCTAAAAAGCATTATTTATCTTTTAATAAATGTAAAGGACAGCACAAACAACTTTCAATAGATGGAAAATTAAAGTAAATGTAATAATTTAAAAGTAAATATACTATGCCAGTTCTTAGCCAAATAAATGAAGCTATTAGCTGTGTGCTTTATAAGGATTTTGATGTTAAAAATATAAATGAACGAGCAAGCTGAACATTGGTATTTCGTTAGTAACCAGAGAACCGTGAGTTTGTCAAGCCCGGGATCCGATGGAAATTCTACTAGGCTAAAGAAACCAAGCTGTAGTCAAATGAAGATTTTTTGCTGAAAGTAAAAAGGTCATGGAGTGTCTCCGCTCTGCACAACTGTATTGGAATTTGTTGAATAACTCAGTTCCTCCTTCCCCAGTAGATAGGGGCTTCAACACAAGCCAGATACATTTAAAAGCAAAAGACATCTTTTTCTTTTAATTTGGTCGGGGTATATTTAGAACCAACAGAAACCAGTTCTGTCATGGTGAAGGAAAAAGCACTTTAAGCACCCTTCCATGTTAGTGCCTTTAATGCTAGTTGACTTTGCCTTAGAAATTCATTTCACAATCTTAGTGAAGATACACCAAGTATTTTGCAGTTTCATACAACTTTTGTTGAGATTGACCATTTCCTTTTCTTGAGGGAAATGGAATCCCTCTTGAGTTTTATGAAGCCATTGCTGATGGTGGCTGCGGTCTGGGTAGTCTTTTCAGTGGACAGTGGCATCGGTTGTCAAAAGGAACTTGACATTTATGATTTCTGTACCACAGGTTGAAAGAAGCTACCATCTTTTCTTTGGCTGTATCTGTATTGCAGTTCTATAAATGGTATAATGTTGTGGCCTTCAGGAACTACAAATTATTTTTTTTTTTTTTTTTTTTTTTTTATTATACTTTAAGGTTTTAGGGTACATGTGCACAATGTGCAGGTTTGTTACATATGTATCCATGTGCCATGTTGATTTCCTGCACCCATTAATTCGTCATTTAGCATTAGGTGTATCTCCTAATGCTGTCCCTCCCCCCTCCCCCCACCCCACAAATTATTTTTAAGTGGTTATCCTGACTGAGCAAGCTGATTTGTATCAACTAGGTAGCTGAAAGTGAAATGTAATTTGCATCTATTAAGCCTTTAAACTTTCAAGCAAAATATGCTTTTCATAACATGGAGGGAAAAAAAAGGTATTCATCATTTTCATAAATTAACCTGGTTGTAATATTAGTTTTTAATTCCATTTCAAGTTATGTTTGTGTCCTAGCATACATTATAGTTTCTTAGATACTATCAGGCATATGAGGTCATTTAAATAGTATTTGATGACTTATTTGGTCAATTATTATGGAGATCTATAATAGATCTCTATAATAGAGCTGTTTTTGTTTTCTCTCACTTTTTTGAGAACAGTTGTAACATTGCTTTCTCTTTATGGCATTTGGGGTGATTTGAGGTGAGTGAACACTGGGATTTTTAGCAATTATGTTCATTTGTAATTTTTAAAGGTGTAAGACCCACAAAATGTTATTCTTCCAAAAAAATTTATATTGGCCTCACTTACATATATGAATGATAGTCCCTCTTTCCAGATACTCATTTCTGAGTTCAATGAATATTTGGCGAGTGCTTTCTTTGGGCAAAGCACCACATTAGAAAAGTCAGGGTGAATTTGGTATTAAAATATGACAAGTCCCTGCCCTTAAAAAGCTTATCATCTAGACCTGCACTGTCAGATGCACTGGCTACTAGCCCCCCTCTGATTACTGAGCACTAAAAAATGTGCTTAGTCCAAATTGAGATGTGCTGTAAATGTAAAATATGGTGGATTTCAAAGACTTGAAAAGAATCCAGGTATCTCCATAACTTTTATATTGATTACATGTAGGTATGATAGTATTTTGGATATTTTGAGTTAAATAAAATAAACTATTGAAGCTTATTTTACCTGTTGCTTTTTAGATTTGTTAATGTGACTAGTAGAAATTTTCATTTACATATGTGGCTCTCATACATTTTTGGACACCATTGATGTAGACATTGTCTTTGCTTCCACCCAATACTGTCACTAAGGGAGAGTATTCATCTACCCGAAGATAATTCAGTGTCCAACCCATAAACACAAATGTTTATAACCATAACAAACAATAGCAATAGAAGCATTAGCCCTTTAATTGGCCCATTATTATGTAATGTAATAATGTAAATAATGTAAATATGTAGCTAGATAGCATAGTTTTTTTTTCACTGTATGATAAAAAATAGTAGTAATGCTGAAACCAAGGTTCGTAGGTGCTCAGACAGGATAGGAATAATAAGAAAGGAAAGAGGGGAAAGGATGGCCATTCTCATGTAATAATGATTGCCTGAAGCATGTACAGATGTCAAGGAAGCGTATCTGAGATTGTCACTCGACTGGGAATGACATAGACAGAGGAGATAGCTCTGATCAAATCCTCAGAAAATGCATTATAGGAGAGAATGATGATGATGATGATGACGATGATAGCAGTAATAATGTCAACCACATTAATTACACTTGACATTTATTGGGAGCATCAAAATCTTTAGTGGGCATTTCTACATTATCTTGTTTAATAACAACAACCCTAGGATACAGTACTATTATTGTAGTCCCTGTTTTAGGGTTAGCTACACAGGAAGGGCTGGTGCAGAAGACAGACCAGAGCCCGACACCCAGTCTTTTTCACTTAGGTGCTCTATAAAGGGCTGCCTGAGTTCATGCGTTTTAACTCCCTTCTGCATTGGTGGTCAGAGGCCCTGCAGAAGCATTAGAGGCATCAGCCAACCAACTTTCCTTTTATGAGAGAGCAAAGTGTTTGTAAGCTTGCAATGAGCTCTTAAAAGGCAACTTTGTGTAGTTTTTACTATTTAGGTCCAAGGGATTAACTTGGAAGTTAATTTCAGTGAACTCCTTTTTGCCTGTCCAGTAATTCCAGTAAATAAGACTTGAGGACTTATAATGTAAAAATCTTAGTTAGGTCAGCCTCTACAGCGCTTTCACATTTATTATCTCCTTTGTGCCTTATCAAACCCTTTAAAGTAATTAAGAACAAGTAGTTATTTTCTTCATTTTATAAAATAGCAGCTGAGGTTTGGAGAGGTTTATTGACTTCCCAAGGCTGCACAGTTTGAGCATTGAGTCACTCGGGGTCCAACTGGAAAAAGAACATTTAAAATAGAGATAATTTAATCTAAGGAATTATTACAGGTAGTGGAAGAACCAGGAGGCCAAATGAGATTGAGATTGGTGATGCCACCCAAAGGTTGTCAACAGCAGATAACTATCCCCACCCACAGGATAGAGAGACAGGGAGCAGGTGATGGGGCTTTGGGAACTCAGAGGGGATGTAGCCTTTGCTAGAGACACTCACCTTGCCCTGCAGAGAGAGGAGGAGGGAACCACCCATTCCTCGGCTTTGCCCTGTTTCTTACCCAGCCTTCAGTCTGCTGCCAGAGCCTCATGTGCATAACCCAGTGAGCATCCAGCTGAGTTGGGATCTAAAGAAGTCTTCCATGAGGGCTAGCCCTGTGGCTACCGAACAGAGCAGGGGAGGAGGAGGAGGAACTGACCTGCCTGGGCGCTATTTAACCTCTGAAATGGGATGATAGGTCCTGCTTCACAGAGTTGAGGATTCATAATAGTAGCTCAGTAAAGGTTAGCTCACCTCCCCTTTCCATGGGCACAACTGCACTTAATGGCAGATAGTAGTTACCATGTGGCTTGAAAAGCTGAGGTATGTGGTGGTGAGAATTATTAGGATTCTGATCACCTCTCTGAGTGCTGTGAGCTACTATGGATTTTTCTGGATCATGAGTTTTATTCTCCATACTTTATTCTCTTCATTCTTTTTGAAATGTTCTTTTTAATTCTTAAAGAAAAATTAATTGATAAAGAAAATCCATTATATCTTCTAACTCAAGGAACCTTCCAATTTTATCTGGAAGTATGGGGTAGTGGGCCACAAGACGAGACTGCCCCTGGAGAATGGATACAGGCCATGGAGAGGGTTGGTTTTCCCATATTCCTGGTTGTATCTTATTTTTTATAGCCTGTGTTTTCAAGTTTTAGTCTTATTAAATTAAAAACTGTTCTACAGCAATGCTTTAAAAAGTACAACTAAATTACTTGAAAAATAAATTTATAGTTGGAATAAAACATGGTTTAGCTAAACTCCAGCTCTTTCCAGAGGACAAAATGTAATTTCTGTGTTGCCATTATAATTTTCAGTAAACCCAAGTGAATTTTACCATCATATTTAGATTGAGGGAGGAGGGGAGATGATTCAAATTAGATTAAAAGATAATCTAATTTTTAGATGCATTTCTTAAGTGCCATGAGCCACAGACTCAACTCAGCAGCCCTGCAAAGAATTTCTGAACTTGAAGAGTTGAATTTTCAGATGATGGAGGTATATTAGAGAGTCCAAGATTGTCAGTGGTGACATATGTGATAGTAGTGATGTCGTATGTGTGTAATACATTAATGTTTTGACTTAAAATGAGAGGTACAATACACATGCATATGAACAGGGCAGAGGGATTGGGTGGTGATCGGGGTGGAGTGGTGATGGCCCTGATTCAATCATCAGAAAAACTTACCAGTGATCTCTTAAGAAGGTCACCTGGAACTGCCCAGCCATCAGCGCCTTCACCCTTCCTGGCACCTCACCTCCTTTCTTTAGCTCTGAGAACTCACCTTTAGCTTCTAACATCCCCCTTCTACCACTGTGTTCCCTTTGTGAAGGGAACCACTAACTGCCCTCCACAGTGCTCACCACACCTCCGTTATCACATCCAGCAAATAACCCCCATTTGCATCTCTTCCCCATTTGTGGGCTATGCAGGCATCGTGGTGAGATAGGTGAGAAGGCCAGAGTATGGGAGAGGCAAGAGCTGAGATTGGAGAATCTGAATTGCAGCATCCAAAGGTGTGTGGTGAGCACAGGCCAGTGCCTGCAGACTCCCCTTCCTGGAAGCCAAGCAAGAGCAGGATCCTGCATAGCTAAGCAGGTGGCCACATTGTCCTCCCCACAAGATCCATGCCCATCAGAAGGAAATTCCAGCCAAGGGCTGGGCAAGGACTCAGTTCTAGCCAGGCAGGCTAAGGATTGGATTAAGGATCCATGCCCATGAAGGGGCAGAGGGTAGGGAGAACTGTAGCCAGCCTCAGGAAATAAACAAAAAGCAGTCATAAGGATTCAGCCACCATGCCCAATGATACACATGGCTGTTCATCTCCTGGGTTCAAGGCAGCAAGACTAAGCCAGACTTCACAAGCAGGTAGAAGTGGGTTCCTGGCCTGGGTAGCATGGACTCCCAGACTGGACAAGGTGAAGCCTACAGGTTGAAAGATGAGGAGACCTTTGGTGAAGCCTACAGGTTGAAAGTGTCCAGACAGACTAGAACCAGGAACCTGCCTGACTGCCAGTCAGGATGAGAATACTCCTGTAGCTGAGATTATACTTTGATTGTACCTGCATTCCCAGTGCCTGGAACTTAGAACTTAACACATTATTAATAAGGTCACTTTCAGGTAGGATGATCATACATTTCAGTTTGCCCAGGACAGTCCCTGTTGATGTGGCATGTTTATTGACACCCACTTTCACTCTTTTTAGCTGTCCCACTTTAGATGTCATTCTACCTTGGGGAATATAGTTCACCAGTTGCTGGTGGTTCCAACCATTCCTGTGGTTTGCAGGTGCTGGGGACCTCATATGTTCCCTCCTGTCAGAACCTTCTGTTGGGACACCATTTCATTCCCAGTGCTCTCTCTCCAAAGGTCTCCTCTCTAAGTAGCTTGAACTTTAGTGAGTCAGGATAGAGTTGCGTAATGGACTGAAGGGTCAGCTTCAAAACTCTGGAATTAAAGCCTTTTTAGAATTGGTAATTGGTATGGCAGGCTGACTCTTGGAATAAGGATAGCATCCTGCTTATTAATCAGGGGATTTGGTAATTAGCTTGCAGGTAGAATTTGTCCATGTTTTTACTTCTGGATAACTTTAATGAAATAAAATACAGTATAATTAGATGTGGCATTTTAAGCTTGCATTATAATACTTTTATGTAAAATCTAAGCATGACTTATAAATGCCTATATTTTATTCTCACAACAGCATCCATATTAATGCAAGGCCCTTCCAGTTCCAACTCTCAAAACTACTCTGCAGTGTGTACTTTGTAGGATTGCCTGAGCTTCTTGGTTTTATAGTCTATACAAAATGGTATAGAGACCCTCTTAATCTTATGTTCTGTGCCATATTATTTAAAACATGAGCTAGGTTCAGGAAGCTGTATTTAGAATGAATTTGATGCCTGTGTGAAATTAATTGTACATTTACCGCTGGTAATTTTCTCTCAGTAGTTGGGACTTAACAGCAGTGAGGCCTGGTAATGGTGACACAAGATTCATTGAAGCAGTTAAATTGCTTTAGTCACTGGCAGCATATGCCATTTAAAATACATTAATGATGAGATTTTGCTGGTTTTTAAAACTGCTTTTTATTTTAGTTTGATGAGCTGATTAATTTGGAAGGGACTTGTGGTTTTAGAAAGGTATACAGTGATTCAGGAAAATGGCAGAACTGGACCTTCTGCAGTCCAAATTCGCATTACTCTATTTTGCAAATGCTTTAGATTAATCACTTGAGTCTTCTGGATTTGGGCCATGCAGATATTGACATTTTTATTGATTTCTTAACCCAAGCATGGCTTTTAATAAAAAAAAAAAATGGAGCTTACTGTTGCTCTCTGCCAAGTAGATACAAAGACTGTGAGGCATGTCTGTGCCCCTTCAGCAGATGTTTGTGTTAGGAAATCTTTCATTTGCATATAACACCTCTAAGTAGAAAAGCAGTGGATTTGAGATTTGCTGCAATTTTTAAATTATTTATTAATTTTGCAAAGTGGATTTACAGCAATGTATATTGTAACATTTTGAGATAATTGTAATTATTTTAAAACTTTTTAAAATATATAGATTTCTACTTGGTGTTTGAAATGGTGATCCTACAAGTGGTACTCTTTGAGTTCCTTCATTCATTCATTCAGGGGATCAAGAGACTTGATATTTAGCTTCTAACATCCCCCTTCTACCACTGTGTTCCCTTTGTGAAAGGAACCTACCTGCTCTCCACAGTGCTCACCACAGCTCCGTTATCACATCCAGCAAATAACCCCCATTTGCATCTCTTCCCCATTTGTGGGCTATACAGGCATCGTGATGAGATAGGTGAGAAGGCCAGAGTATGGGAGAGGCAAGAGCTGAGATTGGAGAATCTGAATTAGAGTGTCCAAAGGTGTGTGGTGAGCACAGGCCAGTGCCTGCAGACTCCCCTTCCTGGAAGCCAAGCAAGAGCAGGATCCTGCATAGCTAAGCAGGTGGCCACACTGTCCTCCCCACAAGATCCATGCCCATCAGAAGGAAATTCCAGCCAAGGGCTGGGCAAGGACTTAGTTCTTGGGAAATTAATCCCCTGCATGAATTGTTCCAGCCAGAGGCTATTTAAACATCATATGTCCTTTAGTGTAGCTTATTTAGGGTGTTAAGGCAGAAACAAACTAAATGCCTACATGTATAAGCTGGTGATTCTTAGTGTGGTAAAACAAAAGAGACTTCTTCCGTTTGTTGACCTTTTAAAACAGGTGGTGAGTTGTATTTGCACACAAAGGGGAAATGCAGATGATTATCAGTCTTGTACATATTTGTATTTGTTCTGCCTGCAGCCCAGGAACGTGCATTCTCAGGCCGCAGAAGCCTTCTCTAAGGAGGTGCTGGCTCCGCTCACGACAGAGGCAGGCTAGCTGTGCTTCGCAGTGTTGCCCCGAACTCATATCCAGCCTCCTTTTTCCTGATCCTTCCCCCAGGCTCACGAGCTTCTTCTGACATTGCAGTCTCTTTACTACCTCAAATCCATGTAATTGTTCTCTCTGATTGGCTTTCTCTTCTCCACATAACATTAAAATCTAATATTTTAAGTTTTGTATTTTAAACCATTTTGATTTTAGCATTTTAGCTGTAGACTTTGGATCGCATTACCAAAATTGGGCTTATTTTTTTTTCCATTGACAAGTATAATTCTACTCTTTTTTATGATGTATTAGACAACTCTATGTGTATTGTGGCCTTAGGATCAGTGGAGGATTCAATAAGCCAAAAATAAATTTTTTCAACGTGAATTCTGCTTCTTAAAAGTGTATGCTCTGGTTGGGAAGGTTTACAGATTTTACAAACACGTGTTGTCTCTATGGTACTGACTTTAAGCACAAAAGGATTTAAGAGAGGTTAGCCACACTCAAGTAAAGTAAACCCTTTCACCGAAGGCCTAGGGTTTCAGCAAGACCTCTAGGATGGGGCCACATTTGGAGATGAAAGGATAGGACAGAGAATAATATGGGCAGGGAAATCAGCACTGGCCCCAGAAGTGGCTGAGGAACGTAGATGTCCTACTCTGGGAAGCTGCAATCTAACCTGGAACATGAAGGTGAGCACACCTACTGAGTTGTTTTGAGGAATAGAAAGAAGCAAAACACTGAGTCCCAGGCTTAGCACATGGAGAGCACTCAAGAACTGGCAGAAGTAGCCATTGTTACAGGAATAGTTATAGTGAGAGGAGTGGGCTGCGACTCAGGGCATGAGGAGACTTAGGCCTTCCCGTGGGCGAGACTGACACCATGTCCTGCCCTGGACTCAGGGCCTTCCCGGGTAGACCACTCTCTTCCTTCCAGCCTCCAGCTGGACACCTGTAGGCAAGTTACCTTATCTCTCTGGAACTGAAGATCTTGATAATACTCATGTTATAGGATTGTTGAATACATAATAACTGTGTAATTAATAAATTTGAGCTATATATGATTCCAAATTCCCAGGCCAGAAGATTCAGACAGTGGGACCATAAGGGAAATGGGCCAGTGACGTAAGGAAGCTGGTCAGGGAGCCAGGGTGAATTTGGTTTTACAGGAATTTGAGGAAAGAGCTGAAAAAGAGATATGGTAGAGACCCAATTTATAAATCAGAACACAGAGGATGCTGTTATAAAAAAAAAAAAAAAAAAGTTTTCTTAGCAGATTTATCTCTATGTGGCCCTTTGGTAGGCAGTGAACATTTTGTTACAGAAATAGTCATTTGAACATTGACTGGTATTGCTATAGAATTGTAATTATTTGTTTTTAAATAAATATTATAGATAAAACAGCCAAAGTTGAAAAATCTTGAAATTTAATCATTTACCTATCTGTCCTTGTACTATCAACTTTGTCTTTATACTATTTTACATCCAAAAGACCTCTTGTACTGAGATGTTTCGAAAAATTCTTTTGAAGATGCTTGGTATAAAAGTTATATGATCTGTCACCCCTCAATTGAAGAAACAAAAAAATGACTTACGCTTCTTTTAAAAACACATATACTTTTCATAAACAGTCATTTTGATAAGTTAAAGAATTAGCTTATTTTGTCTTTCTGTTAGTTCCAAGGCCATCATTGGCTTTATGAAGATGACCAGTTCATTGAAAAGAGTTTCTATTCTGACTGTCAAAATTGGTCTGGCCAGAGGCTATAGAAGATAAGGCCCATTCCCTTTAAAAGTTTACCTTCTACTTGAGGAGATAAGACTGACCCACATAAAACAATTAGATAACTGAATAACACTGTAATTAATTATGCTAAATTACAGGGTAGACACTATAAATACTGTAAGAGTTTAGAGAAGAGAGAACGCTGAGGGCTGAACCAGGGTGGCTCAAGAATGGTTTGGAACTTATGAGTGTTTTGTAGAAAGCTGAGTTTCTCTTTTATGTAATTCAGTAATTCATTATTTAGTTTCTTTTCTTATTTTTCCGATCTAATTGTCCCCCTTCACACACACATTAATTTCTTTTTTTTTTTTTTTTTTTTTTTTTTTTGAGGCGGAGTCTCACTGTGTTGTCCAGGCTGGAGTGCAGTGATGCAGTGGCACAATCTCAGCTCACTGCAACCTCCACCTTCCCGGTTCAAGCAATTCCCCTGCCTCAGCCTCCCAAGTAGCTGGGATTACAGGCGCCTGCCACCAGGCCTGGCTAATTTTTTTGTATTTTTAGTAGAGACGGGATTTCACAGTATTAGCCAGGATGGTCTTGATCTCCTGATCTCATGATCCACCCGCCTCGGCCTCCCAAAGTGCTGGGATTACAGGCATGAGCCACCGCATCCAGCCACGCACATTAATTTCATATGCAGATAAACCATTCGGTTAAAAAAGGCCCTAGGGAGAAGTTACTTTCCTACAAGACAAGATAGGAAATAATAAAGTGATCACATAATAAATTGTCAGTGGGGCAATTCTCCTTAATTTTAAAATAATTGTGGAATTATTAAAATTTCTGACTAGAAGAGTTACTATTCTTTGTTTGCTCTGGTGGATGTGATGTGTCCTAGGGCAATAGCTTTGCCCCTGCATGCTGATGGATCTCTAAGAAACTTTCCTTCTAACTCCTGCATCAACCCTTGGATTGCATTTTTTCCCTCAACCCCAAGCAGTGCCGGAGTTAAAGATTAAAAAATGAGGAAAATAATTTTTTTCTTCAAAGTTATCCTGAAACAGTGAGGAACCAGCACAGTGTAGGGGAAAGAAAATTAATGATTGAGAAGTTACTCTTAGAATTGATCATATTTTTCACATTATGTGATTCAACTTGCATATCTTTTAAAATTCAATGCAATTTACTAGACAGTTATTACCAATTAAAGTTATATAACTACATCTTTAAATAGCTCTGTAGTATAGGAAGTCAGCAGGCTCTATAATGTGCTGAATGTGAAACTACATATCCACAGTTGAGAAACACAGTTTTCACACCAAATTTTGCCACTTAAGTACCATTATAATAAATCATAAATTAAAATTTATTACCATCATTATTTTCACTAGAATCTAAAGGATCACTAGTGTAATTTATAGGAGCTCAGTGCTTACCATTAGGTTTTTCACTACTGGAGAAAACTGATGAATTTTATTGCAGTTTGCATTGGACACAGATGTACATTGTGGCTTTATATATTTACTTTCAGGAAACATTTTGGTAGTAGTGAAAATACTTTGCCAAAAGAGTGTTGTTGTGAAAGCAGTATTGTATGTCATTATGGTCCTATGATTTCACAATTAGAGACGCCATTGTTTTAAAGGCAGATGTAACCCATTACATTGAATTATTTGGAACCTTTAACCTGACTTTGAAAGCTTCATTTTACAGAAATTGGAAATTTGTTTTCTTCACATGTAGCTGTTTTGGGTGCTGTAGGTTTATCCACATTGCAAATAACAGGAGAGTGTGAAATAGAAGGAATCATCTGAATAATTCCAGTCACAAAGTGCTATGAGTGAGGTCATTTGATCATTTTTTAGGTAAAAATATTCTGGAGATTATGGGGATCATTGCTTCAAATTTGTACTCTTATGTGAATACTTATACAAGACTTAAATTATCATTTTAATTAAATTGATGGGCTTTAAAATTAACACAAGACTTTGAGAAGTGGTTTTTTTCCCCTATGGGTGTGGGGATGCAGCCTTCTGAAGCTTTTTGAGAGGGCAGCTGGCTATCTTTGACAGTTTCCCAGTATATCTTGGGCATCACATACGTTTGGTCGTGCATCAGTTAAACAAGACTCAGAGAGGGTGATGTTCATTCTGTTTCTTCTGTGATAGGATTATCTTTCGACAAATCCTAAGTGTTTAGAGTATTGCAGTGACACATTTATGATGGTATTTGTCTTTGTTGTTCTTCCATGAAGAAATAATTTCAGCCTGAAATGTATTTATTGAACAGGATCTAATGTAAAGTGTACAAAATTCCAGGCAGTGTTTAGAGCAGTTTTCAAATATGAACTCATCTTATCATTGTAACAACCCTGTGATGTAGGTACCATAAATAACATTTGGGGAATAGGTATTATTTTGATGGCTATTTTACAGGTGAGGAAACTGAGGCACAGAGGACATGCAGTGCTAGCTCACATCTTGTGGCGCATAGTATTTCTGTGGGTGATTCCTAAACTAGAAAGTTGATAAACTATTGAATTATTTTGTTCTACTCTGGTATAAAGAAAACCATTTCACAGCTATCAATAAAAGTTCTTTGTGTGCTTGATTTTGCTGTTTTTATTAATAAAATTGTGTTACTTATATCTATAAATTATGTAGTTTTCATTTCTTCCCTGTTTCCCAGATTGTCATTTCTCTTTTGGATAGCCTTAAAATTTCCTTCACAACTCTGTAAAACATTTATCCTCTGCCTTTACTCTGGCATTTAAGGTTGACATTTTCTCTTAGGAAGTGATAATCTTCCTCTTTGTCTTCTAAAGTTTATGTTAATAAGGCCATGATTCTAAACTTCTTAGAGGAAGGGAGGTGAGTTTGCAGATCCCTTGGAGAATCCAATCACAGTCTTGTAGAGCCTCTGAAACTCACCTGTGACTTTTCAAAGACTAACATCTAAGTTAGAGATGCCTTTGTCTTTGAAAGCACAGGTGAATTTAGCGACTACAGTCCTTTAAAAGAGAATCACTTTTCCCATAAAACTATCTATTATACGTAGTACATTTGCAGGCTTGTAGAAATAAGTGGATCAGCTGTAATCCATCTGAACTAGAATTATCTTTTATTTTTTCAATTGATACATTATAATTGTATATATTTGTGGGAGTACTTGTGATATTTTGATATATGCATGCAATGTAAAATGATCAAATCAGGGTAATTAGGACATCAGTCACGTCAAACATTTATAATTTCTTTGTGTTGAGAATATTCCAAATCTCCTCTTTTGAAATATACAATAAAGTATTAATAACTATAGTCAACCTACTGTGCTGTCAAACTCTAGAACTTATTTCTTCTGTCATTTAGTACCCATTAACCATCTTCTTTTTATTCCCCCTCCTTCCTGCCCTTCCCAAGCCTCTGATAACCACCATTCTACTCTCTACCTCCATGAGTTTAACTTTTTTAGCTCTCACATATGAGTACATGTGACATTTGTCTTTCTGTGTCTGATTTATTTCATGATGTCCTCCAGTTCCATCCATGTTGCTGCAAATGACAGTATTTTGTTCTTTTTATGGGTGAATAATATTCCATTATGTATACTTACCACATTTTAAAAATCTGGTCATCCATTAATGGACTCTTAGATTGATTCCATATTTTGGCTATTGTGAATAGCACTGTGATAAACATGGGTGTGCAGGTATTTCTTCAATGTACTGATTTCCTTTCTTTTGGATATATACCCAGCAGAGGGATTACTGGATTATATGGTAGTTCTATTTTTAGCTCTTTTGAGAAACCTTCATACTGTTTTCCAAAATGGCTATACTAATTTACATTTCCACTAACAGTATACCTTTCTTCACATCTACACCAGCTTCTGGTTTTTTGGTTTTCTTTGTCTTTTTGATAATAGCCAATTTAACTGGGATGCGATGATATCCTCATTGTGGTTTTGATAAGCATTTCCCTGATGATTAGTGATGCTGAGCGTTTTTTCATATACTTGTTGGACATTTGTCTGTTTTTTTAAAATATCTATTTAGATAATTTGCCCATTTTTAATTGCTTTTTTTGCTGTTATTAATGCCTCATTGGACAAACAGATTGCACATATTTTCTCCCATTCTGTAGACTCTCTCTTTTCACTCTGTTGTTTCTTTTGCTGTTTTTACAAATGTAATCCCATTTATTTATTTTTGTTTTTGTGACTTGTGCTTTTGAAATCTTATCCTAAAAAAAAATCTTGCCCAGCTGAATGTCTTGAAGTATGAATTGTTTCCCCAGTGTTTTCTTCTAGTAGTTTCATAGTTTCAGGTCTTACATTTAAGTCTTTAATCCATTTTGATTTGATTTTTATATATGGTAAGAGATAGGGATCTAGTTTTATTCTTTGCATGTGGATATCTGGTTTTCCCAGCACTGTTTATTGAAGAGACTGTCCTTTCCTTAATGTATGTTCTTGGTGCCTTTGTTGAAAATGAGTTGGCTGTAAATGCATTGATTTATTTCTGGGTTCTCTATTCTGTTCCATTGGTCTATGTGTCTGTTTTGATGCCCGTACCATGCTGTTTTGGTTACTATAGCTTTGTAGTATATTTTGAAGTCAGGTAGTATGATGATGCCTCCAGCTTTGTTCTTTTTACTCAGTATTGCTTTGGCTATTTGGGGTGTTTTGGGATTCCATATGAATTTGTTTATCAGTTCTAAGAGTTTATTGATGGAGTCTTTAGATTTTTTAAAATATAAGATCATGTCATCTACAAACAAGGACAGTTCGACTTATTTCTTCCCAATTTGGATTCCCTTTCTCTGTTTCTGTTGCCTAATTACTCTGGCTACAACTACAAATACTATGTTGAATAAAAGTGGTAAAAAAATGGACATCCTTGTCTTGTTCCAGATCTTAGAAAAATCGACATCCTTGTCTTGTTCCAGATCTTAGAAGAAAGACTTTCAATTTTTCCCCATCATCTGAACTAGAATTCTTATTGATATTTTTCTATATGTGACTTTCTTTTTTCTTTGGCTGCCTCAAAGCTTTTCTCTTTAATTGGTTTTCAGCAGTGTAACTATGATATATCCAGGTGTGTGTGTGTGTGTGTGTGCGTGTGTGTGTGTTTGATCCTGCTTGAGCTTCTTATTCTTGAGCTGCTTAACTTGGAAAATTCTAGGACATTATCTCTTCAAATATTTTGTTGCCCTATTATCTCTCCTGTTTTTCCTGCAGTGACTTTGTTTTCACATATGTTAGACAACAGCTCTTAGATGCTCTGTTTTGTTTTTCTAAAAAAATATATGTATATACTCTTCTGTTTCCTTGTATTTTCATTTGGATAATTTCTGTTGACCTATCTGCAAGTTTACAGATTCTTTTCTTGACTGTATTTAGTCTGCTTATTACCCTATCAAGGAATTCGTCATCTCTGATGTGGGTTTTTTTTTAATAGTATTTCCTTTGGACCATATTTTATCATTCCCATCTTTCTGTGGAAATATACCATCTGATCATGCATATTGTCCACTTTTTCCACTAGATCTTTTAACATATTAATCATAGTTGTTCTAATTTTCCTATTTAATAGTTTCAGCATCTTCTAAGTCACTTCTAGAGTCTGGCTCTGTTGATTGCTTTATCTCTTGACAATGTTTTTTGTTGTTGTTTTTGTTTTGTTTCGTTTTTCTTTTTACTTTTTTGGTATGACCTGCAATTTTTATTGGATACAAAAATCATGGTTAATAGAGACTGAAGTAAATGATATGCTCAGAAATGGGCATGTCTCTTCTTCCAGGTCATTAGTGTTGGGAAGATTGAGTCAGTAATTGAGCCAGGTTTGGGATTTGTGTTGCCATTGTTACCTTCAATGTACCACTGGCTTCAAATTTCTCCACTGGTGGGCCACTGTCATGTTGTGTTTTGTGTGAAGGAGGCAGGTAGCGTACTAGAGGGTTTACTCAGAGTTCCTGCTCTGCCCTCAGCTCTCAGCTGTGAATGCCTGTGTCAGAAAGGGTCTCTTCCCATGTTCTTGTCCCTGCTGTAATGGTAGACTGCTTGCATTTTGGTGCTAGGCTTCTGGTGGGGTCAGGAAGAATTTTTGGTCCTGCCGATCCAGTTTCAGCCTTAGGCAGCCCTATGCACCTGGGCCTCAGGAATGGGCCTTCTCACCTGTCCTAACCTGCCCTGCTCCCTGTGGCAGCCAAACTCTGCCTGTATCTGTTTTGAATTTGGGCAGGTGATAGTTTTCTGCCACTCTTCTGGTCATAGCAGAGCTGTGCTTTTGTTGATGCAGGCTCCTGATTACAAGAGGTTCTGCTACCCCCCGGGGCAATGGATCTTTGCCTGGTTCCAGAGGTGGATGGGTTCTGCTTCCATCCTTTTCCCAGTGGCCCTGCTTTACCCCCAGTTTTTCTCAGGAGCACCAATGGAGAAGATTTACAAATGAGTGCAAACTCTTCCTGTGTCTGGCACTCCCGGTTACCCTAGATGGATATACTGGGCCACACTTGGCTTTTAGGAATTCCTTAAAATTTTATCTGATTTCCTCTCACGTGCTTCCATGGTGGCCACATCTTCTTCCCATGCTCTACCAAACCCAGAACAGTTTCTTGTGTCCTATTTCTCCTTGGAGGGGCATGTCACTCTTTGAAATTCAGTTCCCTTGGTTTCTATGTGACCGTGGCTCTCTGATGGATACAAGAACAGTTATGATTTTATAGATTATTGGGCTTTTTCTTGTTAGGGTAGAAGTGATATTCTATTTTGGCTTTCTGCGTTGTAAACCACCATCTAAACTTTACTTGCCCCTACTTCATGACTTTTTAAGTCACCCATAGGCTCCTAAGCCATTAGCAGATCTGAGCCCTCATAGACTCTGCCAAGCTAGGGCAGGGGTGAGCTTTTGGGATACAGAATACAGTAGAGGGCATGACAGAAGAGGAGCGCCCATGGAGGAGAGGCATCCACAGGCCAAGGAGTTTTTGTTACTTGCAATAAAGGGCCTTTCCACATGAGCAAGAAGCAGCATTTAACTGTGCCTAGCTTTCCTTTATGTTATTTTATTCTTTTTCATTTCATTTTATTTTATAAAATGACCTTCAGAGTGACTGTCTTGCTCCAAATTCCCCCTTTTCTTCTTTTTTCTCATCTTGGAGAGCACATCAAAGTTTTAAAGAGGTGTGAAAAACTTTGCAAGGTAGTCCTTATGTGCCTGGCATGACTTATTCTTTCAATTCAGAGTTATTGTTATTGAGCTGAAGAAAGGTCAGGCCTTGCTGTGCTCGTTTAATGGACCTCAAGTTCTTTCTTGGGTTTTTTTGTTTAGTTTTGTATTGTTTTGTAAAAGAGAAATTTTTCTAACCCCCAGTTTCTCAACTTTCTAATTCTAGATCCCCCTTGATAAACATGATGATCCTCTGCCTTTCTTTAATGTTATTTATATTTCAGATTAAATAACTTGATTCAAGCAAACCAGACAGATAAACAGCTACTTTGTTTTCATACTACACCCTCTCCCCATTCTGAGCCACCCCATGCCCACACCCTAGCCCCACACCAGAATGACTGCTTAGACTTGATGACTGTTTTGCCTGGATATTTGAAACACCTGGATATTGAAACATCATTTTCTCATGATGTTTTTTGAGGAATAATCAAACAGAAAATGGGAACAAATGAGTCTTGAAAGGCAGGAGTCTTTCAAGTGGAAGTCTTTCAAGTCTTTCAAATGGAATAGGAAACAGGAGGTAATTTTCTTCCAGCAGGGCATTAACTATCTGTGTGCCCTTAGACAAGACTGCAACTCCACAACTCGGTTTCTTGTTCCTCTTCTCCAGAGCGAGCTAAATCGATTGAATCAGTGCCAGACGCTTTGTTGCCAGCAGAAGAAATGAGGTTCACCTATTCCTTATCCCATTTCAGGATGAGAATTTATGAAATTACCCATGCCCATTTATGAAATTGCCACTACTTAAGTATCCCAGATGGTAATTTTAGTGGCCTCCTATTTTTAGTGACAGCCTTCTATTAAGGCTATTAAATAAAGTAGGCAGTTATGTTAGAAAGATGTATGTTTTTCCATAGGACTCAAACTCAATATGGCTATTTATATTTTTAATGTTAAATATGAATTCTATAAACATTTTTATTTTTCCTGAATTTGCTGTGGTGCAGAATGTTTCCCTAGCCTCTTTCTAGTTCATTGCTTTACCTAAAATCATTCCTGGTATGAAATTGTTATTCTGTTGGCTAATGTACAAATGAACCTTTGTTTCTTTCTAGTTCTAAATTTTATGATTGTCAAGAAATGCAAAATTTCAGGGTTGATATGGAGGTAGGTTCTTTGGAAGCTGGTTTTCTTCCAGTCCGGACATTGTTTGTGTGTTCTTTCTCTTGAGGTTACTAAGTGCTAATAGAGTAGCAGAATTGCACCAAGTTTCCCTTCTGTTGTATTCACCACTCAGAAGCTTTGGGTGATGAGTAATCTTCACAATATAACAGCCAACTCTGAGAAATAGTTTATACTATTTTTTAAAAGTATTTTGAGGCACAAGTGTCTCAGCAGAAACCTGCATTTTTTCCTGTGGTTTTAGATGGTTAATGCATGTGAGTATTATGCATTTAGTGTTCTTCCAGTTAAAAAGGTATATGTATAGCACATGTAGGTTGAATAATTTTCATTATTTAGTTTAAACTAACTTGCATTACAAGGCAGCATAAATAATAGATCCCAGCTCTCTGCTTCTGACCAGCTACTTAGCTTAGGCAAGTATTTGATCACTGCCAGACTGAACAATGAAAGCCAAGTTGAAATGAGTAAGAGTGGGATAAGGATTCCAGGAATTAGGCAATTTGGGGCTCAATCTCCTGCCATTGAACACCAGTTCTCCTTCCCTCCCACACAAGTGCTTCTGTCCTCCCCTTCCTTTTCTCCTGGCTGTGGAAGACCATTTCACCAGCTTCTCCTGTATTCACATCCACTTGTTGCTCCCAGCCAGAGATTCTGGTCCACCCATTAAGGAGTGCAAGCTCACATCTGTTCTGTTTCTTATTGGTCTCTAAACAAGCATACTCCTCTATCGGTGTTTTCTGAACACTTTATCTGCTAGTGAGGAAGGAGAAGCAGATTCAGGCCTTGGTGTGCTATGGAGAGGACAGACGGTTCTAGGCGACAGCAGATGGAGGGAGAGGAAGAGACAGGAAGTCTCTGCTAAGGGGTGTCCTTGATGTCATTATATCTGCCCGTGCTTGGGTGGTCATCATGTTCATGTGTCTGCAGTTGATGACCAGAAGTCTCCATTCAAAGCCTGGGCTGGTTTGTGAAAAGCATGGCAATGTTTTTAAAGCCACAGTATGGTGTTTAAGCTGCTGCCTGTTCCACATACATGGGTATGTGAGCATGTGGATATGTTATTAACTTACTTTGCTATTAGGCCTTTTCCTTCTTAATGAAAAAGAAACCTATTTATCTGAAATGTATCATTTATAACAAATTAGAAAGTGTAACAGAATATTAATCAGCCCATAAAAATGAAAGAATAAAAGATTACAATGTTGAGAAAATACTACATATTTCTTAATGGATCAGTGGATAAACACCTCCATATATTTTTGTAATTGTTCTACTAGTGTCATCGTTGAGACACGATATATAAAGATTATAAAATTCCCTAACTGAATCAGTATGTTGCCTTTATCAAAGGTAAATGTGTCTCTTAAAAACTAAAGACATCGGTTGGGCGCGGTGGCTCACACCTGTAATCCCAGCACTTTGGGAGGCTGAGGCAGGCAGATCACAAGGTCAGGAGATCGGGACCATCCTGGCTAACATGGTGAAACCCTGTCTCTACTGGAAAAAAAAAAAAAAAAAAAAAAAACTAAAGACGTCATTCTGAAAAATAGAAAATTATACATTTGTTTCATGTCCTTATGCATGGCTGATTACAAAACTGATTTCATGCTAACTCACTCGAATTGATATAATACAATCTATGCTTTAGGGATTTGAAATGACTTTAATATAATGTATCTTACAGATACAATTACCACAGTTTTTATGTATTTTGCACTTTATTGTTCTGAGGATATAATTATAAAGAAATATTCTACCTTGTGGCTTTTATGTTTTGTCTTGGCACTCAGATCACAAGAGCTTCTATGGTTCGTTTTGAAACTTTGAGGAAAATAATCCCCATATGATTTAAAGTTTAAGTTTAATTACCTTCTGCAAATTGCTTTTGGAAGTATAGGTAGTTAGAAAGTAAAAGTGGTTTTAAATTTCAGAGATAGAGTATAGCATAGTAGCTTTTTAAAATATAGATATTTTCTATCCAGAGCAGGAAAATTAGAATTGCCTTTGGATAATATTCAACAATGTTCTTTTCTTTGTCATGAAAGTGATATAATTCTAACTCCCATCCCTATTTCTTATTTGTGAATACAATGAATACTGAAAATTTGTCATATATTTTATACACATACTGAAAGGCAGTATCATCTTTTAGGTTTAAAATTGTGAAAGATCTTTTGAGGTAATTTGAGCATTTTTTTCAAATAATAAAGGTCTCCATACAAGGAAGGACTTAAATACACACACAGATGTGGATGTCAGCCCCTTAAGATGAGAACATGTTACCTTAAGCAGTAAAGTTGAACAGTGCCTTATTGGTGATGCTAACTTCTTTAGAAATAAATGCTGCCTGAAGTTTTAAACTTAGTCGTTTTAATAATCTATTAATATTAAGGTACAAGGTGACATGGTTCTAAGCATTGGGGCATAGTAATAGGTTTTAATAAATCCAACTTTACGATTTTAGGAGCTCCAACAGCTATAATCTAGCCCTTCATCTCAGACTTACATGTCTATCTGATGTATACTGATGACTGATCTAGTATGAGACTTTGGAGAGAGGAATTTCTGCTGGAATTCCCATTTAACAGATACTTAATTGGTTTGTACTTAGCTATTTCTCATCGTTTGGTGCAAATAGTTTCCAGAAGTAGTCTAGACGTCTTAGCCCAAGTAGTCAGGAAATGGTTTTTAAACTTTAGTGTACATCCTCCATCACATGGAGTGCTACCTTGATGTAAATTCCTGGGCACCAGCCCCAGGGAGCTGGTTCCACGGGCCTAGGAATCTGCATTGTAACCAGGTAACCCAGATGATTCTGAGGCAGGTGGTCTGGTGACAAGCCTTTGAGAAGTGTTGGTGTAGGAGGTGTACATAGAAACAGGGCCTGTTTCGTGGTATATGACCTGTACAGTTGCACAGGCTTCACACTGACTCAGAAGAGCCCTGGTCTTCACTTAGCTCTTCTGTCACCTTGAAATTCTTAATAATTTTTAATCAAGGAATCCTGCATTTTCACTTTTCTCTGGGCTCTGAAAATTGTTTCTTTCTTTCTATTTTTTTGAGACAGGATCTTGTTCTGTTGTCCAGACTGGAGTGCTGTGGCAAGATCATAGCTCATTGCAGCCTCAATCTCCTGGGCTCAAGCAATCTTCCTGTCTCAGCCCCCTGAATACCTGGGACTACAGGCATGAGCCACCATATCTGGCTAATTAATTTTTTTTTTTTTTTTAAGACAGATTCTCACTCTGTTGCCCAGGCTGGAGTGCAGTGACACAAGCTTGGCTCACTGCACCCTTTGCCTCACGGATTCAAGTGATTCTCCTGCCTCAGCCTCCTGAGTAGGTGGGATTACAGGTGCCCGCCACCATGCCCAGCTAATTTTTGTATTTTTAGTAGAGACAGGGTTTCACTATGTTGGCCAGGCTGGTCTCAAACTTCTGACCTCGGGTGATCTGCCCCTTCTTGGCCTCCCAAAGTGCTGGGATTACAGGCATGAGCCACTGTGCGTGGCCAAAAAAAATTTTTTTTTGTAGAAATGGGATCCCACTGTATTACCCAGGTTAGTCTCAAACTCCTCGCCTCAAGCAATCCTCCTGCCTTAGCCTCCCAAAGTGCTGAGTTTATGGGTGTGAACCTCCGTGCCTGGCCTGAAATTGTTCTTCTTGATAAATATGAATTGTAATTATTCAATAATGATTTCATACCTGTTGGTATTAGGCTGTCAACTCCAAGGCCAATTCTGAGCTTTAGAGATGAATGAGTATCATTCATCACAGGAGCCTAGAATAGGAAATCTTAATAGTATGATTTTTTTCAAGGAAATTAAATTTCTATTCATAATCTTGAACATAGAAACCTGTATTTATGTTATTCTAATATACGACCTTTTTTTTCTCTCAGGATGGTACAAAACAGAAGAGGGAACGGAAAAAAACAGTCTCATTCAGCAGCATGCCAACAGAGAAGAAGATCAGCAGTGCAAGTGATTGTATTAATTCAATGGTTGAGGGTTCAGAACTCAAAAAGGTTCGCTCCAACTCTAGAATTTATCATAGGTACTTTTTACTGGATGCCGACATGCAGAGCCTAAGGTGGGAGCCATCTAAGAAGGATTCTGAGAAAGCCAAGATTGATATTAAATCCATCAAGGAAGTGAGAACAGGAAAAAACACAGACATATTCCGCAGCAATGGCATTTCTGACCAGATATCTGAAGATTGTGCGTTTTCCGTCATATATGGAGAGAATTATGAGTCACTGGATTTGGTTGCCAACTCCGCAGATGTTGCAAACATTTGGGTTACGGGACTGCGGTACCTAATTTCTTATGGAAAACATACGCTTGATATGTTAGAAAGTAGCCAAGATAACATGAGGACTTCTTGGGTTTCACAAATGTTTAGTGAAATCGATGTAGATAACCTTGGACATATAACTCTGTGTAATGCTGTGCAATGTATCAGAAACCTCAATCCTGGTTTAAAAACGAGCAAAATTGAGCTTAAGTTCAAAGAATTGCATAAATCAAAGGACAAAGCTGGTACCGAGGTCACAAAGGAAGAATTTATTGAGGTTTTTCATGAGCTTTGTACTAGACCTGAAATTTATTTCCTTTTAGTTCAGTTTTCAAGCAATAAAGAATTCCTTGATACCAAGGACCTTATGATGTTTCTTGAGGCAGAACAGGGTGTGGCACATATAAATGAGGAAATAAGCCTTGAAATTATTCACAAATATGAGCCATCCAAAGAGGGTCAGGAAAAGGGATGGCTCTCCATAGATGGGTTCACTAATTACCTTATGTCACCTGACTGTTATATATTTGATCCAGAACATAAGAAGGTCTGTCAGGATATGAAGCAACCTCTGTCTCATTACTTTATAAACTCATCTCATAATACATACTTAATAGAGGATCAGTTCCGAGGTCCCTCCGACATCACAGGATATATTCGAGCTCTTAAAATGGGTTGCCGGAGTGTTGAATTAGATGTATGGGATGGGCCGGACAATGAACCTGTAATTTACACAGGCCACACCATGACCTCTCAGATAGTTTTCCGCAGTGTCATTGATATTATTAACAAGTATGCATTCTTTGCTTCAGAGTATCCTCTTATCTTGTGTTTAGAAAACCACTGTTCCATTAAACAGCAGAAGGTAATGGTTCAGCACATGAAGAAACTTTTAGGAGACAAGCTCTATACAACATCACCCAATGTTGAGGAATCTTATCTACCATCCCCAGATGTCCTGAGAGGGAAAATACTAATTAAAGCAAAGAAGCTGTCCTCAAATTGCTCTGGGGTAGAAGGAGATGTTACTGATGAAGATGAAGGAGCAGAAATGTCTCAGAGGATGGGAAAAGAGAATGTGGAGCAACCCAACCATGTGCCTGTGAAGCGATTTCAGCTTTGTAAAGAACTGTCTGAACTGGTCAGCATCTGCAAATCAGTTCAGTTCAAAGAATTTCAGGTGTCATTTCAGGTTCAGAAGTACTGGGAAGTCTGTTCCTTTAATGAAGTGCTTGCCAGCAAGTATGCCAATGAAAATCCAGGGGACTTTGTAAATTACAACAAACGTTTCCTTGCTAGGGTTTTTCCCAGTCCAATGAGAATTGATTCCAGTAACATGAACCCTCAAGATTTTTGGAAATGTGGTTGCCAAATTGTAGCCATGAACTTTCAGACACCAGGACTGATGATGGACCTGAATATTGGCTGGTTTAGGCAGAACGGAAACTGTGGCTATGTCCTCCGGCCGGCCATCATGAGGGAGGAGGTCTCCTTCTTCAGCGCCAATACAAAAGACTCTGTCCCAGGGGTCTCACCTCAACTTCTTCACATTAAAATCATCAGTGGGCAGAACTTTCCCAAGCCGAAAGGATCAGGTGCCAAAGGTGACGTGGTGGATCCTTATGTCTATGTTGAAATCCATGGAATCCCTGCTGATTGTGCAGAACAAAGGACAAAAACAGTGCACCAGAATGGAGACGCTCCCATTTTTGATGAAAGCTTTGAATTTCAAATCAACCTGCCTGAACTGGCCATGGTGCGCTTTGTAGTGCTGGATGATGACTACATTGGGGATGAATTCATTGGCCAGTACACAATTCCCTTTGAATGTTTACAGACGGGCTACCGCCATGTCCCCCTGCAGTCCTTAACTGGAGAGGTCCTTGCACATGCTTCTTTATTTGTCCACGTGGCTATTACTAACCGAAGAGGAGGAGGGAAGCCTCATAAAAGGGGCCTTTCTGTGAGAAAAGGGAAGAAATCCAGGGAATATGCATCTTTGAGAACATTGTGGATTAAAACTGTGGATGAGGTATTCAAGAATGCCCAACCCCCTATACGGGATGCCACAGATCTGAGAGAAAACATGCAGGTGCGTGCTTGTGTTTAATTATTTACTCAGTGGTTCTCCTACTTAGTACACGTCCATAGTTTATAAATATATTGGTTTTTTAATAATGGTATATTTAAGTAGTTTTTAAATTCCGATTAGTTCTTAGAATGTTTGCCACTAGTCTCTTTTTTATCATTTAAATTCCTAAAGGTACAGTTGATATTGAAAATGTTGATTACATATTGGGAAAAGTAAGTCTCGTTGCTGTGTTACACACCTTCGTCCCAGTCCCTGTTAATGACTGCTGAACAGCTCCTTGTTTTTTCTAATAGTATACATGGGAATCTCTGGGATTTCTGAATATTCCTTACCTGGAACACAAATTGATGATCTATTAAAATAAAAAGGATATAGGTCAAAGTAAAATGAATGTGATCCAGTCCTTTCTTAAGGAGCTGTAATGCTGAGGAGATGGGAAACCTTTAAATGAGCCATAAATATATGTGTATGCATGGTGAGCCTTCTCTTGATTTGAGAGGTTAGCTAATTCTATAAGTAAAAGAGATGTCTGTATTTATTAGAAGTTTAAGATAATGATTATCTCTGAAATATATAATGGCTAAAAGCAATCAGTTAGGAATTACATATTTAATTAAGGATCGCCCACACATCTAGCCATATACTAGGACCCCTGAGTGACACAGAGCTAGACAGCAAGGGCCTGCCTCATGCAGACAGCAGCCCTAACCTGTCATACTGTGTGAGAAGTGGTATGTGTGTGATAAGTGCTCCATGTCTGCTTATTTTATATTTAAAAAATTATATTTTAAAATGACCAATGAGAATGATGCCAACAAATAAAATCTGACTGAGAAAATTCAACATTTTTTCCCTATCAACTAATTCTGTGTGTACTTCATGAATAAAAAGACCTTCCCACAATAAGGAAATTTGTTTCCTTTCTCTAAAAGTAAAAGCATAGCAGACATATGAAGGGCTTTTCCCTGTTTCTGAGGGTGAAAGTGGTTTGGTAAACCCTCAGCTCTGAGCAAGCGCATTGTCCACTGCCCAGTGGCTGCTGTGGTGTGTGTGACACAGAATTCCTTTGAGGATTTGTCAGAGCTCAAGCATTGTCTTTTTCAAAGCCTCGTCTGCACTGAACCTGACAAAGCAGTCGATAGTGATACTGAATGAGCACCTGCCATGCACAAACAGTCTAGGCCATGAAGATGCAGTGGTGAACAAACAGATTGACTGACTGCCTTCAACGGGCTTCCATGCTAGTTGGGGGCAGGCAGTGGGAAGGGGAAACAGACAGGAGGCAGGCAGATAAACAAATAGAACAACTGCAGATATGAGTAAGTGGTGTAATAAGAGTGACTGGGGAACTGCACTTTAAATATCACAGTCATGATTGATTTCTGTAACGTCAATATCAAAGTGATTTGAGCCAATGATCTATATTTGATGTCCATATTTAAAGCAATATTAATAAAAATGAAATGTTTAAATTTAAAACTAAAGTGTTGTTCATTCCCAAGAAGCTGCATTATTTGAGAGCAGAAGGCACAGGCCTGCAGGGCCTAGGTCCACCCCCTCTGCCCACATGCCCAGCCCAGACCAGGACCCAAGTGTGCCTCAAATAGCCCACCTGACTCTTATTATGATTATAATTGGCCTATTATTACTCATGGTGACTCAAAGCATGGGCCTTAACATCAACAGCTTTCAGGTAAAATCTTGACTCCTTCACTTACTAGCTGTGTGACCCTAGACAAACAGAGAGGGATTATAGCTAAGGCTCAGTGTTCTCATCCATAACATGGCTTGCTGTGTGGATTAAATGGAAGTAATGTGTAATAAATATGCCTAGTATGGCTTAGCACTTAGTAAGTGTTCATAGAAGGCCAGCTCATGGCATTTTACAGTGTTGAAGGTTTTTCTTTAATGGATATTTAAATGGCATATCTCTGGTGATTAGAAAAAAGAGAGAGAGAGAGGAGGCATTGAGATCAGCAGTGACACTAATAGGGGAAGGTCACAGGTAACCAAGGTCCCTGCTGGGCAGACTCACCAGAGAACAGTAGCATCCTCAAAGGTTCTTTAGATTTTGAGCCAGCAGGCATAAATAGATGAGAGATTCAGGTTTCTACCTTGCAAATATTTCTTTCCCTTTTGTATGGCTGGCATATTTGATACTTATTTTAAATCAGATTTGATTTTTTTTCTCCTAAATCTTTACCCTCTTTGAATGCAGAAGCTATTCTCTCTGTTTGCTAATAGTTGCATATCCACATCAGCACTACTATGAACTTTGGGCTGAAAAGAGGCCTTACCCTTCAGAAGAATTTGACTTATTTGCATTCTCAGTACTTTTGATAAATTGGTGTTACAAATGTCCATAACAGTATTTACTTTGGATAATAGCCATTTTTCCCAGGATAAAACAATCGTTAGCCAATTCTGTTATAACACTGCTAATAACTGTTGTACCAGGTGGTTCAAGCATAATCAGATATATCAAATATAATATCCATGAGAAATTAAAATCCCTAGTTAATTACAAATGCTCCTTTCATTCCATTTAACAGAATGCGGTGGTGTCATTCAAGGAGCTGTGTGGCCTCTCCTCTGTGGCCAATCTCATGCAGTGCATGTTGGCGGTGTCTCCCCGCTTTCTGGGGCCCGATAACACACCCCTAGTGGTCCTGAATCTCAGTGAGCAGTACCCCACAATGGAGCTGCAGGGAATTGTGCCAGAGGTTCTGAAGAAGATCGTAACAACTTATGACATGGTGAGTTGTCATTTGTCCTTTTACATAGCCTGGGTGAGAGAGATATCCTAAGACAACACAGCAGATGTACTTTGGAGCTTTTGCTGAAGTGCGCTTTCCTATTTCATGCTTCATTCACCTATGCTGGAGAAGTAATTCCCCTGACCTTGCTGTATTTGAAAGAGATTAGTGTTTTGTTGTTTTTGAAAGCAGAATTCAGAGACACTCACCTCAGTTGGATTAAACATCAGTTAGCTTCTCAGCTATATCTGAATTGATTTTTAAAGGATGCACTATTTTCCACACAGATATAGGAACGAGTTTTTAAAAATCTTATCCTGTAGCCAGTCATTGATTTATTCGTTTTCATTTTATTTTCATTTTTTCAACTGGTAAGGGCAAGAAATTTAACTTAAAAATGTAATGCCATGAGGGACAGGTGACTGTATCACATGACTCCGCTCTAGGCCGTGGTTTCCTTTCTTACAGGAGCTGCTCTGTGATACCCGTATTTGTAATCAGCTTAACCCTAATGGGGTATCCTCAGGACACCTAGAATATTACATTTTTCTACTTAAGATTTACCTTGCATTTTCTTAATCACATCCTGCTCTTACTGTAATTTTTTTATTTATCATAACTCTAAGAGAGAATTTATTGGGTGAAGGACACCCATTTCAAGTGTATGATGTAGTTGAAGCTGTCATTGACTCTTCAACCTATCAGGGTTAAGGGTGGTGTTGAACACTCCCCTCCCAGATGGGCCAGGCTGTCTTCCAGTACTATTTAGAGTACTTGGGGGTGAGTACCTCATCTGCTACCTCCTCCACTCCAAAAGCACAAGCTAAGACCACGAAACTCTAGGCTTCTTCTGATGTAGCTTGCTGTGCTCAAGGGCAAAACAGGATCGGCATCATAAACCTAAACAGAAATATTTTTGACTGTTTCATAAGTTGTCTGAAAGCTGTAATTTAGAGGGATTTATGCAGTTCAAGGGAAAGAAAAAAGACGTTGGGCCAGCACTTCTCAATTGTGACTACTTCGTAGGTTTCTTAGGATGTTAGTAAATATCACACAGGGGAAGGGTTTCATAGGATGTTAGTAAATATCACATGGGGGGAAGGTTCCTTGATTAAATAATTTTGGGAAATACTAGTTTGAACAAAAGTAATCAGATATCTTTACTGCTTAAGTAAATAAAAGGTTCTTAGAAACTTTTATTTGCTATCACCATGAGTTCCAAGATAGTGATAGAGTATTTCCAGTTTCACAAATTGACTTGCCCATTGGAATACTATTTCTAAAAACAAAGATTCTGAAGAATATATTTTGGAAAATGCTTCTTCAGTCTTTGTATGAATAAGTCTATCTTCAGTCTTTGGATGAGTAAGTCTAGAAGTACAAGTCAGAAGAATGCAGTGTTTTAAACAGCTTATGAGTTCATTACCTTAAAAAAAGTGATTATTTGCGCATTTCGTAGATTCCTATGAAGTAGTCACACATTGTAGTGGGGGCTGTTTCCTTCTTAGCATTCATGGTAACCTTAAGAGACACCAGGAACTGAATATTGGACACTGCAAGCAAACTACATAGAGTGGCACCCTCCTGCAGAGAGGAGGGAGGCCAGGGTCAGGTGTCTGATGAGCCTCAGGTGCTGAGTGCCACTGTGCTGAGTGCCAAAGGGGGCCACAAAGACTCATATGAACAGCCCCATCCTCGGGGAGCCATGAAGTCCACTAGGAGAGAAAACGAGGCTGGGGACCAACATCAACACAGGAAGCATGCTGAGATTCCTTTGGTGGGGAAATAGAAAAAGGGGTAAAAATGGAAAAGTCTGAAGATCTTTTACATGCTATGACCCAGACTGCCTAGATAGTTCTTGACTTAAGTTTTATGAGACAAAGCCAAAAAAAGTAGCTGATATTTGTAAATGCTTTTAAAGCATAAGCCACAAATAAAATCACATACCTATTTCACTGACCAAAATCTAATATGATTTACCCCCTAAGACATTTCCTTGATTTCTGTGACAGTCATACAGTGACATTTCTTCGTGGCGAGCTTTTTAACAGGGACTTCTTGAGAGTGGGGTGGTAGTCCCCCGTGGAGGTGATAACAGCATAACAGGGCAGGCCAAGTTCAGGGGCTGATTTCTGCTCTATCAAGAGTGTGTGATCATATCTGGTTTCTCATGGTCTATGTTAAAAATCCTTATGGCCACCAGCAACCTTTATGGCACTCACAGCAATATTCAGCTCAGGAATGGCTCATTGCTCCTTGGTTCCCTGCCCCTTCCTCTTGGACTGGTAGATGCTAGCACTTAATATGTAACTCTTATTTGCATCTAACTGTATCATTATATTGTTATAGAATTGACAAGACAGAATATGCTAGCTTGCTTAAAATTTTTAAATTATAAAATTACTCTTTTATAATGTATAATTGAAATAGCTGTGCAGCCTTATACCGCCTAATTTATCGATATGTTCTGTTAATTCCATCTGATAAAATAAGCTAATAAAATATTTAAAATTAAATTTAAATTATGGCTGCAGCAATATTATAACTCTTGTAATATTTTACAGTTCTTTTTAGTGACTTAATGGTTTCTTACCTTGTGACAATTTATTAAAGCTAGCCAGAATATATTAAATATTGATGGGAAATGTACTAAAGGTCTCGGACAGCCCGTAACTCTAAATACAGCTCTTTATTTTTGTAATGTTAGGTTGAGCTTGACCCAAAATTAACCTTAGAAATAAGATCTTATTTCATTCTGTTGACTTCCCGTGTATAATGTGTGGAGGCGAATGAGAAGTAAAGGCAAGTTGAGAAACTCCTCCAGAACTCCTGTGTCATGGCCAGTCTACATACCTAAAGTGTGTCTTCCTGTGAGGACAGTGCCATGGTACCTCCTAAAATGTACAGATGTGTATTTATGCTATCAAGATTGTGATTACTTTTCAATATCTAGACTCTATTAATAAAATAGTATTTCAGAAGTGTGCCAGTTTCTTTGTGAAAACGAAGAATGCAGATTGTTGTCCTAATGGCTGCTATGATTACTACCAGCAAACAAGCCTTGAAAACTGCCAGAATTGTGCTTATGGTGCTCTCATGGCTCCTATGGCAGGGTGAGCCTGGGACCTAGCTCAAGAAGGCAGGTATCAGAGCCATTCAGGAGTGGAGAAGAAGAGAAATTCACAGACCTACTTAGACTAGGCAGATTAAGGGAGTTTTAGTAGGAACTGGACTGGGATGGAAAGTGGGAATGACCCTGTTAGCAGTGCTGGAGTCAGAGACATGAGTGTGGGATAGAAGGCACCTGCTGAACTTGTGCCTGGAGGCCTGGGGCACACAGATGACCCTTCTTCCTCCCGATGGTGAGCAAGGGCCCTAGAGTCCTCTCCCGCTAGAACCTAGAGCACGAAAGCTGCACATAGCAACCCTAGGTAGGGAAATTGTAGCAGGGGTGGAAGGAGGCCTCATGCAAATGGAGGCTTACAGGGCCTTTAAATGAGGCATCTTTGTCCCCTTAAGCTCAGTGTCCTTAAGTACTTCATCCCATGATTTAGGGGCTCAACCTGTGAGGGCTCATCTTCCTCCAGTCAGCTTGTCCTCTCTGCCTCTCTTAATGGAAGTGACCCTTGAGTCCCTTTTTTCATACCTATCTACTTTTTTTCAACAGATGGGGGCTGGGCTCCATTATTAAGCCATGTGGTTGGGCTTTTGCTCACAACCCATTATTTATTGCATTGAACAGCATGTATTATTATATCATACATCATGACCATAAAGTCAGAGGGTCAAACTTTTGAACCAAATAATTGACTTGCTTTAAAGATGTCACGTTTGGTTGTTTTGAAGTGGCATATAATAGAAATTTAATTGGTTTATTTCAATAAAACAGATACAAAATAAGTTACTGCATTTTTGGTGATGAATTCAACACCCATTTATAAGCTCTTAGCACGTGCACTGCTCACTCATCAACAATAAGTATTTATTGATTGCCTACTGTGTACCAGTGACTATTCTAGGCAACATGAGGTAATATAAAGATGAAAAAGACTTTTTTTTTCCCTTGAGGAGCTTACAATTTAGTTGAAGAGATGCTGCAGTATGTTTATAGATAACTGATGAGATGATAGACAATAGATAGTACATAGATATTTTAAAATATTTAAATGAATTATTTGAATCTTCAAAGGAGAGAATGGTTAGTTTCAGGTTCAGAGATTAGGAAGACTTCAGTGAAACATCAGCCTTGAACTAGACTTGTAAGAATGAGTTGGAATTAAACTGGTAAAGAGGAGGCTATTGCAAGATGAGTTCATAGGGTGAAACATGCTCACAGGTGAAATATGCTCAAGCACATATTCTGGGAAATCCAGGTTTGGACTGTAACAAATAGTAGGGAGTCCTTGCACATTTTCGAGCAAAGGGCTATGCTCAGAATTAGGCATTATGGACTCTGGGAGGCTTGGAGTGAAATAGAACTCAGAGACCACCTATTGAGCACCTTTATTTTGCAGGTGAGAAAATGGAAACCCTGTAGCACAACAAATTAATGGCAGAACCGGGGTTGGCACCCAAGTGGTATCTCTGTCCAATTTTTTTCTGCAATCCAGATCAGAAAAATTAACTGTGTAGGATGTGTAGATGAATGATCAATATAGCAATAAAGCCCAAGTAACTGTAATAATAATAATATACAGTTATTCATGTGGGGCTCTTGAAGTCACAGGCACCTTATTTTTCTTGTGCCCCATAAAGGTAGAAAATTCTTCATTTTGCATTACTTAACATATATTAAAAGGCAGATTTAATGCACTTAAAGAAAACTGTAATCAGTAGATCAAATTCCACTCAGAGAAATTCGATCATAAATGTCTGAACACATTGTTTATAATTTCAGAAAACAAAAGTTTAAATGTTTTACTTAAAATATATATAAATGAGCTTGAATACACCCACTATTGGCAATGAAGATCAAGATTGAGCTTGTTCGCTCATGTAATTAAGGGCTGGTAAGAGAAATAAGGAATATGTAACCTGAGTTTAAGAGATTCTAGTGAATATCTGGATACTCGTCATAGTACACAGTGTTCTTAAGAATGGATTTGCACTGGCATTTCGGTGCATCTCCCCTCCCCCATCAATATAAGTGATCTAATTCATCTTTTTAAACTGAAGTGACTTTTACTGTCCTTTTTATGTTGAGAGTGATAATTCCATTCTCTAGCTATCTTTATTAGATGCAGATTTACCACCTGTTTTAAACTTGAATGTTTAAAATTGTTATGAGACCTGTACTAACATATAGAGACCAAGAAGTCAACATTCTTCCTCTATAGAGAGAAAACATTGAACATTTAAATATTTTCTGACGTATTACATAAAAAGAAAATTCTTTTCTAAAGTTTTTTGTTAATTTTGCTGCAGTTTTTCTGTCATGGACTATGCTTTAGTCATTGTAATTAAATTGAAGTCGTAGAGAGGAAAAAGGAGAGAAGAGGAAAAAAATAAAGAAAATGAAGCCCATCTCTCTCTTACAGGCAGTACAGTGGTTCATATACACAGCAAATGGGCAGCCCCCACCTGTTCAGAGATTATACATGAATTCATTCTTGTCATTGCAGTTCCATTCTCTGTACTTTCCCTTTGAAATTAATTTTTTCAGTAATTTTTTTGCAACTTCACAAAAGTCTTGATTTTAATTGCCTTCAGGTTTAATTAAGAAAGCATACTCTGAGGAATCCATTTCCCCAGTAGAGAATAGTACTTTTTAAAGGGAAGAACAAGATGCTTTGTCTGGGAGGATATTATTTGCTGTCTATGAGTGTTTTTATATAAGTTGCTGAGTAGTCTCTTCTAACACGACTTTAAATTTTTCTTAAATAAAACAAGGTTATTTAAATAAAATATGTGAAATGAAGGTTTTTTTCCTTACACAGAAATGTTGGCAGTTGACATGCAGCATCATGAACATTCTGGGTTAAGTTGTTGGTATGGTGTCATATACTTTTTCTTGTTACTTCTTAATTAAGTGAAGAGATAAATCACACTTCGTAATTAATGGAGTCTGCTGGTTTGGACCAGCCAGAGATGATCTGTAATAAGGTTACTATTGATCCCCATCTCCTTTGTGGCTTCTTTTAATTAGAGGTGTCGCCACTACCAACTTTTATAACTGTAGAAAAAAGACCAGATGGAATATTGTGTTTTGGGATAAGAATAAGCTAAAAATGAATGAAAGAAGGAAGGGAGGGTGGAAGGGAGATTTGGGAAAGGTAGATGCATCCTACAGAGTGACGATTTGAAACCCAAAGGCTATTGTTTAATTTGATGACTGGAGAGGTCCAGCCAATGTTTCCAAAATCAGTTTATCTGAAATCATCAAAACCATTGATGAGCCATTTTGTAATGGTTCAAGTTACCAAGCCAGTGGAAGTGAAAATAAATGTTTAAACGATACAGTGTGCTGGTAGCATCACATGTATCATCAGATGAGAAGTACCAGGCCGCCACACAGTAATCAGGAGCTGGGAGATTGGGAAACCTTTGGGAGATTGTGCTTCAAGCATGTAAGTAGCGGTAATTGTAAGATTTTCCTTCCGATCCAGTTTTCTAGCTTAACATGTCTCCACAGAAACCACTGAGGAACACATATTTTAAAGTATTCTTACACACACACACACACACACACACACACCAGATACTAAGCAAGGAACAGTTGAGGAAAGAGTAGCACTTTAGGGGATGGCAGTCCCCTTGAAAGAGACTTCATCACATAGCTCACAGAGCAGCTTTTATCCATTAAGTTTGATATCCAGCTCTAAACTCTCTGGGAGGATGACTTTAATAGAGTTCAACGTGTTGTCAGATGGTGTCCTCAGACAAGAAATGATAAATGCTATTAAGCAAGCCACTATGTCATCTGACATACTAACAGTCTGATTTAAAATTGCCAAGTAAGCAAGGAAACGAGCTGGGGTACCGTCCAGCCCTATTGGTGAATGAGAAATGGGACCCGGCTGTTAGCGTCACTTCAGTTCCTGGATAGATTTCATTTGAGCCATCACCACCTAGAGAACTGTTAGGGGGCAATGGTTTAGGGCCATGTATTTGATAGGGTCTCCATGGTTTTACTTTTCTGTTTAGACCATTTTTATTGTGTTTTAAAGGGGCAAAGGCAGATTGCTTATTTTTCAAACACTGTATTTCCCTGAATCTGGTAGAAAATGTGAATATATCTGAAACCCAAAGCTCAAGAAAAGTTAGGGAACTTCTTTGTAAACCTATGCTTTATGCAAAAGAATACTACTACATTTTTTATAAAACTAAGATATTCGAAGTACTGTAGTCTTTTTTCTTCCTATGCGAAAGTAGAGGAGTTACTTCCTATGTTCCCATCAAATTCCACATCAAATATTGGATTTTGCTCCTGTATAATTTCTTCAAGGCTATTTTTGATACTTTTTCGATAGTTTCTCTGTGTTTCTGTAGTGGCTGAAGGTGCCTCCTAAGTTCTTTGCTAAGTTCTTCTCTCTGTCAAGGACCCTTATAGGAAATTTAAAAAAAAAAGAAAGAAAGAAAAGGATTTTATATATCTTTAAAATTCTGCTGGTGCTCTGGAGATAATATACACAGCTCTTTTGGTCAACTGGCAGTTTCCAAAGCTGTGAGGAAGCACTTAGCTTCCTTACCCCCCCATTTATTCAGTAAACTTTTTGTCATTACTAGACTTTGAATAAATAAACTTTAATTGAGTGGAGGAGGCAATGCTGGCTGACTTCCCATTTCTGTGGCCCTAATTCTAGTTGAGCCTTTCATCACCTTATGCTGTATGGCAGAGTTTGAGTTCAAACTTCATACTCATCCCAGGTGAAAAAGAAAATGTAACTTTCTTACCTCTCTTATGAGGGAGATAGATGTCCCTGGATTTTAATTCTGTTGGTAAACTTCATCTATTGCATTCATTACATTATTTGTTTTGGACTGTAAATGCTCAGCTCTTTAGGTAAAATGCTCAGTCTTTCTGACTTTCTCTCTTTCCCCCTCTTCCTTCACAAAGCGGCCACTGGTTGCCTGGAGAGGGTGTGGTTGCAAAGCCTTCTTTTTGTGTTCTTGGCAAAGAATGTCTAAACATCTAAAGCCACCATCCTCCCCTCCACTTTCTATTCACCTTGAGGTGGGTGCATAGTGGGGGATTTCCCAGCTCCAACATGAGTCACTCAATACTGCAAGAGGCGGTATTTCCTCCTCTCTCTTCTCTCTGTCAAGAAAGCTGCAAGAGCCAGCTCCTTTCCTCCTGCCTCAGAGCTGCAATTCCCTTGACTCAACCTTTGTATTTGGAAGGAAGTCTCCACCACCTTAGGGGATAACACTCTGTGATCTGTGGGTTGTTTCTCCATGATATGGTTTGGCTGTGTCCCCACCCAAATCTCAACTTGAATTCTATCTCCCAGAATTCCCACGTGTTATGGGAGGGACCCAGGTGGAGGTAGTTGAATCATGGGGGCCAGTCTTTCCCATGCTATTCTTGTGACAGCGAATAAGTCTCACGAGATCTGATGGGTTTATCAGGGATTTGCACTTTGCTTCTTTCTTATTCTCTCTTGCCACCACCATCTAAGAAATGCCTTTCACCCTCTGCCATGATTGTGAGACCTCCCCAGCCATGTGGAACTATAAGTCAAATTAATCCTCCTTTTCTTCCCAGTCTCAGGTATGTCTTTATCAGCAGCATGAAAACAGACTAATACACTTGATATGTCAAAATAATTTAGAACATAGTTTGATAAATCCTGATTTTCAAATCTATCATTTTGGTGGGAACCTGAGCAAAAATCTAATTTGATCTTTAAAACTGAGAAATGTCTCTGTGTTCATAAGGTAGTTGCTCCTCATCCAAGCTCTGAAACTTGTCCTTTGAATAGGTGGAAAGCTCCAGGGAAAACATGATTCATAAACTATGGCAGCATCTGTGAAAAGAAATAACTTATTGACACCATCCCCATCACACTTCTGAGACTGCTGAAGCCACCCAGCCTGCAGCCTTTCCCTCTCTGCTGCAGTTCATCCTCTGGTTTGCCTTAAAGACATTCTTCCTGAAATATCACCCAGAGAAAAGCCTAGGTATTTCTGGGAGGGTCCAAGAGGTAGAGTTAGAAGTATGATGTGATAACTTTAAGAACTATGCCAGCTGGAAGGATTATATTATGATCATCAAGAACAGTGGAGCCAAATTGCTCTGTTACCTTGACTATTTTTGTTAGGTGGATAACATTTTTTCTTGGAGCATCCTGGAAAAGTGGCATCCCTTTGGTGTGTTGAGATTGATGAAGAATTTGAGTTAAGCCTAATAATTGCCAAGAGAGAGAAAAAGGAGGGTGAAGTGTGAGAGGAATAAGTTTAAGAACATACACTTCATGTCTATTTTCTTCTAGCAATTGAATCTTTCCAGCATCAAGATTTTTTATTTACTGTTGATACGTGCATCAAACACTACTGGCAATAGTGTAAAGCCCTTTTTAAAAAAAGTTTTTATAGCATCTAGGATCTGTGCAATATCTTAAATTGTGTAATTATTTTTGTAGTATTCACAGAATAGTATTGTCTCTACGTTCAGTTTTATGGATTGCGATTGTCCTCTTTGTGGAAATTCAAACAGAAAAGCAATGATCAAAGAAACAAAGAGCTTAATTGGCTTTCCATGTGTGGTAATTTGTATGTCTTTATGCAGTTTGTGAGTTCCAAATCTTTTCAGATTGATGAAAATGAAGACTAGCTGACCTAGAACATGTGACTCATAGCTCATTAATGCATTCAGCCTTCTTCTCCCTTTGAGTTGGGAACCTCCTGCTCCCCGTTACTTGGGACCCAGAGGAGAGCTATGTTGCTCCTTGATCCTTCAATCTGTGCTGTGGGCATAGAGGCGGCTGTGCCAGCTTGTGCTGGCTACTTTGAAAGAAAAAAGATGTGTTCATCTTCATCCATATGTTTACGGAGACTAGTGATAGAAACCTGGGCACTTCATGAGTGTGGGCACCATTTGAAACCCCAAGTACTCCTTGAGCCACACCCTATTGGAGGGCACGGGACACACACCTTTACTGTTGAATTTAATTGGTTGTCCTAATGGTGGCAACTTCTGACCAGTAGGATGATGTGAGCCTGTCGTGGTTCTTCACTGCACCTGTGAATGAAGGTGGAACATATTCAGTTTAGAGTTTAGAAAGTGTGTAAGTTGCAGTGATAATACAATTTTATTGTTTAGAATCTTTATGTTCTTGATATCCTTCCTTGGCTCTATAAATGCAAGATCCATTCATCAGGAATTAACTCAATCTATTGCCACCCATTCTTATGTAGTTTAGAGAGGTACATACTTTTTTATTTAGAAATTTGTCAGTGTTACATGTCCGGTGGAGCTGAGTTGGGAAGACTGAAGTTATATCAGACACTTACATCAAATTGTTAGTGGTGAGACATGGGTTTGTTTGTAAGTGCCATGATGAGCTGCTCTGTATTTGTGGACATGAGCTTTTGGGATGTACAATCACATTTTATAAGAAAAAATGGAATAATTTGGATGGAATATACTCTATAAAATGAAGCTATTGAAATAACCAGTTTATATGAGAAATCAGATAATTCAGAATTGTTTTGTAAATGTGATTGTTGACACCTACTTGGGCCACCTTCTGGCAGTAAGGTGTGCTAATTTCTGACCCTTTTTTCTGTCTGTTATGTCCCTGGTCATGACCAGGAAAAAAATTCTAAGGTATTTCTTCACAACCTTTTGAATAATAAGGTAGTGATTTTTCTCCACAGCTGATGTATTTCTATAAATAACATTTGACATTTCATAAGCTTTGAAGCTCATATTTTGTTGTTATGTTACATTTGACCTCTTGTTCATAAGAGATGCAATTCAGCATTGCCTCTTGTTTTCACATGAGTGGGAAGACTCACCGTCACCCTCACCAAACCTCTCAGAGCAGCGCACGTGTCTGGAGGGTGAGTCCCTTCGGCACAGTAACTGTTCTGTCAGTGGGGACTATGGGAACTGTCACTCGTTAGTTTATTTAACAGCTCCTGTTTTTCATTCTCTTCACTTCTATTCCTCCAGATTGCTGTGAAATAATTAATGCCACTCACCCCACCAAAATAACTACTTTTAAGACCAGTAAGCTGATTTTACTACCAGACAAATTTATCAGGAATAAAAATAGCATTTAATAATGGTTTTAAGCCTTTTCTAACTTAATTAGGGCATTTAAAATTCTGAGCCATAAGAAAATTACTCTCACACAGTGGATGGACAATATGATGTGTTAAGAGTTAAGTTTAACTCTACAAGCTTAATTACCAATTAGCTTAAAACTAACATGTTAAGTAGTTTAAAACATTTGTTTCCCTACCACATTAGTATTAGTCAGATCTTTAGGGCTAAATGTTAGGGATTTTTATATGGAGATTTTATATGAGATTATTCATCTACTTACAGAAATATTTAATTCAGGTATTTTCTTTGAAATCAGTCTTGATCATTCTGGTTTTCTTTGTAATTATATTCTGACACTGGAGAGACATCAGATGGAGCCATACCATCATTTATGTAATTCTGCGGCATGAAATAACTTTAGCTTTTAAATCACTTGTTTGGGGCAGATTACTCATGCTGTAATCCCAGCACTTTGGGAGGCTGAGGCAGACTTAATCTAGGAGTTTGAGACCAGCCTGGCCAACATGGTGAAACCCTATCTCTACTAAAATTACACAAATTAGCCAGGCATGATGGTGCATGCCTTTAGTCCCAGCTACTCAGGAGGCTGAGGTGGGAGGATCGCTTGAACCCAGGAGGCAGAGGTTGCAGTGAGCTGAGATCACACCACTACACCCCAGCCTGGGTGACAGACTGAGACCCTGTCTCAAAAAATAAATAAATAAATAGATCATTTGTCTTGTATTAGAAAAAAACAAAACAAAATAAATTCCATGTTTGTGAATAGAAACACCTATTTCATTATTTAGCTAAATATAACTGGGATGATATGAATTTTAAGCTGTTTTCCTAAAACTAAGCCCTGTCTTTATTGTTAAACGTTAGAATTCTCCATAGCCAAAATTTTTTGGCCAACATATATCATAATATGTGTTTATTCTTTTAAAATACCAACTACACTTGATTTTTCATGTTCTTTCCTAAAAAGTGCATGTCGCATATCAAACTATATTATCTCAAGTACTTTTAGTCCAGTTTTACCAAGTGATGCATCATGTAACATTTTAGAGCAGGAGCTGAGAAGCACATGTTTTTGTATAGTCTGAAAGCTGAGAATGGTTTTTACATTTTTAATTGATTGGAAAAATAAAAAAAAAATCTTGTGATATGAAAGTCATTTGAACTTCAAATTTTGCTCTCCATAAATGAAGTGTTTTTGGAGCACAACCACCTCCATTAAATACTATCAATGACTGCTTTCTCACTACAGTAGCAAAGTTGAGTAGGGTAGTTGTGACAGAAACTAAGCCTAAGCCTAGCAGCCTACAATGTTTACTGTCTGGCTCTGTATAGAACAAATTTGCCAACACTTCCAAAAGTGGATTGGGTAAAAGTCCTTAGGGTATTTTGATACAGTGATTTTCAAAGTCACCTTTGCCAACCTAAATTATGACTTTCTCTTTCTTTCTTTTCTCTTTTTCCTTTCTTTTTCTTCCTTCCTTTCCTTTAAAATGTACTCACTGCATTTTGAGTTTTGATCCATAAGAATGGGATTCTAATTGTTAACCTGGAGGGAGGAGAAGACTGTTATCATTGCCTGAGCACTCCTCTGCTGGAAAAAGCAATGAGCCGGAATGTGGTCCTACTAATTGTTACGGTCAGAAACCTAAAGAAACAAGAGGTGGAAACTAAAAGGAAAAAGCCAGTGGAAATTAATGTTTGCTCTGATTTTTATAGTGCCCGTGAGGCAAGCATGCTGTCAGTGGGAAATGGTGACAATCCACCTGAGCTGTGTGCTATAACTCAATAACATTTGTAACTGATTTAACCTCACACATATTTAGTGTTTATATATAACCATGGTTGTGCTGCTTGATAATGACGTATTAAAAATGAGCCAGTCCAAGAATTGAGTTTAAATAGTACTCCTTCTCTCAGCCAAATCAAGCATTTCTTGCTGAGGGGCTGAAGGGCTGGGTGGAGAGAAGGGAATTGGGTAGAGTTAGTGAGCAGCTCTGCGTCGTCTCTGAAAACCCCTCGTTTCCTCTCACCCTTTCCTAAGGCAAGGAGGAGGACTTTCTCTCAAACCGTAAAATCCAGGCTGTGCTAACCACACTCAATTTAAAGGAAGGGATTATAAAAGTGCTGGAGGTGGAGACTAATCCCATGAAACCCTCTCCCACCTGAGGAATGGGAAAGATACTCTGAAGCCTCTGTGGATTCCCACACCTTACTGTTGTTTATGCTATTCACCTCCTTCTTACACTCGTCACAACTTATAATTATACATTCATTAGCTTGATCCTTTTTTTTTTCTTTTTTGAGACAGGGTTTTACTCCTGTCACCCAGGCTGGATTGCAGTGACAAACTCTTGACTCACTGCAGCCTCTGCCTCCTGGGGTCAAACAATTCTCCTGCCTCAGCCTCCTGAGTAGTTGGGACTATAGGTGGGCACCAGCATGCCTGGCTGATTTTGTGGTTTTGTTTTTTTGCAGAGTTGGGGTTTTGCCATGTTGCTCAGGCTGGTCTTGAACTTCTGAGCTCAAACAATCCACTCACCTCAGCCTCCCAAAGTGCTGGGAATTCCTTTTTTAAAAGTACCTCTCTTCCTCTCCCTGAAATCTGAGCTCCAGGATAACAGGGCCCATGTGTCCTATTCAACATTGTGTTCTCAGCACCGACCGCAGAGCCTGGCACACAGCAGGTACTCAAAATCCATTTTTAGTGAATGAATGAAAATAACCTTGATCTCCAGGACACAGATATCAGGTGCCCTTCTTACACTACATGTCTTTCCCATATGTCCCTGTATTCCCCGAGCTTTGTTTTTATTTCCATGCACACAAAATGCCTCGGGGCAGGGGGAGCACAGGGTGGAGTGGCTGCTCTTCCAGTCTTAGGTCTGTATGGAAGCACTCACATTCTAAGGCAGTGAGGGCTGGCTTTGCTGGTCCAAGAAGAGGAGGATGCCTGAGGTGCTTGGACAGCTCCAGAGGCAGAAGAGACCGGTCCTGAGAAGGAAGATCTGAGCATCCCAGCTCCTGGATCTTTCACCTCTTGCTCAGACCCTAGATGTCTCCCCAGCTTTTATCAGAGGATCCTTTATCCTATCTGAAATTCCCTCCTTAAAGATTCGTATGCCCTTAAAAAAAAAAAAAAAAAAAAAAACTATATAGAAGAGCTTAGTGCAGAAGAGAGGAGGAGGAAAATGTGAGGGCCCCTAGTTATTCACCTGGCTACGATAGGAGAAAAACTTGGTTCAGTTAAGCTGCCTGAGGTGGGAACATCCCTCATATGTGTACAGTATTTTATGATTTTTTCCCAAGCATGCTCATAAATCAATTGTTACATGAGCTAATAGTCAGAGGCTGTGGTGTACAATGATGTTAGCACATGGACTGGGGTCACATGAGAAAAGGGAAGCCTTGGTTAGGGATAGGCTCCATTTGAGCTGAGCAGAGAAATTCTTGAAAGCCAGATAGCCACTTTCCCCCAACTGCTACAGGCCCCCACTCTCCAACACCTACTGACCCTGGTGAGTGAGCCAAACCACATCTCCCAGGGAAGAAAGCCTTGGCTCCCCTTCCCCTTAACCACACACAGCATCCACCAGCTCCAGCTCCACCTTGGGAAATCCTTGTCTTCATCCTTATCTCACCTGCCACCATGAGCTGGCTCCCAGGGCAAGAGAAGATATGCCGTGGCATGTTTTGCAAAGGGCACATCTTAATAAGAACAGTGGTGTATTCACAGACTACCCAGGTAGGTATGCATGGAGTATGAACACATATGCACAAGACTGCACCCTGGGAAGTAGATGAGCCCCTGCTAATGAGCTAGCTCCTGCACTAGTGCTTACTTGTGTGACTGGGGGCAAGGCTGTTTCTCTCATTTTTTTAAGAAATGGGGTCTCGCTATGTTACCCAGGCTGGTCTTGAACTCCTGGCCTTAAGCGATCCTCCAACCTCAACCTCCTAAAGTGCTGGGATTACAGGTGTGAGCCACTGTGCCCAGCTCAAGCCCATTTTTTAAACTCTACAATGGGCATTAGATCACAACCCCAAAGGATTATAAGACTATGTACCTGTAAATAGCCTAGAACATAATAAATATTCAATAAATCATAGTCATTATGATTGTCATTATTAGTTTTCAAAGGCTGGATGCATATAGCTCCTAAAGCTTGAAGACCTTTGTGTGAGTTTAACATCACTCCAAATTCCAGAGCAGCACTTGTCATGCCCCACTTTGTTATTTATACAGAGCATGGTTACTCCATTTCATAAAGTCAGGTTTAAAGCTCAAAATGAAAAGCAAAAGGTAAGTTCTCCCATCATCTTGCTAAGCAAGTTGCCTCTCTGCTCTGAAAGGGGAAGATACCAGAACATGTGAGTTATGCGGTCAACATCAGGAAGAACGCCACGCCTAGGTTTATACAGTAAATACTCTAGTAGCTGCTCAGATGCATTCTTCCAGCTCTGTTATTCCTGGAGAACTGTGGACACTCTGCTGTGTTTAAAAAAAAGTATTGCTTTTCATCACAGAGAAGTCTTCAATTGCTTTCCTCTTTTAACGAACATCTATACTTAGTTATCACAGACTTGAGAGAAACTAATGATACTTTACAGTAAGACTATGATTAAATTACCTTCTGTTAATTAGGAGTTTCTAAATCACCTTCATCCCCTTGGAGAAAAGACTTCATGTAAATAGGCAGTAATAAAAGTGGTACTATGTTTAATTCAAATTGTATCTTTTTAAATTTAATTAATTTACTAGTAATAGTTTTAAATGAGCATGTCAGAACTAAAGGGTCCTTAGTGACTTGAAAGAGTTAATGTAGCATCCAGAAGTTCCTAATGTACTCTTCAGAAGTAGCTTGCTCACTGAATAACTGGGTTTAACCAGCTCAAGTTCCCCTTTCCTCCCACGGGAATGATTCAGAGCAGGTTTTGAACCATTCTCATCAGTTTTTTGGAGACACTACCCTCCATTCAGGATGTAGCCTCTGAACTCACTATCTTTAACATTTCCAAGACCAAGGGAGAGACAGTGAGGCCCTGGGCCCTCTTTCCAGGCACTTACTAGAGAGTAAGCCAGCAAAGTGGCTGTGGACTACATCCTCACTGGACTGCACCTGGCTGCTCACAGTACCTGTTGAAAGTTCCTTCTAAGTTGCTAAATCCCTTCACCTACCCACATCCCTTCCTCCTTTCATGTCCGTAGAGAATACTTGAGCACAAGGCACACATAAATTTCGTGCTGTCTGGGATGGGATAAGGATGTCGTGTAAGCACATCATTAACGTAGCTTAGAAAAGCTGAAAAGTGGCTGGGAGAGGATAGGGTTTGTGTATGAGTACATCCTTGAGGTGACCATGATGCAAAGCAATTTATCATGTGCTATAAAGTAGATTGTTTAATGTGAGACTATTGTATAAGGCTTCCCACAGTAATCATGTACAAAGTGATGTATAGCATACCAAGTTCTCCCATAACAAGACTTCTGGTCATGTAAGGTTGATAATGAACTAGAGAAGTAAAAGGATTATTATCATTTAAATGCATGTGGACTTAGTGTGTGCATGCTGTTCATATAGAAAAGTATAGCATAATAAATTACCACATAAACTGGTAGAAATTATTATATGGCTTTTCTGGATAGTTTTATAATTGCAGCAGAGTTCCTTTGCAGGGTAGTTTAGGTTCTGTTTTGTTGCTCAATTTTCACGTTTTTTTTTTTTTTTTTTTTTGCTTTTCCTATGAATATCATATTGTTCAGGACCAGAAAGTAAAAGATCAAATTCAGAACTCCTTCCATTTTTTGAAATTCTGTTTATTTCGTGAAATAAGATTAAATAACTTACATTTCTTAACTTAAAGTTTTGGTTAAAAACTAAAATTTGAAATTTAGAAATTTTAAACATTTTCCAAAAATTTAGAGTAGGATAAGTATTTAAAGTATATTCATTGACTTCATAACCAATCTTTTGGTACAACTGGAACCCCTCCAGCGCCCTTTTCAAGCTATTGCCTCTGGTCTATTTAAATGTATTGGGGACCACATGGAGACTTCTGGTAATGCTAAATCTCAATTAATCTAGAAATAGTAGTGAGTGCCTTTTAAATCTAAGTTTGGTTGTGACTTTATGGCTCATTCACTTGTCTGCATAAAAATAAAAATTTCTTATCTGATTTAAAAGCACAGTTTTTGGTGACATAAACCACCCTAGTGCATTCATTGTTTTGATTCACCCTAAGCTCTGCCTCTGTGATTTTGTCGATTTTTTTTCTTTTAATCCTCTAGATGTGCTTTTTTATTTTTTGCCCACTGTCCTCTTTGTGCTGTTTTTCCTTATCTTTGCTCCTTTTTCCTCTCCTCCCAGCCTAACAAATGTGTATTACTAAGGACTTCTAGTGGCTAATGTGGGAAGTGCCTCTCAGAAATACCCACAACTGTAAACAGTAGGTCCATGCAGTGCTCATCGGACACACAGCACCTGTGGAAAGTAGGAACCAAAGGCAATAAACTGGTTCTTTTGACTACATGATACTATTTATTTCATGAATGTTATGCTGAATCCAAATGGTTATTGAGTGAATGCAGAAGACACCCATATTACACTTGTATATGATAAGCATATGCCTGTATCTTATGTTCGTATGGTGATTACGTTCAGAAACTGCACTTAAAGTTTAACCTGTGAAATATGGCCCCCTTCTAAGTGTGTGAATATGATTATGTATTAATTTAGGCTGAGAAGTGATAGAGACATTGATTGTGTCAGAGGAGGCTTTTTATAATTTGAAAATTCAACTAGATACCTACAGATAAGATGGGATGTTATTTTATAGGATTTTATCTGAAATGTAGTACAGAAGAGGTTCAGACTATATCAGGGTTTAGATAAAAGTTATGTAACAGGAAAGACACATTGATCCCTTAGGTACTACCCTAGCTCTGAAGTGAGCTTTATGAAAAGTTAGAGTATATTGGAAAAAGTTAGAGAATAGTTAGCTTCCTACATGTGGGCCCCGGGTCACTCTTAATTCATAATTCATTCCAGATTTATATAGCATTTGGTATCTGTTCTCTGGCAAGAAATGATCATTAAAATAGTTGAATACAGTGTTCAGGCAGACTTATATATGCCAAAACCATGCTTTGAATGTGGTAGAAACTGAGAGTTTAACTTAGACTTCAAATAAAATTGCATAGAAGAATTTTGTAAACAAATTTTTTGGAAATATTTTGAAGTATTCTCCCTTCTATAGTAAGTTCTACTACAAATACTTGTTTTGAAAATTCAAACTTGCTTGAATGCAGTTTATATGTTAGGTAACAATTTGAGCATACCAAAAATTTTGCATTTGCATGTGCAAAATTTTGTGTGAACTGAAATTACACACACACCCCTCAAACATCCACCATATTCTTCAATTCACAAAATGTGTTATGAGCTACACCCTGTATATCTTGTGTTACAATTTTCTGTTAGATTTCAGATCACCCTCCTTCCACCACTTCACAGTGACTCACAAGCTGCAACTCTTCCAACACCCACTTCCACCAGCAACCTTCAGGTCTTTTTCAAGGTTAAGTGCCGTGTTTATTGTAGTATTTTTTCATTCTTTAACCGTTTAACATATGCAGAACTGTGATGTTGTTTTTATTTGATGTCTTTTTTTAATGTGTCACTGCAAAATTTTTTAGTGTTGTGCCCCTAACCCACTTTCCTTATAAGCCCTGTGGTTTTTATTGCATAAATTTGTATAGTGAGGTGAGTTTTAGGATTGCAGAACTGTCATACTGCAGTTACAGCAGGTCCTTGAATAATGTCATTTTGTTCAGCATCATTTCGTTATAACACTGAAGAGGAAAAAACAATTGATTCCCAGCTGGGGCCACTTGTATGGAGTTTGCATGTTCTCCCCACGTCTGTGTAGGTTTCCTCCAGGTACACCAGGTACACCAGTTTCCTCCCACATACCAAAGATGTGAACTTCAGATGAGTTGGACAATCTTCAGGGTCTCAGTGTGAGTGAGTGTGGATGTGTGTGTGAGTGTGCCCTGCGATGGGATGGCATGCTGTCCAGGGTGGGTTCCCCCTTGTACCCTGACCTGCTGGGATAGGCTCTGGCCACCTTTGATCTGGAATAAGTGGGTTGGAAAATGAATAAATAAATGAATGAATGAATATAAGTTATTGGGAAATAAAAATTTATCAGGTATTTGACAATCATCCAAATGCGCGGCAATATTTGTTAACTGTTTTTGAGCTGTGTGGTAGTAGGAGGTTCCTCTGAAAATTTTCATTTTGCAAACATTTGTTGATTTAATACACCGCCACTATGACTACTGTCACGAATTCACCACAAATTGAGTAAATAATGATCTTACTTGTTTTCATTAATCTTTCTTAAATGTATGTATATTCACATTTATTTCAGCATTTAAAATTAGAAGTGTTTTGATCTTTGTTGAGAAGTTTGATGACGTTTTTGTGACCAGAAATACGCTGTGGAAACTTAACCCTTGTTTATATCAGTTAGCCTAGGGTAAAATTGGTTTCATTGTACCTTGTTCACTGAAAGTCACAGTTTCCAAGAACCTGTCCATGTTAAGAGAAGACTTACTGTATATTCTCCACAATTACTCAAGACCACCAAATGAGCAGATCTGCAGCTTCCAATACTGTGGACTCACTCTCCTTCCAGCACCTCTCTCTGTAGACGTCTGTAAATGTTTAGCATCCTTGTTCTTTTCCTGCCCTCTGACCACTCTTGCACCTGTCATTACTAGTTATTATTCTCTCTGCTTATTCCAGTGATTCTGGAGCATCATGCAATGTTCATTCATCTTTAAAATTCCTCCCTCAGAAATGTAGACATTCTTTCATCTCAGCTACTACCTCTGTGCAGAAAATTTTCGATTATCCAGTGCCAGAACCAAGCTGTCACATAATTTCTGGTTGCTACTCGAGATTCTTAGACTTCCCTACTGTAACCACCAGTTCAATTCAACTAAGCTGGAAGTTCACATCCTAAATGCGTTAACATACTTAAAGGAACTGTAAAGCACTCTGGAACTGTGGGGTGTGTAACATGTTTAGCTGTAAACTGTAAAACACTCTGTAATTGTAAGGTGTGTTACAATTTTTCTTATCCTCACCAGTTTTCATCTCTTATCTTGGCTCTTCCTTCTGTGCCCACAGCAAATCAGCCTTGGAGTCATCCTCCATGTAATGTCTTCATGTCATCCTTTCTTTCCCAGCCCCTCTGCTGCCTCTCATGTCTCTCATATAGCAGTGGTCCCCACCTGCTTCCTGTTCCCACTTTTGTGCCCCCATCTGCCATTTCTTCCTCCATACTAATGCTTGCTTGTTCATGGTTCTGAAATTTTACTTTGTTCATAACACCTCTGCTTAAAATTGTCAAGGGTTTGTGATTAAATTCAAACTCTACAGTGTAGAAGTTCATATCTTACCAATCTGGCCCTCACTCCTTTTCTATCCATGTTTCCTTACATTCTCTAATATGAGTTGAGATGCCTAGAAAGTTTAACAATATCTTACATGATTTCAAGTCCTGGCCTTCTGCATCATGCCTGCAGCGGGGTCCTGTGTGTGGCAGCACCCAAATATGCTCCTCTGTATGTTTGTTAACAGTTGAGTAGTGCTTTTTATCAAGCACATCTCAGGTTCTTTCTATAACTTTCTTTTATAGAGAGCTTTTCCCCCCTATAATTTGCGTAGTGGAAGATGTGGTAGTGGAAATGAAGTTTCATAAGAAACCTAGGACAAGTTACTCTGGAAACAGTTTGTTATTTAGAAAGTGTTTTCATAGTGACCTTGCTGGAAGGGAGGATGACCACAGCTCTTAATGATATGGCAGACCTCGGCCCCTGGATGGGCACCAGCTCTCTGTCCTCCCTGCAGTGAACTGCAGCCACAATGCTCCCCCCATGTGAGATGGAAAGGGGAGCTGGGTTTAATTGTAGTGCACAGCTGGCCAAAGACCTCTACAGCAATAATCTTTTCGTATTTCAATTTAAATTTGTGACTTATGTTCAAGTATTTAAAAGTACGTTGTGTTTTCCAACAATAACTTTATAAATGGTGCCTCTTCCATTAGTTCAACTTTGTAACATTTTTCTGTACTTGGAAGCTTTAGTAAAGGAAAAACTTACCTCTGGATTTCGGTTGAGAAGTCTCAAATCCCAATGTTTTAGAATCAAACTAAAATTCTTCACCCACACAGTAATAATTATTTTAAAGTGTTAAAAAGAGAGATTATATTGTTAACTCAGAGAGGTGTTTATTTCAAGAGTGCAGAAAAAAGCACCAAAGCTTACAAATTCCTGAGGGCATCTTGATCTTACTTTCTGCCCCATTCACAGCATTAGTGAACTAACTGGCTTTGCAGGGCCAAACAGCACAAGGCTGACCACACACCAGGGACGTTGAGCTTTAAGAGGCTGTTTTAGTCCATTTTGTGCTGTTGAAACAGAATATCACAGCCTGGGCAATTTATAAAAACTAAAATTTATTTTCTCACAGTTCTGGAGGCTGGGAAGTCCAAAATCAAGGCTCAGTATCTGGTGAGGGTCTTCTCACTGGCTCCTCACGTGGTGGGAGACAGAAGGGCACACTAGCTGAATGCTGTGTGAAACCTCTTTTATAAGGACCTTAATCCCATTGACTAGGGAGGAGCCATCATGGCTTCATCACCTTTTAAAGTCCCTGCCTGTTAATACAATCACATTGGCAATACTTGAATTTTGAAGGGGACACGTTTAAACCATAACAGAGGCTGCCATTCAGAAAATTCTGACTAGATGGGAAAAAATTACTTTGGATTGAATGAGTTCCTATTTTTTGAAAACCTTATCCATGATCACATTTGCTCTTCTGTATTCATCCCTGGAGTCCAGAGAAGCAAGTCCTGCTTTGGTCCAATCCTCCCAAGGTCATCCTGAGCCTGGTGCTGCCTGAAGCCACATCTTGCCACCTGGGCGTTTACTGGTCCACTGAGGCCTATCTTGGATCCCCAAGGTGGTCATGGCAGTTTGGGGGCATCCAGTGGTTAGGGCCAGGTGTATACTGCGTCATTTTTCTAAGTCCATTGGCATGTTTGAGAATGATAATCTTTACATTTTTTGAGTTTGGAAAGATACTTCCCTGTTATGTGTCAAGTAATCATAGAATCCATGTGAAAGAACAAAGTTGTTTTTACTATCTAGCCTTTTTCTTTTATAGCACCTTTAAGACTTCTCAGACTTTGTAACTTCATTAGAAACAGCTACAACAGAAGATGCTGCACATCTGTGTTGAGTAGGACAGGCAAAGAAAGGAGTTTAGAGGTTGGGATTTTCTATCTGAAACTGAGATTCAAAACAAGATAAAGGGGAAAAAATCTAGAATTCAGAAGATGTTATTACTAAAATTTATTTCACCCAAGTATTTAAAATTATTGACAAACTACTTTTATAATTATTAACAAAATCTGTGTTCTTAAGATGAAGGGCAATTCAGTGAATTGTCTGAAATCAGACACAGGGTCCTTATATAAAACCACAGACTTGCTTATTCTGAAAATGGAATTTTCCTAGTTGATAAGCAAGTTTCAAAACAGAATATGAAAGAGCAGTCTATAGAAATCTAGTAATATATAATATATTTATATAATAATAACCCTTCTCATAGCTGTATCTATAAACAGAGAAGTTGACTTTACACTAACATGGGAGTTACTTTCAAAACATAGCACTCTGATGAAAGGCATGTCTGGTTTCTTTCCAGCTTAATAAAATATAAATTTTAATTTTTACTTTGCCTTTAGTTGAAATTTCCTGCTTTTCATCTGCTCAAATTCTGTATTAAAATCTTATATTAGAGGTGATCAAATTTATGAAATAGATTTCTAGGCTATGTTACATCCATAGATTTTCCAAACACTTTAGTTCCAGAAATGTAGGAGGTACTGGTAACAGGCCAGTGATATAAAATCCATTAGCAACAACTATATAAAAGCATCTTGCCCTAGAAAAAACAATATAAGCATCCATGTGGCGAGTTACTCAGGCTGGCAGCAGAGTGTCTGATTGCTGTGCCAAGACTTACACCTGTGTGTTTATAGGGGCTTGATGAAATTCATGCATTTGCATTAATGCAAATAATGCTTATATAATTAACCACTCTACTTGGCCTTGCGTTGTAGTGACATATCAGTGTAATATACACAGAGAAAACAAGATAAAGTAGTTTTTTCCTTTGGCTCATTCATCGACATCACTACCCGCACATCTGCTTTTGTCTAATCTGAGATGCTTATTCTAGTAGTTTCACATTAAATATAAATTATTTATTATTTATAATAATGAATTGTAAAATAGAGCCAAGTAATTTATTGCTGTCATTTTAAAATGTTTTCTCAAAGTGCTTTATAGAAACATTATTCTAAAAAACAACTTTGGGTCAATGTTAGTAGCTGAGATATTACTATATTGTATGTAGCACCTTTTAGGAGTTACAAAATTTCCTCTGCTTTTGTGCTTTCTTCGGATTGGAACGGTCTTTCCTCTTCACTTGTGCAATTGCCACTCATGTGTCAAGACCTATAATGGTTCTGTGGGAAAAGCAGAGGCTTCAAGACCAAACAGAATACCAGTTTCATGACTTACTAATTACAGTTATTTTGCCTATAATACCAGATTACCTTGAAAGGTTGCTTATGTTTCAGGTAGGTCTTCAGTGTTCACGTCTGTAAAACTAACCTCATAATTACTCACCTCACATGGATAATGTGATCAGTAAATAAAATAGAAAGCACCAGGTACATACTGATGCAGAGATGTTGAATTACTTTCATCTTGATTCATTCAACCAACACTTGTACTATTTATAATCACAGCTTGTTATAAAGTAGCAGACCCAGACAGAAAGTGGCCCCTGCTAGATCAGCTGGTGGCCCCACGTTGCCTCTGCTGCATCCTCAGTGCCATGTGCACTACATTCAATCATAATTGACGGCAGAATGAAAGGGAAACATCAGCTTGCTGAGTAGGGGCCTGAAGGCCCATCGCCTAACCTGTCCTCTAAGCCTGCTGGACTCTACACCTGGTGTTGCTATAGGAGCCCACAGTCCTGAGAGCTTCCTTAAGAGCACCTAGAGGAGCTCTTAGACTCAAGGAGAATTTATGCAATACTACAAAAGTTGAAGATTAATATATGCCTGTTAAGAACAAGAGCTATAAACTGTTAACCATACATTAATTTAATTATAAATATGTACCCCAAAACTATAAAAAGATACTTCCTTCTGAAGCAAGTAGTACAAATATTTGATAACAGGTGTGACAATGTGAATCATCTCTGCTGAGGTCTGGATATGTTTTCTGCCTGCCTTGTCTAAGCTTTGCTCGTTGTTTACTATGGGCCTACCTTCTCCTAGGCTGGTTCCCTCTGGAATTCCCCTCTAATACAGTCTGCAAATGCCTCCTGCTGTTAACTTTCAAACCTAAGAGGAATGGCTTCTCACTATTTGTGTTCTCCACCCTGATGTGTTAGTCATCTTCATATTTTATATACTACTCATGAGTGGGGGGACGATAGTCACTGTCATTATCAGCAGAGGAACTTCCTGTATTGAAATCTAAGCCACAGGCAGATCCTTCTGTGGGTGTCAACATGGATACCATTACACCACAAGTGCTTCACCATTAAATATCCCGCCAAAGGGCTGTAGCTTCAGAATATTGGATTTTATCACATCCAGTAGCTCACAGGTTACAATAGCAATCCCACCTTTTTAGTTATTGTTTGTGCATCTGTTTTATTTCCGTACCATAGTCCCAGTGCAGCAATTGTTCTTTTTTTTTATATATATACTTTAAGTGCTAGGGTACATGTGCTTCATACTCAGCCCTTAGCTCAGGGTCCCACACATAGAGGGCCTCAGTAAACGATTGTCCCAAGAATAAACAAATGATCCTCCAAGTGTTACAGAGTTTAGGAGGCAGATGAGCTTCTATATCTGGACTCTTGAGATGGATGTGCATTTATTCAGCCTTACGTATATTTTATAGCTGGAAGATGCATAATTATTTATCCTTTGGTGATACTTAAACTGGAAGATGATTCTAAGAATCATAATGCAACTTGTTTCTCTGAGCTTCATCACACCCAGCTTTTCAAGTGGAACTAAAATTAGTCATGAGTATTGGAAACATTGCCAGTGAACATATGAAAAGAGGGCATTCAGCTAATTTGGGGCTACCAGAAAATGCTCTGCCAGGCCTCCTGGATAAATGGGGAGTCAGCCGTGACAGCTGCCACTTGCAAGTGTCTTCATTGCGCCAGTCGCTTCTCACACATCCTTTCATTTAATGCTCACATTATAAGGTGTAATGTCTTTAATAAGCTTATTTTATGGGTAGGAAATTAGGGTTATGAGGTTAAATATCTTGTCCTAGATGACAAAGCTAATGAGTAATAGAACCAGGATTGGAACCCATGTAAATCTTTGCTCTTTCTGCCGCTACACCACTCCCAAGATGAGTTTCTCATCTGCATGTGTGAGCCTCTGCTTAACGCTGCTGTTTTGTTCTCCTCCACGCCTTCTGCTTTTGCTCCTGTCCTCATTTGTTTAATGACTGGGTTCATTTCCTTGATCATATTTTTTTTTCCTTCTCCTGTTTGAATGATGGGGGCACAGTTGGCCAGTTCTTTGATACTAAGCTGTAACAATCACCATCCTTGCTTGAAGAAGTCCTTGCTTCTTTGTATCTCTCATTTGGCTTGACATCAAAGCTGAAAAAGGTTACTGATGACGGTATGAACCTTTTCAATATGCAAATTATGTAGTGGTACAAACGACTTTATATCAGTATGATAAAGTTATTAACGATTCATTTTTATCACTGCCTGTTCAATATGTCAAGCTGTAAAATAGAATATTTTAATTTACAGGAATGACTCAGATCTTGAAGAATGAATGTGAAAATACTGAATTCCAAAGTGCAAACTCTGCCATAGGCTGTGGACTTCTTGAGGACAGGGGTTGTATCCTGTAGGTCAGGTATACCTGGTTTCCACACAGGGGCTGCCTGCAGTAGACCCCAGCGATGATTAAAGATACATTATGAAGGCGTAAATAAATGCCTGCCTTGGCCTTTAAACTTTTGATGTTTACCGGGTTTTTAGAACTGTGCAAGTTGATAAATACTATCTGACTAACCTTAAGAAGCTAATACACTTTTTAAGAGACATGTTATTATATTTTAAATAAGTGTAACTTACCAAAATATGGTGGTTTTTGAATTACGCAAATAATCCAACCTACATGTATTTAGTTACTATAAAATAATTACTATGGCAATTAGTGATAAATGCTATAAAGAAAAATAAGGCAGGCCAGGTGCAGTGGCTTATGCCTGTAATCCCAGCACTTGGGAGGCCAAGGTGGGAAGATCACTTGAGCCTGGGAGTGTAAGACCAGCCTGGGCAACACAGCAAGATCCCATCTCTACAGAAAATTTTAAAAATTAGCCAAGCCTGGTGGCACACACCTGTAGTCCCAGCTACCTGGGAGATGGAGGCTAGAGGATTACTTGTGCCTAGGAGTCGGAGAGTGCACTGAGCTGTGATTGCGCCACTGCACTCCAGCCTGGCTGACAGAACAGACAGTGTCTCTTAAAAAAAAAAAAGAAAAAAAAATGAGGCAGAAATGAAAGGAATGGATGGGTGTTTATTACTTAAAATATGATGGTCATGTAAAATAGATGAGTAATATTATAATGCAAAATATTTGAATATTTAAATACAAATATGTAGAATTTATACTAAGGTAGATATCATAATTGTACCCATTTGAGCCATGAGACTTGTTTCTGGTTATCCCATTTCCTTTTCATACTGATTTTAGAGCCAACAAGATTACTTCAGAGGGATCTTTTCCTAGCATTTTGGTGAGTAAAATAATGGATCAACTGTTCACTGATTCTTTCTCTTCTTCAAGCTTGGGCTCTTAAAACAAGCACATGCAATTTGGAACAAGAATTAAAATTTGAACATTTTAAAAACCATTAATAGGAACATAAAAATACTAGTTTTAGAGGTACTATTAGTGATGAATGGTATCAAATAAATGCTATTTTTTAATTCTCATTGTATGTTTTAAACTGAATTTCAGATGAAGACATTTTGGCTGAAATGAGTGAAGTGTGTAGGTGTTGAAGTTTTCTATAAGATGAAGTTGAAAATTTTGTTAAAATGGATAACCAAAAATACAATTTAAAACTCAGATCAGATTTGCACACATATTTGTAGCTTTTCACACTGAAATGAACTCAGTTCAGTATATTAGCTCAGGGTTCAAGTTCAGTGTTGTACTAGCCTCACTGCACTTGGAAAGTAATACTATTCACATCTTGTTTTAACCATTATGTGGGGATGCATGATTTTATCATTTTCACATGCACATTTGAAGTTGAGTAGTGGAAAGTCAGATAAAAAAAGTGTTTAATATCATCACATCAGCCTGTTTTAGGAGAAGAGCCTTGTGCATGAATGCAGGAGGGGATCTAGTTGTCAGGTATAATCTCATGTCTGGATGTTCCCTTTGCAGATGATTCAGTCCCTCAAGGCGTTGATTGAAAATGCAGATGCTGTATATGAAAAGATCGTACATTGTCAGAAGGCAGGTAAGTGAAAGTTTGTTTCCTCTCTTTCAGATAAAATTAATGGCATCATATACTTTGCCCCAAAACTATTTCATTTTTTGGATGCCATATCAAGAAAATCAAATAAGAAAATTATTTTTCTACGGCTAAAGAAAATACCAATTCAGTGGTTCTCAGCCTTAGGTAACAAACTCACCTGTGGGGACCATTCAAAGTACATCAACATTGGTCTGAGGTGTGGGGCTGGGAATTAATAACTATTTTAAATTCCCAGGTGTTTCTAATGTGCAGCCCAAATTGAGAAACTCTGCACTAATCTCTTCTTCAGTGTTAACTGTGTTGCCAAAGCTCCTGCTGGTCACCCATGACTCTGGTACACAGTAGGATAGGTAAAGCTTGAGTAGAGGGAGAATGGCTTCTTGTAAAGGAGACGGGTACCAGTTACAACCTCCTGACACTTTTTAGTACACTGGCATTTTCACGTGTTGATAAATTCATTAATTTAACATCAAAATGTTATACCAGATTATAAAATTCTTCTTATATAAACAATCATCCGGTTAATTTTAGCTGTGGTAAAAACCAAAAAATTCAGTAGTCTGCATTGTAATAAAAATACACAAAATGGAGTTATTTTAGTTTTCTAATTTTTTGAGTGTTGATTTGGGAGATTCTAATATGGAGAATATTTTCAAGTCATAAAAAAAAACTGTCCTGACTTTCTAAGGTTTTTTTGGTTGCTGTTCTTTAAAACCAAGAAACTATATTGCCTACCCTGAAAAAAAAAATCCCTTATCTCAGAAATGAACTTGTTTAAAATAGATCGAAGATAAGGATATGTGTGACTTTTTTTTTCTAGTATCTATTGAAAGAGTATTCATATTAGTGACTAATCAACAAACTCCACAATCCCCATCTTGTTTTACTCATCTTGTCAGCAAATGTTGTTAGCAAAGTGGTCTTTCTACTTCTAGTCCTTTCCAAGCTAACTCTCCCTACAATCTACATTTAATTATTCAAACACAGTTTTTATCTACAACACAATCTACAAATTATTAACACAATCTACAAATTACTGAACAGGAGATATGGAAGTAAACACAGTAAATATATTGAATACTTACCGTGTGTTGCTCAGGAGTCTCAAGTTGGTGTGTGAGGCACTGGGGAGACATTGGTGTTTGTGTAGAGCAAGAGAGGGACTGAGCTTTCAGGTACTGACCATAATAGCTGTGTGCAGAGAATGTCCATGGGCAGACCTGATGGGAAGCAGCTGGCAATAGATAAGGAAGGTGCTTCTGGAGAGTGAGGGAGGAAGGGAAGGGATGGTGAGCCATCTGCCCTCTGCTTCGGGCTGCCTGTCCCCATTCCCTGTGTTTCTACATAATCAGATTTGCACACACCACTCATCTGCTGAGACTTCTATCTCTGCCCTCTCTGCCAATCTGTACTTTCCTCTTTTTCAATTATCTCAACAGTCTTCTAGGAGACCTTTCAAGATTCCAGGATTTATGTTACCTAAAGCATTCTATTCAGCCCTTTAAACCTTTAATTTGCTTCAGTTGGTAGGGCTTCTTCAGTTATTGTGTATTTTATTAATGCATTCCATCTTGTAAACAGGATAATAACCTCCTAAAGCACAAAGATTATATATCAAGTTGCTCTCTGTATCTTACGCATGACATCTGTTCTAACATTCTGCGCAGAGTAGTTGCCCAAATATTAACTAACTAAATATGATTTGATTTTAATTATTTGATTCCATTCAATGCATGTATTGCTATGAAAATTGTGGACTTTGTGGAATTTGAAAAAAAGAACTGTTTATCAGAAAAAAACTATTCAACAATTTGAGTTATTGTCAATTAACTGGTTTATGAAATTTGATAATTTTGAGTATAATGTGGCCTTCTGTTTATGTTTATTTCAGTAAGGGATACATGTGCTTGTACTTAAAAAGCTGAAGAATTTTATCTATTAGGGATTTTGATTAGGATGGGGGGAGAATAACCACTGTGTAATAGTTCAAGTTCCTCTGGGTTTAAAGATCTTTAGAAGCACGTAAAGATTATCTTTTGGTTTCACAGTTACTGCTGAACGCCTACACAGCCCTTCTGTTATCCCAAGTACTTATTTTAGAGTCCCTTGATCTTTTGTTTCTCATGTTTACAATTATGGTAAGGACATATAGTCATTAGTCATATGAAGAATTGCTAATTTGTATTGGGCTCGAAAGACATTTGCATAAGATCTTACTTTTGATAAGTAATTGTTATTCTGCTTGCCAACAGATATAGGTCAACAAAGTGCTGCAAGAGAGGATTATTTTAGATGTATTTCAAATTTTAAAGCACAAACGTATATTTTTATTAGTTAAAACCTTGTTTAAATAATTGAATGGAAATAAAGAGTCAGACATCCACCCCCAAACACATGTTAAAAAATGTCGCCAGTTCACAAGGGTTCGGGCTCTTGGCTATGTAATCTATTTTTTACATAGGGACATGCTTATGCTGATGTTAGTACTGGGAAGAGGAAGCATGGCAGGAGAGGAATGCTGAGAAGTGAAGACCTCCAACCAAGGTAGGCTAGGAACCTATGCATCCCAGCAGTGGAGGACCCAAAGGGACCATGCAAAGAGCAGTGGAAACAACTCGGAGATGCGCAGTTGGAGGCAGTCTGCCTGCATAGTCTTCTCTGTTAAGAGAATGCAGTAGCACGGAGAATTGGGGTAAAAGAGAAATTTTAATAACAAAACCATGTTGCTAGGAATATATAAACGACCCAGTGAAGAGGAAGACATTAATAGATGAGACAGAGATTCAGGATGAAGGATGTGAGGTCAGGAATGAAGTACAGTTGTGAAACACTTGACCTTAGAAAGGGAGAAAGGTTCCTCGTCTGAGATAATACAGAAAGCCGTGACATTTAGAAAAATTCTGACGCATTAGGAGATACACCTAATGCTAAATGACGAATTAATGGGTGCAGGAAATCAACATGGCACATGGATACATATGTAACAAACCTGCACATTGTGCACATGTACCCTAAAACCCTAAAGTATAATAAAAAAAAAAAAAAAAAAAAAAAAAAAAAATTTAAAAAAAAATTCTGAAAAAGAGAGGAGTGTTTTCCATTGACGAGGTAAACAGGGAAGTAGTGTCATAGGAGAACACCAATTTTGGGGGTGAGGAAGTGAAAGCGGGGATTCAAGACAGGGGCAAGAGTATGGGGACTTTGCTCAGAGTCAGAGATCAGCAGTGCCAGTCAAAGGGACTGATTAAATATCAGATCCTGCAGGGGTGATATGGGATGCGTGAGTCTGGGCCGCCATGGGAGTGAGAAGTGATGTGGCCGTTCAAGAATGGGTCTCTATAATTCATAAGCCCAGGCAAACACATGCATACACATTCTCAAGTAGGAGATTGGTAAGGAACACCAGCAGCAGAGCTGAACAGGAGTCTGCAGAGGGAGAAACATCATAAAAGTTAATTTGTTAGAAATGTATAAAAGTTGGGAAAAGATTTGTCAAATTCTTTCAGGGCCAAAGTCTTTTCCAATTTCTAATATCAGGGCAAAAGTCTTTTCCACTTTCTAATGTCTATGTTTTTGTCTCTTTAAATGCCAAAACTGTAAACCATTTTTGAATTATAATTTCTTTCTAGTCACTGAATTGGTATGCTTAATAAAGGATAGGAAGATGATCAAGAAGGAAACCCAAACTGCTTTCCCTCAGTGAGCTAGGTGTTTCTATCAGGTAATTTTAAATGGAAAATAAATTGTTCTCTGGAGGAGGAAAAAACCAAATCAATGACATCCTGTTAACGATGGTGAATTAACAAATGCTTTTAATCTCTACTCTAAAACCGCATTAAAATGACAGTAAAGGGTTTGTTTTTTTTAAGCCACAAACCCATAAGGACAAAGAAAACGGGAGCAACAAAATTCTAGAAACTGAGTAACAGCTGAACAAGTGATAATTGGCTTAGCTGCCCACTCAGGAACCTGAATTTGAAGCTGGTCTTGGGGGGCCTGACACAGCCTGACTCACAGACCAACCACCAGCTCAGATCTAACCTGGTGACCAGGTACCTCTGCGAACTGGGGTAAAGCTAGTGATAAAAGAGAGGAACTGTCTGGAAGCTGGATTAATTAACACTTAGATCTCTGTGTCCTGACAGTGGGGAGGTTAAAAATAGCAAAATTCTCGTTCTTCATATGGGGAATTTAATAGATGATGCTTGAAAAACAATGCTAAGTAAACAATGTAAGCATGTTACTTGGAAATATGAACATAAATACTAAGGAAGGGAAACAATCAGCTAAAGGCATTGAATGTGACTGCTTCTGGGGAGGGAGAATTGTGGACGATTATTTGGTTCTTTATGTACGTGCATAATTCTAGAAAAATAAAAACTAAATTCGAAGAAAAAAGAAGGAAGGAATCAAGGGGCAAAAGCTGCCACAGGAACTGAGGATGTTCCCAAAGATGTGATCCCACACCCACAAGGCCTGGGACAGTGTTAGATTGCAGAGGCGCAAAGAGCCTGCATAGGACCCCTGCTGGCTTCCCCACTTTCATGGGCGTGCCCCAGGCAGAGGTGATGCCTGCATGCCTGGGAGGATGAGAGCATGTTTCCTCTTCTGGCAGGAGAATCTGTTCTGTGCACTTTCAGAATGACTGTTAGGAGGGAGGATCAAACTAAATGAAAGATGACCCAGCCCTCTCCAGACCTCTTTAAATGGAAGGTTCTTTGCTAAAAGCTCCAACGTATTTTCATGCATGGCCAGGGTTGCATCATCACTGAGTAAAGTGGGATCAAAGAAAATAACTTTCCAAATAATAAAAACTGTAATTACCCTTTATTTTAATCAATTTAATGGGAAATTTTCAGTGGATCTTATCCATCCCTGCTTTCTTACATTAGATTTGCCAAAAATAATTTGAACATTTGTTTTGAAGACCCAGGGTCATCTTGAGATGCTGCAGTTTAATGCAGTGATTTCTTGGAGGCTTTAAGTTTGGAGGCCCCTTAACCTGCACACACAGCAGCCTGCATGCTGTGACTGTTCGGATCTGGACGTGGTGTTAATAGTTTAATTCCATCTCCTTTCATTAAACTCTCACTTCCTACTGCTTTGTACTGTATTTCCAACTGTCTGTTTGTATACCACTCTTTTTTTTCTCTTATATTTGCTGCTTCCAGTCTGCTGAGCAGTTGATATCTCCCCTGTGACCAAGCGATTTAGCCTAAAAGAGGATGAGGCCCCGACACACTCCTGCATGGGGAAAACCAGCAGAATGTCAGGCCAGACCTACATGACCTGGATTTAATTGCTCAGAGACTTTTTTTTTTTTTCAAACTCCTCAGATCTCAGTGTGCTCCTAGCAGCTGAGGTTATCAGATAAGTAAGCCATCACACCATCTGTCACTTGGTTCATGCACATCATCTTGCCCAACATAGTAAAGAAAATCATCTGCGAGATTCATTCTTAAAGCACTTCACAAGTGTTCTGTTTGAAAGTACAGTTGACCCTTGGACAACACAAGTTTGAACAGCATGGGTCCACATATATGTGAGTTTTTTCAGTAAATATACTGAAACATTTTTTGGAGGTTGGCAACAATTTGAAAAAAGACAGATGAACCATGTAGCGTGGAAATATCAAAAAATTTAGGAAAAATATAGGCCACAAATGCATAAAATATGTGTAGGTACTAGTCTATTTTATCATTTACTGCCATAAGATATGCACAAATCTGTTATAAAAAGTTAAAATTTATCAAAACTTATGCACACTTAAAGCCCATACATGACATCATTCACAGTTAAGAAAAATGTAAACAAATGTAAGATGCACTATTAACTCATAACTGCTAAAATTAACTCCAAAATATACTTTGCTACTGTAGTAATTTCATAGCCACCTCCTGTTGCTGTTGTGCTGAGCTCAAGTGTTGGGAGTATCTGCTTAAAACGCTGTGTGATGCTAATCATCTCTGACTGAGCAGTTTATCATTGCAGTAAATTGCATTCACAGTAAAAAGTGATCTCTCACAGTTATGGCATATTATTCATCATGTTTAGTGCAATACCATAAACCTTGAGTAACACCATGGGACCTATATGAAGTGCCACTGGTGATACTGTAAGTGCTCCCAAGAAGCACAGAAGAGTCATGACATTACAAGAAAGAGTTGAATTGCTTAGTATGTACCATAGATTGAGGTCTGCAGTTGACTGCCATTTCAGGATAAAGGAATCCAGCATAAGGACTGTTCTAAAAAAAAAAGAAAAGAAAATTAATGAAGCAATTTTTGCAGCCATACCAGCAGGTATGAAAACCTTGCACTTCTTGTGCAAAGTTTTTTTTAATCTCACATTGAAAATACAACTTTTAGGTGGGTACAGGATTGCTATACAAAAGGCACACCTGTAGACTAATATGATTCAAAATAAAAAGTGAAGTCATTATATGACAATTTAAAGTAAAGGATCCAAAGCTGGAGAATTTAATGCCAGCAAAGGATGGTTTGATAATTTTAGAAAGAGGTTTGGCTTAAAAAATGTCAAGGTAATAGGCAAAGCAGCTTCTGTCAACCAGCAGGCAGCAGACAAGTTCCCAGATGCCATTAAGAAAGTCATTGAGTCAAATTATCCTTGTTTGCAGATAATATGATCTTATGTTTGGAAAAGCCCAAAGACTCCACCAAAAATCTGTTAGAACAGATAAACAAATGCAATAAAGCTGTAGGATACAAAATCAGAATGCAAAAATCAGTAGCATTTCTATATGCCAACAGTGAATAATTTGAAAAGGAAATTAAAAAAGTAATCCCACTTAAAATAGCCCCAAGTAAACTTAAATACCTAGGAATTAACTTAAAGAAGTGAAACATCTCTACAATGAAAACTATAAAACACTAATGAAAGAAATCAAGTAAACTTAAATACCTAGGAATTAACTTAAAGAAGTGAAACATCTCTACAATGAAAACTATAAAACACTAATGAAAGAAATTAAAGAGGGCACACATAAAAAAATGGAAAGATATTCCATGTTCATGGATTGGAAGAATCAATATTGTTAAAATGTCCATACTACCCAAAGCAATATACAGATTCAATACAATCGCTATCAAAATACCAGTGACATTCTTCATGGAAATTGAAAAAAAAATCCTAACATTTATTTTTATTTTTATTTTTTTTCTTTTTTTTTTCTTTTTTTTATTATTATACTTTAGGTTTTAGGGTACATGTGCACAATGTGCAGGTTTGTTACATATGTATGCATGTGCCATGTTGTTTTGCTGCACCCATTAACTCGTCGTTAAGCATTAGGTATATCTCCTAATGCTGTCCCTCCCCCTCCCCCCACCCCACAACAGTCCCCGGAGTGTGACGTTCCTCTTCCTGTGTCCATGAGTTCTCATTGTTCAATTCCCACGTATGAGTGAGAACATGCGGTGTTTGGTTTTTTGTCCTTGCGATAGTTTACTAAGAATGATGTTTTCCAGTTTCATCCATGTCCCTACAAAGGATATGAACTCATCATTTTTTATGGCTGCGTAGTATTCCATGGTGTATATGTGCCACATTTTCTTAATCCAGTCTATTGTTGTTGGACATTTGGGTTGGTTCCAATTCTTTGCTATTGTGAACAGTGCCGCAATAAACATACGTGTACATGTGTCTTTATAGCAGCATGATTTATAGTCCTTTGGGTATATACCCAGTAATGGGATGGCTGGGTCAAATGGTATTTCTAGTTCTAGATCCCTGAGGAATCGCCACACTGACTTCCACAATGGTTGAACTAGTTTACAGTCCCACCAACAGTGTAAAAGTGTTCCTATTTCCCCACATCCTCTCCAGCACCTGTTGTTTCCTGACTTTTGAATGATGGCCATTCTGACTGGTGTGAGATGGTATCTCACTGTGGTTTTGATTGGCATTTCTCTGATGGCCAGTGATGATGAGCATTTTTTCATGTGTTTTTTGGCTGCATAAATGTCTTCTTTTGAGAAGTGTCTGTTCATGTCCTCTGCCCACTTTTTGATGGGGTTGTTTGTTTTTTTCTTGTAAATTTGTTTGAGTTCATTGTAGATTCTGGATATTAGCCCTTTGTCAGATGAGTAGGTTGCAAAAATGTTCTCCCATTCTGTAGGTTGCCTGTTCATTCTGATGGTAGTTTCTTTTGCTGTGCAGAAGCTCTTTAGTTTAATGAGATCCCGTTAGTCAATTTTGGCTTTTGTTGCCATTGCTTTTGGTGTTTTAGACATGAAGTCCTTGCCCATGCCTATGTCCTGAATGGTATTGCCTAGGTTTTCTTGTAGGATTTTAATGGTTTTAGGTCTAACATTTAAGTCTTTAATCCATCTTGAATTAATTTTTGTATAAGGTGTAAGGAAGGAATCCAGTTTCAGCTTTCTACATATGGCTAGCCAGTTTTCCCAGCACCATTTATTAAATAGGGAATCCTTTCCCCATTTCTTGTTTTTGTCAGGTTTGTCAAAGATCAGATAGTTGTAGATATGTGGCATCATTTCTGAGGACTCTGTTCTGTTCCATTGATCTATGTCTCTGTTGTGGTACCAGTACCATGCTGTTTTGGTTACTGTAGCTTTGTAGTATAGTTTGAAGTCAGGTAGCGTGATGTCTCCAGCTTTGTTCTTTTGGCTTAGGATTGACTTGGCGATGCTGGCTCTTTTTTGGTTCCATATGAACTTTAAAGTAGTTTTTTCCAATTCTGTAAAGAAAGTCATTGGTAGCTTGATGGGGATGGCATTGAATCTATAAATTACCTTGGGCAGTAAAATCCTAACATTTATATGGAACCCCTAAAGACCCAGAATATTCAAAGCTATCTGGAGCAAAAAGAACAATACTGGAGGAATCATATTATCTGCCTTCAAATAATACTGCAGAGTTATAGTAATCAAAATCGCATGATAATGGTATAAAAGCAGACACATAGACCAATGGAACAGAATAGAGAACCCAGAAAGAAATCTACACACCTACAGTGGACTCATTTTCGACAAGGGTGTCAAGATTATACAGTGGGGAAAACACAGTGTCTTCAGTAAATGGTGCAGGGAAAACTGGGTATCCATATGCCGAAGAATGAAACTAGACCCCTATCTCTCTCCTTATACAGAAATCAAACCAAAATTTAAATCTGTGACATCAAACTGTGAAACTACTACAAGAAAACACTGGGGAAACTTTCCAGGCATTGGATTAGGCAACGATTTCTTGAGTAATACCCCACAAGCACAGGCAACCAAAGCAAAAATGAACAAATGGGATCACATCGGGTTAAAAGGCTTCCACACAGTAAAGGAAACAAACAACAAAATGGACAGATAACACACTGAATGGGACAAGGAGTTAATAACCTGAGTATATAAGGAGCTCAAACAACTCTGTAGGAAAAAAAGTCTAATAATCCAATTTTAAAATGGGCAAAAGGTTTAATAGGAATTTCTCAAAAGAAGACATACAAATGAAAAACAGGCATATGAAAAGGTGCTCAATATCATTGATCCTCAGACAAATGCAAATCAAAACTAAATGAGATATCATCTCACTGCAGTTAAAATGGCTTTTATCCAAAAGTCAGTCAATAACAAATTCTGGCGAGGCTGTGGAGAAAAGGGAACCCTCATACATTGATGGTGGGAATGTAAATTAGTACAACCATTATGGAGAGCAGTTTGAAGGTTCCTCAAAAAAACTAAAAATAGAGCTACCATATGATCGAGCAATCCCACTGCTGCATGTATACCCAAAAGAAAGGAAATCAGTATATCAAAGAGATACCTGCACTCCCATGTTTATTGCAGCATTGTTCACAATAGCCAAGATGTGGAAGCAACCTAAGCATCTACCAACAGTTGAATGGATAAAGAAAATGTGATACTTACACGCAATGGAGTGCTATTCAGCCATGGAAAAGAATGAGGTCCTATCATTTGCAACATGGATGGAACTGGAAGTCATTATGTTAAGTGGAATAAGCCAAGCACAGAAAGACAAACATCACATGTTCCCAATTATTTTTGGAATCTAAAAATCAAAACAATTGAACTTATGGAGATAGAGAATGGAAAGATGGTTACCCGAGGCTGGGAAAGGCAATGGGAGGTCAGGGCGGGGGAGGTGGGGATGGTTAATGTGTACCAAAAAAAAAAAAGGAAAGAATGAGTAAGACCTAGTATTTGATAGCACAACAGGGGTGCTGTGGTCAATAATAATTTTATTGTACATTTTAAAACAATGAAAAGAGTATTATGGGATTGTAACACAAACGATAAATGCTTATTAAGTGGATAGATATTCCATTTTCCATTATTATGCATTACATGCCTGTATCAAAACATGTCATGTACCCCATAAGTATATATACCTGCTATGCACCTATAAAAATTTAAAATAAAAATAAAATTTAAAAAAACCATTGAGGAGAAAGGATATCTGCCTGAACAGGTGTTTAATGCAGCTGAAAGTACCCTAGTACCCTGTTCTGGGGGAAAAAAAATGTCACAGAGGACTATTGTTAGTAAGGAAGAGAAGCAAGCACCAGGATTTAGGGCAGGAAAGGATAGGCTAACTCTACTGTTTTGTGCAGATGCAGTCAGGTTTATGGTCAGGACTGCCCCCATCTATAAAGCTGCTAATGCCCAAGCCTTAAAGGGGAAAGATAAACACCAGCTGCCGGTCTTTTGGTTGTACAACATGGAGGCCTGAACAACAAGAGCTTCTTCTATATTAGTTTCATTGATGCTTTGTTCCTGAAGTCAGGAAGTCCCTTGCCAGTGAGGGAATGCCTTTTAATTTTCTTTTGATATTGGACAATGCCCTTGGTCACCCAGAACCCCATGAGTTCAACACTGAAAGTGATGAAATGGTCTCTTTTCCCCCAAGCACAGTGTCTCCAAGTCAGCATGTAGATTAAAGGGTATAAGTACCTTTAAGGCTCATTACAGAGGACGCTATATGGAAAGGATTGTTAATGCTGTGGAAGAGAACCCCTGATAGAGAGGACATCATACATGTCTAGAAGGATTCAAAATCCTGTTGAAGATACCATTGTTGCTACAGAAAAATCCGTGAAAGTCATCAAGTCCAAAACAATAAATTCCTGCTGGAGAAAACTGTCCAGAGGTTCACAGGATTTATAACAGAGCTGCTGAAAGAAATCATGAAATAGATTGTGAATATGGCAAAAAAATAATAATAATAATAATTGTGGGGGGTGAAGGGTCTCAGGTTACGGATTTTGGAGAAAATCAAGAGCTCATGGACACCACACTAGAGTAATTAACAGAAGATAACTTGACAGAGATGAGTGCTTCCAAACCAGTGCCAGACAATGAAGAATATGTAGAAGAAGCAGTGTCCCCAAACAGGAAGAAGGGTTCCTACTATTCAAGACTGCTTATGACTTCTTTTATGACAAAGATCCTCCTATGATACTGGCACTGAAACTAAAGCAAAAAGTGGAAGCAGTACTGGTACTTTATGGAAGCATTTTTAGAGAAGTGAAAAAGCAAAAAAGACAGAAATTGCAATGCATTGCTGTAAAGTTACACTGAGTGTGCCTGCCTCCCCTGCCTTTCCTTCTGCCTCCTCCGTCTCTTCTGCCTCTGCCACCTCTGAGACAGCAAGACCAACCCCTTCTCTCCTTCCTTCTCCTTAGCCTACTCAGCTAGAAGATGATGAGGAGGATGAAGACCTTTGTGATGATCCACTTCCACTTGATAAATAGTAAATACATTTTCTCTTCCTCATGATTTTCTTAATGTTTTCTTTTCTTTATCTTACTTTATTGTAAGAATATCGTATATAATACATATAATATACAAAATATGTGTTAATCAACTGTTTATGTTACCAGTAAAGCATCCATCAGGTCCAAAGTAGGCTATTATTAGTAAACTTTTTGGGGAGTCAAAAGTTACATGCAGATTTTTGACTGCATGCAGGGTCAATGCCCCTAACACCCCTGTTGTTGAAGGGTCAATTATATTTGCAAAAGGAAGCCCAAGAGCCTTATAGCTTTTGGTTTTGTATTAGTCTGTTCTTGTACTGCTATAAAGAAATAACTGAGACTGGGTAATTTAGAAAGAAATGGGCTCATGGTTAATTGGCTCATGGTTCCACAGGCTATACAGGAAGCATGATGCTGGCATCTTCTCAGCTTCTGTGTAGGTCTCAGGAAACTTACAATCATGGCTGAAGGTGAAGGAGAAGCAGGCCCATCTTAATGGCTGGAGCAGGAGGGTTGGAGGAGGTGATGCACTCTTTTAAACAACCAGATCTCATGAGAACTCAAAAGGGGGGATGGTGTTGAACCATTCATGAGAACTCTGCCCCCATGATTCAGTCACCTCCCACCAGGCCCCACCTCTAGCACTGGGGGTTATGTTTCAACATTAGATTTGGGTGGGGACACAGATTCAAACCGTTTATTCTGCCCTGGCCCCTCCCAGATCTCATGTCCTTCTCACATTTCAAAATACAATCATCCCTTCCCAATAATCCCCCAAAGTCTTAACTCATTCCAGCATTAACTCAAAAGTCCAAAGTTTCATCTGAACAAGGCAAGTCCCTTCCACCTATAAGCCTGTAAAATCAAAACAAGTTACTTACTTCCAAGTTACAATGGGGATATAGGGATTGAGTAATAATCCCATTTCAAAAGGGAGAAATCAGCCAAAAGAAAGGGACTACAGGGAGCAGTGTCCAGGGGCTGTACAGAGCAGCTGGGCCCTGGACCTGGTCCATGAAACCATTCTTCCTGCCTAGGCCTCAGGTCTGTGATAGGAGGGGCTGTCAGGAAGGTCTCTGAAATACTTTTCAGGCCTTTTCCCCATCATCCTGGCTACTAGCATTTGCCTTTTAGTTATAAAATTTCTGCAGCCTGCTTGAATTCCTCCTCTGAAAATGGGCTTTTCTTTTCTACCACATGGCCAGGCTGCAAATTTTTCCAACTTTTATGCTCTGTTTCCCTGTTAAATATAAGTTCCAGTTTCAGGTCATTTCTCTGCTTGTGCATATGAGCATAGGTTGTTAGAAGCAGCCAGGCTACATCTTGAACACTTTGTTGCTTAGAAATTTCTTCTGCCAGATATCCTGAATCATCACTCTCAAGTTCAAGGTTCCACACGTCCCTAGAGCAGGGACACAGTGCAGCCAGGCTCTTTGCTAAAGCATAGCAAAAGTGACCCCTACTCCAGTTCCCAGTAAGTTCCTCATTTCCATCTGAGACCTCCTAAGCCTGGACTTCATTGTCCATATCACTATCAGTATTTTGGTCACAACAATTTAACAAGTCTCTAGGAAGTTCCAAACTTTCCCTCATCTTCCTGTCTTTTTCTGAGCTCTCCAAACTGTTCCAACTTTTGCCTATTACCAGTTCCAAAGCTGCTTCCACATCTTCAAGCAATGCCCCGCTTCTCAGTATCAGTTTCTGTTTTGTGAGGCTTCAGGAAACTTACAGTCATGGTGGAAGGCAAAGCAGGAGCAGTCATCTTCACATGGCCCGAGCAGGAGAAAGAGAGTTGGGAGGTGCCACACATTTTTAAACAACCAGATCTTTTGAGAACTTACTATATACTACCAAGGGGGGATGGTGCTAAACCATTTATGAGAATGCTACCCCCATGATCTAATTACCTCCCACCAGGACCCACCTCCAGCATTGGGGATTATATTTCAACATGAGATTTGGATGGGGACACAGATCCAAATCATATCAGTTTTCATTTATGTCAGAATGTTTCTCAGCTCCGTTTTACAGAAGTGAAAGGTTCTTTCCTGGGAATTCAGAGACCCATGTTCTGGTGCCCTCTGTACCATGTCTTGCTGTGTGACTTTAGTTTAGTCACTTGACCCCTCTCTGCCTCATTTTCCTTCTTCTAAGTGGCAGTGGATTATGTGATTCCCTGATGGCCCTATGCCTTCTAAATTGCAGTGAACTAAGATCAGTTACATAAACAGCAATTTGGGAATGGCTGGATTACAGTTACTGAAAAAGATTAAAAGATTAAACAAGTCATCCCATACAGTGTTACAGGACACATAAATTGTAGCCCATCATCATTAGTTTCAAGGAGGAAAGTTAACACTTTGAAGATGAGACACAGGAAACCTGCATCAGACTCCCAGGCCCCATTTGAAATCCACAGCATCTTTTCTCTTAAAGACTGGATATTGAACCACCATATCTTCTTCTAGGCATTTACTAATTAATTAACTAATAATTAGTGAATTCAAGGGAAGAAAAGAAGTAGCAAGGTCCTCAGTGGCCTCTTTCTCATTTTAATTCCCTCACAAGGGACCTTCATCACTGATAAGGGATGGCAGAGGAAATGACCACAAAGACAACAACTAGGCCAACTCATTCAGAGCAAAAACTTCAAAATAAGCAACTGGTCTCTAGAAACCCCTGTCTCACCACACCTCAACCGTCCCTGTAACCTTCACCCTAATTCTGCTCTAAGATTCCCACATCATATATTCACAGTCATGCAAAGAAAAGAAGGATTCCCACACCAACTTTCACATTAATGGTATTTTTCATACGTGTGGTCAGAATCTCCTGGGAATGCTTGTTGAAAATGCAGTCTGTTTACTTCATTCCCAAAATATTGACCATCTGGGAGTGAGACTCAGAAATTTGCATTGTGGTGAGCACGTTCAGGTTTTGAGAACTTCTCTTTTGAGGGTAGAGCAGAGCAGGCCCTCTTCTGAGTTCATGCTCTTTCCCTAAGCCTCTCTCCTCTCTCTCACAGGGACAGTGTGAGTGACTGCTCAGACTCAGACATGCACCAGCTGTGTGATTGAGTTAAAGCCAAATTATCTTTCTAGAGAAGCATAGAACATAGCTTTCACCAGTGACATTTCCCCAGTGCCACAAATGAAGGGGAGGGAAGTTTGGGGGACACTTGCCCTTCCTGGGGTACCTGTTCTGTGATTAAATCCCAACACTGTGCTCTCTTGTCACATCTTCCTCCCTTCTTGCTTTGTAAACCCATAGAGTCTCTGAAAGCATCCCCTTGTATTTAAATAGCAACTCTCAGGGTCATCTCAGCAGTTGTTCTGCTGAAGAGGGGTCAGGAGTAACTCTCAGGCTGTTTTTAACTCTGGCACTTGCATAAATAAACCACTTGGTTATGAGAATTCCCATTATAATTGCTTATTAAAGCTGAGAAGAACTACAATTCGAGTAAAGTCCACAGACAAAATGAATCACCTTTCTCATACAAATACCAGAAAGTTATATATATACACACATGTATGTGTGTATATTAGGTATCCTTAGGTTTAATATAAAGTGATTTGGCCCAGATTATCTCTAAGGCTTTTCCAGCTCTCAAATTCTATGCTCTACACATCCTATACTATATTATAAATATATAAGGGATTGTAAAAGGGAATATATAAATAATTGAATAAAAGTGAACAAATGCATTCTAAGAATGTTTTAACAGTATTTAGAGGTAAACGTTCTTGTAAGAATAAGGAATATAAAGCAACTTTAATTAACCCATGTTCTTTTATTATAGGTCACTGTATTCTCATTATAGGTCAGTGCCGTGTCAATAACATATTAACATATTAAAGAAAAAACACAGTCATGCATTTGTGGAATTTGTTTCATGACAAGTTATTATACTAATTACTTATTGGAGATGGAAAAAAAGGATGAAAATGTCTGTACCATCATGGAAAGTTATAATAAAACACAACCAAGTGAGTGGTATAGATAACAGGTATAAATGAAATTTGAAGAAAGGAGCAGTCTCAGAGGCTTTTGTTATTAGGAAAGGAGGCGGAGCTTGAACTAGGGGCTTGAGGAAATGCAGGATTTGTGTAAGTTAAGCAGAAGGAACAGGGCATTTTAGATGGGCCAAAACTAAGCAGACTTTATCATCAAGGTGTACTTTCAGTGCACATGAAATATGTTGTCCTGGCTGAAGGGAAATATTTGCTTCAGGAAACAGTAAAACTTAGGGTTGGAAATACAGGCTGGGCCCAATGATGGAAGCCTTTTAATTCAAGTCTAAAACATTTGGGATTGATTTTTTTTAAGCCAACATTTTCTAAAGCCTAATTCATGCAACACTAGTCATGTTCCTTGGGCAAAGGACTTCATCATCAAATTTTTATAATGCAACTTATCCCCTTTGGAGATTCTCAGTACACATTAGCATGCTAAATATCCTTCATTTTTAACTCAGCATTTCTCAAACTTATTTGGTGATAAAGCCCTTGTCTCAAGTTCTGTCAGTGTCTTAAATACTTCAGGAAACTGTTACAAGCAGTGAGGTCACTAGATAGTTTAGGACTCCCTCGGAGACTCAGTGACTGCTTCTGTCTCCTCTGCCCTCCATGTTCGTATACTACTCCCAGCAACAGAATGTGAATGCCTGAAGTATTCGTTTAGGAAGAAGTTGATTGTGAAGATCTGTTTCAGGTTTGACACATATGAGATCACAGTAGGATGCTCAAATGGAAATAGCTAGTAAGTTGTCAAAACAATTATAGTGAAGCTTCGGATAGAGATGAGGCCTACAGATAGAATTGGCTATCATCCAAATAGAAGGGCCACTTGAGTGGATGAGTTCTCTGTAACAATTGTTTCCTTGTAACACCCCATATAATTTACTTATGCCCATCACTTGTTGTCTGTGTTTCTCCTACTAGACTGGAAACTCCTTGAGGGCAAGGGACCTTTGTTTGTTCATAACGTTTCCCAAACACCAAGAACAGTGTTTGGCACAAAGCCAGCACTTGATAAATATCTGTTGAGCTGAATTGAATACAGAATGCTGCATATTTATTTGTTCAACAAACGAGCTCTTACTCTCCATCTGACCAGGAGCTGGAGATTCCACAGAAAAACGGGATATGGACCCTCCCCTAAGAGGGCTCCTGGTCAAGTATTGGAGACAGGCGTCTAAGCCACACATAAGTGTAAGTGCAGCCTAGGTTGTAAGTGCAGGAGTGAGTACGCACTGCCCTAGAGCCCTGATCACACAGAGGAGGGGTGGGGAGGTCTGTCTGTGGGGATAGTTGAATCAGACTTTAGGGCAGGAGTTAAGTCAAGAAGGTGGTTTGTCTAAGAGCCAAGGCAAGTGGGCACAGACATTCCAGACAGACAGAAGAGCATATGCAGGGCAATACAGCCCAGGCCAGCAGCAGCGGTGAGCAACATGGAGTATCACAAGGGAAAGACAGGAACAGCAAATGAGGTGGAGATGCAGGCCAGGAACTAATACAATCCCAGAAGCTTTAACATAATATTAAGCAAACAAACTTAGTGTTAGACTGCATGTAAAAGAATTTCGTATGGCAAAAACAAACGTTCTGAAGGTTGTGCTAACAGTACTTATTGATGGATTGAATGTGGCATAGGAGGAGAGAAAGAGATGATTTTTGGCTTCATCTTGGAAGGATGGAGCTGCTATTTACCAAGATGCTGAAGACTGGGGCAAGCCTGGTCTTGAAAGGGAAGATCAGGGGTTTGTTTTTGGACAAGTTAAGTTTGATATGTCTAGTTGACCTCGAAGTCTAAAGTTTAGAGGAGATATCAAGACTGGAATTATTAAATTTGGGAGCTATCATTGCAAAGGTGATCTTTCAAGCTGGGAGACTGAGCTCATCTAAGAGATGACCATAGACATAGAAGAGGGATCCCTGGCCCCTAATGTTTCTATGTCAGCAAGATGCAGAAGAACAAACAGGAGGTTAAGATATGGCAGCCAGAGAGGTGGGAGGAGAACACTGATCATCTGGAAGTCTAGTGAATGAGGTATTTCAAGGAGATACCATTTTTCAGATGTTTGTATTGAAGACCCCAGAATTCCATCACATATAAATCATGATGGATTGGTAAGCATATCGGGGAAACTGATAACTCAGATTTGGGGGAGGGAGGGCACGTAAATTGGGTCCATATCTAGGGAAGCCCATATTGCAGTAAATTTCAGAATTTCAAATTCTGTACTTTCAACCAATAATTCCATTGTTTCAGAGATTATTCTATAAATATGATCAAATACTTAGGGAAAATCGTATGTGCAAAGGTTTTTGTTGTAATATTGAGGACAACTTAAATGCTTACCAGGAGGGCCCTGGGACACACATTATGATACATCCTTATAATGGAACATTATGCCACTGTATAAAGAATAAAGAATTCAAAAATTATCCAGCTGTAATGGCACGTGCCTGTAGTCCCAGCTACTAAGGAGGCTGAGGCATGAGAATCGCTCGAACCTGGGAGGCAGAGGTTGTAGTGAGCCGAGATTGTGCCACTGCACTCCAGCCTAGGAGACAGAGCGAGAATCTGTCTCAAAAAAAAAAAAAAAAAAAAAAAAAAGAATAAAGAGGTATATATATGTGTATGTGTGTGTATATATATATATATGTGTGTGTGTGTGTGTATATATATACTTGTGCATATATGTGTATATGTATTTTTGTATATATGAGTGTATATATATTTGTGTGTATATATACACATATATACATATATATACTTGCCTCCAGACATATATATATGAAAGATCTTACATACATATATAGATATATAGATAGTTGTAAAAACAAGAGAAACCATGTGTGTTATTTGCTAACATTTGCTTTAAAGAGGCAGGGAGAATATGCCGTTTGTGCTGTGTGTGCATCTCTCTGGAAGGATACCTAAGAAGGAATAACAGTGGTTGCCTGAGAAGGGGAGGGAAACAAGGAGGCTGGGAGATGGGGAAAGGAAAGACAGTTCCCTGTATTTCAGTTTATACTTTTAAAATTGTGGAACCATATGACTACATTATCTGTTGAAAATAAAAATCGGAAGAGGTGTCAAAAAGAAGGAGAAACATGGACAGGCTGCAGTCTGCAGTCACGAGGGCCTTGTGTGTTATGGTAATCATGCCAAACTGTGGGAGAGCAGGAAAGCATTGATGTGAAAGTGGCGATCCAAACAAAAATGTTCTAGGTCTAACAGAACTCCTCTGTGCATAATTGCGGTGAAGAAGACTCTTTATTTCTCAGTGAAATGAAGTGAAGAGGGTCTTGCTAAGCATATTATTCTTCGTATTATCCCACCCAGGTGAGTCACGTGGTTGTGTGTTTAGAATGGTGGCGTGGTAATTAGATTCCACAAAGGGCTGAAAGTTATGCAACTTCATCTCACCTAGATCTACCCAGATGGAAAGTGCTGGCGAAGAAGAAAACCTCCCTCATATAATTCATTCACAAATTGTACTGCTGTGGATTTGGCATTGCAAGGATCTTGTCATCCATCTGGGTTTCAGGCATATATTTTAAGAGACCTGATTTGTCTTTTCCATCTCATGTGGAATGGGATTTAACAGTTCAAAATCCATCTTAAAATAATTTGGCTTTTGTTAATGCCCAGATTGTTTGGGAAGAAGGCCAAGAAAAGGAGGCTACCAACTGGAACTATCTGAAAAGCAATTAGGCATTTCCACATCTCCACAAGGATTAGGATGTAAACACCCACAGGTCGGCCGCACACCCAAACTTCAGACCTCTGGAGTTTTCAGGCAGAGCATATAGTTTACAAAGGCTGTACATTTAAACAGGTACTATATATAAATTATACATATTCTTATAAAATTACCAGATATCCATGTTTTGTTCTCTAAGTAGTGTGATATCATACCGTAAGTCATGTACAGACCATGTTATGTTAAGGTACTTTTAATACTGTTGATATATCTACCTCTTGAATGAGGTCCCAAACACACCTGTGTTATGTGGTATTCCATCTTTCAGGAAATATTCCACTACACCTAATTTGGGGAATTTGAAATAAATTAAAAATATAAATATATATTTTGTCACCATTTAAAAGATTTTAGCTTTTGCTTTTAATTTCTGTTTTTTAATCTACACACAAAAATTTTTATACTGGTTGTGGTTGTGAGAAAAGAGGTTTTTGGGACAGCAAAGTAAATTTTCAGTTGAAAAACTAATCTTTAAGTGTATCCGTTTAAGATCAATATGTCTCCTTATGAAGAATTTTTAAAACTATATTTGCTTCTAAAATTTTAGCCATGTGCTACATGCTATATTTTATTTTCATATCATTTAGATTGGTAGAGAAAATCCCAACCAGAATGTTTGAAAGGTCGTCTGCTTTACGTTTGGCAAGAATAAATGGCATTCATTTCATCGAAAAAGGAGATGATGCCATGTTTCTGACTTGGCCCTCACTTCCTTGCAAAGCAAAAGCCTCTTTTTGATATCTTTTTATTGTATATATCCTATTTTTATTTTTAGGGCTGTTGGGTTTTCATCTAAGTTTGTTATCTCTGATGGGAAGCAGAAAACTTGATAGAAGTGGAAATTTCTCTTCACTATATCCCAGTATAGTTGTATGCAGTTGTGCTAAATATTCTGGGGTTAATTTAATTATGCCATCTTGAAAATTTTGCACCCATTTATTAATTTTTATAAAACCTGACATTTTATCAGCATTATAATTCATTTTTTGTCATTAAGCTTTTAAGCGCTTCAGGAAAAAAACTATTTAAAATATTTAAATTATAAAGTATTTTGAAATAATAGTTGGAAAATTATGTGTAATCAACACGTACACATATTAAAAATCCTAGCTGTTTAGATTTTAGAGATAACACGACAGAAGCAATAAATTTCTAAAATCTGTTTCTTTATATAAAAATTCAATAATGTAATTTTGTGTGGCCATTCCAATTTTTAAAATTTAACATTATAGCTATAAAGCAAAGGTTACATGATTTGGGCAGTCCTCACCATGAACTGATGGCTTCATTCTGTTCTTTGTTCACACAGCCTCTATCTTCCATTCCCTTTCGACCAGAACTGAATTAAACTCTCATTGACATCACCTAAGGATTTTCCATGTGTCCTTTCTCTGCTGCTTGATGACCTACTATTTATACCCTTAGTTCTCAAGTTCATTATCACAAAGAAATTGCGGCAGGTTTCCTCGTGGTTAACATTCCAGAAGAAAAATAACCCACTGCTTTTCCCTAGGAACAGAAACTTGGGGTCATGGAGTCAAAGCAACCTAAGGGTTGGTTCTTTGGAACAGAGCAACTGAGGCTCAAAGACAATCATTTTGTTGAAAGAGCAGCCACACCAGGCCAGCCAGGTCTGTGTATGAGACACTGATGATTTGCTGATCTCTGAACATAATTTACCCCTAAGCATTAATCGGTATTACTGCATGTTTTATTGGATTCATGTAATATGCTCACAGCCTTCAAACTTTGATGTCTTTAAACATACTGCGTATTCTGACTGTGAAATATATAGCACATAGCAATTGTGTCACACTTCCAAAGGACTGTTTACCTACTTAGTGTTGGTTTTCAAATGAAGTTTTTTCCATTTCTTTGGCTAGAATTAACTGTTACCTCTTGTCTTACTTGGGTGGCAACATGGTTGTAGAATCAAGGAATCCAAGTTCTTTCCCCTCTGTCTTTAATAGCTGCCCCAAAATGTTACGTTTCACCTTTAAAGAAAACATGGATGAAGCCATACTTTATTTGAGACTTCTATAGTGCCATTTAGTTTAAATTAGACTGGTATATGCGACATTGGCTAATAGAAAAAATACAATTATTTTGTAAAACAATTAACTTCAAGATAATGTGAACAACTATACTTGGCTCTAAAATATACAAATTTAGGATGCAAATGTGTTGGTATAGTATTTGGAAGATATTGGAAACATACAGGGAATGGAACTTGTTTTTGAAAGAGAAAAAAATCCTACTTCTTATTCTCTCATTATTATTGGCCTGGTTTCTATTTCTGAACCGGAAGATTGTTTTCACAGTGGGAATTCTTGTCACTATCCCTAAGGAGCAGCGGCAGCAGCAACCTTGACACCATCCTGAATCTGATGCCTTCCTGTTTATTCTCCCCAGTGTCTGCCTGGTGGCTTTCCATAGGTCCAGCAGGCAATGCTCTGGCCACATAAGCTAAGAGCCACACTCTGTAAGAATATTAGGACTCTTTTGGCTTAAATCCACAATTTAAAAATTTCTAAATATGACCTTCTAAATATGCAGATGATCATCACAACAGAAATTTTCTCAGGATCAATAAAATTCCAATTATTTTTATTAAGTATGTAGGTTTTTCTTACCTATAATTCATCAATGAAAAACACTTGTCTCTTTCTCTCTTCCTTCCTCCCTTCCTTCCTTCCCTCCCTCCCTTCCTTTCTTCTTTCTTCATTCCCTCCTTCCTTCTTTTTTTTAGGATAGACAGTCTTATAGTTCTTAGATTTTCTGAAATACCCCTCTAATAATGACCCACTGATACTTACTGAACATGGACTTTGCATCTCTCAGTCCCATCTCCCCATCTTCCTAATCGGATTTTCTTCAAAATGATCCCAAGTCCTCTTGCATGGAAATCTGAAAATGTCTGTGGCTGGGCCCACCACAGACCTCCTGAATCAGAACCTCCAGGGAGACACAGGAGCCTGCACTTTAAACACACACCTCCAGTGATTCTGTTACTCGTTGAGGTTTGAGATGCACTCTGTAGCCTCCACGTGACTTCTCTGTACTGCCTGTCCCCACCATTCTCTGACAAGTTCCCCCAGACCCTCCCCACATGCTCTTTAAATTATCTGGATTACTGTAACAGTCTCCACTTTTGCCTGTTCAACTGCAGTCACAGGTTCACACAGCTGCTTGCCCACCCACAGCTCTTCCCAACACTGGGTCATGCTCCATTCGCATCCCCATAGTGGGAGTCCCACATCTCTTCTCTTCCTGTAATTAAAGTGCAAGGAGTTTTAAAACAAAACCAACTTGACTTCTTGGGGGAGTGGAGAGGGCGTGTGACCTAGTCTTAAGCTTTTTACTTCTTACCTGATTTTTGCCAGCTACTTTAAAATTCACTCTATCTAGTCTTTAGACAGAATAGTATGACTTACAGAAGGAGAAGAGATGCTACTCTTCAGCTTTTTAATAAGAGAAGGACTTTTTCATTGGGCTAATGTTTCTTTGCTGAAAATAATTTGAAAAATGAGGTGGTTACTTAACTTCTAACCCAGAGAAGTTCTTTATACACCACTGTTGTTGTAAAGAACTCTGAAGACTTCCTGTGACATGCTAGGAGTAGATTTCCTAGTAATTTAGTTCCAAGGAAATAATGCAATTTGCATCTTAGATATCTTAATGGATTTCTTTTGTTTTGTATAGACAGACTGATCCAGTTCAAATGTATAATCTCATTCTCTCTCTCTCGCTCGCTTCCCTTATAACTGGTACCTATGCAATAGCCCTTACAATGTTCTGCCCACAGAATAATTATTTTACACAGATGACTATATCAGACAAACCAAGATTAAAATCCTTCTTCACCACTTCCTTAGGAAAGTGCTGTAGCCTCTGTCTGCATTTCTTACATAGTGTATGTGAATTGCCTGCAAGTTGCCTTGTGATTCCCTTGGTTGTGTTATCTTTCATCCTTGCCCTGGCCCTCGCATGTCACAGGGAGACAGTGAAAGGTCAAGGTGAGAACCCTTTTCTTAAAAAAATAAAATCAATATATGCTTCAAATTAGTTGATTAGCAAAATCCACTCTGGTGGATTTTGTCATTTCTGGTGGATCAGTCATTTCTTTTTTTTTTTTTTTTTTGAGACGGAGTCTCGCTCTGTCGCCCAGGCTGGAGTGCAGTGGCGCAATCTCGGCTCACTGCAAGCTCCGCCTCCCGGGTTCACGCCATTCTCCTGCCTCAGCCTCTCTGAGTAGCTGGGACTACAGGCGCCCGCCACCACGCCTGGCTAATTTTTTGTATTTTTAGTAGAGACGGGGTTTCACTGTGGTCTCGATCTCCTGACCTCATGATCCGCCCGCCTCGGCCTCCCAAAGTGCTGGGATTACAAGCGTGAGCCACCGCGCCCAGCCTGGATCAGTCATTTCTAAGTTAATAACACAGAAATGTTTAAACGACCAGCCTGACCAACATGGTGAAACCCTATCTGTACTAAAAATACAAAAATTAGCCACGTGTGGTGGCGCGTGCCTGTAATCCCAGCTACTTGGGAGGCTGAGGCAGGAGAATTGCTTGAACCCAGGAGGCAGAGGTTGCAGTGAGCTGTGATCACACCACTGCACCCTCACCTGGGCAACAGAGTGAGACTCTGTCTCAAAAGAAAAAAAAAAAAGACATGTTTAAAAGAAACGTGTTATGCAGTAAATCAAATAATTAAATAAATGACAATGGGATTAATAGTCTCAGTCACTTTTTTGGATTCTGAGTTTTTTATTTTTAACTTAGTATTTCCAGCGTTCAATTTGTCACCTTTTTGCCTGTTTTTTCAAAGAGCTTCACTAATAAAACATTTTACACGGCCCTGTGAACTTTTATTGGGCTAGAGGTATTTTAAGAGGAGTAAGATAAGGGAGAATGGTCTTATCTCATTTTTTTAATAGACTTGTAAAATATGAGCTTTTTAGATAGCAGCCACGTATGCAGCTACACCTGTTTCTTTAAATGTTTCCCCATTTCTTCCTTATCTATATCATTTTTTATCCTTTCAACTCTGTTTCATCTTCAAGTCCCCAATCCTTCTCAAGGCAGCCTGTTCTATAACAGCCTCTGGCCCTAGGCTCATACTTTCTGAAGTTTCTGAAAGCTGTTTTCTTAAGACCTAGAGTAGCTGTTTGTCTAAGCTCAGCATTCCCTTCTTCTGCTGTTCCATACTTACATTATGTGCGTTGGAATTAAGCCCAGTATACCAGTTCCTGTCATTGCCTCATTACCTTACAGGTGATCAAATATTCAGCAAGGCACCATAAACAGTTTGCCCCTAGCAGAATGAGGCTTCCATGCAGATACCTTGATGTTAGAAAAATCCCCCACTATTATTGTTGCACCTTTTGCCAGTTTTGAAATGCCATAAAAACCATTGCGAAGAGTCCACATCCGGTCAAGCAATTGTAATATGTGGCCCTGCGTTAGTTGACATCACTTCCATTTTTCCTCCCAGTTTCTTTTCCTGTTCATCTTGCAGTCCATGGAGTCATATTTCTTGTTTGTAGAGAGCTGCCCCCTCCCTCCCACTCTTGTGTCTCTTCCCTTTCCTACAATTCCAGTCATGGATTCCATTCTGCAAGCCTCAGTGATAATTATGAGAATATGGTACCTCCTGACTGCCAGAAACATAATGAGTATTAATTATTCCTGTTTGGAAATCCAGAACTCTTGCTGAAGTCCAATATTAAAACTTAGAAAAGCCAAGCACATCAGTCTTATCATTAGGACCCCAATGGGTGGATCTGAGTCATGCAGCACACTCCAGGGAGTCTCCCGGATGTGAAGAGTGGGGAAAGTGTGTGTGTAGCATTGGGGTGGAGGGGGCTTATTCAGTTAACCAAGTTGAGATGTTCTCAGGTACTATCATCAGCAAAAGAGAAGTTGGAGAAAAGGGGAGTGGTCCATGGGTTAGTTCCCTGGAGAGTGGAATGAATCTTACTAGTTACTGTTCTTTCCCAAAACCATCGAGGCTCCCATACCTTATTAGCATAACAGGGAGTAGGACCACAGCTCCTGGTTAGGTAGGAAAAAGAAACACGAAGTAAAAAGACTGAATTGGCCATTTATTGTGTTTATCATATGTGCGTCAGCTTTTGCTTGATATTTAAAGACACTAAGGAATAAAGTTGTTGTCAATCACCATATAAAGAGTTGCTTCGAAATGGTGTTGCATAGAAATTGGAATGCCCAACTGAAGAGTAAAAGTGTGCAAAAGAATGTACAAAATGTCTTGTAAAATTTACAACAGTTCTAAATTATATGTAATAGCAAAAGTTTTTAAACAATGCAACGTCCTTCAGTAGGGGACTGGTTAAATAAATGCTAGTTCATCTACACATTGGAGTCTCTGTAGCTGTCACAGAAAAGAGTGAGGAAGAGCTCTATACACTGACATGGAGTGAACTCCACTATGCAATTGTGTGAGAAAAAGAGAAAACAACCAACATGCAGGACACTGTACATAGTATGCTACTTTCATGTAAGAAAGGAAGATTATGAATAATATGTACACATTTGATTATATTTGCAAAGAGAAACAATACAATAAAAAACTAGTAAGAACATATAAGGAGAAGAAGGATCAAGGTAGAGAAGACCATAAAGGAGGCAAGACTTATCTGAATTCACCTCGATATGTAGTTTAATTTTGGAATTATGTAACATTTTGATATAATCCGTAAAACAAATTACATCCAAAAAAAGCACCCCCCTCCACCACACACATGTAAAATGAGAAAAAAGAAACACATGACCTAATTGTACATTGTCAGTAACATAACCACAGAGAGAAAAGAATTATTCCGGCTGACCCTAGAACATCATATTTTTCCCTGAACATTCTCAATTACATATACTCTTAAGGACAGAAATATGCTAAGAATGTTTAAATTGGATTCAGCAGTCTATTAGCGGTTATGTTGGTGTGATTAGGAATTAAGATTTTTCCACTTAATGGAAAAAAAGCATAAAATTTTTAAATCTGTATGAAAACCCTGTAAACTAAATTTGAATTAGAGGATCTACAGATCTTGCAGAAATTATTTTGAACAGCAGTAGGGAATATTTATTTGTTATATGAATTCTGGTGTAGAATTATAGCATAAATGCAGAGTTCGAGTTCAGGGTCTTTCTCCACTCCCATCCTTGTACTTTGGGCTTGGCCTCTGACCTCAGACTGACCCTTTCTGTGACAGAAAATCCATTACTTTGCGTTCTTTCTATCCCTGGTCTCCGCTGTGTCCTCAGTGGAGCTTAAATCCGCCTTCTGAGAGTCCAAACCCAGATGCTGGCCCCAGCACTTCTTTCTGCTCCCTTGCAGCCTCCTATCTCTGAAGCTTGCTGAGCTTCCCTTCTCTAAAATAAGAATAACAATGATCATAGGTGCCCTGTTTCCCTTCAGAGCAATGAGGAACAATTGCCGACTTCGAAGATGCCTTCTGCCTTGTTGTTGCCATAATTTTTCAGTGTTTTGTCCCCATTATTACATTCTTACATGGACACATTTATGAAATTCCACTGGAGGTTGGAATCATTTTAGCTTTACCTAGAAAAAGAAATATTTCCAGTTCATTACCACAGATTGGATGGGAGGTAATATACTTTGTCTTTTTTATTTCTTTCAGCCATGGAATTCCATGAACACTTGCACAGCATAGGCACCAAGGAAGGTTTGAAGGAAAGAAAACTACAAAAAGCAGTGGAGAGCTTTACCTGGAATATTACCATCTTAAAGGTATCTACAGAGTTGTTTCTGATGCTGGTGATTTTGCAGTCTTTTTCAGCATGCCTGCCTCTCTTAGTATAACATTTCCTGCATGGTACATGGTCAGCCACTGATATTGTAGAATGGATGCAGAAATCACATGAAGAATTCTGCCCTCCTAGAGTCTGTAGGCACAACAGTTTGACATTGCGGATCAGTTGAAGAACAGGGGAACTTCTATGATTGGCACATTGTAAGTTCTGATAGACAAAGGACTTTGTCATTTTATACTTGAGACATTTTAAAGTTCATAAATGCCAGTTGCTATATGTAGAATAGAAAATATTGATTACAGAGGGATGATTGGGAATTTAAAGATTCTAGTTACTCAAATTTCATTTAACACTTTAAAGTATAATTATAGCTATAATGTTCATATGATCCCAGAAATAAATAGAAAAGAATTATATGGAGCATAATCAAAGGAAATACATAAAAGAATTGCTATTGAAAGAAATATTTCTTGAAGGGAAATGCCATCTCTATGCATATCTATTTTGGCGTAACAGTTTTTAAAAATTAACTTTTTTTATTATAAAAATAATATATTTTCATTGTCAAAAATGTCAAAAGAGCAATAATCAAAAGTAAACACAGTCCCATCATCCAGAGACAATTACTGTTGGCCTTTTGCTGTGCATTCTCTCAGGCTGATTTTCTATTTTATATGTAATGTGACATAATTTTAAAAATAATGCTATGTATGTAGCTCGAAACTTTTTTGAGCTTTACCTCAATAGTTCTTCTCAGTGTTATTCGCAGAGCATAAATAATAATAGCACAGAGGTTATTTCATTCCAGGTCTTGGACAATTAATAAATGTAAAATTACTCTCTGGTGTTTGCCTTCCAAACTTTATGCTCAGCTAATTTGTAGGGAAGAAAGGAAGGCTTCCCTTTCACCCTCTGAAGCTGCCTTGAAAACGACCTGACAATTGACAGATTAGCAGGCATAAAAAGGCCTACATATTATATTTATTTAAGGTGCAGAAGCATGGGGAATGGCAGGAGGATGATTACCTAAGAACCCAGTATGGTCTTGATGCTTACAAACCCTTCTTCATAGTGGAGGGACATCAGGGAAATGTGGCCATTTTTGAGGGGTAGTAAATGAATTTTGGGGGAAATGAATGGGCCCAGTGCTCAGAAATGGGATAGTAAATGATTCTCTTTGGGAACTGAAGGGTCTGAGAAGGAAAAATAGTTTGGGAGGAAGTTCTTCTGTGCTGTAGTTGTGGTGTTTAATTTTCAGTCTCCTCTTCTGTAAATTTTAATCTTCTCTGGTTAATGAAATTTCAGAGAGGAGATCAGAGGCATTTGGAGGAGCCTCCTTGGTGGGTCCAGTTTCTAGTTAGATAAGGGAACTTGAACAGCCTCATCTTTGGGAGACAGAGGACTGAGATATGTGGTGGGGGAGGTCAGAGAAACCGTGAGCCTGCTTCTTTGGTTCCGCATATCAAAGTGTCATCTTTTGGGGTATTGTTTTCTGAGCCCCAACAGGTTCAAGACCATAAAGACATTATCACAGCTGCCTTTTTAAATTTCCTCATTCCCCCTCAAGTTAAAAGCTCCATCCCTGGAGCTGACAATAATTTTCAGATTTGATGTAATAAAAGGTGTCTTCCAAAGCTAGTCACCATTTGCATTTTTCTCACGTTAAACCTCTACTTATTTTTATAATTAAGATCATTTTCTTGACTTCTTCAGACATTTCCCTTTTTACTTATGTACTTTTCTTATATACCTATTTTGCTTAGAATTTAACCCTGATTGTTTGCAGATCAGTAAACAGCAGACATAAAAATTTACAACGAAAAGGGATTTGGCTTTACAATTTGCTGACTCACTCCTGGTCAGAGGTGGGGGGTATACTACAAATTTCCTGTAAGCTCAGGAAAATATAGCACAGCAGATTAAGCCCTGTGGTAGGAACAAATGCTCACTTTGCTTTAATTTTATTAGAGGCAAATATAGACATAGGGACCAAACTTTGGCCTGTCAAGTACCCTTGCTACTCATGTGTGGTCCGGGAACCAGCACCCTGGGCCTCAGGGGGGAACTTGTTAGAAATTCAGAATCTCAAGTCCCACCCTAGTCCTGCTGATTCAGAACCTGCATTTTTACAAGATCCCCAGGTGATTCTTAGGCACATGAAAGTTTGAGAAGCACTGGGCTGAGAGCCACCAAAAATGGGAGCCTGATGCACATATTAATGAAAAACAGCTGACATAAAGCAGTGTGCCATATTTTAGAAGTAATTGGACCAAATAGATACACTGAAGAAACCTACTTTCTTTTGAATTGTGTCCAGGAGAGAGAATTAACACCTCAGACTTATGTTCATATGGAAGTAAACGTATAGGATGGGGTAATAGGTCTTTTTTTAATTTCCAGGATAATATTTGCTACAGATGGTGTTTAAGGATGGTAGAACGTAAGTGAGGGATGAGGAAGAATTGGAGAGATCTGTGTGTCATTTCTGTAGAATGGGGGGCTTTTTTCATTCCTGTATGTCACTGGTTTAAACTTTCTTTAGAAGAATGAGTGCTGACAGGGAATCTTGAACGTGAATTTAGGTCTGAGTTGAGCTATCAGTATTTTCCTGGCGGGTGGGCATGGGATCTGAGTTCCTCCCATCACTTTTTCTTTGCAGTGAGCTAGGAGAGGTGGCAGCGCTCCAGGCAGATGGCCAGCAGTAAACACACAGCAGGAGGCTCCCAGTAGCACAAATGCTTAGGGAGGGTTTCAGATGACCCTGGAAATGCAGAGAAGAGGAAATGAAGGAGGAAGCCAGGAAGACTGCTGAAGGAGCTCTGAAACAGGCCAAGGCTTGAGAATTACCTGGGATGCTTAAACATGCCCTCTCCTAAGCCTCACCCCAGACTTCCCAGACCAGAATCTCCAGGCTTAGAACCCAGGAATCTGCTTATTTAACAAGTTTCTTGGGGGATTCTGAGGCACACTAAAAAAAACATTATTATTATTGTCCTAGAATCAAAAGCTTTCCTGATGCATCACCATAGTCATTTAAACCATAAGGAAGTAGGGTGGCCAGCCATCCCAGAAGCAAGACATTCAGTGCTAAAACCAGGACAATCTGGGCAAACTGGGACCATTGATCACCCTGAGAGGAGTTCCTGCCACTAAAAATGTCCTTTCTTTGAAGGACGTCTGTCCCAGTTTTTATGAATCTTTACTTGCTTAGTTTGGTTTTTCTTTTTTTTAATTTTGAAGGTTCTTTTAAAATTCAGAAATGAACAAAGAAGAAATAAAGTCATCTATGACTGCCACACCCAGAATTATCTACTATTAACATCTTGGCGTACTTACTTCCAGTCATTTTTTTCTTGAATAAAAAAGCATTCATTTGTTGTTATAAATCTACCTTTTTTAAAATAGAAAAATGTTTTTAAATGACCCAAGATTCTCCCTCTGATAAATAACCATTATTAGATGTAGGTAACCTTATTCCAGGAACCTTTCTATATGAATATATCTGGATGGATCAGTATATATTTTATTGATTCTAAGTCATACTATTTTTCACACTTTTCAGTATCTTTGAAATTAGCGTATATCTTATAGTCCGTGGCATCTTTGCATTATATCCTGGTTAGATTGGCAATGATTTTTCTTTCTTAATGCTACATAAAATGCTGGCACATCTCACAAGCACTAACGTCTCAGATATTATGAAATAAGTTATGGCAGTAGATATAATTCTTGTTTTTTTTCTTTTTTGAGATGGAGTCTCGCTCTGTCACCCAGGCTGGAGTGCAGTGGCACAATCTCAGCTCACTGCAACCTCTGCCTCCTGGGTTCAAGTGATTCTCCTGCCTCAGCCTCCCAAATAGCTGGGACTATATGCATGCGCCACCATGCCCAGCTAATTTTTGTATGTTTAGTAGAGACAGGGTTTCACCATCTTGGCCAGGCTAGTTTTGAACTCCCGACCTCAGGTAATCTGCCCACCTCAGCCTCCCAAAGTGCTGGGATTACAGGCGTGAGCCATCACGCCTGACTGATAGAATTCTAATATAATTGTTCTTTAAAAATTTTTTAAGAACTAAATTTCATTTTATTTAACCATAAAGATGCTAAATGAATTGGTGAGCAATTTCTACCATAACAAAGATTTATTTCCATTTCCCAAAAGATCCCTTTGAGGTTAAGAAAAGGGATTATGAAAAATGTTAATAGAAGTCATTTTGTCGGGTATTTTTAAAGCTACATGTTTTAGTTATAAGTATTGTTGGTTGACCTGCTATGAAAGATGACAGTATGGGCCGGGCATGGTAGCTCACGCCTGTAATCCCAGCACTTTGGGAGGCCGAGCTGGGTGGATCACCTGAGGTCAGGAGTTCAAGACCAGCCTCGCCAACATGGCGAAACTCCATCTCTACTGAAAATACAAAAACTAGTTGGGCATGGTGGCGGGTGCCTGTAATCCCAGCTACTCGGGAGGCTGAGGCAGGAGAATTGCTTGAACCCAGGAGGTGGAGGTTGCAGTGAGCCAAGATCGCGCCACTGCACTCCAGCCTGGGCGACAGAGCGAGACTCTGTCTCAAAAGAAAAAAAAAAGAAAGAAAGATGACAATATGCGCATTCTCTAATATTACTAGATAGAGCATATTGTTATTTTTTAATTGTCCATGTTAAAAGTATTCATATTTGGTCTTAAAACTATAATTTCCATGTCACTTGGAGTTCAGTATTTAAATTGGTTCACTGTCACCATCAATCCGAGAAGTCACCCATGCTTTCCTGCAGCCTACAGGAATAGCAGGGAAAAGAGATAAAGCAAGCAGGTGTCATTGCCAGGCTTCTTATGATATTGGACCTAGCCTTCTCTTCTCAGAGTTTGTAAAATGTCCCATTCTAGGGTTTCTGCTGCAAACTAGGGAGAGGGTGTAATCCATTCCCACAGGCCTCCAATTGCTTCTTTGATTTAGAAGCCAACTTTCAAACCTCCTTCCATTAGATAGTCAGCATCATTCTTTTTTGTGTGTCAACTTTGAGACATAATGTTTGTAAAATAAAATTCACCAATTTTGAGCGCAAAATCCTATGAGTTTTGACAAATGTATATACAGGCATACCTTGGAGACTGCTTGTTCAGTTCCAGACCATGGCAATAAAGCAAATATCACAATAAAGTGAGTCACATGATTTTTTTGGTTTCCCAGGATATATAAAAGTTATATTTACACTATAATGTAGTCTATTACGTGTGCAGTAGCATTTATGTCTAAAAACCAATGTGCATAGCTTAATTTAAAAATACTTTATTGCTAAAAAATGCTAATAATCATCTAAGCCCTCAGTTAGTTGTAATCCTTTTGCTGGTGGAGGGTCTCGCCTCCATGTTAATGGGTGATGACTGATTAGGGTGGTGGTTGCTGAAGGCTGGGGTGGCTTGTGGCAATTTCTTAAAATAAGACAATGGAGCTTGCTACACTGATGGACTCTTTCTTTCACCACAGATTTCTCTGTAGCATGCAATGCTGTTCAGTAGCATTTTACCCACAGTAGAACTTCTTTGAAAATTAGTCTTCTCAAACCCTGCCATTCCTTTATCAATTAAGTGTATGTAATATTCTAACTCCTTTGCTGTAATTACAGCAATGTTCACAGCATCTTCACCAGAAGTAGATTCCATCTCAAGAAACCACTTTCCTTGCTCATTCATAAGAAGCAACTCCTCATGCATTACTGTTTTATGATGAGATTGCAGCAATTTAGTCACCTCTTCGGGCTCTAATTCTAGTTCTCTAGCTATTTTCATCCCATCTGCATTTACTTTCCCCACTGTCATCATGAACCCCTCCAAGTCAACCATGAGGGCTGGGATCAACTTCCTCCAAAATCAGCTTCTTCCAGACTCCTGTTAATGTTGACAGTCTGACCTCTCCCATGAATCATGAATGTTATTAATGGCATCTTAGAATGGTGAATCGTTTCCAGAAGGTCTTCAATTTACTTTACCCTGATTCATCAGAGGAATCACTATCTATGGCAGCTATAGCCTTATGAAATGTATTTCTTAAATAATAAGACTTGAAAGTCAAAATTACTCTTTGATCCATGGGCCGCAGAATGGATATTGTATTAGCAGGCATGAAAACAATGTTAATCTCCTTGTGTGTCCTTATCAGAGTGCTTGGATGGCCAGGTACATTGTTGATACGCAGTAATATTGTGAAAGGAATCTTTTTTACTGAGCAGTAGGTCCCAGCTGTGGGCTTAAAATATTCAGGAAACCATGCTGTAAACACGTATGTTCTCATCTAGGCTTCATTGATCCATTTATAGAGCACAGGCAGAGTAAATTTAGCATAATACTTAAGGGCCCTAGGATTTTCAGAATGGCCAATTAGCATTGGCTGCTACTTACAGCCACCAGCTGCATTATTCCCTAACAAGAATATCAAACTGTCCTTTGAACCCTTGAAGCCAAGCATTGACTTCTCCTTTTGAGCCATGAAAGCCCTAGATGGCATCTTCTTTCAATAGAAGGCTGTTTCATCTACACTGAAAATCTCTTGTTTAGTATAGCCACCTTCATCAATGATCTTGGCTAAATCTTCTGGGTAACTCACTGCACGTTCTACATCAGCACTTGCTGCTTCGCATTGCACTTTGATGTGATGGATATGGCTTATTTCCTTAAACCTCCTTAAACCTATGACCCAACCACTGCTAGCCTCCAGCTTTTCTTCTGCAACTTTCTTACCTTTCTTAGACTTCATAGAATTGAAGAGCGTTAGGGCCTTGCTCTAGATTAGGCTTTGGCTTAAGAAAATGTTGTGGCTGGTCTGATCTCCTATTGAGACCACTCAAATTTCTCCGTATCAGCAATAAGGCAGTTTTGCTTTCTTATCGTTCATGAATTCAGTAGAATAGCACTTTAAATTTCCTTCATAAACTTTTCCTTTGTATTAACAACTTGGATAAATATTTGGTGCAAGAGACCTAGCTTTTGGCTCATCTTGGCTTTTGACTTGAACTTGGCTTTCCTCAGTAAGCTTCATTATTTCTAGTTTTTTGTTTCAAGTGCAACTCTTCTTTTCACTTGAACACTTGGAGGCCTTTGTAGGGTTATTTTTTTGGCCTAATTTTCATATTGTTATGTCTCAGGAACTTTTCATGTCATTAGGGAGGCCTGAAGAGACAGAGAGAGATGGAGAGTGACCAGTGGAACAATCAGAACATGCACAACATTTACCAATTAAGTTTGCTGTCTTATAAGGAAGGGCACACTTTATGGTGCCCCAAAATAATTACAATAGTAATATCAAAGACCACTGATCATGAATCACCATAACTGATACAATAATAATGAAAAAGTTTGAAATATTACAAGAATTACCAAAGTCTGACACAGAAACACAAAGTGAACACATGCTGTTGGAAAAATGACACTGTAGACTTGCTTGACGCAAGGTTGCCACAAACCTTCAATTTGTTTAAAAAAAAAAAAAAATATGCGGTATCTGTGAAGTGTGATAAAATACAGTATGTCTGGAGTCATGCAACCCCCAGCACAATGATGATAGGGCATTGCTGTCACCCTACTCCTCCAAATTGCATTGTGCCCCTTTGTAGTAAAATCCTTTATCTTGGCAGCCACTTATTTCTATCTCTATAGTTTGACCTGTTCCAGAATGTCATATAAATGGAATTACATGGCATACAGTCTTTTCTGCCTGGCTTATTTCATGTAGCATAGTGCTTTGAGTCATACAAGTTAATGTAGGTTTCAGTACTCCATTCCTTTTTATTGCTAAATAGTATTCTGTTTTATGGATATAACACATTTTATTTATACATGCACCAATTTATGGACATTTGTGTTGTTTCCAATTTTTAGCTATTACAAATAAACCTGCAGTGAACATTCACATATCAGTCTTCGTATGGACATGTTTTTATTCTTCTTGGGTAAATATGAGTGGGATTGCTGGGTCACATGGTAAATGTGTGTGAGACTTGATAAGAAACTGCCACAGTGCTTTAAAAACAACTGATATTCCATTTTGCATTTCCCCAGCAGTGTTGCAAGGGTTTTAGTTGCACCACATCCTTGTCAACACTTGGAATTGTCAGTTTTGTCATTCCAGTAAGTGGATGGGGGTTGAGCATCTTTGTGTGTATGTGAGTTTTAAAAAATATCTGACAGACTCTAATGTGGTTTTCTTTATGTTTCTTCTGCTTGGGGTTTGTTGAGATTTTTAGATACGTGAATTTATAGTTTTTAACAAATTTGGAAACTTTTTGGTGATTATTTCCTGAAATTTGTTTCTGTCTTACCCTTTCTACCATTTCCTCCTGTAACTCCAATTATATGTATAAATATACTGCTTGATATTATCCCACAATCACAGATGCTTATTCATTAGTTTTTAAGTACTTTCTTTGGTTTAAAAAAAATTTTTTTTTGAGGCAGGATCTCACTCTTGCCCAGGCTGGAGTGCAGTGGTGTGAACACTACTCATTGCAGCCTCAACCTTCTGGGTTGAAATGATCCTCTCATCTCAGCCTCCTGAGTAGCTGGGACCACAGGCACGTGCTACCATGCCTGGATAATTTGTACATTTTTTGTAGAGACTGGGTTTTGCCATGTTCCCCAGGTTGGTTTCAAACTCCTGGCCTCAAACAGTCCTCCCATTTCAGCCTCCCAGGCTGTTAGAATTACCACCCTCAGCCGTTTCCTTTTTGTTTTCTTTTTAATTCTTGATATTTTTATTGCCATGTCCTTGAGCAATATTGCTATATTTTCAAGCAACACTTCTGTCTTCTGTAATATCTAATCTGCCATTAATCCTATTCAGTTTTTTAATTTCAAATTTGTCATGTTTCTGTTCATGCTAATCATGTCCTCTACCTTCTTGAAGACATGTCATATATTCACAATAGCTGTTTTCCAGCTCCTTCCTCTCCACTCTTGGCCCCTCATGTTTTAGCCACTGTTGGCTCCCTAAACTCCACACTCTTGTCTTCTCACCCCAGTGGGACTGCTGGGCTCTGTTTGAGTTCCCCTTTCCTGCACTGCACCTGGAAACTGCAAGCAGTAAGCTGGACATGGTTGTTTGTATTTCTTCTCTCAGGATCACTGTGTTATACTATCTGAAAGTCATTGTTTTCTGCATTCTGTCTGGTTTTCTAATTGTATGCCAGCCACATTTCCAACTTTTCCTGGGTCATTTCTTTCTTCCCACCCTCTGCCCCATCTGCTACTCCATGAAATAGAGAGAATATTCGCTCCGTTTGCATCTCTCTGGTTTGGTTGTGTTTGAGATAGAACTTTCAGGACTTTTATGACTTGCCAACATGAGTTCTGTGAGTTTTAGTTCACAGAATGATTATACCCTTTTTTGAGTTTAGTTGCTGTTTGTGGCTTTTTGCTTGGCTTTATTTTTGCTCATTTCATCAGGAATGTGGAATGGAAATTCTGTAATGCATTTTCAATCCACCAGCTTAATCAAGACTTCCTCTACCTTTATTTTCCAGTTGCCAAAATATTCACTGTACTGGTGGTAATTTTCACTGTGTCAATTGATTGCCATTCCTCAAATGGTAGAATCTCATACTAGAAGAGTCCTGTTTTCATTGGTCTGTTTTGGTTACCAAGAGTAGAAACTCACTCTGGCCAGCTCATAGAGGAGTGGCCACAGATGCTGGCTCACACAAGGGATCATGAGAGCGACAGGGACCTCAGGGAACTTGGAGACCGGAAACTGCAGTCCAGCCTCATGACAATAGCAAGCTGTTTGAAAACGTGGCAGCCCCCGAGGTAGCTGCTCCTCTCTGTGGAACAGGGGTCTTTCTGCTTATCTTTCTGACTCTTCTCCATTCTGCTTCCTCTGCTGGCTGGCTCATTCTGTTCACTCAGAGTTTCTACTGCTTTATAACTTTTTCTGGCCTTGGTCTGTTCTTTACCATATCCTCTAAGCATTCATTTCAAGTACTCAATCTATTTGTATTTCCTACCTCAGCCTAGCCTTTTAGCTCCAGACCAGTGGTCCTGATAAACCTCCTCTTGTATTAAGTGTCCTTGGATCAGGTTCTCCCCCTGCTTTAATCCACTTTGTCCAGGAAGATATTGTCAGATGGCACAAAATATGGCTCCCTTTAGTGGCTGTTTCAGTTATCTATTGCTGTATAACAAACCACTGCAAAACTAGTGGCTTAAAACAATGACTTCTGATTTCTCATGATTCTGTGGGTTAGCTGGGCTCAGCCAGATTGTTTTCCTGCTCCATGAGGTATTAGCTGGGATCACTTAAGAGATTTTCTTCTGCTGGGAACTATAGCATCTATATCATATCTTGGACTTGAATTAAGCTTGTTACAACCCAAGATGTTTTCCAGATGAATGGCTGCCAGGCTAGCTCTCGTGACCTATGCCACTCTACCATCAGAAACAAGACTATCAATAAACCCTAAAGGTAATTAGAGATTCATTCTCTTTAGGAACCTAAGACTTCTGCCAAAAAATAAATCAATAAACCAGATGGTTTTTGCACCTGGTAAGACATTTGTCTTGATTTTCTTCATTTTTACCTGAGGTACAGTGCTTATCTTGAAGACTTAAAGACTGGCATTTGTTTCCTTTTTGAAATTACCATGATGGTTGATGTATGACTCCTTTTACTGGGGCTCACATCTCTTAGTTATTTTTATTTATTATAGGTAGTATAGTATGTTGTCTCTTTTCCTGAAAAGATATAATTGACTGAAAGCCATTTCTCTATTTAGTGTGTGAAAATTTCTCAGAATGGCTCAGAAAATCAAACTACAGTAGCGTTTATCATTAGGCAGGCTGTTCTTTCTGGTCCATTTGAAACACAGTAAAACCTCAAACATTAGGACCCCACTCATGGAGTTTGTGATTACTCAGCTAATGTTTGACTGTGTAAATGGTGTGCTTGAAAGATTAATAGTGCGAGGGAGGTGCTTACGTGCGCGCTATTTTCCCTGGTGTTTCCAAGGGCTCTCACGCCCATGACCCAGCCCCACTTGCCTCTCAGTGTCCCCTCGCTCTCTGCGTCCTCTCTCTACACAGCTGGGCCACCCTCCGCTCCCCTCTGGCCCTGGTCCCTGCCTGGAACCCTCTCCTGACACCCCACCTTCTGTGCTTACGTCATGGCTCACCTCCACTGTCTGGAGACTCCAAAGGCTGCTCCTGAACGCTCACCCTACCTCTGCCACCAGAGTGGCCAGCTCTGTGCCAGACGAGGCCACTGTCCTACTGCATGGTGGACTTTAGCCCCTCCCATGGCCAGGTCTGTAGCAGAGGGAGATGTAGTCAAAGTCAGAACCTAGAAAGCTTTGTAACATAGAAATCATGCTGCTAAATGGTTGGGCTCCAGAGGCGCCATGTGTTGGAGTCACGGTCACTCCTCTGTGGCAGGCAGCATCAGCCCCTGGGCCTGCTGCCATCCTTTCCTGCCCCGAGTTTCCCCAACTCAGACACCGCCTCCTCCGTGGTGCTGCTGAGGAGCCCCCAGCCCTCCGTCTTTGGTGAAGGAAATGTAAAATTGTTTCTAAGGAGGAAGGCATTCATTCTGAATTTAATAAATTGAATCTTATATTTAAAATTATTAACTTTTGTACAAACCTCCGAGCACAACCATGGGAAAATTGGAGACTAACTGTAAATGTGATGACAGCCCAAATACAGGCAAAAAGTGTGGCAGGCAAAGGGAGCCTCATGGATAGTCAGATCCATGCAGCCCACTGTCCCTTCATCATCAAGACACTGCCTCAAACCACAGAAACATCTCTTCGGATCCAGCAAAAACCAAGGGCGGGAGCTGTGCTTAGAGGGCTCTCCTTTCTGCTCCTGCACAGAACCCTTCATCCCCCTCCGGCAGCTTCTTTGCACCCTTTGGGGTGGAGGTCAGGGTGGAGGGAAGGCGGTCTTCCTGCTGTGGAGAGACAAACTGATTTGCAGCTCATGTTCCATGCCCATCAAACATGTGAGCGCACATACAGGAAGCCAAAAGGACAGAAAACATCACGCACTCTTAAAATGAGCCTAATGTCCTGTACAAAAGCCTGTGTCCTGTTGCTGTAGGTTTAGGTGACTCTGATGATTAGGGAGTCTTTTCTCAACCGTAGGGTTTATTGAGACCTCAGTGGGAAGTGGACCTGACCAAGCTAGGAGGCCTTCCTTAATTCTGATGAATGTGCCGCGATCTCAGCCAGCCACAAAAGAACTCTTGAAAGGGGAACTATCAATGTATAATAATGAGAGGCGATTTAGAATCCGTAGCCAAGACTCCTACAATCCATTCATTCTTTTTTTTTTTTTTTTTTTTTTCCAGACGGAGTCTTTCTCTGTCCCCCAGGCTGGAGTGCAGTGGTGTGATCTTGGCTCACTGCAACCTCCACCTCCCGGGTTCAAGTGATTCTCCTGCCTCAGCCTCCCAAGTAGCTGGGATTACAGTCGCCCGCCACCATGCCCAGCTAATTTTTGTGTTTTAAGTAGAGACAGGGTTTCACCATGTTGGCCAGGCTGGTCTTGAACTCCTGACCTCAGGTGATCCACCCACCTTGGCCTCCCAAAGTGCTGGGATTACAGGTGTGAGCCACCACACCCGTTTCATTCTTTTGTTCACTCATTCCTCATTCAACAAACACACATTGGAAATCCATATTTCTGTTTCTGCTTTTAATCACAGGAAGAGTGAATTGTCTACACAGTTGTTGATGTGCTGGGTACATGAAAAATGTAGTGGATGTTTCAACCTGCTTACTTTAAAATATTGCATGCAGTCTGTGGGGTTCAACTCTTTATAGTTTTGGCCTCACAGTTTAGTTTATCCAACAGGAAAATAAAACAAACATACCAGAGAGAAAGGTGTGTGTGTTTCAGTTTGATTTGCTGTTCAGACTCTACCCATAATCTCTCTAAACTCAGTGTCCTTTTTATGAAACGAGAATGGTAATAGCACTTCCCTTGCATCCCCTCTTTGTGGAGCAGGTGGTATCAGTGAAGGTACCTAAATTCTGCTGTGTTCCTCTCTGCATTCCCAAATAGATAAGAAAGACAGGAAGGAGGAGTATTTTTGTGCCTCAGACTCCCATAATGGTATGAGTACCCTCCTTCTTCTCCTCCCTCACACTGCATGTGATTTGGAAGAAAAGTGTCTGCTGACCCCCAGGGAATGGCAGGTGCTAATCTTTGCTCTCTTCAACATCCAAGCATGTGGCCATTACACAGGTGGCAGAGGGCAGGGGAAGTCTTAGCTGCCGCACTGGATCCCTCACCTCAGAAGTAAGACAACTGTTTTTCTCTAATAGATAGTTGAACAAAAGGACTTTGAAAAAATTAGCCAGATGTAGAATCCCTGTTGTTTTGCCCCTAGGTCTAAATAAAAGCAATGACTTGTGATTGTTAATTTTGGCTCCCAAAATGTAGCACTAACAGATGTGTCTTGAAATATTTTTAATATATTAAAAACTAGAACATCTTTTGTGGTCATACAGAATGTATGGTGATTAGCCGAGGGCTGAGCACAGCTGGGGTGCGGTTCTGGCATTTGGAGCTGCCATCATTCTTTTCCTGGCTGCTCCGGCCTCTGATCCAATCCCAGGTAAGCCACAGGCTCAGCCAGAAAAAGCACAGTCACGCCAGACTCGCAGCAAGAGCTGCTGGGATCCAGCCACTGCCCTTAGTTACATCTTTTAAAGATTACTTTCTGGGCCTAAGTAAGAACCTTAAATATTTTGACCTAAGGTTGTTACAACTCTTTCAAGATGAAAACAAAATAGAATAAGTTAAAAAAAATTCAAACCAGAATGTGTGAAATCAAATGACATTTGAGTTGTTCAACTGAAAACATTGCAAAGCCAGCTTTGTGGAAGGAGTCTTCAAAACCAGACACCCTGTGTCAGTGGGTGGCAGTGTTTTAAGTAACCTTTGCTCTTTTCAAGTCTTTTGAAGCAATGAAATATGAACACTGCTACAACGAACACCCCCACCTCTTTCAGAATTTTTTTTTTTTTTTGAGACAGTTTTGTTCTTGTTGCCCAGGCTGGAGTGCAATGGTGTGGTCTCAGCTCACTGCAACCTCCGCCTCCTGGGTTCAAGCAATTCTCGTGCCTCAGCCTCCCAAGTAACTGGGTTTACAGGCACCTGCCACCATGCCAGCTATTTTTTTTTTTTTTTTTGTATTTTTAGTAGAGATGACGTTTCACCGTGTACTCCTGACCTGAGGTGATCTGCCCGCCTTGGCCTCCCAAAGTGCTGGGATTGCAGGCATGAGCCACCGCGCCTGGCCAGAATTGTTCTTCACTCACGCTACATGCCTTACCTCCAAGACATCTTAAACATGTAGTTTTAGACACATAGAACAAAGTAAAAGTGATGTGGACAAAGTTGAGCAGCTCCTCAAGCCCAGATGTATTGCCTTTGGGAGTCCTTTGTGTCTCGCCTTGGTAATGTCCAAAGGCCTATTCTGTTCAAGATACCATGATGACTTATCTGAAGTTGAGAAACATAAGATTCAACCAGATGAAGAATTCTGTTATTACCACATTAATTATCGTATGCCATCTGGGGATTTTTGTTTTTAAATATCTGGTCATCATGTGGTAGATCTATATATGCTGACACGGAAAGATCACTAAGACATAACTTTGTGAAGAAAAAAGGAAACCAAAGAACAATATAGATTGCTTGATTGTATTTACATTAAAAGTAAAATAAAATACCTATTTGTAATATATATATAATGCCGAGAAAAAGACAAAACTCATTGTTTAGGGGGCAGCTGTGAGATTAAAGGGGAGACTTTCACATTTTACTTTAATTACATTACTTTAATGGCATTCAACAGATGGTGATGGAGCCCTTACTCTGTACCTGGCACTGTTCTAGGCACTGAGGATACAGCAGTGATCAAAGACAAAAATTCCTGCCCACGTGAAGTTTACATTTAGTGGAAGAGACAGACAATAAACCAAGCAGTAGAGTACGGCAATAAGTGTTATAGAAAAAGCAAGGCAGAGAAGCCGTAAGGAGAATTATGGACAGGAAGTGGGAGTTCTAATTAGACAAGATGGGGCTGTCAGGAAGGGCGCTGCTGTGAAGAGAGCATCAGAGTTAAGATGGCATCAAGGGGAGGGGAGGGAGCTAGCTAGGTGCATTTCTGGGGCAAGGGCATTCCCTGCAGAGGGGAACAATGAGTACACAGACACTGAGGCTGGACTAGAGAAGACCTGATGGGTTTGAGAAACATTTAGGAGCGTAGCATTTCAGAGGTTAAGTGAACAATACAGGGTGGGTAGGTGGGTGAAGGAAGTCAGATGAGGCTGTGGGCAAGGACTTTGACTCTCATTCTAAGTTATTTGGGGAGCTGCTGAAGGGTTTTGAACAGAGGGAAAGGGATGTCCTGTGTTTTAATTTGAGCTCTCTGGCTGTCAAGTTGAACATGGAGAAGGAAGACCAGTCAGAATAAACTCCAAGAAAGATTATGGTGGCTTAAACCACATTGGCGGCAGTGAAGATGGTAAGAAGTGGTGAGAAACTTTATATATATATGTTTTGAAGATTGTGACAATAGGACCTACTGACAGGTGGGATGATAGATGGAAGAAAAAGGGAAGAGTGAATAATGACACCAGGGTCCTTGGTCCAGGTCACTGCAAGAGTGGAGTTGCTTTGACTGAAGAGTAGCTGGTAGCAGGAGTAGTAGCAGGATATCAGAAACTCAACTGGACATGTGATGTCCGAAAGAATGATGCCTAGATAGGCATTTTGGTAGGTACTAATTTTTATTAATAAAAATAAGAGCACACATCAATGAAATTAAAAACAGAAAATGCATAGAGAAAAATAATTAAAACCAAAAACTAGTCCTTTGAAAACCTTATTAAAATCAATAAGTCTTTAGTCAAGCTAACTAAGAAAGAGATGATACAAATTACTAATGTCAGAAATGAAATAAAGGATATCGCCACAGATTTTATGGACACTAAAAGGATAATGAAGGAATATTATGAACAATTCTATGCCCACAAACTTGAAAACCTAGATGAAATAGGCCAATTCCTTGAAAGGTACAATCTGCCAAAACTCAAATGAGAAGAAATATACAATCTGAATAATTCTGTATCTATTAAGGAAACCAAATCAATAAGTAATAAGCCTCCAAAACAAAAAGCACCAGCCCAGATAGCTTCACTGGTTTCTGCCAAACATTTAAAGAAGAAATGATACCAATTCACTACAATCTCTTCCAGAAAATAGAAGCAGAGTGAATACTTCCTAACTCATTCTACCCAGCCAATTTCATCCTAATACCAAACCAAAGACGTTACAAGAAAACAATAGACCAGTATCTCTCATCAACACAGATGCAAAAATCCTTAACAAAATATTAACAATTAAAATCCAAAAATGAATAAAAAGAATTATTCACCATGATCAAATGAGATTTATACTGGGTATACAAAGCTGATTTAACTTTTGAAAATCAACTAATGTCATTCATCATATCAACAGGCTAAAGAAGAAAAAGCTCATGGTTATATCAGTAGATGCAAAAAAAATTTGACAAAATTCAGCTCCCATTCATGATAAAAATTCTCAGTGAACTAGGAATAGAGAGGACCTTACTCAACTTGATAAGGAACATCTACAAAAATCATACTGCTTACATCATATTTAAAGGTGAGAAACACAAAGCATTCTTGATAAGATTAGGGACAAAGCAAGGATGTTCTCTGACACCACTGCTTTCAAGATTGACCTGGAAGTCCAGTCCTAGCTAATGCAAAAAGACAAGAAAATAAAATAAAAGGTATATATCTTGAGAAGGAAGAAATCAAACTGTCTTTGTTCACAGATGATATAATCATCTATGTAGAAAATCCAAAAGAATTGACAAAAAAATCTCCTGGAACAATATAATAAGCAATTATGGCAGGGTTGCAGGAAACAAGGTTAATATACAAAAATCAATTGATTTCTTTTTTTAAGAAAAAAAAAAATTTTGAGGCAGGGTCTCACTCTGTCACCCAGGCTGTAGTATACTGGCATGATCATGGCTCACTGCAGCCTGGACCTCCCTGGGCTCAGGTGATCCTCCCACCTCAGCCTCACAAGTAGCTGGTACTTCAGGTGCACACCAACATATCCAGCTAATTTTTGTATTTTTATATAGAGATGGGGTTTTGCCAGGTCGCCCAGGCCAGTCTCAAACTCCTGAGGCTCAAGCCTTAGCCTCCCGAAGTGCTGGGATTACAGGCATGAGCCACCACACCCAGCCAATTTCTTTCTTTTTTTTTTTTTTTTTAGGTGGAGTCTCGCTTTGTGAGACAGAGTGTCGCTCTTGTTGCCCAGGCTGGAGTGCAGTGGGGCCATCTCAGCTCACTGCAAGCTCAGCCTCCTGGGTTCACACCATTCTCCTGCCTCAGCCTCCTGAGTAGCTGGGACTACAAGCGCCCGCCACCATGCCCAGCTAATTTTTTGTATTTTTAGTAGAGACAGAGTTTCACCATGTTAGCCAGGATGGTCTCCATCTCCTGAGCTCGTGAGCCGCCCACCTTGGCCTCCCAAAGTCCTGGGATTACAGGCGTGAGCCACCATGCCTGGCCCAATTTATTTCTTATATACCAGCAAAGAACAAGTGGAATTCGAAATTAAAAACACATGACCATTTACATTAGAACCCCAGAAATAAAATACTTAGGTATAAATCTAACAACATATATATGACTTATATAAGGAAAACTATAAAACTCTGGTGAAAGGTATCAAAGAATTAAGTAAATGGAGAGATATTCCATATTCATGAATAGGAAGACTTAATATTGTCAAGATATCAGTTCTTCCCAACTTGATATATAGGTTCAACATAATCTCAATCAAACTTCCAGCAGGCATAAAAATAAATAAATAAATCCACCAAGTTATTTTGTGAATATTGACAAACTGATTCTAAAGTTTAAAGAGAGAAGCAAAAGACCCAGAATAGCCAACACAATATTAAAGGAGAAGAATAAAATCAGAGGACTGACTTTATCTGACTTTAAAACTTACTGCAAAGCTACAGGAAATAAAACAGTGTGAAAAGAATAGACAAATAGATCAGCAGAACAGAAGAGCCCAGAAATAGACCCACATAAAATAGTTAATCAATCTTTGGCAAAGGGGCAAAGGCAATACAGTGGAATAGAGACTTCATCTTTTCAACAAATCGTGCTGGAAAAACTGGACATCCACATGAAAAATTCAATCTAGGCACAAATCTTAAACCCTTCACAAGAATTAACTCAAAATAGATCATAGACCTAAAGATAAAACACAAAACTATAGAATTCCTAGAAGATAACACAGGATAAAATCTAGGTGACCTTGGATATGGCAGTGCTTTTTCAGATACACCACCATAGACAATCCATTAAAGAAAGAATGGGTAAGTTGGACTTCCTTAAAATTTAAAACTTCTGCTCTATAAAGACAATGTCAAGAGAATGAGAAGAGAAGCCACAGTCTGGGAGAAAATATTTGCGAAGGGCACGCCTGATAAAGTACTGTTTTCCGAAATATGCAAAGAACTCTTAAAACTCAGCAGTAAGGAAACAAACCTGATTAAAAACTGGGCAAAAGTCTGAACAGTCAAAGAACTCTTAAAAAATGCAAAGAACCCTTAAAACTCAACAGTAAGGAAACAACCTGATTAAAAACTGGGCAAAAGTCTGAACAGTCACCTCACCAAAGAAGATATACAAATGGAAAGTATATTAGCATCACATGTCACTAGGGAGTTATATATTAAAACAACAATGAGATACGAATACACATCTATTACAGTAGCCAAAATACAAAAGTAACATCACCAAATGCTGGTGAGGATGTGGAACAACAGGAACTTTCATTTATGCTGGTGGAAATGCAAAATGGTGCAGACAATTTGGAAGAAACTGTCAAACTTTCTGTAGTTCTTACAGAACTAAACCTACTCTTACCATATGATCCAGCAATCATACCCCTTGGAATGTACCTAAATGAATCGAAAACTTACGTCCACACAAAAATCTGCATACAGATGCTTATAGCAGAGTTATTTTTAATTGCCAAAATTTGGAAGCAACAAAGATGTCCTGCAATAAATGAATGGATAAATAAACTGCAGTGCATCCAGACAGTGGAATATTATTCAGCACTAAAAAGATACGAGCTATCAAGCGATGAGACGACATGGAGGAAATTTAAATGCATATTACTAAGAGAAAGAAGCCAATCCAAAAAGGCTACACAGTGTGATTCCAACTATATGACATTGTCGAAAAGGCAGAACTGTGGAGACAATAAAAAGATCAGTGGTTGCCAGGGGTTGGGAGTGGGGAAGGATGACTAGGAAAGCACAGAGGAATTTTAGGGTGGTGGAACTATTCTGCATGATCCTATAAGAGTAGATAGATGTTGTTATACATTTTTCAAAACCCATGGAATACACAAAACCAAGGGTGAACCCTAATTTAAGCAATAGACTTGAGGGGATGTGGCAACATAGGTTCATTGATTGTAACAAGTATACCACTGTGGTGCGGGATGTGGCTACTGGAGAAGGTTTGCGTAGGGAGACAGCATAAGGGAACTCTGTAGTTTCTGCTCTGTTTTTCTGTGAACCTAAAACTGTCCTAAAAATTAAGGTTTATTAATTTTAAAAAAATAATATTTGGAGTTTTAAAACACAAAGACTAGTTACAGTCTATTAAAACTGTGAATGTGTGTAGCAATTCCACTTGTGAAGGGAAATACACTATTTAACATGAAATTATACTTCTGACACAATATGCTATATATACAAAGACCTCATAACTAGTAAATTTTAAACATGTGAGTTCAGTGACTAGTAAGAATGAATAAAAATGAAGCTCCTTTAGTTAATCTACGCAAGGGAACATCTATTTATAGTGACTAATTAAAGGACTCTGTAAAGCAGGAAAACCATGCATGGTAAGTGGTAAGCAGCAAACTGTTCTGTGGATTTGGGCCTCATGATGGTTTAAAATTGCCTTGCAATTTGATCTCACCAGTGGCTGACATTTGACTATAGTCCATTTGCCAGCCAAGGTAAGTCCCTACCCATTGCTCTCTGCAGCTGGCGCCAAGCTCTTGCTGGACAGGAATGCCTTAAAGGGGACGCACACTGGCAGGCAGTTCAGAAAGAGGGAAAGGGGGAGGAGGTGTAAGTAGGACAAAGGAAAGTCAAACTACAGAGGAATCATAAAGAAAATAATAGAATAAATTGAGAACCCAAGGGGATGGGAAAAAAATAGCAAGCAAGGAGAGTAAGAAAGAAGAAAAGGTGGCCGGGCGCGGTGGCTCACGCTTGTAATCCCAGCACTTTGGGAGGCCGAGGCGGGCGGATCACAAGGTCAGGAGATCGAGACCACGGTGAAACCCCGTCTCTACTAAAAATACAAAAAAATTAGCCGGGCGTGGTGGCGGGCACCTGTAGTCCCAGCTACTCGGAGAGGCTGAGACAGGAGAATGGCGTGAACCCGGGAGGCGGAGCTTGCAGTGAGCCGAGACTGCGCCACTGCACTCCAGCCTGGGTGACAGAGCGAGACTCCGTCTCCAAAAAAAAAAAAAAGAAGAAAAGGTAATAGTGTAAGTAGAAAAAACTGTTAGTGGAAGGCAGGTTAAATTTGGAAGGAAAAATAGAACAAAAAAGCAAAGTAGGAGTGTTGGAATTTACAACAATAGAGCACCACATCATCTCTTCTGCTTGATAATTTTGGAATTGTTGGCTGATGCATTAGCCCAGTGGTTTTCACCTGGGGGTATCTCACCCTCCCACTCAAGAGACAGTTAGCAATGTCTGCAAACATTAGGGTATGCTAGGGGTGCTGCTAGATATCTGAAAATACACAAGACAGCTCCCCACCTCCAAAGAATTCTCTGGTCCAAAATGTCAAGAGCAAAGAGGGTGACAAACTTCATTGGCCCATTGTCAGCACCAATTCCAGACTCCCAGTGACCGTGCTTCAATTCACCCACTGTTTTCTGACCTACATCGTGTTATACTGCATATAGATCAAGTTGGTGGTCAGACCTCAGAAAAGAAATTAAAATTTGGCTGAGAAAGTATATCCAGAGTAGAGAATCCTTTGCTTCACTCTTTCTTTCAGCAACTGCTCAGTGAGGACCTGCTCTGTGCCCACGGCTGCCAGCACTTACCAAAGGCTGTGTGGGCTTCAGAGATGGAGAACAGGTTAGTGGTTCTTCAGAGATGGAGAACAGATTAGTGGTTGCCAGGGTTTAGGGATGGTGGAGAGGAGGCGGTGGGTGTGACTTCCTGGTGGTGCTGGTGCAGTGCTGTGCCTTGGTTGCCATGGTGGTTACGTGAACCCACACATGTGATGAAGTCACACAGAAGCATAGGCACACTTTGTACCCCTGTCGGTGTCTTGGTTTTGATACTGTGCTATAGTTATGTGAGACATAACCATTGGGGGAAATTTGGGAAAGGGTATACAAGACCTCTCTGTACTATATTTGTATCCTTCTTTGAATTTATACTTATTTCAAAATAAAAAGTTTTTTTTTTTTAAATCAAACCTTAAAAGAGAAAAAACAAGATTGGCCAAACAACTAATGAAAGATATAATTTTAACTAGGATAGACAGAAATAGTCCATGCACACAGAACCCCATGCAGATCTATAAATAGAAAGGGCCAGAAAGGCAACATACTCTTGGAGTGTGGTGTTGAAACTGGGAAAACAAACTCACTTTTTATTAAAATTGACCTATTCAGATGCAGTGCCAATAAGAAATAATTATGCCCTCTTGTGGAATCAGAATACTTCTATTTCAGTGAAAGGTATATATTGTTGAAGTGTAACACTAAGTTATGTCATATCTAATACTGTTTAATTGCATGTTTTGTTATAGGGACAAGCAGATCTTTTGAAATATGCTAAGAATGAGACGTTGGAGAACCTGAAACAAATCCATTTTGCTGCTGTTTCATGTGGACTGAATAAACCAGGCACCGAAAATGCTGATGTCCAGAAGCCACGCCGGAGCTTGGAAGTCATACCTGAAAAAGCAAACGATGAAACTGGAGAATGAGGAAACTTAACAATAAATCATTATGGAGTTTATAACTCTAGGACCAATTGTAGTCAGATGGGACATTTGCTTTGCACTCACTAATGAGAATAATATTCGGGATTTTAAAGCACAACTGGAATAGCTAATTACAGTCTATTAAAACTGTGAATGTATGTAGCAATCCTGCGTGTGAAGGCAAATAAACTCTTTAACAAGCAATTATATAGCTGGCCAAAATATGCTATATTTGTATACAAAGACATTCTAACTCAGTTCCGGTATGAAGAAAAGATTATTCACTTTAGCTCCATTGAGAAACATTTTCCTAAGTGAAAACAATTTCTTAAGATGGAAATGGATTGGATTCACAAATTATTATTTATTGGAGAAAAAAACCTGATCTACGCATTTTTACTTACGTGGGGTTGCCAGAGTCTCTGGGTTCTAGATGATTTTGGTGGCATGCTTGCTGAGCCATAATTACTAAAGAGAATGTAAGTGGACAGGTTCCCTGAATCCCCGGGGTCCTTGGAGAGCCGTCGAGGAGAATGTGCAATTGGACTGAAGCTCCCTGGCTGAAGACACATGCCGAGTCAGCACATGGGTGGAGATGATGGAAAAGCAGCCAATCTGGAAACAATACATTGTAAATAGTTTTTCATTGTATGAAGTAGTGTTCACATTAAAAAGATGTTTTATGATATTTCTCCAATAGCAGTACATGTGTTTAACGAAGCCTTAACGTTTAAGATTTCTAGTTCAAAATATTCTACTCTTAAGTGTAGCCACTTACTTGTTGAACAGCTTTGTCAAAAATAAGCTGCTTGTCGGGGCTGACCTTATTTTGCTTTTGGTAAGGTTTCAACAGCTTTAAGCAACAGCAGCTGACTGTAAAATGAACCGAGATACCCACAGCTGCCCTCTTGATGCTTCTGAACTAGGTCTGTAGTGATGTGCACCTCAGAATCTGGCAAAGAGTGAGTCAAAAGTGGTTAGAGGGGTAGGAGCAGGTGTAGCTTTCCTCCAGTTCTACTGGCAACAAATTCCTTCAATTTATGTTTGTCTGAGAAAGTCTCTGTTTCTCCTTCACTTTTGAAAGATAATTTTCTGCCAGCTGAGTTTTTAATCCAAGCTTTTATTTTGCAAATCAGCGAAACTTCGTGCTTTCAAGATACTGAACACTGCAGCCTAATTACTGCTTCTCTCAAACCAAAACTGCTTTCAAATTTTGGAAGGGTAAATATTTAAATCTTCAAGAATCCCTTCTTTTCTATTCAGTGACTCAGGTATGCGAGCCAGATAAGTATATGTAATCTTCAGCTGAGTATCTTATTAGTGATTTCCTCACACTTCAAGAGATGCTTAGGTGCTGATGTTGTTCATTTGTTTCTGCCCAGTCTCCTCAATATCCTCTTAAAAAAACAATTCTTTGCTCCGTTCTTGTCATTTGCATTCTAATAATGTGCTTAAGTTAAGGTACCCATCTCCACTGTCCTTCTCTGGGTATAATTCGTTAGAAAATAAGCCTGTTACTTGGATAATGGTGCTATTCCCTGCACACCCAACTAACCACCAGCCAGTAGCTTAGGCTCTTAGCTCAGAAATGGACTCTACATGGGGTAAAAATGAATAGAAAATAGAGAACTAAAAGTAAACTTACAGAATGAGAAATGAAATAATGTGTAACTTAGATTATTGTTAAAAATACTTAGCTGGAAGTAAATAGCAATATTCAATTTAAAGTGAAAAATCCAGAAATGAAAAATTTTTATCTTTTAAAGTATAATGAAATTGGAAAAATATTTCTACATTTCTAGTAATGACAGGCATTATCTAATATGTGATTTGAATAACTGATAGCAAGACACATGTAATTTATTGTAGTTTATACAGGCTTAGAATCAACAATTTTACAGTTGAAGGAGTCTGAGAGATCATTCAGTCCTACACTTTCTTTTTCAGATGCCGAAGTTGCAGATGAAAATAAAAAATGCATTGCCTGATGTCAAAAAGTCTGTTAGAGGTAGTGTTGGTGCTGATCCCAGCCCGGGGTTTGCTCCACCTTTCCATGATAAAATGTCAACCTTTTGACCCATCTCATCAGAGGAATAAGCCAAGTGATGGGAATAGCAGGCATGCCTGTCGGGAGTTGTTCCCAAAGCCTCAGCGTTTCTCCTGTTTATCTAGATCCTCCCCCAGTAAATGCACCATCCTTCCTCGAGGATGATGACTCGTATCAGCAGAGCACAAATTCACAGCCAATTGAGGTATTCTGTTCTTTTTTCCCATTCATATGGAAACAGAAAACATTCATTAAACTGGCAAGGGCCAAGGTTATGATTTATGGACCTTTATAAACAGCTTTTTCTTACAAAGGACTGACTGAGCCACTCTGGACTGAACCTGTGGAGGCCTTATTATAACCCCCGCAGTTCAAATAATAGTGAGATCCCTGCTCCTGGATTGCATAAGTTGTAGCAACAGCAGGGGTAACATGCTTGCTTCCTCCCATTATCTGCATCCCATAAATGGGTGGGGGGGGCATCCATATAAGTTACTCATTGTAAATACCAATAATTCCTTGTGCATTTGACTAATGCATACATAGGGCATACTATAGACACACACACATTCACACAAACTGCATTATTCCCAATTAGGAATATATACAATCAGAGGTAGCATGAAAACAACTGGTAAGTCTCTGCTGAGGACACAGGAAAATTCAGATTTGGACAAAAATGCACAGAAATCATGGAAAACACCTGGTCAATTCAGTAGGAAATGAAACATCACACTGCAATCAAGCCCAGTGTCACATTTCCAACAGTTATGTTGATGTCAGTCCCACAGAGTAAATCCTGAGGCCTCTAGGAACACACAAAGTACATTCTGCTTCCTCTTTGCGTATACATATTCAGTGTATCCTCTCAGCTACTTAAACTCTTGCAGGCATTGGTCTATTTTCTGCCTTTAGCAGGCATGGCTTCTAAACAATGGGAAAGAAGCCATCTAAACACAAATGCTTACCATCTTCGGGCAGGTGTGACCCAGGAACCAGGGCATGGGGCAGAGTGCTTAGGCAGGGTGGTGGGCAGCCCCTAGGGAGGCTGCTCTTCCTCACCCACATGGAGTTGGTCTGTGAAGCACTGAATGGGAAAAGCCATCCAGCTTGCAAATGTTTCCACATGCAGTCTTTGCCATGTGGCCTCATTTAGTATGTTGTGGTACTTTGAATTTGTTGAATCTTCAGTCAAGCATTTTAAAAAGTTATAAATGCAAATTTAGTGCAGTTACAGCATAGTTCTGATTTACCCATCCAATGAGGAAGAATACTTAAGCTGGATATATCTGTCTACAGGTTCAGTGGTTGCTCATGTCTCGGCCAATATTTGCTGTGAACAGACCTAACATTTGCTGTCAGTTGTAAGAATTTTCTATTTCTAATATTTGACAGTGGGACTCTTTGTTGGGGCTGTGAGCCGAGGACTGTGTCCAAGACACTTTGTACATACCATTTCATCTTCTCAACAACCGGCAAAGTACTTGTCTGATGTTACAGATGAAGAAATGAAGACTTTAGACAGGTTAGTTAACGTAACTAAGGCCACGGAGTGCTGAAGTCAGGCTTTAAACTCAGCTTTGCCTGCTCCAAAGCCTCTATTCCCAACCATTCTTCTGAATTCCAGATATATATATATATATATATATATCCTCTAAACTACAAGATGGGTACTATCTTGTAAAGCATAATGAGGCAGTTGGCATTTTCTTCTTTTTTTTTTCGAAACAGTCTCGCTCTGTTGCATAGGCTACAGTGCAGTGGTGCAATCTCAGCTCACTACAACTCTTGCCTCTCAGGTTCAAATGATTCTCCTGTCTCAGCCTCCTGAGTAGCCAGGACTACAGGGGTGCACCACCACTCCCTGCTGATTTTTGTATTTTTAGTAGAGACGGTTTCACCGTGTTGGCCAGGCTGATCTCGAACTCCTGAACTCAAGCGATCCACCCACCTTGGCCTCCCAAAGTGCTGGGATTACAGGCGAGAGCCACTGTGCCCAGCTTTATTCTTCTTAAATGCGATACATGAACTCTCTAGAAGCCACTGAGACTCTGATTTTATTTAGCACATTTTAGACACCAGGGATTCACTCTGGATAAAAACAGGCATGGTCCCAGCCCCCATGGAACTCACAGTGTAATTGGGAAGAGAGAGACATTTATTCAAATAATTCCAAAGGTATAGGTGCAATTAAAACTATGGAAAGTGCTATGAAGAGGCCCCACTGAGAGGCTGCCTGGGTTCCATCCCATCACTTCATAGCTGAGTGCTGAGGGGAGGTGTGCTTAACCTACCTTACCTCTGTAATTGTGGAATTATTTTGTTTAGTGCTGCTTTCCTTTACAGGGTCTTATGAGTTGTTTGTAAAGCACTTAGACCAGCACCCAGCTGGCAGTGGACTTGTTGTAATGTTGCCATTCGTTATTGATAGGTGGGACCATGAGGGTGTTTAACGGGGCCTCACCACTCTTGAGAAGATGGAGGGAGTATTTAGTGCTCTGTAACCCAACCTCTATAACCTGAAACAGTCATTTGTTCTCATGTCTGGGGCTTTGTGTGTCGACTGGGCTCACCTCAGTTTTCTTACTTGGGGTCTCTTGTGCAGGCGCTGGCAGATGTTAGCAGGGGCTTTGGTTATGTGACTGGGCTGAACTGCCGGCTGGCTCACTAGCTAGTACAGCCACTGCAGGGAGCTCATCTGGGGCTGTGGACCAGAGCATCTGCATAGGTCTCTCCATGTGGCTTGGACCCCTCACTGCAGGACACTGCGTTCGGAGAGGGATTGTCCCAAGGGCAAGCATTCCAAAGACCCACGTGGAAGTAGCTTTTCTTCCTGAGGCTCCTGGAGGCCTATCCTCAGAAGCCTCGGCATGTCCCTGCTGCTACATCCTATTGTTTAGGCAAGTCGCTAGGTCCTGCCCAGGTCCAAGGGGGTGGAGAACTCGACCAGAGGGTGGCAAGGTCACATTGTGGAAAATGATATGGGATAGGAGATGTTAAGACTATTTTTGGAAAATACAGTCTACTGTGGAAGCTTCCCTGAGAAAGCGGTATTTGAGCTGAGACCTGAAGGCAAAGATGCTCTCCCTACTTGCCCCACCCCAAAAAAAAAGGGTCAGCAGTAGGGGATAGAAGAGTGGAAAGCAATTAGGCAATTTAGACCAAGAGCCCAGCATTCTGCAAAGGCCGGAGGCAGGAGGGAGCGCAGCCTTGCTTGAGGACCTGAAAGGACAGTGAGACTGGGGTGCAGAGAAGGAAAATGAGAGGGTGTGGAGGGAGTTTCAAGGGCACGGGGCCTCTCAGGGAGGGCTTGGCAGTCCTTGTTAGGGAGTTTGTTCTTGTTTTCCTAAAAGATTAGTGCCAACCATTTAGTTGTATTATATTTAACCCACTTTGCATTCATTTTACTTAATTACAAAAGAAGTACATGCTCATTGTTACCAAAAAAAGTCAAATGCTGACAAATGTAAATATAAAAAGTGCATGTGCCCCCTCACACTGCCCTTCTCCCACTCCCCATGGGAAACAGCATGGCCAACGCCTCCTTACATGGCGATGTTCAGATGCCACCAACAAATGCCCTCCTCCTCTCCCTGAGAAGTTCTGACTTTTACTGTCAAGGAAACACTTAGCTGTTTTTAAGGATCAGAGAAATCAAAGCATAGAGTACTTAAGTAAAGGCAATGAGCAATTCAGCTTTATCAACTAGAATATTTATGTATTTATTCAAAGCCACAGATGTTAGATGTTAGGTAGAAAGTAGGGATCAACAGTTTAACAACTTATGTTTAGATGTTACTATTCAAATGTATAAGAACAAGTGTCTCCCCTCTAAAAATATTTTTAAAATCTCACACGAGACTCTAAACCAAAAACCATTGTAAAAAATCCTTTGGAAATGGACCATTGTAGCCATTGAGATGACAGGTAAAGGTGAGCATTCTGAACATATAACAAAATATAAGATAGGTAATAAATATTCAAAGCATGAAGGAGGTATAACATGAAGAGTAAAGTCCTCCCCTCATCTCCCCAAGCCTCAGTGCTAAGAACTTATAATGTGTAATTTCTGGTTTTGATTCTTCTGATAATTATCTCACAAACTCTGGACCAGTGCTGTAAAAGAGAATTTTCTATGATGATAGAAACATCTAAATCTGTGCTCTCTAATATGATAGGCATGAGCTACATGTTGCTATAAATTTAAATTTTAATTAATAAAAATGTAATACAATAAAATATGTAGTTTCTCAGCTGCACTTGCTGTATTTCAGTAAGTCAGTAGCCCCATGTGGCTAGTGGCTACCACAATGGACAGTGCAGTGATTGATAATATGTTTATACCTCTGCTTTCTGCTTTATCAACTTTAAAAAGACATAGTGACATCACATGAAGGGAGATGAAAAATGTGGCTCATTTCACTACCTCTTCTCTTTGCTCTCCTTCCATTCCCAATCCCTATTAAGAACATTTTCATTTTAGTTCTACTGGATTACCTTAATAACTTTTAATAATATAATTAAAATTGCTTATTGATGCATCAATTGTTGACTTTCATACTTTGATCCACCACCATGTTAAATCAGAAAATTCATGTTCTCTATTGTTTCCCTCCAAAACTTCTGCACTTTTAGCTCCCAACCACCTGCTACTCTACTTGCCACATCGGCAGTCTCTAGATAGCATTAATATTCTCTTCTGTGACTATAAACTCTCCATGCTTCTCTAAGATTGGTTCTAAAATTGGAAAGTAATAACCAGCCTTTATAATATTATAATTGCATAAGAATTAATTTGTTACACAAATAGTGTGGCCAAACCTGCAAAAAAGGAGACATTTGTGATCCTGTGCCACCAAACTTGTACCATTCAAAAGTGAATATGCTAACTTCCGCCTTCAGCCAAGGTAGAGAACAGATTTTCCACATAAAGCAACCCAAAGCAGAAAAAATATATATGAAACAATAGTTTTCATAACCCCGGACCCTTAGCATAGAAAGACAGTGATGACTTAGAAAAGGGAAACAAATGGGGTGAGCTCTATGATTGCCCCAGCTTATAACGTGGAGTTTCCAGGCCACAATGCAAGAAGGAGAAAGCCAGGCAGAGCCTAGAAGACCCCCTGAATTGAAGCAATGGAGGTGAGATACCTGGGAGACCAAGGTGGCTAGAGTTTTCAGGACAGAGCACCCAAGAGGAGAGAGCCACACAAAGAAAGAGCAGGCATCTGTAGAGTGCCCCTCTGGCATCCAGCAGAGTACTGATCACCACACCTGTGAGAACACTACCTGAGGCAAAGCACAGAACCACTCAAATAACTGGAGCAACAACCAACCTTTTAACAATTATCAACCCTCATGGAAGTCATTTTAGACATTTTCATAATCATTCTCCCCCATGAAATTTTTATGCCATGCATATTAATGTATATGTGATACATTATGTATATGATATATATATGATACAAATATTATGTATACCTTTGCTTTATGCATACACAGTTAAATTTTTTCCCTAAAAACTTAATTTTGTCCCTTTGGGAGCAATATTGCCATCTTTGAGAATGTATGGATTAGAGAGAACAGTACACAGTACATAGGGCCAGGATAGAGTCAATCAGAGATCCTCATACTTCAGAAGGGTCTTGTCTCAAGTAGGTAATAATTGGCCCCAAAATATACACTGCCCTGGTCCTACCTAAAACGTTTTAAAGCAAGACCTGAAAAGATCAAACTGTTTTTCAGTAACTAAATTGCTTGCCTGATCAGGACCCAAAATGGTAAAATTCACAAATGTTTCCAAAAGAGAATTACTAAGCATGCAAAGAAGTAGAAAAATATGACCTATAATGAAGAGAAAATTAAAACCAACCCAAAACTGGCATAGATGTCAGAATTAGTAGACAGGAGTGTTAAACCCTTACTATAGCTGTATTTCTTATGTTCAAAAAGTTGAGTAGTGACATGGATAATATTTCTTAAAAGGCCGAAATCAAACCTCTAAGGATAAAAATTTCAATATGTGAGATAAAAAATACAATGGATGGAATTAATGACAGAGTAGATTTTGCAAAAGAAAAGATTAAACCTGAAGACATAGCAATAATACAAAGTATCCAAAATAAAGCACAGACATAAAAGAAAACATAAAACAAAAAATGAACGACCATCACTAAAAGGAAGACAAGAAGGAAGGAAAGAAGGAAGAGAAGACCAGAAAACAAATAACAAAATGGCAGGCATAAATCACTACTTATCAATAATTACATTTAATGCAAAATGGACTAAACTTTCCGATCAAAAGACGTAGAGTGGCTGAATGGATGAAAAAATAAGACACAGTGATCTGTTGCCTACCAGAAACATGCTTCACCTACAAAAATACACAGACTGAAAATAAAGAGATGGAAAATGATATTTCATGCCATTGAAAACCAAAAAAAAGAGCAGGAGAAGCTATACTTATATCAAAAAAGTAGATTTCATGACAAAAACTGTAAGAAGAGAAAAAGAAGTCATTAAATGATAAAAGGGTCACTTCAACAAAAGGATATGGATATTGTAAATATATACACACCCAAAACTGGAGCAGCAAGCTGTATAAAGCAAATATTATTAGAGCTAAAGACAGAGATAGACCCCAATATGATAGCTGGAGACTTTAACACCCCATTTTCAGCATTGGCCAGATCTCCCAGACAAAAAATCAACAAAGAAACATCAGACTTATTCTACACGATAGAACAAATGGACCAAATAGATATTTACAGAACTTTTCATCAAATAGCTGCAAAATTTTTCTCTCCAGACCATGGATCATTCTCAAGGACAGACCATATGTTGGGTCACAAAACAAATTTAAAATATTCAAAAACATTTAAATAATATCAAGCATTCTTCTCTGACTACAAGGGACTAAAACTACAAATCAACAGCAAGAGGAATTTTGGAAACTACACAAACACATGGAAATTAAATAATAGGCTCCTGAATGACAAGTGGGTCAATGAAGAAATTAAGAAGGAAATTGAAAAATTTCTTAAAACGAATGATAATGGAAACACAACATACCAAAACCTATGGGATACAGTAAAAGTAATACTAAAAGGGAAAGTTATAGCTGTAAATGCCTACATCAAAAAGGAAGAAAAACTTCAAATAAATGACCTAATGATTCATCTTAAAGAACTAGAAAAGCAAGGGCAAACCAAATCCAGAATTAGAAGAAAAAAAGAGGTTTTAGTAAAGGTCCGAGCAGAAATAAATGAAATTGAAATGAAGAAAACAATACAAAAGATCAATGAAACAAAAAGCTGGTTTTTGAAAAGATAACAAAATTGACAACCTTTAGCCAGACTAAGAAAAAAGAAAGCAGGCCAAAATAAATAAAATCAAAGATGAAAAAGGAGACATTGCAACCAATACTGCAGAACCTCAAAAGGTCATTAGTGGCTACAATGAGCAACTATATGCCAATAAATTGGAAAATCTAGATGAAATGGATACATTCCTAGACAAGTACAACCTACCAAGATTGAATCAAGAAGAAATCCAAAACCTGAACAGAAAAATAACAAGTAACAAGGTTGAAGCTATAATAAAAAGTGTCCCACTAAAAAAAGTCTGGGACACGGTGACTTCACTTTTGAATTCTACCAAACATTTAAAGAAGAATTAATACCAATCCTACTCAAACTATTCCGAAAAATAGAAGAGGAGGGAATACTTCAAAACACATTCTATAAGGCCAGTATTAACCTGATACTAAAACCAGACAAAGAGATTTCAATAAAAGAAAACTACAGGCCAATATCTGTGATAAATATTGATGCAATCATTCTCAACAAAATACTAGCAAACCAAATTCAGCAACACATTAGAAAGATCATTCATCATAACCAAGTGGAATTTATCCATGGGTACAGGGATGGTTCAACATATGCAAATTAATCAATATGATACATCCTATCAACAGAATGAAGGACAAAAACCAAATGATCATTTCAGCTGATGCTGAAAAAGCATTTGATAAAGCTTAACATTCTGTCATGATAAAAAAAAAAACCCTCAAAAAACTGGGTATAGAAGAAATATCCCTGAACATAATAAAAGCCATATATTACAGAGCCGTGTATTACAGTATGGCACTATCTGTTAGTGCCAAAAAATGGAAAAGTATTCCTTATTCATGGATTGGAAGAATCAATATTGTTAAAATTTCCATATGGCCCAAAGCAATCTACAGATTTGATGCAATCCCTATCAAAATACTACTGACATTCTTCACAGAAATTGAAAAAAAAAATCCTAACACTTACATGAAACCACAAAAGACCACCCAGAATAGCCAAAGCTATTCTGAGCAAAAAGAACAAAACTGGAGCAATCACATTACCTGACTTCAAATTATACTATGGAGTTATAGTAACCAAAGCAGCATGGTACTGGCATAAAAGCAGGCACATAGACGAATAGAACAGAATACAGAACCCAGAAACAAATCCACATACCTACAGTGAACTCATTTTCGACAAAGGTAGTAAAAAAACACTGGGGAAAACACTGTCTCTTTAATAAATGGTGCTGGAAAAACTGGATATCTATATGCAGAAGAATAAAACTAGATCCTTTTCTCTTGCCATATACAAAAATAAAATCAAAATGGATTAAAGACTTAAATCTAAGGCCTCAAACTATGAAACTACTACAAGACAACATTAGGGAAACTCTTCAGGATATTGGTCTGGGCAAAAATTTCTTGAGTAATACCCACAAGCACAGGCAACCAAAGCAAAAATGGACAAATGGGATCACATCAAGTTTAAGAAGCTTCTGCACAGCAAACAATCAACAAAATAAAGAGACAACCCACAGAATGGGAGAAAATTTTTGCAAACTATGCACCTGACAAGGGACTAATAACCAGAATATATAAGGAGCTTAAACAGGTCTGTAGAAAAAAATCTAATAATCTAATTTAAAAATGGGCAAAAGATTTGAATAGACATTTCTCAAAAGAAGACATGCAAATGACAAACAAGTATATGATAAATTTCTCAGCATCATTGATCATCAGAGAAATGCAAATCAAAACTACAATTAGATAACATCTCACCCCAGTTAAAGGTGTGAGGATAAAGGACTTTATCCAATATCAGACAATAACAAATGCTGACAAGGATGTGGAGAAAAAGGAACCTTCACACACTGTTGGTGGGAATGTAAATTGGTATAATCACTATGGAGAACAGTTTGGAGATCCCTCAAAGAATTAAAAACTGAGCTACCGTATGATCCAGCAATTCTACTGCTGAGTATATACCCAAAAGAAAGGAAATCAGTATAACAAAGAGATTTCTGCACTCCCATGTTTATTGCAGCACTGTTCACAAAGGCCAAGATTTGGAAGCAACCTAACTGTCCATCAACAGATGTATGGATAAAGAAAATGTGGTACTTATACACAGTGGTATACTATTCAGCCACAAAAAGAATGAAATTCTGTCATCTGCAATAACATGGGTGGAACTGGAGGTCATTATGTTAAGTGAAACAAGCCAGGCACAGAAAGACAAACATCACATGTTCTCACTTATTTGTGGGATATAAAAAAATCAAAACAATTGAACTCTTGGACATAGAGTGTAGAAAGTTGGTTACCAGAGGCTGGGAAGGATAGTGAGTGGGTGTTGGGGGAGGCGGGGATGGTTAATGGTACCAAAACTAGACAAAAGGAGTAACATCTAGTATTTGATAGCACAGCAGGGGACAATAATAATAACTTAAATGTACATTTCAAAATAACTAAAAGAGTATAATTAGATTGTAACACAAAGGATAAATGCTTGAGGGGATGGATACCCTGTTTTTCATGATATGATTATTATGCATTGCATACCTGTACTAAAATATCTCATGTACTCCATAAATATATACACCTACTAGATGCTCACAAAAATTTAAAATATTTTTTTTTAATGAACAGAGTATTGGTGAGCTGTGGGACAACTTCAAGTGGCCTCACGTAAATGTAATTGGAGTATCTGAAGGACAAGAGTGAGCAGGACAGAAAAAAAAGTTGAAAAAATAATATCCAAACATTTTTCACATTTGGTGTACATTGTAAACCCACAGATTCAAGAAGCTCAACAAACCCCAGGAATAAGATGCATGAAGAAAACTACACCATGGCACATACCATAGTTAAATTGTTTAAAACCCATAGTGATAAAGAAAAAAAAATTGTACAGGAAGCTAGGGGAAAAAAAAGACATTTCATATAGAAGAGCAAAAATAAGGATGGTAGCAGTTTGTCTTCAGAAACAATGTAAGTGAGAAGGTAGTGAAGCAATATCTTCAATGTACTGACTCCAAGAAAAAAATTCTTCCTAGATTTCTATACCAGCAAAAAATGTCTTTTAAGAGTAGAAAAATGAAAATCAGTTTGTATGTACAAAAGCTGAAGCAATTCATTACCAACAGACTCACATTAAAAGAACAGTTTTCTTAAGTGCTTAGGAAGTAGAAAATGAAACCAGATAGAAATATTGATCTGCTCACACAAAAAAAGAAGAGTACTTGAAATGGTAACTACATATATATTAAATAAATGCATTTTAATTTTTTTCTTATTGCGTAAATCTCTTCAAAAGATAAGTGACAATGTGGGCTTTATATGCATACATAGTATGACAACGATTGCACAAAGTCCTGGAGGGGAGAAATGAAAGTATATTATTGCAGGGTTTTTATGCTAGGTGTGAAATGGTATAATTGCACTTAAAGTAGGCTACTATATGTTAATGATGTAGACTATAAGCCCTGGGAAACTACTAAAATAACAAAATAAAGAGTTATAGCTAATAAGCCAACAAAGGAAGTAAAATAGAATAAAAAAGTACTTAAAGCAAAAAAAGAGGGCAAAAAAGGAGCAAAGAATACATGGGACAAATAGAAAAATAGAAAACAACTGGCATTATTAAATACAAAAACTTCATAAATTTGATTTTAAAATAAACTTCTGACCTTCAAATGACACTATTAAGACAAAACTCAAGCCACAGACTGGGAGAAAGTATTTGCAGCACTATATTTGATAAAGGACTTGTTTCCAGAATATTTAAAGAACTCCTACAACTCAACAGTCAGAAAGCAAACTCATATGATAAAAATCATAGATAAAGGACTTAAATCTAAGGCCTTTTATATTGTTAAAATATAGCAATAGCCAAAAAGCACTTGTAAAGATGCTCAACTGCATAAGTTATTAGGGAAATGGAAATTAAAACCACAACATATGTCACTCCACACTCACTAATATGGATAAAATTTTAAAGACTGATGATATGGTTTGGCTGTGTTCCCACCCAAATCTCATCTTGAATTTCCACGTGTTGTGGGAGGGACCTGGTGGGAGGTAATTGCATCATGGGGGCAGGTCTTTCCCTTGCTGTTCTCATGATAGCAAATAAGTCTCACAAGATCCGATGGTTTTATAAGGTGGAATTTGCCTGCACAAGCTCTCTGCCTGCTGCCATCCATGTAAGACGTGACTTGTTCCTCCTTGCCTTCACCATGATTGCAAGGCCTCCTCAGCCACTTGGAACTGTGAGTCCATTAAACTTCTTTCCTTTGTAAATTGCCCAGTCTCCAGTATGTCTTTATCAGCAGTGTGAAAATGGACTAATAAAACTGACAATACTAAATGTTGGTGAAAATATAATTCTTATACATTACTGTTGGAAAGAAAATGGTACAACCACTTTGGAAAATAGTTGGACATTTTTAAATATTGTTAAACATACACCTGACCTATGAACTAACAATTCTAATTCCAACTTATATCTACTGTAAGACTCACTCAAGAATATTTGTAGTAGCTTTATTCATATTCATAGTATTCAAAAACCTTAAACTACCCAAATGACCATCAATACAAAAATGGAAAAATGAATTGTGCTATATTCAGGAAATAGATGTATGTTCAACTATAAGAAGAAGGTGGTACCTGCAACAAACATGGGTGACTCTATAAAACCTCTTGCTGAGTGAATAAGTCCAGACACTACAGACTACATACCACATAATTCCATTAGTTCTAGAATAGGCAAAACTAAGAGATAGTAATAGAAATCATGTGAGTGGGCCAGGCGCGGTGGCTCATGCTTGTAATCCCAGCACTTTAGGAGGCCGAGTCGGGCAGATCACGAGGTCAGGAGATCGAGACCACGGTAAAACCCCGTCTCTACTAAAAAATACAAAAAAAATAGCCGGGCGTGGTGGCGGGCGCCTGTAGTCCCAGCTACTCGGAGAGGCTGAGGCAGGAGAATGGCGTGAACCTGGGAGGCGGAGCTTGCAGTGAGCCGAGATTGCGCCACTGCACTCCAGCCTGGGTGACAGAGTGAGACTCTGTCTCAAAAAAAAAAAAAAAAAATCATGTGAGTGGTTTCCTAGAGTGGGGTGGGTTGTAGTGGGAGTTGACCCCAAAGGGAACTTTCTGGAGTGACTTACATGTAATATAGATGTAGTAAGTCAAAATCATGATTGGTGTAGTACACCTGGTTGCAACTGGTATACAACTAGTACAAATAGTACAACTAGTGTACCTAGTTATACTTACAATGTACATGACATCTGTCAAAACTCATTGAATTGTACATTTGATATCTTTACATTTTATTGTATGTAAATTATACCTTAATAAAGCTGATTTTACATCTTAAAAAGAAAAATATACCAGAAAAAATAGGAGAAAAACAATTGGAAGTAGGAGTGGAGTGGGGAATATGCTGTATTATTATTACTATTATTTCATGCTTTTCCCTTATCAGTAAAATTTTCCTTGTTTCTTAATCATATAACATGTTACAACTTATTATTATTATTATTTGAGACAGAGTCTCTCTCTGTCACCCAGGCTGGAGTGCAGTGGAGTGATCTCTGCTCACTGCAACCTCTGCCTCCCGGGTTCACATGACTCTTGTGCCTCAGACTCTGGAGTAGCTGAGATTACAGGCAGCCACCACCATGCCCAGCTAATTTTTGTACTTTTTGTAGAGACACGGTTTTGCCATGTTGCCCAGGCTGGTCTCGAACACTTGAGCTCAAGAAATCCACCTGCCTCAGCGTCCCAAAGTGCTGGGATTTCAGGCGTGAGCCACCACACCTAGCCTACAGCTTATTTTCTTTTGAAGATGTTTTCTTCTCTGAACCTTCTGATTTCTTGTTTTAATTTGGACAAATTACTTGTTAGGCATGCTGCACAGGTTTAATTTTGGGATTCACTTTTAGTTATTTCCATGCTGACTTAATTTGAGTATATATTGCTCTTTCTTGCATTCTATTTTCTTCTTTTTTATTTTCTTTTTTTTCTGAGTACATTTGTGAGTCATTCTTTCATAAAGTGTTTATAGAAGGCAGATTTTCTGAGTCCACATTCAAAACTTATTTACTGTTCTCATATCTGATTGAAAGTTTGGCTGGGTATCTAATCCTAGGCTCAAAACCATTTACTCTTGGAACCTTGAAGTAGCATTACTTTTTTTTCTAGAACTAATATTGCTTATAGGAAAACAGGTAGGTTTCTGATCTTGTTCCTTTGTAAGTAATCTGTTTCATTATCCTGGGAACTTTCTGGATTTATTCTTGCTTTTTTGCTGTTCTAAAATGTTGTGATGATACATATAAGTTTATTCATTCATTCAACAAATAGTTATTATAGGTATTGATTGCTAGGAACCCTAGAGGCTGGGAATGAAGCCATAAGTTTCCTGTTCTTATGGAGGTTACATTCTAATGTGGGAAATAAACAATAAAATATGAACAAATAAGCAGATGAGAAACCTTCAGATATCAGTAAGTACCAAGAAAATACAACAGGAGAATGGAATAGGTCACAGTAAACTGGTGCAGGATGAGGGGGTGATTTCGATGAGGTGCTTAGGGGTGGGGAGCCTCTCTAAAGTGACACTGAAGCAGAGCTCTGAATAATAAGAAGGAGCCACGTAGCAATCTGGAAAGGAGCACTAGCAGAAAGGGAACACGACCCCAAAGGACCAAGGCAGGAACGGACTGGATGTCTGGAAACAGAAACATGCCAGGGTGACTGGATAATTTGTAATCAATGCTTGAAAGGGGTAGGAGATGAGGTCTGAAAGCCAAAAAGGAGATAGACCCTGCAGAACCTGCAAGGAACTCAGATCTTATTCTGGATAAACTACGGAGGAATATGATCTGATTTCCACTTTAAAGATCACTCTCACTGTTGTATGGAAATTGGGATTATAAAGGGTCTAGAGGAGGAACAGGAAGATCTGTTAGGAAGCTATTGCTGTCAACCAGGCAAGCAATGATGGTGGTTTGGAATAGAATGTGGCCATAGAGATGGGGAGATGTTATCAGATGTGGATCTTAATTGGATGCAGGAGGAAAGGAAATGAAATCAAGGATGGCTCCTTGGTTTTCACCTGAGCAACTAGGTGAACAGCATGCCATTCAATGAAAGCATCAAGACCTGGGGGAAAGCAGGTTTGGAGAAAAACGTTAAAAGTGCTGTTAGGACCTATCTAAATTGATGTGCCAGATAGACTGATGGAGCCAGTGTATAGTCAAATGGTCTAGGCAGCGAGACGTCAGGGACACAGGTTTGAGAGTCTTCAGTGTGTCAGTGATGTTTAATGTCCTGCTTGATCACTGATAGGCCCTTTTATTATGAAATCTTGTGTGTCAACTCTGGAAATATTTTTCTACTGTTTATTTAATTACAATCTCTCTATTCTGACTATTCTTTCTTTCCAGAATTCCTATTACAGCCAGCCTTTTGTATCCATGGAATCCACATTTATAGGTTCTACTAACAGCGGATAGAAAATATTTTTGTAAAAAAGATGTACCTCTAATTAATGGTGTCCAGCAAAAAAAAAAATTAAAAATAAAAATAAAAAATAAATGAACAAAGGATGGTTGTGTCTGCACTGAATGCGTACAGACCTTTTTTTCTTGTCGTTATTTCCTAAACAATAGAGTATAACAACTATTTACATAGCTTTTACATTGTATTAGGTATTATAAGTAACCTAGTGGTTATTTAAAGGATACCAGAAGATGTGCGTAGATTGTATGCAAATACGACACCATTTTATATACAGAACTTGAGCATTCATGGATTTTTGACGTCTGCGGGGGGGTCCTGGAACCAATCCCCCACAGACGCCAGGGGACGATTGTAGATGGATGTTAAACCTCCTAGATCAATCCACAGGGTCCCTTAACTGTCCTTCATTTTATTCATCTCTTTTGCTTTTGCTCCATGTCTTAGGAGACTTTCTTGATGCTTTCTTGTTCAGTTCTTAGATTGATTCATATGATGCTGGCTTTAATATTTCCTGTTTTTAAGACCTTTTTTCTGGTGATTACTTCTTTTTATGGGAACTATTCCTGTTTTGTGACTGTAATTAGGACCCATTTAGATCCTTCTAATTTTTTTTCTCTCCATTATTACCTCTGTGGACAGTTGTTCTGTGTGTTTTTCTTGGTCCTCCTCTCTTTTACACTAGTATTTTTCATGGTGTGTCAGGAAGTCCATAGAACTCTGTTCCTTTTTATGAATGCAGAACTGCTTGCTTGATGTTCATGGCTGGGAAGGTTTTCATGCAAGTGTGTTGTCCTCTGGGTCTTTCCCCTGAATTGGGGAACTGGTGTAGAGGATAGAATGTGTCTACTCTCAGGCCTCATCATAGGGGCACAAGCAGGAAATGGCAGTCAAGCTGACATCTCGAGTGCTTTTAAATTTAGAGGAGTATGAATTCTTCTGAGAAATCACATCATTATTATTTAAATAAGGAATAATGAATAACAGTTACCCCTCCCTGAAAACTCATGCCCAGGTAAATATCACTAGCTGATAAAGTCCTTCACGAGGCATTGACCCATCAGTGATGTCTGCCATGGGTGTGGGAGGGAAGGCTCATAGCAAGAGGCTTTCACACATCCTTCCTTCTTCAGCCCACACACCTGTCCAAGTCATAGTTCAGACCCAGCCTGGAGGAGGTGGATTGGGCTGGGGCCTATATGATAGTCATTTCAGCCAGTGGTAACTCATAGTTAAAATTATGTAAACTTACCTTACTGTCTGCTGCTGGAATGCTGACAAGAGGGCAGCCCTGAGAGAGAATTAGCTTGAGCATGAAGTAGCCACATGCATTATCCTTAAAATGCATGTGCATGGTTAAGTGAGTGATTATATTCCAAGGTTGATGCAAGTTATTTGGGGAATATCTATACCTCTGTTACCTCCACAGGCATGGTTCATCAGAGTTCACTGCATGTAACCCTATTTTAATAGCTGATAAGTCAGACAAATATATTGGCCCTGCAAAGGAAACCAAACAGGATGTTATCATTAGTAACTTGGAAGGACAGATTTAAATATTTTAAGACTTTAGTAAAAGGGGACATGTATCAACAGATTTTACATCCACAAGGATAAATTACAGCTATAAACACAGGAAGGACAAACAGTCCAAACGCAAGATGGGCCAGGGCTGATTCATCCAGGGTTAGCAGAGCACCCACTGCAGAAGACGTTAGTGCATCACAATCGTCATGAGTCAGTGAGGCTAAATGTCACTCAGAAATATTCAAAGAGAAGTGTAATGGTGGGATAAATGATGATTATCATCATTGGGAAAGGGAAATGGGCAAGAGTTGTACACAGAAATGCTTTCAGGAGCCAGGCTGGTGATGTAAATGTGTGAAACTGATGGGAGTACAATCAGGAGCAGTGAGGACTGTGGCCAACTGGAGAATAAATGTCACTCTGAAGACATTCTCATTAAGATTACACACACACACACACACACACACACACACACACACACACACTGGCCAGGCAGAAAGAAATTTCTCGGAGCCCACAGTATCTTTGGCATTGTGAGCGATGAGCAGCCCCTCCCTCCAGAACTGTTGCATTAATGATTGTGGCAGTTGTCCACTATTGAGGTACTTGTGAATGGTAATATCACTTATAGTTACCACACCACTGTTGTGTTGCAGGGCTGTGTTTTTACTTTCTCACAAAGGAGAAAGGGGCAGTCCTTAAAATTTCTGTTCATGGAGAAACATACCCGACCATATAAATATATTGAATGTAAATATATTCTACCAAGTGATTGCAGAAGAAAACATTGAGAACGCTCTTCTGTGGATGTGAGTGTTCATCTCTGTTTACTGTGGAGATTCTTTCACCTAAAGCATAAGAGGAAACTGAGGAAGAGCCCACCCAAAGTAAGCAGATGGGAAGGAGCTTTGGACACAGCTCCTTGGGCTATGTTAGCCAAGTGAAAATAACTAATGGGTTAGCAGCTGAGTAATGTCAGCCTTCATGTCAATAATGAAGCTGCTCTCTGTTCTCCTCAAAAACAGGGAACATGGTGGTTCAGAGCCAGAAACTTCCTGACCCCAGGAAAGCTGCATGGCAATGGGTTATCAAGAGACAGTGGAAGCCTCATGTCCATGCAAGCTGAAATCAAGGTAGACAGTGACTTCCTGGGACAACCCTGAAAGCAGCCTGTTTTCAGGTAAGAGTATAATACAATAACCTTCCATCTTCTCTTACAATTCAAGTGTATATATATATATAAAATCAGAAATCCATTTTCTGAATTTTCTATTAATTGTGTAGCCTATATTATATAGGTTATAATATATTATATATAACATTATATACAATATAGGTTACATAATGGAAAATTCAGAAAATGGACTTTTGACAATTGTGGAAACTAGTTAAGACATGGAAAACGCTCCTAATAACTAGAGCTTAGTAGAAGTAGAATTTGGAGCACCTTCTTTTCTTTTCCAGCAAGGGGAAGTCATATAGATTGATTCAGAGAAAGAGAAAGGGACAAAAATTTGCCTTCAATATAAAGAGCATGAGTCTTCATTTAATTGGCAGGGACATATAGGAGAAGGAAAAGAATTGCCCTGGTTGAAGTACAGGTCTTTTTCCTCTTTTCTTCCCACATCTGCTGTTGGATCATGCATTTTCTATATCTCAGAAATTTTGAAAATCAATACGTATGATAATTAAGTGAAAAAGACAAATCAAAGTCATATTCACAGATTTAGGTGGTCTTGATGAGGCTTGAGCCTTGGAATTTTGCAGTCTCTGTAGGAATATATCAGGAGTTAAAATGTGTCTCCTTTGGGCTTAGGTAAATGAAATGGTTGGCATAATAGCATTTCAGACCTAGCAATGTCCATTGGGATGATCTAATTCAATATTTGTTTTAAATATTTAAAATGCAGAAACTGAGGCAAGAGAGGTTAAGGTAAGAAAAAGTTCTGCTTAAGGCAGAGAACTAGCCAGGATTTAAGTGTAAAACCAGACTCCAGGACTTCTGATTCCAATTTCAGTACTCTTGCAACTCTCTTCTTACCATTTTATTTAATGTTAGAGATTATGCCTAATAGTAATTGTATGTCCTATGAAAATGATGCCATAGTATGTATAGGTTGGCCATCTGAAATGTACTGGTTAAAGTAATATCACATGTCAGGTGGAGGCTTACGTATTTTTCATTCTGGTTGTTCTGAACCCAGCAGCTGAGCAGCAGGGGTAGCGATGGTGTATTGTTTGGTGTGTTAATCTGTTCTCATGCTACTATAAAGGACTGTCCAAGACTGGGTAATTTATAAATGAAATAAATTTAATTGACTCACAGTTCTGCGTAGCTGGGGAGGCCTCAGGAAACTTACAATCATGGCAAAAGGGGAAGCAAACATGTCCTTCTTCACATGGTGGCAGCAAGGAGAAGTGCTGAGCCAAAGGGGGAAAGCCACACATAAAACCATCAGATCTCGTGAGAAGTAACTTGCTATCACAAAAACAGCATGGGGGTAACTGCCCACATGATTCAATTATCTCCACCTGGTCCCTCCCACAAAATGTGAGAATTATGGGAACTGCAATTCAAGATGAGATTTGGGTGGGGACACAGCCAAACCATGTCATTCTGCCCAGGCCCCTCCAAAATATCAAATGTAAATATGACACAGGGCTCAGATTCTGCATTTACAAGCTCCCAGGGCTGCCTGTTGCCTGCTTGAGATCCACACTTTGAATAACAAGAGTCTAGATAATATCCTGTTCTACTAAAAGAGTTACAAAAATGAATTCTACCAATAATCTATACAAAGCATTTAGATTTGCCTCATTATTTTCACAGGAAAAATTGAAAATTTCAGGAAAATTGAGTGGGTTTGTAAGTGCCAGTATGTGACATTTATAATCATTTACTATCGATTTAAGATAATTTTTTGTGATATATCATACACACCATAATTTATAATAAATCAGGATTGGATGCTCATTTGTACCCTGGATTTTTCCTGGTCAGAAAATCTTAGCATTGGCTCACATGAGCAAGAGAAGGCTCCTCTCATTGTACCCATACCTGCAACCAGAGAAGTGTTCCCCTTTTTGAGAGGGGCCCTCAGGCAGATCAGACTGACCACACAGAAGGGTTGACTGGAGCCATCAACCGCAGGACCCCTTGGGTCCCATAGAGGTGACTTGGGTTACCATGGGTGTAAGGGCATAGCTCCAGGAACCCACCCTTGTTTCACTGTAATCCTCCTAACACATCAGGGTTCTGCGTCTAACAGAGTTTGTACTCCTAGGAATTCACCAAAGAAAAATGAAAACATATGCCTATACAAAGATTTGTACATGACAACCTTATTCATAGTAGCCCCAAACTGGAAACAACCCAAATCCAAATGTCCACCAACAGGTGAAAGGGTATACAAACTGCGGTGTATTTAAACAGTGGGTGTTATGGGCTGGATGTTTGTGTGTTGAGATCCTAAACCCCAAGGCGATGGTATTGGGAGGTGGGGCCTTTGGTAGATGATTAGGTCAGGAGGGTGGAGCCTTCATGAATGGGATTAGTGCCCTTATGAAAGTCTCCCCAGAGGGCTCTCTTGCTTCCTTCCGCCATGTGAGGACACACTGAGGAGTCAGCAGTTTGCAACCTGGAAGAGAGCTCTCCCCAGAAGCTGACCATGCTGGCACCCTGATCTCAGACTTCCAGCCTCCAAAACTGTGAGAGAGAAATATCTTGTTTATAAGTCACTGAGTCTATGGCACTGTTACAGCAGCCTGAGCTGAGTGGAACAATGGGCTTCTACTCAGCAGTGAAAAAGAGCAAGCTACTGATGCACGCAGCACCGTGAGTCATCTCAACCAGTGTTGAGCAAAAGAGGACTGATTGGATGGGGACACAGAACGTGTGGGAATTACGGAAAGGTGCCATACCTTGAGTAGGGTGGTCATTACATAGGTATACACACTTATCAAAGCCTTGAACTGTCTACTTAAAATGAATTAAACCTCAGGAATTTTTTGTTTTTTGTTTTTTGAGACTCGCTCTGTCACCCAGGCTGGAGTGCAGTGGCACAATCACGGCTCACTGCAGCCTCAACCTTCTGGGCTCAACCAATTCTCCTGCCTCAGCGTCTTGAGTAACTGGGACTACAGACATGCACCACTATGTCCAGCTAATTTTATTTATTTATTATTTTATTTTATTTTATTTATTTATTTGTTTTGAGACAGAGTCTTACTATGTCACCCAGGCTGGAGTGTAGTGGCCCAATCTCGGTTCACTACAACCTCTGCCTCCAGAGCTCAAGCAATTCTCCTGCCTCAGCCTCCCCAGTAGCTGGGATTACAGGCAAGTGCCACTACCAGGCTAATTTTTGTATTTTTAGTAGAGACGGGGTTATGCCATGGTGGCCAGGCTGGTCTGGAACTCCTGACCTCAAGTGACCTGCCCGCCTCAGCCTCCCAAAGTGCTGGAATTACAGGTATGAGCCAGCACTTCCGGCCTAATTTTTAAATTATTATTTATACAGACAAGGTCTCACTATGTTGCCCAGGCTAGAAAACCTGTTTTTAAAGCATATATAAAGGAAGTTTGGGAACCATGGCTTTCATATTCGGAAATTTAGGCCTAAAGAAGTCAAGTGACTTCCCCAGAGTGATAGATAAGTATTAAGCCCCATTTCTGCCAACACTCTGTGTAACTGTCCTCACAGCACCTCCTTCCTTAAAGCCAGCACCCCATGGTTTCTTTTCATCGTTATCCTTTTCTTTCTGAAAAACAGATGCTCTCCTTGTGGTGGGTCCTGCCCCTCACTGCCAAGTGTGAATTTGGACCTCGGTCCAGAAGAAACGGGTTTTGTATCCTGGAAACAAGACCAGGGCTCTGCCAGGAAAGGTTCTTTGCTGCCACAGGCCCTAGGTAATTTAGCTTATCTGAATTGCATAATTAAGCAGGGGTGAGCACTATAATCACACAACAGACCTTTGTAGATGGACCCGGTATATCCAGCCCAGCAAGGCCGTCATACACAGCCGCCTCCCCGAGGGTCTCTGGTCCAGAGTTTTTGTCTTTGTCAGCTAAGCAGTTCTTTAGAGCCCTATCACTTTTGATATTTTTTTGACCTAAATGTGATGCATCACATAGGAAATACACGTTAGCAAAAAAAGTCTCATAAATAAATTATGCCTCACATATGTATGCTTTTGACAGGATTTTGTTCTTTCTAATCAGCAAACAAATGAAGGCATTATACCATCTGCATTCATTCTACACTTAATTTATCAAGCACTTGTATGTGCCAGGCACTGTTCTACATGCTGGGGAAAGAGAACTCCAGCTAACTCCATTAAGGCAGCACAGGCAACAAACAAACAGACCTGTAAATGAAATTACACAAGTTGTAATATGAGTTTTACAGAAACAAGTCGAGTTCCAGCAAAGAACAGCAGGAGGGATTCTACCTCAGATACTTATGTTAAGGCCGCTCTGAAAACATGACACTGAAAAGGTGGGATTCACTTATATGAAGAGGGTGGAAATAGCATTCCAGGCAGAGAGAGGAGCATCTGCAAAGGCTCTAAGGCAGGAAGGAGCTCAGTTGGGTGGAGACTGGGAAGAGACAGGCAAAGGGAAGAGTGGCACTAGATGAACCTGGAGAAATGGGCAGGAATGGATAATTTGGAACCCTGTAAACCAGTCAGGGTGCTGACGCAATCATCCATGGCGAGGGGCTATGACAGTCTAAGTGACAAAGGTTGCAAGAGACATGGCGAGACAAGGGTGATCCAAGCTATGTTGGATGCACCATCAAGTAAGATGGTACATCTTAGTCCCACCCTTCAGGCCACCTGATCATCTTCTACTTGATGCAACATCAAGCTGTGGATTGGTGCACCTTCGTCTCTCAACAAGCTGTCACTATGTTGGGGATAAAGACTTTCCAAGCAACTGGATGAGTAGGATGAGGAAAACAAGGAACCTGAGATAACATCTGAGATTCTGGCTTGAGAAATGAAGCAGGGAAGTTTAGGGAAAGAGCACATTCCAGGGAGATCAAGAGCTCTTCTTTGGACATGCTGAATCTGAGACCCTATTAACCATCTACATGGAGATGCAAAGTAGGCAGTTCGATATATGAGTTTGGAGCTTAGAGGAGCAGTCAAGACTGGCAAGACACATTTTGGGGGTCATTAGCACATATGCATGGAATTTACAGCCAAGGGAGCTGATGAGAATGTCTGGCTGGAGAGAGGGTGTTGATGTAGTAAGGACCCAGGACAGCAATTAGAGCTGACAAGCAGCTTGTTCTAAATTCTCACCGTTGGCTTCACTGTGTTCTTTCTTATGGTATTGTGTGACATTGCTGTGAGTAAGGTTTCACGCATACTTTTAAACAGCATGGGAGAGAGTCATATGAAGAACCATATGCAACATGTTGGAGGCTGGCAGGAGATGGGAAAGAACAGAGGGGCTCACGTCAATGGATCATTGCTGACACCACTTGTATTTTCAGCCACTGTCCTCATCACCGTTGCTGTATGAGAGGAAATGAGGTGGAGCAAGATGTGTAAATCAAGAAATCACTAGAAAATAGCATGCAGTATGTGTCTCCTCCAGAATAAGGCCCAAACACCTCCGCAGGCAGCATCCCCACGAGTGCTCGCCCTACCCGGCCTCCCACCACACGCTCTCGCACCCTTCCCTCCACAGCACTGGTGGAGATACTGATCCACCCTCTGGCATGTCCCTCTCCCTGCCTGTCTCCCACCCTTCAGGCCGCCTTGCTACCCTCTACTTGTCTTTTTTGTTTTTGAGACAGATTCTCGCTCTGTCACCCAGGCTGGAGTGCAGTGGTGCAATCTCAGCTCACTGCAACCTCCATCTCCCAGGTTCAAGCAATTCTCCTGCCTCACCCTCCTGAGTAGCTGGGACTCCAGGTGTGCACCACCACGCCGGACTAACTTTTGTATTTTTAGTAGAGACGGGGTTTCACCATGTTGGCCAGGCTGGTCTTGAACTGTTGACCTCAAGTGATCTGCCCACCTTGGCCTCCCAAAGTGCTGGGATTACAGGCATGAGCCACTGCACCCAGACTACTTACCCTTTCTTTATACCCCTCCTGTGTACCCACCTCAGAGTGAGGTTATGAGGATTAGAACTGTGCCCGGAATGTGGTAAGAGCTGAGGAACATTAGCTCTAGTTAGCCTTATCATCATCTCGATTGTGGTTATTATTACTCTTGTTCTCTGTAGCCTTGCTATCAAGGGTCAAGGCTAGCCATCCAAGTAGCTCTCACTCCAACTGCCTGAGGGAGGCAGATGTGGTATTCTCAGTGCCTAACAACTGGCACACTGCGGTGTGGACAATGCAGTAATGTGAGTGGCCCCAGCCTCAGGGGCTTCTGGGTGTCACGTGTCTGCCAGCCAGGGTGCGAGCACTAGGACAAGGTGCCTCTTCCTCCCCCCAGGTGGAGGCCTGCTTTGGCCAGAGGGGTAGTCTGGGGCATAGAAGCTGTGGTAGCCTGGCAGGGCTAGTGGATGCCCAGGGAAGTCCCAGGCAGGGCCTGGGGGGTAGGAAGACGGGAGAGAAACAGGGGGAGTTCCCACCAGTGGCTATTTTCCTAATCTTATGAAAACTCTTCAACATTCCAGGACAGGTGTGGTTGTTTCAGTATGTGTCTGCTGAACCAAGAGTGGGGTTGAATGAACCAAACCAAGAGTAGAAAGCTCCCCTCCCGCCACCCCATCCCCACCTCCACTGTCTGCCTGCCAGGCTCAAATCTGGGTTGTTGATGCTCTTTATCTGAAATAAACCAGAAGCTTGGAAGAGTGGAGAGCTGGGCCAGGGCTTGTCAGGGATTCACACTCGAAAGCCCATTCCTCCCTGTCTATCAGGACCCACGGAAGCCACTGTGGGGCCCTAGATCCCCTAGAATCCCAGCACCAGATGCTGACCCAGGGCCTGCCTGGCTGTGGGACCAAGTCTGTGTCGCAGCATCTGAATTCAGCCTTTGAGGCCTCCTAGGTACCCATGTACTCCTTGGGATGTAACTAACAGAAGAATGCATAAACAAGTTGCGATGTAGTCACACAATGGCCTACCTTAGAACAATGATGATAAACCTAATGCCACGACTCACAAAAGAGGTGCCTTGCAGGTATAATTTTAGAGAAAGAAGCCAGACCAAAAAGACTCCTTTTATTCAATACAAGGAATATGTCTCCTCCTCCTCCTCCACCTTCTCCTCTTCTTCCTCCTTCTCCTCCTCTTTCTCCTTATCCCCTTTCTCCTCCTCCTCCTCTTTTTTCCTCTTTCTCCTCCTCCTTCCTCTCCTCTTCCTCCTTTTCTCCTTCCTCCTCTTCTCCTCCTCCTTCTTCTCCTCCCTCTTCTCCTCCTTCTCGTCCTCCTCTTTCTTCTCCTTCTTTTTCTTCTTCCTATCGCCTTCTCCTTCTCTGTCTTTTCATTCTTCCTCTTGTTCTTCTATTCCTCCTCTTGCTCTTCCTCCTCCTTCCTCTTCTTTTAATTCTCTCCTGGCCAGCCCTGCATAGCATGAGGACACTCCTGGATTCTGTTCAGAACATCAGGGGGCCCTGCTATAATTCAGCTTATTATTGATGCAAAGCCCCAGATCAAAGTCATAAACATGGACCTAATAAGGACATATCCGTCCTTAAAGTGGCAATCCATTGTACCTGGAATCAACTTGAAACTCTCTGCCATGACTTAAAACAAAGGCAACCTATGGGCCAAATCCTGCTTGTCATCTGTTTTGTCAATAAAGTTTTGTTGGAACACAGCCATGCCCAGTCTTTGCATATTGTCTATGGCTGCTATCAGCTACAAGGGCAGAATTGAGTGGTTGTGACTGAGACCCATAAAGGGCCATAATGCCTACAACCTTTACAGAAAACATTTGCAATCCCTGATTAGAAGTCCCATGCAATCTGGCCCATGCCCACACGACTAGCCACATTCCACGCTCAGTCCCCTGAGGCATGTGCCCTTGGTCTTTCTCCTTCATCTCACAAGGTTGGCTCCTTCTCATCAGCCCAGTCTCAGCCCTAAGGCCTGAGGTCTCCCTGGCCTCCTCACTCTCTAGCTCATGGACCTGCTCCATTTTTTCCAAAGATTATTTGTTTATTTGTGTACTGACGTCTCCTCTAGTGAGAATGTCAATACCATCATGGCCGGGACCCAGTTGATCTTGTTCACTGGTGCATACCCACAGCACCTGTGCCGTAACCCAGTGTAAGTGCTCAGTAAATACTGTTTGTTGGCTGGGCACGGTGGCTCACGCCTGTAATCCCAGCACTTTGGGAGGCCGAGGTGGCCAGATCATGAGGTCAGGAGATCGAGACCATCCTGGCTAATACAGTGAAACCCTGTCTGTACTAAAAATACAAAAAAATTAGCCGGGCGTGGTGGCGGGCACCTGTAGTCCCAGCTACTCGGGTGGTTGAGGCAGGAGAATGGCGTGAACCCGGGAGGCGGAGCTTGCAGTGAGCTGAGACCGCACCACTGCACTCCAGCCTGGGTGACAGAGCGAGACTCCGTCTCAAAAAAATAAATAGTTTGTTGAACAAATGAATGAAGTGATGAACATTTTCTAAGAGACAACACTTACATTGAGGACCTGGTGTGACATGTGACAGGGTACATCGTCTGTGATTTTTTTTTTTTTTTTTTTGAGACAAAGTCTCACTTTGTCACCCAGGCTGGAGTGCAGGGCGTGATCTGGGCTCACTGCAGCCTCTGTCTCCCGGATTCAAGCAATTCCTGTGCCTCAGCCTCCGCAGTAGCTGGGATTAAAGGCTTGTGCCACCACGCCTGGCTAATTTTTGTATTTTTAGTAGAGGTGAGGTCTCACCATGTTGGCCAGGCTGGTCTTAAACTCCTGACCTCAGGTATCTGCCCACCTCGGCCTCCCAAAGTGCTGTGATTATAGGCGTGAGCCACCCTGCCTGGCCCTGTGATGTTCTTACCATCATCCAGTGATCACCTACTCTGCAATTTGATTCCCTTCAGCAGCCTGTAGAGTGGGGAACATCATGCCCATTTTACAGATGAGAAAACTGAAGCCCAGAATGGCGAATCCGCAGTTAGTAAGTGACAGCGAGATCAGACCTGTCTGAATTCAGTACCCAGACTTTCTCCAGGTGCCCTGCTCTCAAACTCAGCCAAGACAGCTTTGACTTTTGCTAATATTTGGAAGACACTGTCCTCCCAGAAACTTCTCTCTGTAGGATGAAAGAAGGATGCAGAACCCAGCTGGCAGATAACGTTTTAGAAGTTGAGGCCAGACTGCACATATGTTATTGATCTGCTACCCTCATTCATTTTTTAAAAATCCAAATAAAAATGAAGCCCAGCAGTCAATCTGAATTAATTAGCTTTTCTGGCAGCTGCTATCTGAGAATTAGGAATTATCCTGAGCCAGTAAATTCTAACTGATTCTTTTTTTGTGGTGTCAGATTGGATTAAAGGAAATGTTGAGGGTAAAATTAAATACTACGCTTTTCTTATTGCTTCAGTTGCCCAAAGATAAGTGCTTTTCATGATGATAAATATACCATAAATTCTCATAACAATAACCGAAATTCAAATAAATAGGCTGTATAACCCCATGCGACTGTAATTTTCCTTTTATAGTCAGCTTGTTTACTGTTTATTGAAGAGAATGTCTGGTCCTTGCCTTTGAGGGATTTTAAATGCAGCATTAGTCCAGATTTTTTAAGGAAAGCCCCAAGCCAAGCACCTGTCTATATCTTTGATTGTTTTCTCTTTATTAAGAGACTACAAGGCCACAAAGTCCTTGATCCATATGATTGGGATGGGCACAGGGGTGAAATGAAAGGGAACAAGAAACATGTCAGCTAGAAGTCAGGAACCCTGGGCTCTGGCCCTGCACTTTGACGTTAACCAAGTCAATTCATCTGTTCATCTGATTTTCATCTCTTAAATGAGGAGGATTTGTAACTGCCCTACATACATCAGAAAGTGTTTGACCCATACCTGAGATATTAGGGGTGACTAATTTAAGAAAGACAGAACTTGCTTCTTAGGTTGACTCTTGGCATCACAATAGATGAGTAAGTTTGCCCAGTGACTGAAGGCCACCCGTGACACCAGATTCACAAATTAAAATGACAGTAATGAGAACAAACACCAGGCATTGGCAGCCATAAGCTAAATTATTCATAAGTCACCTGCATTAAATGAAAGATAAAGTTTAACCAGCAATCACATGTCTAGATATGTAACAGCATGCTAAGTTGGAAGTTTAATATATATAATAACTGAATTTCCAAAATAAGAAAGTTCAAATTAGGTGACACAGAATGAATTAACTTCTCAAAAATCACTGAAAATATCTGAAGTGATTGAAAGAGTTAAAAGGGAGAGAGGGTTTGTGAAGAAATATTTTTGGGGAGAGCCACTGCAGAGTTGGGAGTCTCACCCCACTTCCTCCCAAGCAGGTGAGATTCAAAGCCTCAAGCCAAGGGAGCAAAGATGTATCAGTTAGCTACTGCTGCGTAATAAATCACTCCAAAAACCAGGGCTTTAAATAACAAGAGTTTATTTAGCTCACTGGCTGGGGGCTAGCTGTTCTAGGATGAGCTCAATTATGCATGTGGAGTTGACTGCCAGGCCAGCAAATCAGTTCTGCTGATCTTGTCTGGGCTCGTTCATGTGTCTGAGATGAATCCACTGACCCAGATTTGCTCCGTGTTGTCTCTCATCCCCCCGCAGGCTAGCCTGGGTTTGTTCATACACAGTGGCAGAGGTCCAAGGAAGTGAGCAGAAGCATACAAGGACTCTTCAGGTCTAAGCTGGAAAAGGTACATCATTATTTCCACTGCACTCTATTGGCCAAAACAAGTCGTTAGATCAGCCCAGACTCAAGAAAGATTTCAACCCACCTCCAATGGGAGGATCATCAAAGACACATTGAAAAGTGGTGTGGCTACAGGAAGAATGGAGAATTGTGGCCGATTTTACAAGAGTCTTCAGGGAGTTTGAAATGGTGCAATTATGGGGGTCATTAGATTTAATTTCTTACATGTGACTGAGGAAATTTAAGGTGAGAGACTACAGCTTCCAAAATGAGTCACAGGGCAGAGAAAAGGAGGGAATCAAAGGCTGAGTTTGAGAAATAGCAGCACTGCCACCAGGTATATGTTTTTCATGAGCTAGAAGTGGGCCACCTAAGAGAGAGGACAGCTGGGAGGGGCAAATGGACTCCACCTAGATGTCTGTGCCGAAGGATCCACTCAAGATCCAGGAGTGGGGAAGGGAGTTGGATCTGGGGAAGGACTTCCCTTCCCCTCTGGAGCCATAGTTAGGACCCAACAGAAGAGCTCTATAAATCCAGGAATTGACTCATCAAAGAGTTAGCTCTAAAGGCCTGACCGACTCCCAGAGTATGAAAAATCATCTTATGACAGTATCAAACCAGTAAGAGCTTTTTTTCTTTTTGAGACAGTGTCTTACTCTGTCACCCAGGCTGGAATGCAGGGGCATGATCGCGGCTCACCGCAGGCTCAACCTTCTGGGTCAAATGGTCTTCCCACCTCAGCCTCCTAAGTAGCTAGGACCACAGGCTCAAGCTAACATACCCAGTTAGTTTTTGTATTTTTTTTAGAGACAGGGTTTCGCCATGTTGCCCAGGATGGTCTCCAACTCCTGGGCTCAAGCGATCCTCCCGCCTAGGCCTCCCAAAGTGCTGGAATTACAGGCATGAGCCACTGTGCCCAGCCAAGAACTTTCTATATCTCTTGTCCTGCATCCCTATCAGAAAAGGCCAGGGCCACTTTCTTAGCAAGTGAAGAGGAAAGATGAGGAAGAAGGAGTGGTGACCACGTCCCCTCCCAAGTTCACCTGGAGCTGTGCTACTCCACCTGGGGCTGAGAGAGGGAGGAGACTTAATTCTAAATCTAAATTCTAAAGTTTAGAGTTTGGCTGAATGTGGTGGCTCACACCCATAATCATAGCACTTTGGGAGGCTGAGGCAGATCATTTTGAGGCCAGTCCAAAGCCAACCTCGGCAACATAGTGAGACTTCACCTCTACAAAAAAATTTAAAAATTAGCTTGGCATGGTGGCATGCTCCTGTAGTCCCAGCTACCATGAAGGCTGAGGTGGGAGCATCACTTGAACCCAGGAGTTCAAGATTAAGTGAGCTGTGATTGTGCTCCGGCACTCCAGCCTGGGTGACAGAGTGAGACCTTGTCTCAAAATAAATAAAGTTTAGAGTTTTGACTATTCCATGGTTCTGGGCAACCTAACTAGGAAAGTAAGCCTATTTGTATAAATAAGACTGTCTAGTACCTAAGTATGAGCAGAAAAGTCACACCAGAGTTTTCATCCCAGGCGGGGTTAAAGCTTCTCCCACAGTGAGTACAGTTTAAAGAGATGGGGAGAAAAAAGATAAGTTGGACTTGTATTGTAGCCTATATACCAATGTGTTCACAGTATCAGTTATAGGTATTCATATATTATGCTTCTCTGCTGTGGCAGAAATTATTGTAGAGTGCTTGGTAGCACTGCATACAGTGGAATGCGTACTATACATATTTCCTGTTACTAATATTTTTGCTTGTTTTGTGTAAATTTCAGTCTCTCCAACTCTGCTGTTTCAGAATAGTGACTTCCAAATTTTCTATAGAATAATAAAATATCAGAAAAATGTATTTAGCATCACTACTAATCAAGGAGAGGTAAGTAAAAACAAAATACCATTTTTCATCTATGAAATAGGCAAAGGTTAAAAAACAATAATGCTCAGAGTTAGAGCAAGTGCTATGGAAGGAAAGTACAATATACTCCAGAAGGGAATGTGAGTTAACACTGTATTTTGGAAAAGCAACTTACAATATGCATCAGGAACCTTGAAAATATTTCTGACTCTTTGATGTAGCCATCCCACATGTAAAATGCATTCCAGGAAATAATCAGAGAGATATGCAAAGGTGTATGTGTAGCAGAAACCTGGAAACAACTTCAATACCTATCAATAGGAGTGATTGGTTAAATAATTACTTCATGCACTAGAATAATTTACAGCTGTTAAAAATATGTCATAGCAAATTATCGCATTAGATGGAAAAATACAATGCTTTTAAAGCAAGATACTATAGTGCATTTATAAACATGAAAGAAAATGTATGAAAATGTTAACAATGCATATCTCTGGGAAATAGAAATAATGGCAACTTTTTTTTCTTTTTCATTTAATTTTCTAAATTGTCTACAAAGAGTATACACTGCATTTGTTAACAGGAAAAGGCACTGTATCTGTGAGCCTCATCCACATTGTTGGGCAGATACCTAGAATTGGAATTGCTGGGTGTATGTACATTAAGCTTCAGCAGATACTGTCAGTTTCCAAAAAAATATATAGTAAATATGGCATATTTTTCTTAATTACTGTTTTTTTTAGAAGTTTAACACAAAATTTACACTCCCACCAGCAGGGTATGTGGATGGCTATTGCTCCACACCCATGTCAGCACTTGGTATTATCGGGTTGCTCATTTCATTTTCATTTCATTTCCATTCTGGTGGGTGCATGGAAGTGGAGGTGTCACATAGCAGCACCAAGCAAACCTGGGCAAGAGGGGCTCCTGCTCTGTGCCTCACACTCACTCCAGAGAGCCTCACATTTCTTCCTAACACTGTCAAGGCCTCAGGGAACCATTTCTCTGTATTTCTGGCCCTCTGTCCTCAACAAAATGTAACTCTGGCCAATTATCATGAAGGTGTGTGGGTTGTGCCACAGCCAACATCAGAGGCTGGCACTGCTTTGAGAGCTGACAAGGACTAGAGTGGAGGAAGCACTTAGCAAGGGAAAATACAAATTAATTAACTTGTTAAATCCACTCTCTCCTGTGGCATGGATGCAATAGATTCTTGCATATTGGAGTGCCATTTCCCAATCATAGCAAGCACCATTTTCTTGCTTTTCTTCATGTTCTAATTCATGGTTCTGGAGGTAGTCACGAATCACAGCTGAAGAACACTTAGTCATGTTAGCCAACCAATGACCTTTTTCAATTTGCATCTGTGCAAGTCTACACCAGGGCTTCGCAATCTTCACATTATTGACATTTGGGGCCACATAAATCTTGCATGTGTCTGTCCTGTGTATTGTAGAATGTTTAGCAGAATCCCTGGCTTCTATGCACTTAGATGTCAACAGGACCACCATCCTTAATGTGACAATCAAAAATGTCTCCAAATGTTGCCAAATCTTTCTTGTGGGGCAAACTTGCCCCCAGTTGAGAATGACTGATCTAGACATAAAAAAACATGATCTGGGATACTGGTCCTTTCCAGAAACAACTAGGTGGACATTGAATGCTGAAATTGTAGATATTTAATTTATAAAAAATTTAATAAGATTTAATTATTTAAAAAAATTAAAATTTCTTGGCTTTAATTAAATAATTCTTATTTAGAATTTTGATAGTCAATACTTACAAATTTTAGCTTGACTTTTAATTTTAATACTTTTAAAACTTTTAAGAGAAATAAATTTTTGAAAACATACCAAAAAGTTATTTTAATTTTTCATTTTTACATTTGTTTTCATTTAAATTTTTGATAAAAATTAATAAAATTGCATATATCTTTAAGATATATTTTAATCCTTTAGATTATTATTAAATAAATTAAAATTATGTGAAAGTGTTGATTACAACATAGCGATTTTGCTAAAATGAGGCAAGAAGAGTAACTTATGGAATAAGTACATATCACTTATGAATTATTATTTATTTACTATTCACCCAAATACCACAGGCCCATTAACAGAACACACAGATGTGCAAATATTAATTCAATTCAGTCTTCTTTGATATTTTAATTACTTTGTCTTATAAAAACTGTAGCTTTATATTTGCAATGTTGTCATTATGAAGGTATATTTGTTAAAGCAAGAGGATAAAACTTTTAAATCAGTTTTCCTAGGTCGATGGATAGCATTTAAATACTTAGCTGTAATATTTAGCATTAGATTTTTTTTTTTTTTTTTGAGACGGAGTCTCGCTCTGTCGCCCAGGCTGGAGTGCAGTGGCGCAATCTCGGCTCACTGCAAGCTCCGCCTCCCGGGTTCACACCATTCTCCTGCCTCAGCCTCTCCAAGTAGCTGGGACTACAGGCGCCCGCCACCGCGCCCGGCTAATTTTTTTGTATTTTTAGTAGAGACGGGGTTTCACCGTGGTCTCGATCTCCTGACCTCGTGATCTGCCCGCCTCGGCCTCCCAAAGTGCTGGGATTACAAGCGTGAGCCACCGCGCCCGGCCTATTTAGCATTAGATTTAATTAAAATCTAATTTTAAAATCTAATCTAAAAATCTAATACTAAACAGATTAATAAATTAGATTTAAGATTTTGCGTTAGAGTAGTGTGTGGCCTACAATTCTCACTCCCACCCCAAGCCACATAATGGCGGGGACAGGCTCTTCTTGTGGTCTTAATTTGCATCTTTCTGATTACAAGTGAATTTGAACGCCTTTTTTGTTTACTGGTCACTTGGATTTCCTCTCTTGTGGCATGTCGGATGAAGACATTTACGTATTTTCCCATTATGTTTTCTGCCCTTCTAAAATGGATTTGTTGACTTTATGTACTCTGAATATGAACCCTGATAATGGTTTGGCTCTGAGTCCCCGCCCAAATCTCAACTTGAACTGTACTCCCATAATTCCCACGTGTTGTGGGAGGACCTAGTGGGAGATAATTGAATCATGGGGACAGTTTCCCCCATACTGTTCTCGTGGTAGTGAATAAGTCTCACGAGATCTGATGGTTCTATCAGGGGTTTCCGCTTTTGCATCTTCCTCATTTTCTCTTGCTACCACCATGTAAGAAGTGCCTTTCACCTCCCGCCATGATTCTGAGGCCTCCTCAGCCACATGGAACTGTAAGTCCAGTTGAACCTCTTTTTCTTCTCAGTCTCAGGTATGTCTTTATCAGCAGTGTGAAAACAAACTAATACAGTTAATTGTACCAGTAGAATGGGGTGCTGCTGAAAAGATACCTGAAAATGTGGAAGCGACCTTGGAACTGGGTAACAGGCAGAGGTTGGAACAGTTTGGAGGGCCCAGAAGAAGACAGAAAAATGTGGGAAATTGTGGAACTTCTAGAGACTTGTTGAATGTCTTTGCCCAAAATGCTGATAGTGATATGGACAATAAGGCCCAGGCTGAGGTGGTCTCAGATGGAGATGCGGAACTTCTTGGGAACTGGAGTAAAGATGACTCTTGTTTTGTTTTAGCAAAGAGACTGGTGGCATTTTGCCCCTGCCCTAGAGATTTGTGGAACTTTGAACTTGAGAGAGATGATTTAAGATGTCTGATGGAAGAAATTTCTAAGAAGCAAAGCATTCGAGATGTGACTTGGGTGTTGTTAAAGGCATTCAGTTCTATAAGGGAAGCAGAGAATAAAAGTGTGAAAAATGTGCAGTCTGACAATGTGATAAAAAAGAAAAACCTATTTTCTGAGGAGAAGTTCAAGCTGTGCTATAAAAATTTGTATAAGTAATAAGGAGCCAAATGTTAATCCACAAGACAATGGGGGAAATGTCTCCAGGGCATGTCAGAGGTCTTCACCGCAGCCCCTCCAATCACAGGCATGGAGGCCTAGGAGAATATGGTTTCGTGGGCTGGGCCCAGTGTCTGTGTGCTGTGTGCAGTCTAGGGACTTGGTGCCCTGCATCCTAGCCACTCCAGCTATGACTAAACGGGGCCAAGGTACACCTCAGGCTATTGCTTCAGAGAGTGGAAGCCTCAAGCCTTGGCAGTTTCCATGTGGTGTGGAGCCTGTGAGTGCACAGAAGTCAAGAATTGAGGTTTGGGAACTTCCACCTAGCTTTCAGAAGAGGTGTGGAAACGCCTGGATGCCCAGGCAAAAGTTTGCTGCAGGGGCGGGGCCCTCATCAAGAACCTCTGCTAGGGCAGTGCAGAAGGGAATTGTGGGGTTGGTGTCCCCACACAGAGTCCCTACTGGGACACTGCCTAGTGGAGCTGTGAGAAGAGGCCACTGTCCTACGGACCCCAGAATGGTAGATCCACTGACAGCCTGCACCATGAGCCTGGAAAAGACACTCAGGGCCAGCCCATGAAGGCATCCAGGAGTGGGGCTATACCCTGAAAAGCCTCACGGGCAGAGCTGCCCAAGACCATAGGAACCCACCTCTTACATCAGCGTGACCTGAATGTGAGACCTGGAGTCAAAGGGGATCACTTTGGAACTTTAAAATTTGACTGCACCCCTGGATTTTGGACTTCATGGGCCCTGTAAACCCTTTGTTTTGGCCAATTTCTCACATTTGGAATGACTGTATTTACCCAATACCTGTACCCCCATTGTATCTAGCAAGTAACTAGCTTGCTTTTGATTTTTCAGGCTCATCGGCAGAAGGGACTTGCCTTGTCTCAAATGAGACTTTGGACTGTGGACTTTTGGGTTAAGGCTGAAATGAGTTAAGACTTTGGGGGAGTGTTGGGAAGGCATGATTGGTCTTGAAATGTGAGAACATGAGATTTGGAGGGGCCAGGGGCAGAATGATATGGTTTGGTTCTGTGTACCCACTCAAATCTCATCTTGAATTGTACTCCCATAATTCCCACGTGTTGTGGGAGGGACAGAGTGGGAGATAATTGAATCATGGGGGTGGTTCCCTCATACTGTTCTTGTGGTAGTAAGTCTCACGAGGTCTGATGGTTTTATCAGGGGTTTATGCTTTTGCATCCCTCTCATTTTCTCTTTCCACTGTGGTGTAAGAAGTGCCTTTTGCCTCCTGCCATGATTCTGGCCTCCCCAAGCCACTTGGCTATGTATTTATCAGCAGTATGAAAACGGACTAATACAAGCCCTTTCTTGATTTATGTCTCGCACACACAGCCCACCGCACTCTGTGACCTGAATTTTCTTCTCTGAACAGTGTATTTTGAAGAACCGATGCTCTCAATTTTAATGTAGTCCTGTGTATTAATCCTTCCCTTCATTTTTAGTGTTTTTTTTGGGGTTCTGCCTAAGAAATATTTTCCTCACTTCAAGGTCAGAAAGATATTCTCATGTGTCATCTTTTATAAGTTTCATTGCTTTCCTTTCTCTCATGATTCTGTGATCCACCTGGAATAGATTTTGGGGTATGGTGTGCAGTAAGGCATAGAGCTTCATTTTTTTTACATAAAGCAACCCAAAATATTTTACAGATAAATTATTAGAATTAATAGGGGAATATGGTGAAGTTGCCAAGAGCAATATACAAAGGAACATATTTCTATGTTCCAACATTAGAAAAATTGTTTTTATAGATACCATTAATAATATCAAAAACATCAAATATCTAGGAGTACATCTAATGAAAGTTAAGAAGACTCTTACATAGAAAACTATGTAACATGACTGAGAGAAATGAAAGAAGCCTACATAGATGGGAGAGGGGGGCTGTACCACAGTTATGGAGGCTGACTGAGGGTCTCCTTGCTTCTTCCTTCCAAACCACCTCTCCACTGTGGTATAGATTTCATTCCCCAGAGACCTCAGTGGGGGCTGTTCCCCTTCCCTGGTCTTCCCTCCATTCCCCTCCAATCTACCCTGTTTTCTTTTCTATTCTCTTTAGCCCTTCCCATTGTGAGATGGTAATGTTGGTCAAAAGGAGTGCTGGTCACCAAGGCTACTTAGGAAAAGGGTCATAAGTGCTTTTAGGAAGCAGGGAGTGTGCAGGACCAAGGAAGCAGTCGGGGTAAGACAACAGGAAATAAATAGCAGGGCTGGTGGTAAACTCCTCGAGAGCATATGCCTACACTAAATTTGAAAAAAAAAATTTTTTTAAAGCCATTTTGATCAAACAAATATTTGTAGACTAGACTGAGCCCACAAGCTGCTGGGTCTTAAAAATCTCTCCAGGTGAGTCTAATGAGCTAATCTGAGAGACACACAAGACCAGTAGAAGGGCTGTGTATTAGTCAGGGTCCCCAAAGAAATAGAACCAATAAGGTGCATGTGTGTGCACAAGTGTGTGTGTGTGTGTACACAGGCATGTGTGTAAAATAAGGAACTGACTCACATGATTATGGAGGCTGCCAAGCCCCAAGATCTGCAGAGCAAGTCAGCAAGCCAGAGTCCCAGGACAGCCGATGGTGTAGTTTCAGTCCAAATGCCAGCAGGTTCAAAAACACAGAAGAGCCAAGGTTTCTATTTGAGTCCAAAGTCAAGAAAAAACTGAAGTCCCGGTTTGAAGGCAGCCAGGCAAGGGGGATTGTCTCTTCCATGGGAGAAGGGTCAGCTTCTTTCTTTTGTGCAGGCCTTCAACTGATCGGATGGGGCTCACCCACATTAGTGAGGGCAGTCTGCTTGACTCAGTTTACTGATTTAAATGCTAATCTCATCCAAAAACACCCTCACGAAAACATCCAAAATAATGTTTGACCAAATGTCTGGGCACCCTGTGGCCCAGCCAAGTTGACACAAAAAATTAACTACCACAAGCTGTTTTTAACCAGCCTTACCCATCAGACTCTCCTCAAGAACATTCTCAAAATGGAGTCTCTGTTCCAACACTGGAGTATCTGACTGGTCAGAAATGGGGTGGGGCCTACAGAAGTGTGTTTTGCTTTCAAGTTAAAGGCTCAGCATAAACTGGGATGGGAGGCAGGAGTCAAATCTATATTTATAAATGGGCTGATGTCTGCACAGCACTTCCTAAAGCTGAGGAGCAGAAGCCAGGGGACTCTCCACTAACAGCTTACCCCTGGAATGAACTGGGAATGGAAAACCCAAAGACAGATGATCGGAGCCACAGTTTACAGAACTGAGGACAGAACAGAGTTGGGAAGTGGGCCACAGAGGGACTGCTTTTGGGAGGGCGGAGCTGTGGGCCAAGAAGGTGGACCCTAACCAGACAGGACATGGCCATGCTTGGGATGGGGAAGGCCCAAGACAGAAAAGCAGAAAAGGAAGGAGATGAGCTAATTCAAGACACAGGGACATCGATAGCAAAGTAGGAGGCCTCAAATGAGAGACTGCCAGGCCCTGAAGAGACTGACTTTTTAACTAGCCAATGGGGCTGGTTTATGAGAGGGGATAGGAGCCAGTTAAGGCTTATTTGGGCACCTCATTGTTTGGTTTGGCTTTCGTTTGTTTAGACCAGAGGCAGCTCACATGTCGGTGAGCCCATTGGCTATTTCTCATTGCTGTGTCCTGACCTGGGACTCTTAGAAACCCCTTTGATGAAACATCGTTCCTACAGGTGCCTGGGCACCCAGGGGCTTCTGCTGAGAAGATGCTCCCCCTGCCCCACTTCCTTCTGACACTGAAGCTTCCAGAAGTGAGTTATTTCTACCCCATTTTCCTCTACAGAAAACTCTCACTGACTTCTCAGCTCCTCGGCAGCTTTTCCCAGATAGGTGTTGTCTTCGTCTACTCACCCTGCCATGACACATTACCACAGACGGGGGCTTAAACAACAGAGATTTACTTCTCACAGTTCTGCAGGCTGGGAATTCCAACAGCAAGGTGCTGGAAGGGTAGGTTTCATTTCCAGGCATCTTCTCTTGGCTTGCAGCCGGCCACCCTCTTGTGTGCAGTGGAGAGAGAGATCTCGATCTCCTCCTCTTCTTGTAAGACACTAATTCCATCATGAGAGCCCACCCTCATGGCCTCATGTAACCTAATTACCCCTCCGCTATTGTCTGCTTGTGTCACACAACGTTTGCATGTTGAAACTTGATCACATATGTGATAGTTCTGAGAGGCAGGGCCTTCAGGACGTGATGAAGTTATGAGAGTGAAGCCCTCACGGTGGGGATTAGGCCCCTGATAGAAGCACTGGAGGCAGTGAGTTCATCTCATTCCATCTCTTCTGCCACATGAGGACGCAGTGTTCATCCGCTCCTGAGGATGCAGCAACAAAGTGTCACCTTGGAAGCAGAGAGCAGCCCTTACCAGGTGTTGAACCTGCCGGCACCTTGATCTTGGGCTTCCCAGCCTCCAGAACTGTGAGAAATACATTTCTGTTCTATATCAATTATCCAATCAGGGCCAGGCACGGTGGCTCATGCCTGTAAGTCCAGCACTTTGGGAGGCCGAGGTGGGTGGATCACTTGAGATCAGGAACACAAGACCAGCCTGGCCATCATAGTGAAACCCCGTCTCTACTAAAAATACAAAAATTAAAATTAGCCCAGCACGGTGGTGGGTGCCTGTAATCCCAGCTACTCAGGAGGCTGAGACAGGAGAATTGCTTGAACTCAGGAGACTGAGGTTGAAGTGAGCCGAGATCATGCCACTGCACTCCAGCCTGGGCGACAGAGCAAGACTCTGTCTCAAAAAAAAAAAAAATAATAAAAAAAATAAAAAAAATTACCCAACCAGGTATTTCATCATAGGAATACAAGTGGACTGAGATGCTCCTAAAGGACTCATCTCCAAATACTGTCACCTTGGAGATTAGGGCTTCAACTATGAATTTTGAGTGGACACAACTCAGTCCATAGCTGGCATCCTACTGGCCTCAGGATTTTTACCACCTTTCCTCTCCCCAAACCATTACTAATGTACTTTTAAAATTTAAGTGGGTCACCTTAGCTCACCTTTTAACTCAACTTTATTTTAAAGGAAGATTTAATCACTGTAATACAGAGAAAACCCCAGCTCATTTGTGTGTATAGTTGGGAAAGGCAAAATTTATTCTACCACTTTCTCTGAGAGGATTGGATCCCAAGAATCAGAGTAATTAATACTAGCTACAGTAACAGTAAGTACAAAATCTGAGTGGCTTCAGGCCCTAAAGCAGGGGTCAGCAAACTGCAGCCCATAGGCCAGATCTGGCCCATTGCCTGGTTTTTGCAAAGGGTCTTTCTCTGGGGCATAGCCGCACCCATTCATTTATGTGCTGTTTCTGGCTGCTTTTGCGCTGACAGCAGAGTTCACTGGTTGGAAGAACAATGACCGCCAAGTGACTGCGGACCGCCAAGCCTCAAGTGTTAACTCTTGGGTCCTTTTCAGGAAAAGCTTGCTGAGCAAGCTCAAAAGTTTACTTCTCACTCCTGTCACAGTCCTGCTGCATTCAGCAGACAGCCTTTACACGACATGTGAAGAGACTTGTGTTGGGACTTGGATTGCATCTGCCCAGGAGCAGATCCTGAATGACCCCAGGAAGCCCCATTAGGAGAGTGGGAAAGTGAAACAGGGAAAAGAAGCAAATGGAGGAAGTGTTCATGAGTGTCATCGCTGTGGGCACTTGCAGCTCCTTCCTGCTGGGGACCTGGGCCGCCGTGTAGGACACATGTCAGAGTCATCCCACTCGAGGGCAGTGGGAGTGGGGGTATTTATCCACCACTGGCTGAGGGGCTTGCACTCCCCAGCACTCTGGCCCATGCCACAGGCAGCTGGAGCCCGACCCTGCTGAATGAAAGCTCCCGGGCTGGGAGTTACGTTTCTTGGAGTAAGAAGCGGTGAGTCCAGGAAAGGGATCCCAAAGGCACACCAGCGGGCACCCACAGGGCATGCTGTCTGGTGCCATGGACCCTCAAGGCCTCCGTGGAGTCCTCCCCTTCCTCCTGTCCATTCGTCAGCTGACCAGCCAAGAGCAAGAGAACAGCCTTCACTCCCAGGACCGGAAGGGACTCACTTTCCTCCACTCCCTTTCCATCCATGGCAACCGCTACCTGCAAGGAGGCCGGGGAATGCAGTCAGCTTGCCCAGGAAGAGGAAATAGACTCATGAACTTCTAGCCGGTCTCTGCCTTAGTAACTTTTACTTAAAATTTAGTTTCAAGAAGCTGCGAGGGTGATCCCCAAAGCCTGTATTTCTGGATTTGTCAAGTAACTTAGCGGTGGAAAAGCATTCCTTACTTGGCGGCCATATCACACCTTCCAAATGCCTCTGCACAGGCTTTGAGATATTTTCAACTCATTCTCTATACAAGGGCAGATTGTTTAAAGATACCTGGTTATGGCTGAGCGAGGTAGAGAACTCACGGGAATCCAGCTTCCCTGGCTCTGGCACACTCCTGGACGAGGCCCCTGGCACCTAACTCTCCACGCATTTCAAACCCAGGAGGTCTTTAGGCCTGCCTTTGTGGTAATACTGAGACAAGAGGGCATCAATGGGGTGTCTGCTTTGTGCCAGGCACGTTGCTACATCATCTTGAGGTATCCATAACACTACAAACAGGCTCAGGGATGAAAAGTATCAACTAGTGGTTATTATGTGCTTATACATTAACTCATTTACTCCTCAGTCAAAATTCTTAGGCTCCTTGTCCTTCAGTTTTCTCATGTGTAAGATGGAGGTGAGAATAGCTGTCACTAATATCCATTCTTCCTGTCCTCCTTTGTATTATAATAGCCCATCTACTACCATCACCAATTTTTAGCTGCACACATAATTGCCTGGGATAATGCCAACCTTTCCCAGGCTTTCTTGAGATATGTGACTAAGTTCTAGACAATGAGACGTAAATAGAAATGTCCTATGCAACTTCTAAAGAGTGATCCAAAGGAGCAAGCCTGAATTTCTTCAACTATTCCTTCTTCCTACTGGCTGAAATATGGATGTGATGACTGGTTCTTGGGCAGCCATCTTGTACTATGAGGAAGACAATAGATATTGAGAAAGGATGAGGAAAAGGACACAATCAAACCACATACCAGCCTATGGCTCTCCCCTTTGGACATCATTCACCTGTCAGGGAAATTGATCACTATCTAATTTAAGCCTCTGATGCTTGATCAGCCACATTGGTATGATCTGGGAATTTGTTAGAAATGCAGAATATTGACCCCCACCCCAGACCTGCTGAATCAGATTCTGTATTTTAACAAGATCCACAAGTGACTTGTGTACAAAATAAAATCTGAGAGGCACTGGTTCCAGCTACTGTTATCTGAGAGAGGCCTGTCACTCAACAGTTGAACTCAGTCCTAACTAACGTCCCACTGCACAGCACTGCTGGGAGGATTAAATGAGTCGTGAAGTCAAAGCACCTAGCACAAGGCTCTGCCCAGCATGGGGAGTGAGAGTTTGTGGGTTAAATTGCCTTGGGGGTGGGTCTGTGATGGAGCACAGGTTTATGGCAACATTGCCATCTGCCCTATGGGCCCAAGGACATCCCCTAACTGTGTGAAACCTTGGAGACAGAGCAGAAGGGGTGCAGTATTTGTTGAATACCAACTTCAGAGGTTTTGTAGAAGCCATTAATTAGGGACCAGGGGAGGGAGAGGTCCTGGGATGGGCCTTCCAGAGCCAGCTGCACAGCTTTGACCCCAAATGGTGTAGACCTAGGGAGCAGGAGGGGAGGGAGGTCTTAGACCATTGAGCAGGGGTGGCATGTGAGGGACACAAAACGCCCTCTTCATACTGCCTGCGAGCATGAGAACAGCCACATGCTGGCCTGTCATTCTCGCACCCAGGCTGTGGAGGGAGAAAACTTCTGGCTGGGGAATGGCTCTGCTGCTGTACTTATCCCAATTTTCCAGCCAGCCAGGCTTTATCTCTCCTGTGATATGATTGATGGAGCTCTCCGCAGAGCCTCTCATTATGGTCTGAAGGACACGGTGGCCTACTTTTCGTGCAGGGATGCAGGGAGCCCAGTCATGCGGGACTGTGGCCTACTGTGTGGGGTGTTTTGGAGACAGATGGGACTTTTCTGACCAGGAGGTCATGGGGTGGTTCTGAGGCAAGGGCTCCTGTAAAAATACCTGTGCTCGGCTGAAGCAGAAGGTTCCTAGAATGGAAGGAGCAAGAACTGACGTGGGCTCCACGTCCCTTGCATGCTGTGGCAGGCCTGCCCTGATCCTGCCCTACTGTCTGCTGTCCACCACTTGTCTGGTGGCTGGAGCATGCCACACCCTGACAGCCCAGGAGGGCTTGGTGGGTATCCCTGCCAGGAGAGTCCACTTGAGTGGCTACAGCCACCTGGCAAAGCCTTCCCTTTAGCTGTCACAGCAAAACAGAAAAGGCCAGGGTTGAGTGAGAAGACCTGGCACCAACACTCACTGTGTGATCTTAGGAAAATGACTCATCCCCCTTGAGCCTCAGTTTCCCCAGGTGTAAAGTGGAGACAACATCGTCTTTGCCCTCCACACACCCCTAGGGCTGGCTGGAACTCAGAGATGACTCTGCCTCCTCCAGTCTGTGTTCTCCCTCCCATTCATGGGACTCTTCAGATGCCACCTGTGTACTGTGGCATTTACGTTGGTCAGGTTAGGTCAGGCTTGCCACAGTAACAAATTATCCTTGAAATCTGAGCTGGCTTCTTTCTTGCTAACACAGACTCTAGTGAGGGTCTGGGGACTCCCAGGGCAGCCACCTGCCCCATGGTGACTCAGCAATCCAGGTGCTTGAGTCCAGGCTGCCTCCTCTTCAACCTGGGGCTTCAGTCACCACAGCTGGGAAGGAGAGAGTGGGAGGGCTGCACGCTGACCCATAGATGCTTTATCCAGCAGTCCCAGGCAGCACTTCTGCTCACGGCCCATTGGCTAGAACCTTCCTGTGGCTTTGCCTTTCTTCGGGGAGGCAGGGCAACGCGGAGAGCACACCGTTACCCAGTAAGCAGCAAACATCTTGCCAAAGAATCTCTTTCCATCTTAACCTCTGCCTTTGTTTTCTCAGTGTCATGGGCCACTCAAAAACCTGCAGAGGAGCTCCAGGTAAAAATGGCACCATCCCGGGGCCACGTCCAGCTCAGAGGAAGAGTTGGCTGTGTCAGTACAAGTCAGATCTCTTCAAGTGTGGGGAGAATTTAATCACAAATCAAAGGTCCCACCAGGCCAGTGACCAAGTTCAGAGCCCAGGCCCACAAGCCCTAGACTTTGAAACAGAGTAGGGAGGGACCAGCCATCCGGAGGATGGACCTGCTGCCTGTAGTCGCCAAGTTTGGAGTAAGTCCCCAAGAGTCCCTCTTTCGTGAAATCCCCTTAATTCTATCCAGTTACAAACAAAAGGAGATTCTGTTTCTCCAGAGCCACCGATCCCTTAAGTGGCTTTCCCTGTTACTTGGGTTCTTATTAAGGTTACTTGGGACTGAGTCACGCGTCCTTGAGTGACAGTTCAACTTGAAGGCAATGTGTTGCAGAGCTGCTGCCCCAGGTGCCATCGCCAAGTGCTTTGCTTGTAGTAATCTCTTTTTAAATTACTATTTTTTGCTTAAGCCCATTGTTGCCATGTAGGTGACTCTGACGTTTTAGCTAAATGTCTTCTTGGGAGACGTCATCCTGTCTTTTAAAGCAGTAATTCTTTCAGAGGGATTTTACTCAGGGGCAGAGATGGTGAGGTGGGGGGACTGCAGAGGCTTGGGCTGGAGCCTTTCCCAGGCAAGCAGTGCCAGCAGCCCAAGCCGTTCCCTGGCCCTGAGGGGGCCACTTGTGCCTGAGGAGGAGAAGACAGAGCAGGGGACCAAGATCCATTCTCTCCTCTCCTAAGAGTCCTAGACACTCAGGGGACCTGTCTTGTCTGGGTTCCCCAGAAACAGACTCTGAGACAAGGACTCAAAAACAAGTAGCTAATCTAGAAGGTGATGCCCAAAAACTCTACCAGGTGTGGGGAGACAGGGAAGGGAAGGGCAGGGCGCTGTTTTCAAGCCCATCCGGGCGGCCAGCACCTGGAATTTCCTCCTCCTCCCTGGGGAACTCCTGGAGGTGGAGTAAAACCCTCTCGTCAGTTACCCCAGCCAAGAGATGTGGTGGTAAGGATTTATCCACACTTCTCCTCTCCTGCTTCTCCCCTCCTGTCAACTGGCTCTGTGCATTCTGGGCAGGGAGGAGCACTCCTGGGCAGCATGTCCCAGTGTTTGCGGCACAGTCTTGAGTGCAGAGGTGGATGTCCATGAGCTCTGAGCCAAATTTGATCCATCAACAGATTCCACGGCCCTGGCCACATGGTGGGTTCCTGTGCAGCCAGGTGACCTGAAGCAGGTCACTGGGTAAGGCTGAAAAGGCAGCTAGTTTGGGTGCCTAGAGGACAGCCCACTTGTGGACTGACTTGCTGAGCTGGAGGGGCTGCTTTTCAATGAAGTCACATTGTTATGCAGCAATTTTGTCTTTGAATATTTCTTCCTGGGCAGAGGGCACAACAACTGTGGTGTATTTTTCAGGGCTGCAGGTGCAGGTGTTTGCATGGTTGGATAGCAAACCAAAACGAAATCTCCCCTGGCCAAGGAGTTGGAAACAGACAAGCAACCACATCCTTATGGACTGTGTGGTGCTCCCATGACCTGCAACATGGGTGCCCGTCCACCCAGCCCTCGGCAGCACAGCCCACCTTGGCCTGTGTCTGTGACACAGCAGAAAACACTTAATCCCAGGCTCGGGACAGCACTTGGTGCTGCTGGTGGAACTACTCTTGCAGAGGGAACCAGCCTTTGTTCCAACCCTGAGATCATTCCGCTGTCTCCTCGTCTGGAACTTCTGTGGCTCCAGGTTTCTTTATGCCCATTGTATTTAGAAGCATCCCTTTTCCTGGCCTCTTCAGGGTGACAGCTGTGTTGAGACAGACACACACACACACACACACACACAGCACAGCCATTCCCTGATCAGGTGATGATGCACCACCCATCCCTCTCTCTGTTTGCGCTGCCTTTGCTGTGGAGCCCAGGGTCCTCTGCTGGGCCCTGAGAGGTGGGCAGGGGTCTTGGCGTTTCCCTGGAGACTCACCATGTGGCGGTGGGCAGCATTTGGTCGGCTCCTCACAGGGCCTCTGCTCTGCTGCAGAAGGTGAGGACGCTGGGGGCCCTGGTGTGGCCTTACTCTGGGGCATGCTTCTAGGGTGCAGCAGGGTGGGTGGGGGCATGCATTCCTGGCCATCACTCTAAGGCCTTTAATGTAGGTTTCTCAAAGTCCCTTCGGAGAAAGCCTTCTGGGGTTGGATCTGGGGCTGGGTGAAAAGGGTCTTAGACTCATGAAGAGCTGTGTGCATTTGATCTGTTCAGCGGTTCCAGAAGTTTGCCAGACACGAAAGGCTGGGCGAGCCTGGTGATTAGATCCCGGTTTCGCCGCCAAGGAGAGATTTTTGTCTTGTTTTTTGTTTGTTTCAGATTTTGTCTTCCCCCGCCCCCACCCCACTGTTTAGCTCTCTTTCTTTCTCTCTCGTCTCTGTGCATCAGCATGTCTCTCTTTGTATGTCTCTGCATCTCTGCGTGTCTCTACTTATCTCTTTGTCTCTGTCTTTAAATGTCTCTGCCTCAGTATCTCTAAGCCTCTGTCTCTATTTCTCTCCTCCTCTCTCTGATCCTATCTCTCTGTGTCTATCAATGTCTCTCTCTGTCTCTCCCTTTCTGTCTCCCTCTCTAGCTGTTTCCTCTGTCTCTGCCTCTTTCTGGCCCAGTCCAGAGCCCTTGGCATGAGGACATGGGTGAGTCAGGGCTGGCTGCAACTGGACACCTCAGGGAGACCAGCCAGGCCTGGTCCCTCTAAAGGGGAGCGATGTGTTTACTTTCGGGGTTGTCGGTGGGGGGCGGGTAGAAATCTGGCGGGACATTCTGTCCCGGCCCCTTCTGGGGACTTTACTCTCAGTTGTCCCACCTCTACCCTTACCCCTACCAGAGGGCTGTTCCTGGGCAAAGCAGAGCAGCTTCAACGTCAGGCACAGGACATGCCAGTTTTGAGAGACGTTTAGGATTTATGTGCAACCAATGAATAAGGCAAGTATTACATGGGACATTTGACTAGTTTATCTTGATCACTAAGTGTCTAGGTGGTCACAAGACAACCTGACAGACGTTACCGGGAGAACTTGATATTTGGAGGTCACTTATATTCGAGCAAGGGTAGCATTCATGTTCACCTGAGCATTTGAGGGGCATGGGGACTGGTGTGCCCAGAGCCTGGAGGGCCCCCACGTGGCAGCCAAGGGAGGCTAAGGACCCAGGTCAGTTTCCACTGTTCCTGGTTCTCTGCTGTTTCACAGCACTGGCTCCTCCTGGTCAGGGCAGACCTCTGCTGTCATAGCCTGAGCACCAAGTTGTGGCCCAGGAGAGGATCCAGGGCTCTCCTGCCATCTGGCCCTGCTCCTAGGTGATCACAAAAGTAATGACAGCAGAGGGGATGGGGCACATCCCGGGGACGGCGTGGGGGCTGATCCTCCCAGCCCAGGGCTCAGCAACCACAAAGGGCTGGGTAAAAACAAGCATGCGGTGTATCGTCGGGTGTGAGGCGGAGGAAATGACCATCTGTGGCCTGTGAAACTCAGATGGGCAAAGAGAACCCATGAAAGGCACCTGAGTGGTGGGCGACATGAGCAAATAATGTCTTTGTAGAAAGGCAAACCTGGCAGCTCTGCACTGGGTGGATAGAATTAGAGGCATGACAGGCCCTGGAAAAGAGGCTGATCTATGAAATGCAGCCTCCAAGTGCAGATCTGATCTGAGAGGATCCACAACTCCATGACCCTGCAGCTTGGTAGTGTGTGCACATGTGTGTGTGCATGTGCATGTGTGTGCATGTGTGTACATGTGTGTGTGCATGCATGTGTGTGTTTGTATGTGTGCATGTGTGTACATGTGTGTGTGCATGCATGTGTGTGCATGTGTTTGTGTGTGTGCATGCATGTGCGCTTGTGTGTTTTGACTTGTGTCTTCCACTAAACTTCCATCTTTGACCACTCACCTTCCCTCCTTGCTCCTTCCTGCAAATCCACTCCTGGGAGACCCTGAAGAAAGGTTGGGCAAATAACATGGAGCTAAATCTTTCAAAGCTGGGGGAGGGAATGGGGTCAGAAGACTGGGACCAATCAACCTTCTTTCCCCCACCCATGAAAGTGACCAATTAAGAGATTCAGCAAATCCCACAGGTGCTTGTTCATGCATCAGCCATATTCACGACAGCCCATAAACTCCTCAATTGTTCACACCAGCTATGGTACATCCACACACCGGACTGCCGCTGGCGATGAAAAGGCGCTGTTTTCATTGCAGTTGAGGACCCTGCCGGACTCTATTCCTGCGCGGTTCTGCAACCGGCTAAAGGCTCCTGGCGATAGAATGCACATCAGTGGTCGCCTCGGGGGAGGCCAGGACTTGGGGGAACCTGAGAGAGTTTTCTGGGATGATGGAATATTCTGTATCTTGACGGTGTGGTGTTTACACAGGTGACAACATCTGTCAGAAATCAGTGGGTTGAGGCTTTAATATCTACCTTATTGTATGTAAATTCTAACTCAAGAAAATAAAATAGGCTGCCAATTCAGAAAAAGAAAGAAAAAAGAGGGAGCAGGAGGCATAGGATGTGGCCTGACTTCTCGAGGGTCCCTTGGGGTAAATACAGACACCCACCAGACCCACATCAGGCCTAGCAAACGCGGAGCTGCTGCCTGAAGGGGTGGGCTCCTTACCTTGAGCCCCTGCGTGCCTCACTGGCTCACCCCGTCCAGCCCTGCTGTGGGCTCCACGGACAGAGCTTCCCAGGTGTTAAGAGAGGCATGCATCCCGATTTTCATGTGCAACCTCTGTTTTTTTTTTTTTTTTTTTGAGACGGCGTCTTGCTCTGTCACCCAGGCTGGAGTGCAGTGGCGCGATCTCAGCTCACTGCAAGCTCCGCCTCCCGGGTTCACGCCATTCTCCTGCCTCAGCCTCTCCGAGTAGCTGGGACTACAGGTGCCCGCCACCACGCCTGGCTAATTTTTTTGTATTTTTAGTAGAAACGGAGTTTCGCCGTGGTCTCGATCTCCTGACCTCGTGATCCGCCCGCCTCGGCCTCCCAAAGTGCTGGGATTACAAGCGTGAGCCACCGCGCCTGGCCGCAATCTCTGTTTTTTAATATTGGCTGCTAACACCTAAATTTCAAAACATGAAGTGGTCCTCAAAGACCACATCAGGCCCTCTTGCCACTTTACCCCCTTATCCTTAAAAGTTTTGTCCTCAAGAGTGTTTCAGATGGCCTCAGAGCTGCTGGAGGTTCCCTGGTGTTTTGAGCACATCACAAATTCCTGATGTTCTTTGATTCAAGTGACCAACTGAACAGGCTGGGGCCAAGTCAGGAAGAGGCCATCTTCCGCCAAGCTGAGAGGAATGGGTGCAGTGGGGTAGGAAGGGGTCCTGTGGGAGAGAATACAAGAAGGAACGTCCTCCCTGAGATGAAAGGTTTACTGGTGTGATTCTTGTGCTGCAGGTTGGGAGAAGGGACCAAGGCTCAGGTTCGACTGGATGTCAGTCTCCCAGTGGGTCACCCTGGGTTTGGATCTGTGTCCCCACTCAAATCTCATGTCCAGTTGTAATCCCCAGTGTTGGAGGAGGGGCCTGGTGGGAGGTGATTGGATCATGGGGGTGGATCCTTCATGAACGGGTTGACCCCATCCCCTCTGGTGCCGTTCTCCTGACAGAGTTCTCACGAGACCTGGTTACGTGTGTAGCACCTCCTCCTTCTCTCTGCCTGCTGCTCCCACTATGGAAGAAGTGCCTGCTTCCCCTTCGCCTTCCACCATGATTGTAAGTTTCCTGAGGCCTCCCCAGAAGTCAAGCAAATGCCAGCATCATGCTTCATGTACAGCCTGTGGAACTGTGAGCCAATTAAACCTCTTTTCTTTATAAATTACCCATACTCAGGCCAGGCACAGTGGCTTGTGCTAGTAATCCCAGCACTTTGGGAGGCTGAGGTGGGTGGATCACTTGAGCCCAGGAGTTTGAGACCAACCTGGCCAACATGGTGAAACCCTATCTCTACTAAAATTAGCTAGGCATGGTGGCATGTACCTGTAATCCCAGCTACTGGGAAGGCTGAGGCATGAGAATTACTTGAACCAGGAAGGCAGAGATTGCAGTGAGCCAGGATCACACGACCGCATTCCAGCCTGAGTGACAGAGTGAGGCTCTGTCTTGAAAACAATAAAAAAAAATAAAAAATTACCCATACTCAGGTGTTTCTTTACAGCAGTGTGAGAACAGACTAATCCACACCCCATGAGGAAAGCTGGGGTGTGTGAGGAAAGCTGGGGTGTGTGAGGAAAGCTGGCCCCACTGGGGGGCTCTCTGCAGAGTCGTGACATCCTGCCTTTCTCTCTGGGATACCCCAACGTCCTTCCACAGCCTCAGGGCCCAGGGCCCCCATCTACCTGAGCCAGGGCTACAGGTCTCCCTTCTTCCCTCCTCAGCCCCGAGGACTCCACTCCCAGCTCCATCAGGAGCTCATAGTGGTGACTCCCTCCCACAGGCTTTTGTCTTTAAAATGAGTATCACAGCAGCTATGGGGACTAAAGGAGGCAATGTCTGAAAAAGCAGTGATGGTTGTCAGCAGTGGAGTCTTCTGGAATCTCTAAGCCATCTGGTGATGGAAATGTCACTGTGGGTAGGACAGAGGAGGGGCTTTCCCCATGGCCTGGGCGCCACCAGAGTCTTTCACATCGCCATGGTCCCAGGGTCTCTGATGGGTAAGCACGGTGGTGACAGTGCAGGTTCTGGAGAGAAGAGAGAGCCAGCCTGGGTTCAGATCCCATCTCTAGGAACTTACGTACTATGAGGCCCTACATAAATTATTTAATCCCTCTGAGCCTCAACTTTCTCTTCTCTAAAATGGGAAAACAACAGTACCTGCCTCATAGGGCTGTTGTGAGGATTAAATGAGTTAATACATGTAAAACACTCACAGCCCTAGCCCATAAATGCTTGCAAAATAGGCCTTTCCTGGCTGGGAAAACAACTTAAGGCCAATTATAGATGGATGTTGATGAAAGACTGTCTTTCCTGTAAGTAAAAAGGTTGAGACTCATTCTCAATTGGAGTCACCACAGGGTAATTATGTGGAGGTAAAACAGCATGGGCCATGTCCTCCAAGAGAATGCAGGGTGCAAATCCCAGCCTAACTATACACCATCCTTGGCCAATGAGGGTGCGGTTCTAGCTCTTCACTCCCTCCCTAGTCGCAGGATCAGAGTTTGCAGTTGCCACTCTGTGGGCTGGTGTGCCCCCCGCTCCACCCCTGTCTCTGGGCTCAACCATAGGACTTGCCTTGGCCAACAGGATGTTAACAGACGTGATGCATGCAGAGGCCTGGGATGTGTGTGCAGATGGGCTCCATCTCTTGCACAGCTGCCCTCACCATGAGAAGAATGTGTCCCGCATTCCCTTGCTGCTGGCCCCGGTATGATGACCCTATACAGAGCCCTTTCATCAACCATCTTTGTTATTTCCCACCACAGTCCTAGGAGAGGATCTTGTCATCCTATTGCAGATAAAGAAACTGAGGTCCCACTGGGGTCACAGGACTTTTACCCTGATCACACTAGTGGTTGGTGGCAAGACCAGAAGCCTGTGTCCCTCTGACTTCACCACCTTTGGTCTGAGCCGAGCTTCTCCCACAGCAGGACTTTCTTACAAACCCATATCCCCTCCACTAGGCAGAAGAGGTTCCTGGTCAGCATTAAGAAACAGCACATGGGGTGCCCACATTTTCCTGCTCAGGTAGACTGAGGAACTGAGCCAGACTCACAAAGAAGACATTTGCCCCCTGAATCTAGTTAAGTGGTTTCTGTCCGGAGGGCAGTGAGCAGCTCCTGATTGTCAAGGGGAGGTTTAAAGTTGACACTTGAAGGAAGATAATTTCATCAGAAAAGGCTGCAGCCTTTATAGGTGATGCCCTGGGAGCCCTCGGATCTCTAGAGAGGACTGATGGTTGCTTGTTTGCTGGCGGATATGGAGAGAGGGAGGCGCGAAGAGGAAAATGGAGCCGGGGTGGTCTCCAGAGGCCCAGAGTCAAATTCTTTACCAGCCAGCCAGCTTGTCCCAAGTGCCTAGGAGCCAACCACGTCACAGCCTCTGGGGTTGACAGTGGCCGGGAATAGTGGATGTGATTCAGATAGGAGTAGGGACAGTGGGGAAACTGAGGCAGAAGGTGGCTGAGAACTGGCCCCATACATACTCTCGTTGAGGAGGGTAGAAAGGTTGCAACTGCCTCAAGGGAAAAATTTCTCACGTGAAAGTTGTTTTTCACATGACCATTCCCTGAGACCCTCATGTGCCACTAAGCCTTCGTCCTATTCCCTTCTCTTTATGACCCTAGCAGGAGGAACTGCAACTCCTGTTTTACTGATGGAGAAACAGAGGCTCAATGAGATGAAGGCCTTGAGCAAAGTCACCTCACTGAGAATCATGTCTGGGCATGTGTGACTTCAGAGCCATGCTCTGGGTAATAAGTTTGACCCCAAGCTGTGCGATATGGTTAGGCTTTGTTTCCCCACCCACATCTCATCTTGAATTGTAATCCCCACAATCCCCATGTGTCGAGGGAGAGACCAGGTGGAGGTAATTGAATCATGGGGGTGGTTTCCTCCAGGCTGTTCTCGTGACAGTGAGTTCTCACGAGATCTGATGGTTTCATAAAGGGCTCTTCCCCCCCTTCACTCAGCACTTCTTCCTGCTGCCTTGTGATGAAGGAGCCTTGCTTCCCCTTCGCCTTCTGCCGTGATTGTAAGTTTCCTGAGGCCTCCTGAGTCATGCTGAACTGTGACTCAGTTAAACCTCTTCCTTTATATATTACTCAGTCTCAGGCAGTTCTTTATAGAAGTATGAAAACAGACTAATACACTGTGTCTACCCTGTGTATAGGCATGGAACATGGGTAGGCCTAGTCTGCCTTTGGTTGGAATGTGTTCATTAAAATGACTCATTAATACAATGATACCTAATTTACTTAGCCTCAGAGTATGTGGTATTCTTCAAGTCAATTTGCTAGAGCATACTACTTGAAGCATTTTGATTTCTGTAACTCTCAGTAGTTTCAGGTGAAATCGCTCTTGACAATCAGTTGTTGCCTTGCTGAGGAGCATACTAAACATAATTCAGTCTTCTCTAGAGGACTCTGGTAACCACTATGAACAAAGGTGACTCTACTGCAGTAAAAGAGGTGCCCCTTGAGCCACTGAAGTAAATTGGATTATTCACCCTACACTGAATGGGCCCAAGTTTCTAGCATTATAGGACTGTTTTTAAGTCTCACCTCCACCGTCATATTATCAGTTGTAACGTCAGCTGCTGTCTAAGGCCATCTCCACCCCATGTGAATGGCTGTGGACAAGGAGACACTATGGCCAAACCTTTTAGGTGTGTGTTAAATATATGTAAATAACAGAGCAATGGCTGATGGGTCTCCTGCAGTTACTTGGTGACATTTACACACCTGTTATTGCTACTCAAGTTCTTCTCTGCTTTCTTCCCGACTCTCAGTTGTGTTATAGGCATTTGCGTTGCCCCATCTATTACATCCAGATAAGTAATGACTCACACATGAGGCTGGAGCAATATAAGGAAAATCTGTTTGCTGAGAGTGGGCGTAAAAAATAGATTCCGCGCTGGGCGTGGTGGCTTATGCCTGTAATCCCAGCACTTTGGGAGGCTGAGGCGGGCAGATCATTTGAAGTCAGGAGTTCGAGACCAGCCTGGCCAACATGGGGAAACCCCATCTCTACTAAAAATACAAAAAAATTAGCCGGGTGTGGTGGTGTGCCCTTGTAATCCCAACTACTCAGGAGGCTGAGGCAGGAGAATTGCTTGAACCCGGGAGGTGGAGGTTGTAGTAAACTGAGATTATGCCACTACACTCCAGCCTGGGCGACAGAGCGAGAAACTGTCTCAAAAAAAAAAAAAAATAGTAATAGATTCCATGCATCAAAGGCCATGTAAAAGCCTGCACACAGATGTTCTTAGCAGCTTTATTGGTAACAGCTAAAAACTACAAACAACCCAAATGTTCTTCAGTGGGGTGAGCATCAACTGTGGTGCCTGCATATGGTAGAATGCTGCGAAGCCATGAAAGGGAAAGAATTTTGATACACACAACTTGGATGGATTTCAAGAGCATTAGATGAAGTGAAAAAAGCCAGTCCTTAAAGGTTCCATGCTGCCTAATTCCATTTATATAACATTCTCAAAATGACAAAGTAACAGTGATGGAGAACCATTCACTAGTTACCGGGGGCTAGGGATGCAGGGAGGCCGTGACTATAAGGAGGGCACATGAGGGAGTTTCTTTGTGGTGATGGAACCTTCTGTATCTTGATTGTGGTGGTGGCTATACAAATCTATACGTGGGATAAAATTTCATAGAACACCAGAAAAAAAAAGTGCATGTAAAAATGAGCACAATCTCAGTAAGGCCTTCAGTTTGGTTAACAGTAACGAGTAATGCAGCAATTTCCTGGTCTTGATAATGGTACTAGGGCTAAGTAAGATGTTATCATTGGAGGAGGCTGGGTGAAGGGTACAAGATAATTCTCTGTGCACTATCTTTGCAACTTCTATGTGCATGTAAAATTATTTCAAATTAAAAAGTTGAATTATTTTTTAAAGCCTAAGACAGCCAATAGAAATAATTTTGGGATTATCTGGTGTTCTGAATTGTATCTACCATGGTTCCCTTCCAATTGTGAGTTTTCCATTTATGCATAATGTTACAATATAATTTAATATATCTTTGTGGCCTATAAAATAATTTTTCCCGGTTCTCTTTTCATTATTATAATGCTAATTAGTATTCATCATGACTCTGTCTGAACTCTTTTATTTACCTGAACCAATGACCCAGATTCGAAGCAGCTGTGAGAGGAGAGGAGCTGGGTAGGGAGGCACCTGGCAGGAATGGCGACACTAGACTGTCAGCTCCATAAGGACATATCTGGGTTTTCTTTCTTTCTTTTTTCTTTTTCGTTTTTTTGTTTTTTTTTTTTTTTGACTGCTGCTTCTCCGGTGCCTAGAACAGGGTCTGAAATGCTCAGTAAATATTTACTGAGTGCGTGTATATGGACCCAGAGGTGTGTGTCCATATGACCAGCATACACTAAGCCATAGGATGTACCTGTGCCGCCTTCTTGGCTATCACTAACTATAAATACTTGGAGACAGACTACAGTTTTATGGCCCTTCTGCATGGGGATGGGACACACCAGCATCTATCAGGCACTCTCCATTAGCCAGGCTGTACACTCACCCGCTTCTCACTCATGTCCTGAGAGGCACGAGATTGCCTAATGCATCCCCAATTTCAGGTAAGAGGATGGAGGTTCAGAGACGTTGTACAAGTTGCTTAAGGGCATGTAGCTTGTGTAAGGCAGAGGTCCTTCTTGCACCCAGATCCACTGGCTGCCCAGGCCTGCATTCCTCCCATTGCACGTCTTTTCCATGCAGACTCCTTGCTCTGGGTTTGTAATAGGGACAGCTGTATAAATTGTGATGCATGGGCCAAAATTAGTTGGAGTTTTTTTTTGAGATGAGATCTCTGTCACCCAGGCTGGAGTGCAGTAATGACTCACTGCAGCCTCAACCTCCCTGAGTTCAAGTGATCCTTCCACCTCAGCCTCCTGAGTAGCTGGGACTACAGGCGCTTGCCACCACACCTAGCTAATTTTTAAATTTTTTATAGAGATGGCGTCTCACTATGTTGCCCAGGCTGGTCTTGAACTCCTGGGCTCAAGCGATCCTCCTATCCCAAAGTGCTGGGATTATAGGCCTGAGCCACTGCTCCTGGCCTAGTTGGATATTTGAAATTAGATTTATGCAGGAGTGTCTGGGTTATTATTGACGTCTGATTCATCTCTTCAAAGAAAAGGGTCAGTGTCCCCAGTGTCACTTTGGGCCATACATCATGAACTGAGTCACAAGTTATGGGGCTATTTCCCAGGTGTTTCTGAGAGAAGAGTGCCAGGCCCAGAAGTGTTTTGCAGACCTGTCAGGGATCAGAGGACATCAGCAACAAGAATGCGGCAGAGCGGACCTTTCCAGGGGAGGCAAGGCGGGAGAGGAAGGGCGACCCGGGGACACAGAGGATCTTTCACAGCAGGTGCCAAGACTCTAGGTCCTCCTCCTACATTCTGGTGAATGATCATTGCCACCTGGCTGGAATTTGTGCAAAATTGGCTGCATTCTGGGAAAAGCACTTGTCAAATCCTCCCAGAAAAGAGCCTGGAGCCAACATGTCCCTCAGAAACTGTCCTTCTGGCCCCCCCCAGAATGCCTTCTGCCCCTGGACACCTGAGCAGTTCTTATGTCTTTGCATAGATTAGGAGGATATTCCAATTTATTCTGCATTAAAAGCCACTTTTCTTACATGCTTCTTTCTCTGAGTGACAGCTATGGCTTCAAGCAGTTCTCTTTTTAGCTAAAAAAGCTTATCAACTATGTGGCCACTGAACTCTATACACTCTACAGAGTTGGTTAGTATTATGGACACTTCTTTAAGGAATCATCTGAATCTTTAAGCTGTAGGAATTGAGATTAATTTAGTGGGTCACATCCAGCACTTATGAAAATAAAATAGAATCAAATAAAACAGGGGAGGTGGTATCAGAATGAGAAAGGTATTGTATGCAGTATGAGGATGTTTGTTTCACGAGCTTTCTGTTTCAGGGTGTGTATGGTGTGTGTATTCAGGGGTTAGGGTGTCGGGGTAGAGGCAGCTGACTAGCTAGCAAAGCTGTACTCCTCTCCATAGTATCAGTGTGTCCCTAGGAAGGGGCTGCCTTTGTGTCTAGGTGAGCCACTGGGTGACTTGCTTTCCCAGTGGAATGTGATTAAAAGTGACACTTTACTTCTGAGTCAAGGTGGCTCTGACATTGGTGGGAAAGGCCTAACGGATGGAGCCTCAAAGTGGCTGGGTCTCTGAATCACTGCATGGAGGAGAGTCACACAAAAACCAGGAAGCCTCACTTTGATACTTTTGTCTGTGAGAAATAGACTTCTCTTGTTTTAAGCAACTGTCATTTTGGAACCTGTGTGTTATATAGCAGCAGACATAATCCTATTTAATATATCATGGAATATATTTTTAAGCCAGTCAAATTTCATCACAAAATGTATTTATTACTGTGGGGTCTGGTCAAAAAAGTTTGAAAAAAGTGACTGCTCGGCTGGGCGTGGTGGCTCATGCCTATAATCCCAGCACTTTGGGAGGCCAAGGTGGGTGGATCATGAGGTCAGGAGTTCAAGACCAGCCTGGCCAAGATGGTGAAACCCCATCTCTACTGAAAATACAAAAAAATTAGCCGGGTGTGGTGGTGGGCACCTGTAATCCCAGCTACTCGGGAAGCTGAGGTGGGAGAATTGCTTGAAACCCAGGAGGTGGAGGTTGCAGTGAGTTGAGATCGTGCCACTGCACTCCAGCCTGGGCAACAGAGCGAGAATCGTCTCCAAAAAAAAAGAAAAAAAAAAAGCCAGCTGTACCCCAGCCTCCTTATTTTTCAGATGGAGTGTCAGAGAGAGTGGGGCCTACCTGCTGTCTCCTGGATGAGCTGGGACCAAACCCAGCCTACGCTGGAGGGGTGATAACGTGAGGCCTGGATCCGCTTTGTTCCCATGGAATCCAGCAAAGCGGATCCCCAGTTCTACTCCAGCAGGCCCGTCTCTCACCTGTCTCTGCCACGTCCACACTGCCACCAGGGGACAGAGCTAAATCTGGTTCTGCTTCATGCGGCCTCCGGCCCCAGAGCAGCTCAGGGACAGGAAGGATGAACTCTGCCTGGCCTTGCTGAGCTAGTTCTTGGGGCTCCCACTGCAAGCTCTGTGGTTAACGCCTCTGCTGACAGCGGACAGGACAGACTTTCTCTGAAAGTCTGAGTTTCTCTGAATCTCTGAGGTGCAGGATTCTCAGAAGCCCAGAGGCAGCCTTGCCACACACCACTGCTGTGACACTGGGTGAGTCACACACATACCCAGGAACATGCCTCCATATCTTGTGACAAGATGAGTTTGGTCCCTGGTGCTGGTGCTGCACGGTAGATGGAAGCACAGAGGCTGCTGCGATCCTGCAGAGCTTGTCACCTCTAGGAGTTAGAAGCCACCCAAATCCTGCCATTCAGGTGCTGGGGGAGGGGAAGTCCTGAGGGGCAGAGCTTTGGGGCTGCACACATGTGGCCATATCAGCCCAAGGCTTTGCCTTCCACATCACCGGCCCCCATGGGGAGTCTGGGGGGAGTTAATGCAGGTGACAGCCAGACTCAGGTCCTGGAGTTTGACAGGCTTAATCCCCTTTCAACACCCCTGGGAGGTGGCTAAGCTAGGCATTTGCCCCAGCCCCACCCCCCAATATATATTTTTTTTCTTTGAAGAGTTTTATATCTTTTTTTTTTTTTTTATTAAACTTTAGGTTTTAGGGTACATGTGCACAATGTGCAGGTTTGTTACATATGTATCCATGTGCCATGTTGATTTCCTGCACCCATTAACTAGTCATTTAGCATTAGGTACATCTCCTAATGCTGTCCCTCTCCCCTCCTCCCACCCCACAACAGTCCCCGGAGTGTGATGTTCCCCTTCCTGTGTCCATGAGTTCTCATTGTTCAATTCCACCCTATGAGTGAGAACATGCGGTGTTTGGTTTTTTGTCCTTGTGATAGTTTACTGAGAATGATGTTTTCCAGTTTCATCCATGTCCCTACAAAGGACATGAACTCATCATTTTTTATGGCTGCATAGTATTCCATGGTATATATGTGCCACATTTTCTTAATCCAGTCTATCGTTGTTGGACATTTGGGTTGGTTCCAAGTCTTTGCTATTGTGAATAGTGCCCCAATAAACATACGTGTGCATGTGTCTTTATAGCAGCATGATTTATAGTCCTTTGGGTATATACCCAGTAATGGGATGGCTGGGTCAAATGCTATTTCTAGTTCTAGATCCCTGAGGAATCGCCACACTGACTTCCACAATGATTGAACTAGTTTACAGTCCCACCAACAGTGTAAAAGTGTTCCTATTTCTCCACATCCTCTCCAGCACCTGTTGTTCCCTGATTTTTTAATGATGGCCATTCTAACTGGTGTGAGATGGTATCTCACTGTGGTTTTGATTTGCATTTCTCTGATGGCCAGTAATGAGCATTTCTTCATGTGTTTTTTGGTTGCATAAATGTCTTCTTTTGAGAAGTGTCTGTTCATGTCCTCTGCCCACTTTTTGATGGGGTTTTGTTTTTTTCTTGTAAATTTGTTTGAGTTCATTGTAGATTCTGGATATTAGCCCTTTGTCAGATGAGTAGGTTGTGAAAATTTTCTCCCATTCTGTATGTTGCCTGTTCACTCTGATGGTAGTTTCTTTTGCTGTGCAGAAGCTCTTTAGTTTAATGAGATCCCATTTGTCAATTTTGGCTTTTGTTGCCATTGCTTTTGGTGTTTTAGACATGAAGTCCTTTCCCATGCCTATGTCCTGAATGGTATTGCCTAGGTATTCTTGTAGGATTTTAATGGTTTTAGGTCTAACATTTAAGTCTTTAATCCATCTTGAATTCATTTTTGTATAAGGTTTAAGGAAGGGATCCAGTTTCAGCTTTCTACATATGGCTAGCCAGTTTTCCCAGCACCATTTATTAAATAGGGAATCCTTTCCCCATTTCTTGTTTTTGTCAGGTTTGTCAAAGATCAGATAGTTGTAGATATGCAGCATCATTTCTGAGGGCTCTGTTCTGTTCCATTGATCTATGTCTCTGTTGTGGTACCAGTACCATGCTGTTTTGGTTACTGTAGCCTTGTAGTGTAGTTTGAAGTCAGGTAGTGTGATGCCTCCAGCTTTCTTCTTTTGGCTTAGGATTGACTTGGCGATGCAGGCTCTCTTTTGGTTCCATGTGAACTTTAAAGTAGTTTTTTCCACTTCTGTGAAGAAAGTCATTGGTAGCTTGATGGGGATGGCATTGAATCTATAAATTACCTTGGGCAGTATGGCCATTTTCATGATATTGATTCTTCCAACCCATGAGCATGGAATGTTCTTCCATTTGTTTGTATCCTCTTTTATTTCATTGAGCAGTGGTTTGTAGTTCTCCTTGAAGAGGTCCTTCACATCCCTTGTAAGTTGGATTCCTAGGTATTTGATTCTCTTTGAAGCAATTGTGAATGGGAGTTCACTCATGATTTGGCTCTCTGTTTGTCTGTGATTGGTGTACAAGAATGCTTGTGATTTTTGTACATTGATTTTGTATCCTGAGACTTTGCTGAAGTTGCTAATCAGCTTAAGGAGATTTTGGGCTGAGACAATGGGGTTTTCTAGATATACAATCATGTCATCTGCAAACAGGGACAATTTGACTTCCTCTTTTCCTAATTGAATACCGTTTATTTCTTTCTCCTGCCTGATTGCCCTGGCCAGAACTTCCAGCACTATGTTGAATAGGAGTGGTGAGAGAGGGCATCCCTGTCTTATGCCAGTTTTCAAAGGGAATGCTTCCAGTTTTTGCCCATTCAGTATGATATTGGCTGTGGGTTTGTCATAGATAGCTCTTATTATTTTGAGATACATCCCATCAATACCTAATGTATTGAGAGTTTTTAGCATGCAGGGTTGTTGAATTTTGTCAAAGGCCTTTTCTGCATCTATTGAGATAATCATGTGGTTTTTGTCTTTGGTTCTGTGTATATGCTGTATTATGTTAATTGATTTGCATATGTTAAACCAGCCTTGCATCCCAGGGATGAAGCCCACTTGATCATGGTGTATAAGCTTTTTGATGTGCTGCTGGATTCGGTTTGCCAGTATTTTATTGAGGATTTTTGCATCAATGTTTATCAGGGATATTGGTCTGAAATTCTCTTTTTTGGTTATGTCTCTGCCAGGCTTTGGTATCAGGATGATGCTGGCTTCATAAAATGTGTTAGGGAGGATTCCCTCTTTTTCTATTGATTGGAATAGTTTCAGAAGGAATGGTACCAGTTCCTCCTTGTACCTCTGGTAGAATTCAGCTGTGAATCCATCAGGTCCTGGACGCTTTTTGGTTGGTAAGCTATTGATTATTGCCACAATTTCAGAACCTGTTATTGGTCTATTCAGAGATTCAACTTCTTCCTGGTTTAGTCTTGGGAGGGTGTATTTGTCGAGGAATTTATCCATTTCTTCTAGATTTTCTAGTTTATTTGCATAGAGGTGTTTGTAGTATTCTCTGATGGTAGATTGTATTTCTGTGGGATCGGTGGTGATATGCCCTTTTTCATTTTTTACTGCATCTATTTGATTCTTCTCTCTTTTCTTCTTTATTAGTCTTGGTAGCAGTCTATCAATTTTATTGATGTTTTCAACAAACCACCTCCTGGATTCATTAATTTTTTTGAAGGGTTTTTTGTGTCTCTATTTCCTTCAGTTCTGCTCTGATTTTAGTTATTTCTTGCCTTCTGCTAGCTTTTGAATGTGTTTGCTCTTGCTTTTCTAGTTCTTTTAATTGTGATGTTAGGGTGTCAATTTTGGATCTTTCCTGCTTTCTCTTGTGGCCATTTAGTGCTATAAATTTCCCTCTACACACTGCTTTGAATATGTCCCAGAGATTCTGGGATGTTGTGTCTTTGTTCTCGTTGGTTTCAAAGAACATCTTTATTTCTGCCTTCATTTCATTATGTACCCAATAGTCATTCAGGAGCAGGTTGTTCAGTTTCCATGTAGTTGAGCAGTTTTGAGTGAGTTTCTTAATCCTGAGTTCTAGTTTGATTGCACTGTGGTCTGAGAGACAGTTTGTTATAATTTCTGTTGTTTTACATTTGCTGAGGAGAGCTTTACTTCCAACTATGTGGTCAATTTTGGAATAGGTGTGCTGTGGTGCTGAAAAAAATGTATATTCTGTTGATTTGGGGTGGAGAGTTCTGTAGATGTCTATTAGGTCCACTTTGTGCAGAGCTGAGTTCAATTCCTGGATATCCTTGTTAACTTTCTGTCTCATTGATCTGTCTAATGTTGACAGTGGGGTGTTAAAATCTCCCATTATTATTGTGTGTCAGTTTAAGTCCCTTTGTAGGTCACTCAGGACTTGCTTTATGAATCTGGGTGCTCCTGTGTTGGGTGCATATATATTTAGGATAGTTAGCTCTTCTTGTTGAATTGATCCCTTTACCATTATGTAATGGCCTTATTTGTCTTTTTTGATCTTTGTTGGTTTAAAGTCTATTTTATCAGAGACTAGGATTGCAACCCCTGCCTTTTTTTGTTTTCCATTTGCTTGATAGATCTTCCTCCATCCCTTTATTTTGAGCCTATGTGTGTCTCTGCATGTGAGATGGGTTTCCTGAATACAGCACACTGATGGTTCCTGAATCCTTATCCATTTGCCAGTCTGTGTCTTTTAATTGGAGCATTTAGCCCATTTACATTTAAAGTTAATATTGTTATGTGTGAATCTGATCCTGTCATTATGATGTTAGTTGGTTATTTTGCTCGTTAGTTGATGCAGTTTCTTCCTAACCTCGATGGTCTTTACAATTTGGCATGTTTTTGCAGGGGCTGGTATTGGTTGTTCCTTTCCATGTTTAGTGCTTCCTTCAGGAGCTCTTTTAGGGCAGGCCTGGTGGTGACAGAATCACTCAGTGTTTGCTTGTCTGTAAAGTATTTTATTTCTCCTTCACTTATGAAGCTTAGTTTGGCTGGATATGAAATTCTGGGTTGAAAATTCTTTTCTTTAAGAATGTTGAATATCGGCTCCCCCTCTCTTCTGGCTTGTAGAGTTTCTGCTGAGAGATGAGCTGTTAGTCTGATGGGCTTCCCTTTGTGGGTAACCCGACCTTTCTCTCTGGCTGCCCTTAACATTTTTTCCTTCATTTCAACTTTGGTGAATCTGACAATTATGTGTCTTGGAGTTGCTCTTCTCGAGGAGTATCTTTGTGGCGTTCTCTGTATTTCCTGAATCTGAATGTTGGCCTGCCTTGCTAGATTGGGGAAGTTCTCCTGGATAATATCTTGCAGAGTGTTTTCCAACTTGGTTCCATTCTCCCCATCATTTTCAGGTACACCAATCAGACGTAGGTTTGGTTTTTTCACATAGTCCCAAATTTCTTGGAGGCTTTGTTCATTTCTTTTTATTCTTTTTTTCTCTAAACTTCCCTTCTTGCTTCATTTCATTCATTTCATCTTCCATAACTGATACCCTTTCTTCCAGTTGATCACATCTGCTACCGAGGCTTCTGCAATCTTCGCATAGTTCTTGATACTTGGCTTTCAGCTCCATCAGCTCCTTTAAGCCCTTCTCTCCATTGGTTATTCTAGTTATCCATTCTTCTAATTTTTTTTCAAAGTTTTTAACTTCCTTGCTATTGTTTTGAATTTCCTCCCGTAGCTCAGAGTAGTTTGATCATCTGAAGCCTTCTTCTCTCAACTCGTCAAAGTCATCCTCCATCCAGCTTTGTTCCATTGCTGGTGAGGAACTGAGTTCCTTTGGAGGAGGAGAGGTGCTCTGCTTTTTAGAGTTTCCAGTTTTTCTGCTCTGTTTTTTCCCCATCTTTGTGGTTTTATCTACTTTTGGTCTTTGATGATGGTGATGTACAGATGGGTTTTTGGTGTGGATGTCCTTTCTGTTAGTTTTCCTTCTACCAGACAGGACCCTCAGCTGCAGGTCTGTTGGAGTTTACTAGAGGTCCACTCCAGACCCTGCTTGGCTGGGTGTCAGCAGCGGTGGCTGCAGAACAGTGGATTTTCGTGAGACCACAAATTCAGCTGTCTGATAGTTCCTCTGGAAGTTTTGTCTCAGAGGAGTACCCAGCCGGGTGAGGTATCAGTCTGTCCCTACTGGGAAGATGCCTCCCAGTTAGGCTGCTGGGGGGTGAGGGACGCACTTTAGGAGGCAGTCTGTCTGTTCTCAGATCTCCAGCTGCCTGCTGGGAGAACCACTACTCTCTTCAAAGCTGTCAGTCAGACAGGGACATTTAAGTCTGTGGAGGTTCCTGCTGACTTTTTGTCTGTGCCCTGCCCCCAGAGGTGGAGCCCACAGAGGCAGGCAGGCCTCCTTGAGCTGTGGTTGGCTCCACCCAGTTCGAGCTTCCTGGCTGCTTTGTTTACCTAAGCAAGCCTGGGCAATGGCGGGCGCCCCTCCCCCAGCCTCGCTGCTACCTTGCAGCTTGATCTCAGACTGCTGTGCTAGCAATCAGCAAGACTCCGTGGGCATAGGACCCTCCGAGCCAGGTGCAGGACACAATCTCCTAGTGTGCCGTTTTCCAGGCCCATTGGAAAAGCACAGTATTAGGGTGGGACTGACCCGATATTCCAGGTGCCGTCTGTTACCCCTTTCTTTGACTAGGAAAGGGAACTCCCTGACCCCTTGCGCTTCCCGAGTAAGGCAATGCCTCACCCTGCTTCCGCTCGTGCACAGTGCACTTCACTGACTGTCCTGTACCCACTGTTTGGCACTCCCTAGTGAGATGAAACTGGTACCTCAAACAGAAATGCAGAAATCACCCGTCTTCTGTGTCGCTCAGGCTGGGAGCTGCAGACCGGAGCTGTTCCTATTTGGCCATCATGGCTCCACCCCCCCACCCCCCAATATTAACAATGGGGAAATGGAGGCTCCCGGAGCTTGTTTGTCTTGCTCATAGTCCCCTCTCGATTGGCTGACAGTGGGCTAGATGGACTCATGGCACCTTGAGGGTGGAGTCAGGCAGGCAGGGCTCAGGGCACTAGTGTCTGATGGACACTAACATCTCTGAATGAATTGGGGTTGGTTCTAAGTGACACTGGCTTCTATCTTTCCCCAACCTGTAAGCAGCCTGGGATTTGATCAGAGTTGATTATGACTCTTTCCCCAGGGGTGATGTTTGTGGGAGGGGCAATGTTTATGGGAATGAAAGCAAAGAATGACAAAGAGGTTTAGGAAAAACCTGGGACCGGCTGGTCCTCAAGATCTGGGGAGGTGGTTTCTGCGTTCTCCCCCACCCCACCGTTCTGGGCTCCCAGAGTCATCTACTCATCTCCTCCTCCTCTACATACTCATATTCACCCCTCACACTCCAGTGGCCCAAGCTCAGTCCCTTCAAGGGAGTCTGGTCTAGTTGTGTCCCTCCCCAGGGAGAAAGGGAACCGGGGCTTCCTGAAGGGTCTCTGCCACATCCTTCCCATCTGAAATTATCTCATTCATTCATTTACTGGGCATCGCCTTTCTCTCACACTGGACTGCAAGCTCCCTGAGGACAGGCATCTTTTTTTTTATTTTTAATTTTTTATTAAGAGACAAGGTCTTTCTATATTTCCCAAGCTAATCTCAAACTCCTTGCCTCAGGTGATCCTCCCATGTGATCCTTTGCCTAGTTTTCCAAAAATGCTAGAATTACAGGTGTGAGTCACCATGCCCAGATCTTAAAATAAACTTTAATGATAGTTTGATATTTATGTTCAGCGAAGTTAATAGTTAGATGAACTGCACTAAGAAACCAGTGAAGAAATAGTTTTGTTCAAGCCTTTTATTTTCAACTGATACTGCTTGACACTATATGTCATACAATAGAGTAAGCAAGCAACATGACAATGTATTTCAGACAGTTTATGCATTGGAAAAACATACACCCTTTAGATTGTTAAAGTATATTCGGTTCATAAAGTCTAGCTGCTATTTATAAATTAACATAAAAATAAGATACAATCTACTTTTTTCTGTGCTGATTTTCTTTTAAGCAACTAGAATTTTTATTCTTTCACTGGTATTTGCATTTTTTTATTTTATTTTATTATTTAAGTTTTAGGGTACATGTGCACAATGTGCAGGCTTGTTACATATGTATCCATGTGCCATGTTGGTGTGCTGCACCCATTAACTCGTCAGTTAGCATTAGGTGTATCTCCTAATGCTATCCCTCCTCCCTCCCCCCACCCCAAAACAGTCCCCGGAGTGTGATGTTCCCCTTCCTGTGTCCATGTGTTCTCATTGTTCAATTCCCACCTATGAAAATATGCAGTGTTTGGTTTTTTGTCCTTGTGATAGTTTACTGAGAATGATGATTTCCAGTTTCATCCATGTCCCTACAAAGGACATGAACTCATCATTTTTTATGGCTGCATAGTATTCCATGGTGTATATGTGCCACATTTTCTTAATCCAGTCTATCGTTGTTGGACATTTGGGTTGGTTCCAAGTCTTTGCTATTGTGAATAGTGCCCCAATAAACATATGTTTGCATGTGTCTTTATAGCAGCATGATTTATAGTCCTTTGGGTATATACCCAGTAATGGGATGGCTGGGTCAAATGGTATTTCTAGTTCTAGATCCCTGAGGAATCGCCACACTGACTTCCACAATGGTTGAACTAGTTTACAGTCCCACCAACAGTGTAAAAGTGTTCCTATTTCTCCACATCCTCTCCAGCACCTGTTGTTTCCTGACTTTTTAATGATGGCCATTCTAACTGGTGTGAGATGGTATCTCATTGTGGTTTTGATTTGCATTTCTCTGATGGCCAGTGATGATGAGGATTTTTTCATGTGTTTTTTGGCTGCATAAATGTCTTCTTTTGAGAAGTGTCTGTCATGTCCTTTGCCCACTTTTTGATGGGGTTTTTTTTCTTGTAAATTTGTTTGAGTTCATTGTAGATTCTGGATATTAGCCCTTTGTCAGATGAGTAGGTTGTGAAAATTTTCTCCCATTCTGTATGTTGCCTGTTCACTCTGATGGTAGTTTCTTTTGCTGTGCAGAAGCTCTTTAGTTTAATTAGATCCCATTTGTCAATTTTGGCTTTTGTTGCCATTGCTTTTGGTGTTTTAGACATGAAGTCCTTGCCCATGCCTATGTCCTGAATGGTAATGCCTAGGTTTTCTTTTAGGGTTTTTATGGTTTTAAGTCTAACATTTAAGTCTTTAATCCATCTTGAATTCATTTTTGTATAAGGTGTAAGGAAGGGATCCAGTTGCAGCTTTCTACATATGGCTAGCCAGTTTTCCCAGCACCATTTATTAAATAGGGAATCCTTTCCCCATTTCTTGTTTTTGTCAGGTTTGTCAAAGATCAGATAGTTGTAGATATGGGGCATTATTTCTGAGGGCTCTGTTCTGTTCCATTGATCTATATCTCTGTTTTGGTACCAGTACCTTGCTGTTTTGGTTACTGTAGCCTTGTAGTATAGTTTGAATTCAGGTAGCGTGATGCCTCCAGCTTTGTTCTTTTGGGTTAGGATTGACTTGGTGATGCAGGCTCTATTTGGTTCCATGTGAACTTTAAAGTAGTTTTTTCCACTTCTGTGAAGAAAGTCATTGGTAGCTTGATGGGGGTGGCACTGAATCTATAAATTACCTTGGGTAGTATGGCCATTTTCACGATATTGATTCTTCCAACCCATGAGCATGGAATGTTCTTCCATTTGTTTGTATCCTCTTTTGTTTCATTGAGCAGTGGTTTGTAGTTCTCCTTGAAGAGGTCCTTCACATCCCTTGTAAGTTGGATTCCTAGGTATTTGATTCTCTTTGAAGCAATTGTGAATGGGAGTTCACTCATGATTTGGCTCTCTGTTTGTCTGTTATTGGTGTATAAGAATGCTTGTGATTTTTGTAATTGATTTGTATCCTGAGACTTTGCTGAAGTTGCTTATCAGCTTAAGGAGATTTTGGGCTGAGACAGTGGGGTTTTCTAGATGTACAATCATGTCATCTGCAAACAGGGACAATTTGACTTCCTCTTTTCCTAATTGAATACCCTTTATTTCCTTCCCCTGCCTAATTGCCCTGGCCAGAACTTCCAACACTATGTTGAATAGGAGTGGTGAGAGAGGGCATCCCTGTCTTGTGCCAGTTTTCAAAGGGAATGCTTCCAGTTTTTGCCCATTCAGTATATTGGCTGTGGGTTTGTCATAGATAGCCCTTATTATTTTGAGATATGTCCCATCAATACCTAATTTATTGAGAATTTTTAGCATGAAGGGTTGTTGAATTTTGTCAAAGGCCTTTTCTGCATCTATTGAGATAATCATGTGGTTTTTGTCTTTGGTTCTGTTTATATGCTGGATTACATTTATTGATTGGATATGTTGAACCAGCCTTGCATCCCAGGGATGAAGCCCACTTGATCATGGTGGATAAGCTTTTTGATGTGCTTGTGTATTCAGTTTGCCAGTATTTTATTGAGGCTTTTTGCATCAATGTTCATCAAGGATATTGGTCTAAAATTCTTTTTTGGTTGTGTCTCTGCCAGGCTTTGGTATCAGGATGATGCTGGCCTCATAAAATGAGTTAGGGAGGATTGCCTCTTTTTCTATTGATTGGAATAGTTTCAGAAGGAATGGTACCAGTTCCTCCTTGTACCTCTGGTAGAATTCAGCTGTGAATCCATCTGGTCCTGGACTCTTTTTGGTTGGTAAGCTATTGATTGTTGCCACAATTTCAGAGCCTGTTATTGGTCTATTCAGAGATTCAACTTCTTCCTGGTTTAGTCTTGGGAGGGTGTATGTGTCAAGGAATTTATCCATTTCTTCTAGATTTTCTAGTTTATTTGCATAGAGGTGTTTGTAGTATTCTCTGATGGTAGTTTGTATTTCTGTGGAATCGGTGGTGATATCCCCTTTATCATTTTTTATTGCGTCTATTTGATTCTTCTCTTTTCTTCTTTATTAGTCTTGCTAGTGGTCTATCAATTTTGTTGATCTTTTCAAAAAACCAGCTCCTGGATTCATTAATTTTTTGAAGGGTTTTTTGTGTCTCTATTTCCTTCAGTTCTGCTCTGATTTTAGTTATTTCTTGCCTTCTGCTAGCTTTTGAATGTGTTTGCTCTTGCTTTTCTAGTTCTTTTAATTGTGATGTTAGGGTGTCAATTTTGGATCTTTCCTGCTTTCTCTTGTGGGCATTTAGTGCTATAAATTTCCCTCTACACACTGCTTTGAACGTGTCCCAGAGATTCTGGTATGTTGTGTCTTTGTTCTCGTTGGTTTCAAAGAACATCTTTATTTCTGCCTTCATTTCATTATGTACCCAATAGTCATTCAGGAGCAGGTTGTTCAGTTTCCATGTAGTTGAGCAGTTTTGAGTGAGTTTCTTAATCCTGAGTTCTAGTTTGATTGCACTGTGGTCTGAGAGACAGTTTGTTATAATTTCTGTTGTTTTACATTTGCTGAGGAGAGCTTTACTTCCAACTATGTGGTCAATTTTGGAATAGGTGTGCTGTGGTGCTGAAAAAAATGTATATTCTGTTGATTTGGGGTGGAGAGTTCTGTAGATGTCTATTAGGTCTGCTTGGTGCAGAGCTGAGTTCAATTCCTGGGTATCCTCGTTAACTTTCTGTCTGGTTGATCTGTCTAATGTTGACAGTGGGGTGTTAAAGTCTCCCATTATTATTGTGTGGGAGTCTAAGTCCCTTTGTAGGACTTGCTTTATGAATCTGGGTGCTCCTGTATTGGGTGCATATATATTTAGGATAGTTAGCTCTTCTTGTTGAATTGATCCATTTACCACTATGTAATGGCCTTCTTTGTCTCTTTTGATCTTTGTTGGTTTAAACTCTGTTTTATCAGAGACTATGATTGCAACCCCTGCCTTTGTTTTCCATTTGCTTGGTAAGTCTTTCTCCATCCTTTTATTTTGAGCCTGTGTTTGTCTCTGCACGTGAGATGGGTTTCCTGAATACAGCACACTGATGAGTCTTGACTCTTTATCCAATTTGCCAGTGTCTTTTAATTGGATCATTTAGTCCATTTGCATTTAATGTTAATATCGTTATGTGTGAATCTGATCCTGTCATTATGATGTTATCTGGTTATTTTGCTCTTTAGTTGATGTAGTTTCTTCCTAGCCTCAATGGTCTTTACAGTTTGGCATGATTTTGCAGTGGCTGGTACTGGTTGTTCCTTTCCATGTTTAGTGCCTCCTTCAGGAGCTCTTTTAGGGCAGGCCTGGTGGTGATAAAATCTCTCAGCATTTGCTTGTCTGTAAAGTATTTTATTTCTCCTTCACTTATGAAGCTTAGTTTGGCTGGATATGAAATTCTGGGTTGAAAATTCTTTTCTTTAAGAATGTTGAATATGGGCCCCCACTCTCTTCTGGCTTGTAGAGTTTCTGCCAAGAGATCAGCTGTTAGTCTGATGGGCTTCCCTTTGTGGGTAACCCGACCTTTCTCTCTGGCTGCCCTTAACATTTTTTCCTTCATTTCAACTTTGGTGAATCTGACAGTTATGTGTCTTGGAGTTGCTGTTTTTGAGGAGTATCTTTGTGGGGTTCTCTGTATTTCCTGAATCTGAATGTTGGCCTGCCTTGCTAGATTGGAGAAGCTCTCCTGGATAATATCCTGCAGAGTGTTTTCCAACTTGGTTCCATTCTCCCCATCACTTTCAGGTACACCAATCAGACGTAGGTTTGGTCTTTTCACATAGTCCCATATTTCTTGGAGGCTTTGTTCATTTCTTTTTATTCTTTTTTCTCTAAACTTCTCTTCTCACTGCATTTCATTCATTTCATTTTCCATAACTGATACCCTTTCTTCCAGTTGATCACATTGGCTCCTGAGGCTTCTGCATTCTTCATGTAGTTCTTGAGCCTTGGCTTTCAGCTCCATCAGCTCCTTTAAGCACTTCTCTATAATGGTTATTCTAGTTATCCAATCTTCTAATTTTTTTTCAAAGTTTTTAACTTCTTTGCCATTGGTTTGAATTTCCTCCTGTAGCTCAGAATAATTTGATCATCTGAAGCCTTCGTCTTTCAACTTGTCAAAGTCATGCTCCATCCAGCTTTGTTCCATTGCTGGTGAGGAACTGCGTTCCTTTGGAGGAGGAGAGGTGCTCTGCATTTTAGAGTTTCCAGTTTTTCTGCTCTGTTTTTTCCCCATCTTTGTGGTTTTATCTACTTTTGGTCTTTGATGATGGTGATGTACAGATGGGTTTTTGGGGTGGATGTCCTTTCTGTTAGTTTTCCTTCTACCAGACAGGACCCTCAGCTGCAGGTCTGTTGGAGTTTACTAGAGGTCCACTCCAGACGCTGTTTGCCTGGATCTCAGCAGCGGTGGCTGCAGAACAGTGGATTCTCGTGAACTGCGAATGCTGCTGCCTGATTGTTCCTCTGGAGGTTTTGTCTCAGAGGCGTACCTGGCTGTGTGAGGTGTCAGTCTGCCCCTACTGGGGGGTGCCTCCCAGTTAGGCTGCTTGGGGGTCAGGGACCCACTTGAGGAGGCAGTCTGCCCATTCTCAGATCTCCAGCTGCATGCTGGGAGAACCACTACTCTCTTCAAGGCTGTCAGACAGCGACATTTAAGTCTGCAGAGGTTACTGCTTTTTTTTTTGTTTGTCTGTGCCCTGCCCCCAGAGGTGGAGCCTACAGAGGCAGGTAGGCCTCCTTGAGCTGTGGTGAGCTCCACCCAGTTCAAGCTTTCTGGCTGCTTTGTTTACCTAAGCAAGCCTGGGCAGTGTCGGGCACCCATCCCCCAGCCTCGCTGCCGCCTTGCAGTTTGATCTCAGACTGCTGTGCTAGCAATCAGCAAGACTCCGTGGGCCTAGGACCCTCCAAGCCAGGTGCGGGATATAATCTCCTGGTGTGCCGTTTTTTAAGCCCATAGGTAAAGCGCAGTATTAGGGTGGGAATGACCAATTTTCCAGGTGCTGTCACCCCTTTCTTTGAAGAGGAAAGGGAACTCCCTGGCCCCTTGTGCTTCCCGAGTTAGGCAATGACTTGCCCTGCTTCGGCTCACACACGGTGCGCTGCACCCATGAAGACAGGCATCTTATCCATCTTGTTCACTGCATGTCTCCAGCCCCCAGCACAGTGTTTGGCACATGGTAGGCGCTCATAAATATGGGTGAATAAATAGCTAAGGCTCACAGTCCCTCTTTTCAAGATAAGAAATGCAGAATCTGGACTTGGACATGAATATATTCAGCAGAAGGCAGGGAGGTAGGACCAAGTACAGTCCTAAGATGGGAGAGTTTACAAGAGATGGATCCTGCTAGTCAGAGTTATCAGGAAATAGCCACTGCTGCATAATGACCTTCTCCAAAACTTAGTAGCTTAAAACAATCATTTAGTTTGCTCACAATTTTGTACTTTGGGAAGGGTTTAGTGGGTATACCTTGTCTCTGCTCTGCACAGTGTTATTGAGGCCAAAGGATCCACTTCCGAGATGGTATTTTAAGTTGTTATTGACTGTTGGCTCCTCTCCACAGAGCTGCTTGGGCTTCCTTGCAGCATGGTGGCCAGGTCCAAGCGTGAATGTACCAAGAGACAAGAAGTAGTCCCATCTGACGCTACATCATGTCCTCCATATTCTACTGGTTGAGAAGTCACAGAGCCAAGATTCAAGGGCCTCTTGATGGGACTGGTGTCAAAGAGTTTTGGGGTGTGCTTTAAAAACATACCTAAGGTTTCCTGGAGGGGAGGAGTGAGCAGCTACATATACTGCAGGGTTTGGATGGGGCCTGTAAGCTCCCCAGTATGGCTGGAGCAGCCTTAGTCTACCACCGGATGACTGAGGCCTCATTCCTGCTACCCTGCAGAAGCCTGCAATGTGCATGGCAGATTATAGTCTCCAAAAGTGGCTGCAGCACTTCCAGTCCCACACATGCTTCTGGAACATTACCCTCCCCATCAAGAAGTGCTATCGATTTTCACTCCCCTTGAATCTGCGTGGGCTTGTGACTACCTTGATGAATAGAATGTGGCAGAATTGATGCTGTGTGCCTTTTGAGGCCAGTCATAAAAGGTGAAATGGCTTCCACCTACCTGCCTTCCCCTCAGACACTCGTTCTTGGATCCCAGCCACCATGCTGCACAAAAGCCCAGGCTGCATGTAGGTGCTCTGGCTGACAGCCCAAGCTAAGGTCTCAGCATCAACCACTGGACATCACAAAGACCAGCCTTCGAGTCTTCCAAAGACCCAGATGACAGGGGTACCAGTGACAAATCATCTCCGCTGTGCCCTACCTGAATCCCTGCCCCACACAACCCATAAACATAATAAATTGTTGCTGTGTGACACAAAGCGGAATATAACAATAGGACTTCAGGAAGCAGTTCAATGCGCAGGAGTCTGGTGGAGCCTCACCAAAGAGCAGGTTGGCCACTGAAGCTGGCATTTACCCCTGTAAACTGGAGGGCAGCGAGAGGTGTTATGGGCAGAGGAAAGGGCAGGTGTGCAGCCTTGGGTAGGAGGGACGCCAGTGGGGCTGCGGTGCTCAAGGAAGCACCTGTCATCCTGAGGGCTCGGAGGGACTCTTGGTGGTATCTGCTTCCAGGTGAGGGGGTGAGGAGGTGAGCTGGAGTCGGAGGAACAAGGCCACTGGCCAGACCTGAAAGTGGGAACGAGGCCTTCTCTGTGGTGGGATAAGGAAGGTTCTGACCAAGCTGTGGGATGGTCCAAGGGCCAGGAAGTTATGCATGGACCACTGGGCCCTGGCATTGACAGGTGGGTAGCTCAGGACCAGGGGCAGAGCTGAGGGCAGGAGGTAGGGATGTTGAGGGCCAAGCATGTTGACGGAAAGGCAGTGAATGATGATCTCTTTACAACACGGCCTTTGTTGGTTGTCCTGTCCTTCACAGCACACTGTGGGGGACTGGGGGTGACATCTGCTGCAGCCCCATCACCCTTTCAGTTATACTTACACGTTGTTAAATATCCCCTCACTTTTCTGAGTCTGACACATGGGAGGGGCTCCTGCTGCCAGGCAGCTGCTGGAGCTAGATCCCAGATGATGGGTGGGTGGCATGCCCTTGGGACCCTTCTGGGGCTCCCCAGCTGGCACAGCCTGTGCAGTTTCTGTTAGCTATCACTGAATGGCTGGGCAGCATCAAGTCTTTCGTGAGGGGCCATCCCCATTACTGCAAGTGCCTGTGGGAAAATGCAACTGCCTGGCTGTTGTAAGTCCACCCCTCAGCTTGGTTTCTACCATTTGCTGAGCAGGAAGTGGGAGTGCCCCACTGCTCACTGCAGAGGGCTGGACGGCAGGCTCACGCTGGGCCCCCACTCACCTCTGTGGTCTCCTGGCACCCCTCCCAGGCTGCATAGAGGATTTCCTCTGGGCTACCTTAGCATTTAATTTTTTTTTTCGGTGTTTGTTCCTAATATAGAAACATGTCTCTTCCAGCCACTCTCGGCAATCTGAGGGGCATTTTGTGTGTCCCCAGCACCTGTGCAGCCTCACACTTTGAGGGTGTCCAATCCCATCTGCTGGAGGAACAAGTGGCCTAATGTTGCATGGATCCTCTGGGTCGGTGTCATCTCTCTGGGTCGGTGTCATCTGTCCCCTCTCACCAACAGCTAAGCTGCTCAGAGCACAGAAGTTACCGGTGACGCACACATGTCCTTAAAAGGCTAAGAATGCTGGCTGTGGCAGAGGCAAACTACTAAATGAAACGGAGCGTCAGTAGCTCCTCCAGCAGGGCCTGATCAGCTGTGGGTAATGTTCACTTGTGAGAGGGGGCAACTTGGCAGGCCTGGGAGCAAGAACTCACACAGAGGGCCTGCCCTGGCCCTCGAAGAACCACAGAGGCTGGGGCAGCAGCCTCTCAGCACAGCCCTCATCTGTGAGGACTCTGGGCCCACCCAACAACCTGCACTCTCTTCCCACTCATCCCCTGCCTTGGTAGGGGGTGAGCCAGGGACAACCCTTCTGCCTGGAGAAGGGGCTCAGGAAGAAGGGTGTCTAGGGTATCTTAGCTTGAGTTCCCCAAGAAGTTGATCCTGAGAGAAGATTCAAGAGCAACTGGAGCTTAACCCTGCAGGGAAGCCCTGGGAAGCCACCAGCCTTCACGTGAGGGTGGCTCCACCCAGGGGCTGGGGGCCTGGGTCGTTATGCACTGACTCCTCAGCCTTTGGCTGAGAGCTGCTCCCAGGAGATGTCATTCCCTCACACTTGCTAGCAACTTTCTAGGGCCAGGAGCCCAGCCTCAGGTGGAGAGGTGCAGGGGGGCAGGAGGAGGTTTCAGAAGCACTGAAGCAGTCACGCCCAAGGGACACGGGTGAGGCACTCCTGGAGGCCAGTGGGGGATGCCAGTGCATGTGTGGCTGTCACTGGTCTGAGGAAGCTGGGGTCACCCTCACTAGCAAGAGCCATCTGAGGAGTGTACCAAGCCCTCCAACCTTTTGATGGTAGAACCTGTGGGGAGGGGCTGTGCCCCACAAGAGGAAAAGCTACTTGCTAACTGGGTTGGAGACAGAGGCCCAGGCTAGAGATGGGCCCAGGTGCAAATTCTAAGCTGCCATTGGCATGATGGCTCTGCCTAAGCTATAGAGATCCCCCTCCCCATCCCTCCTAGTTTGTCACTTAAGACTATACTCACCTTTCCCCTAACCTCACCTGTGGCCTTTTCACCAATCCCACATTGGATTGGTGGAAGTGCGGCTACCAGGGCAAAGCTGGTGCTGATGGATAGCAAGCCATTGCAGCCGCCCCCAAAATGGTCTCTTGGACCAGTGGGCTGAGCAGGGCTGCCTCAGGGTGCGAACTGGGCCTCCTAGCAGCCTCTGAGGTCCTGGCTGTCAATGGTCAGGGTAGGACTACATGACCTCCAGGGGCTCTTCCAGAATTAAGCATCGTCTTTGAAACTGTCGGGCAGTTCATGGTATGTCACGCTCTGTGCTAAGTACTTTCAATTGTTATCCTCTTCAATCCCCACCACACCCTATGAACTAGGTGACTACTCTCTTCAGTTTGCAGATAAGGAAACTGAGGCCCCAGAAGTTAAGAAACTAGCCCAAGTTAGAGAGGAAGGGAATGTCAGAGTTGGGTGTGAGCCCTGGGCCAGGCCTAGGACCTGCCCAGTGGTGACGTGAGGCTGGACCACAGTGCTGGGGCTGGACCAACCTCTGCGTCCAGGCAGGGACATGGTTCCATCGTCCATGCCCCACCTGACTATGCACTCCGAGGGACTCCTCTGGGCCAGGCCTGGTCAGCACCTTGTGCCCCCATGCGTGGCCTGGAATAAGTCAAGCTATAGTCTCAGTTTGACATTAGTCTTTTATTATAACCATACTGAATGAGGTCGCTTTGCCAAAAGGAGAAATCATTTCTTAAATCAATATGAGTTATAGCATAAAGATGGATGAGAAAAAAGCGATAGGACATAAATGGCATCACTGAATATTCCATCAGTCAAATGAATTGTGCCACTGTGAGAAGAAAAACCACTATGACAGCTTTTACATCAAAGTGGTCTCAAACCTGTTTATACGAACTTTCTATATCTTTTTAACACTATAAAAAGAGAGCTTTAGTGAGTAACACGGAGAAGGCAGTCTGGCCTTTGAGAAGGAAGCCTGGCTTGCCAGGTGCCATCCTCAGTGCATCTGGCCTCTTCTCTCTGCTCCGCAGCCTCCCCAGTGCCCCTCCTCTAGACACACAGAGCAGGGGCCAGGGGCCAGGTGTGTGTACCCAGGAAAAGAGGGATGGAATTGGTTGGAGCCGCCACAGAATGGCCACTATGTGGGGACCTAAGTCCTCCGTATACACTCCTGTTCTATAATGAACCCTTGGCAGAGTTCCTTAAAAAAATAAAATAAAAACAAAAATAATGTGCATCAACTCTGACAGGTTATTATTAGGAGGCCAGCATGACTGCCACAGAGTGTGATATTTGTTCAGCATCTCTGACAAAGCAGAGGAGGCATTCCTGTTGAGAGCGGGCAACTAACCCCCAACTCCCTGAGGCAGCTTCCTTAGCAACCCCGGGGGCTGACGGCACAAGAGTCAATCGGTCATCTGCAGACAAGGCAAATCACAGGGAGGTCCTGGTTTATTTTTAGAGTCACATTCTTTCTGCAGTGATATTATTTCTTTCCGGATTGCAGTTACCTCTGAACATTAGCAGGAGGTCGGCTTTGGAAGAGTAATCCAGTGTAACTAAATGTTTAACGTGTTATCTGACCCTGTGGCATACACTCAAGGTAAGGCAAAGTAATTAGACTTGCTAGTCTGTAATGTACAAAGCTAAATTTTAACTCAAATTCCAATCTGATCAAAGAGGAATGCATGAAACACATAGGGACATATATAAAAAAAGGAGATGATGATGGGAATTAATCTAAGCTTCATGTATACAAAATGTATTTAACTGCTAATAATCAAAACATAAGGGTTCCACTGATTACATTTGTTAACAAAACACAATATATTCAGGATTTAAAAAATGTACAATTAAACATAAGTATCTGATAAAATAATAAAAAGGAACACATATTCTTTAATAGCACTGTAACTAATAAAATTGCAAATAATACTCAACTATGAATAATAATAATAAAAAAACACTTAAAAAACATAAGGCAGTAATACAATTGTCTGAGTATGAGCCTGTGGGAATTTGAGGCTGGTACTGCCCATGACCCACTATCCTTGTATGTCTCTCTCCTCCAAGGAGGGGGTGAGCTTGTTGGGGGCCACAGAAGCAATATCTCTGAGTGAGCCCATTGGTCCTCACATGCCACCAACACAGGAGCACAGGATGGAGAGGACCGACAGGACCTGCCTCTAGTGTGCAGCAGGGCTGGGAGTTTTCAGTGACTATTAAACACCCAGCCAACTGCAGGGAGCCAGCGGAGAGCCTTATTGGCATGGTGGGTGCCTAGTGACTCTTGCAGGGCCAGTGACCCTCATCTATCGTAACTCTAGCTCTAGGGCAAAGGAAATACTAGAGGTCAGCAGGTGACAGTGCCCCAGCTGCCCAGGGATGGGCCAGCTCTGTGGTCCTTTCCAGTCTGTCCCAGAGCCCTGGCGGGAACAGCTCTACACCTCTTACCTTAGAACTGAAAACACTGACACCTTCCCAAGGTGAGAAAGTGACCAATGGCAACCCTGCACAGTTGCAAGGTCACTCGCTGTAGGGGGGCCCCGCGGCTTTTACAAAGTGTTGTCATAGGGATATGTGCTTGGCAGCAACTTACTCAGAGGTCCTGAGAGGGACACTCAGAGCCAGAAGCCAGGGAGCTACTGTGTGCATCTGCCAGGCAATTGCCCAGTGGTTGAAAGCCAGACAACCTGTTGTCTGGCAAAACCAGAGTTATTATTCACCTTACATGCTGATGTGGTAAGAGGAGACTTCCCTGCTAGAGTTTAAGAGCAAGTTGCAGAACCAATTAGAACCCTCTCTACAGTAGCTGACTTGAGAGTGAGTCACCATTTTCTTGGAGGGCAGGTGGGAAATCATGTTATTATCACATTTGTCTATAGAGATATATAAGGTTAGCAGTGGGAGGGACGTAAACAGTGTCTGTTCCTCTATACTGAGCTTTCATTTGTTACCATGAAGGCCTCCACTGCCCAGCTGCCTCGCCATCCTCTGAGGACAGGCTCAAAGAGCCAGTCATCCCTGGCATGGCTGCTCTCCCTGATGGAGGCGAGACAGGCACTGTGTCTCTCTGCCATCCTCACCCACTGCTGTTAGAATTCCTGCGCAGGCAAAGGAGAGGAAAAGCATCCTTTCCAGGGATGATCTTTAAGGAGAGAAACAGCTCATGTGATGCTCTGTGCCCATCATGGTTTCCTACGGTGCTGACTGACAAGGGGGAGAGTCTCTAATCTGTGTTGAGCCCAGGAAGGCACTGACATGTCAGACCCGGTCCCGGCAGTGGTGCCCAGGATACAGGGTTCACAGCTGAGCACAGGCCCTGCAGTTCCTACACTTGACTTCCAAGAAGGGAAGGAGTTGTGTAGAAATCCTGCATCCTCTTGGCATCTGGAATGTTCTCTAGGTATCCTTATTCCCCACAGAAGGGACTCTAGGTCCAATTCTCTGTCTTATGACTGCTACCTTAAGGCCAACCAGGGATTCTGACTTTGGGTGGGAATGAACTTGGGTTTTTCCCTTTATTCCTCAGTTGACAGGTATATACAGCTCTGAAACCAGAGAAACTTGACTAGAAAACTGACTGACTGAAAGATGTTTATCCCATAAAGTCAAGGTCACATTTTCCATTTGAAGGATAGTAATGTTCTTATATCTTTTGAAATCAGTGCAGCAAAAACTGGCTTATAGTAATCTTGTTTTCTGGCTATGAAAGATTCTAAAAGGTGAAATACAATTGTTTAAGGAGAGATACTGATGGCCAAAGTTGATAATGGCCTAAGGATTGGAGATGCATTCTTTAATACATCAAAAAAATCTAACACTATATCACACCTAAATATGATTCCTAAGTTTAGACCCTGTTTGCAGAGATCCTTATAACTTTGAGAGGTCAGTAATGAGGGTTTTTTTCCCCCCAGCCCTGGAATCCACTAGTTCTAGTTCATTCTATTGCATTTAGCTCTGCGATATGGCTTCCCAATGCAGGAATAAAGTAGGCTGAGACAGATTTCCACAGAGGAAGCTTTCTTGGTATAAACCAATTTTCCTATGTCTGATGCTTTGAGGGACAGAAGATACGAAAGTAACTATTTCTCCTCCTTCTAAGTATAACTGATGGAGTTGCCACACATTCTTAGCTTGGGAGCAGGGGACAGAAGAAAAGTGATTCCAATTGTGATTCGGTCTTTTCTAACTGTGAGCCGTGATACTGGGTACGTAACTCCGCTCTAACTCAGAGCAAGAGTCGGGTGGAGATTAGGTAAGGGCCCAGAAAGCCCTGTCTGCATTTGGCAAACCTAAGCCTGTGTGCTTTGTGGCCATATATGCTTCTCTCTAAGGGGTTTCAAAGGGCTGGACCAATGCCAAATGCATGCCGGGAAGGAAGCAGTGGTTTAAGAAGGGTCTCCACTGGACGAGCCTCAGTCTGGCCTTGGAGCCACTAAAGGGTGGCTAGATCCCTGTGGGGCAGGACTGGGAACTGTGGTCAGATGTCCAGGGGACTCACAATGGTGAAGCCAGAGTCCTTGCTGCTGTCGTCATCAGGACTGGAGCTGGGGTTGCTGGAGGAAGCTGAGGTTGGGCCCATCAGCGGATCTGAGAACACCAGTGGGGAGCAGGCTGGGGCCTGGCTTTTCCCAGAGGTGCTTCTGAGGGTGCAAAGAGGCTGGGCCTGGCCGGAGAAGGAACCCCTGGCACTGCTCCCATCATCTTCTTTGGAAATCAGGATGAAGTCATCGGAACTCCCTCTATCGGTGCACCCTGGCGTTTCTGAAGAGACCTGTGAAGTACAGTCAGAAGTACAGGTGGATGAAAGAAGAAACCGGCAAAGAACTGAGTGGGAGGCCCTGTGAACTGGGGGACTCGCGGTGGAAAGCTAGGCCACCTCACCCTACATTCGACCTTGAAAGATGCAGTGTTTGGCCTGCTGTCCTGAAGCCCACACATTTACCAGTGGTGCAGTGCCAGCAGCATCTTGTGAGCCCCTCTGAAGCCAAATGCTGGCTTCCCTGGGGGAACAAAGTAAAGCTCCTGTTTGACAAGCTTCAGACAGAGGCAGTGTCTGTGCTGCCGGGGAGGGCCCAGGCTCAGGAGATGGCCAATAGGTTGCAGGCAGAATCCCTACCAGCCTCATGTGGGACCCTGCCATGCAAATCACCCATCCTCCTTGAACTTTAACTCTCATCTGTGAAACAGGGATAGAGTGTCTTCCTCCTAATGTGTTGTCATGAGATAGTGAGATGACATGTGCAGCTGCTGGCTTCCTAATGTGAGCTGCCAGATTTGGACTGATTTTATTACTGGCTAGAAGGATAGCTTTCAGAAGGCCTAATGTATTTCATCTCATGTAGATCTCATTGCCAGCTCATCTTGGGTATGCACACAGGGGTCTCCTGGAGCAATGGTGGTTGGTAACCAGTAGGTTCTACAAATGTGAAAACCAACAATGGCAATTGCAAGTATAATGGTAAAAAGTATAGAGATAGAATTGCTTTCTCAAAAATTATTTTCTTTCTAAGCAATTATGAGTGGCTTTTTATTTTTTAACTTAATAAAGTTAACATCCACGAACACAGGTAAAGGTTTTGGGTTAGCAAAGCCATAGTTTGACCAAGGACATCCAGTGCCAGCCTGGCAGAAAGAACACCCAGTGGTGCTGTAAGGTGATGTAGTGCCCACAGCTGCCTCCCTCACCCTGTCTGCCTACCCTCCCCACAGCATGGGTGGAGTCTCGTGCTGGGGTCTCAAGTCTAATGAGATATATGGAGACCCCTGACTGGAAGTGTCTCCTGAGTCCTTGCGCCTCCAGACTGGCATGGCGTAGGCCGTCTGTGGGCTGTGTGCAGAGCCAAGGGGAATGAGTAAAAGCTCTCAGGGAAATCTGGCCTTGAGCCCTGTCTGACAGGCCCGTCTCTAAATCTCATGTCCTCAGTGATGTAGGGGGCAAGTGGCTAAATAATGGCTCAGGAACCTTCCACCTCTGATGATTCACCAACCTTTAGGATATTCAGTCAGAGAACATAAACGAAATTGGCCTCTAAGATCACAGAGCTGCAACAGGCCTTGAGGTTCTTCATCTCAGGTTCTAAAGCTGCTAACATTCTATTAACATATTAACTCCTACACAAGCAAAGAAAAACATAGCACACGGTAGTCTGATAGCAGGGGATGTGGTCACAAATGGCACCAGAGCTGTTTGGTAGAGAAGGACTGTCTTTTTTCTGAGTTGGAGGAAAAGAACTCAAATCTCTTCCCCATGACTGTCCCTATATAAGGTGCACCTGGTCAGAGCCATGCTGCCTTTGGGGAGTGCATTGAAAGCTGCTGGGGAATCAACAGAGGCCCTTAGGTTTGACTTCTTCCAGAGTGTAGACGCTGTTCATAGGACAGTTGTCCCGCACTGTAAACTGTGAAAATCTTGACCTCTCACCACATCACAGGGCTGGAATGCTACTTGGTGGAGCTTATCCTAGGTTGAAAATAAAAGAGCATGTTTAGCAGGGCCTAGTTTTTAGAGTGGTGCCTCTACTTCAGAGATACTGAGATCACTTATTCTCCTATAGCTTACAGTGAAGACGTCAGTAAGATTCTGAAGAGGGGAAATACTTTTCAAACCCCTGACTAAAAGTAAAGATAGTTTCTACCATTACTCTAGTTATCTGGCATGCTTCCCCCAATTCCCAGATGAAGGTCATAGACTGCCTTAGACAAAGCAAGTTAGAGCTGACAGGGCCTTAGCAGCCATTTTATTTTATTGACCCCCCTCCTTGCCCCTTTGCATTACAGATCAAGCAAACAAGCCCAAATAGGAGACCTGGTAGCTTGGCCAGTGTCACAAGGCACAACAAGAGACCCCACTCTTCTGGACTCCCACCTAGAACTTTTTTCTAGACGCAGAGTTGACTTCTTTATGGACTTCCCTAGCAGCCTTAACTGCTATCTGGTGCCATTTATAACATTTACAGAAGTTTTGTAAATCCCTAGGTCAATCCTCTCTTTTTACCTGATACAGGTAAGTCTTACACAATTAAAAAAGTTTTCAACCTGTCAGTCCTGCCTAAAACTAGCCAGGATCATCACAACACATATCCCTCTTACCTGCTTCCTGCCACCTTCCCAGACCTACCTCATTTCATAGCTTGAGTTTAGGATGGTTGTAGAAGGAGGGGAGTCCAACTATAGACCAGCACTGTTCAACAGACATTTTCCATGATGATGGAAATGTTCTCTGTCTGTGCTACTCAATACAGCAGCCCCTAGCCACAGGTGGATACTAAACACTTGAAAAGTGGCTAGTGTGACTGAGGAACTGAATTTTTAATTCTATTGGATTTTAGTGCATTTAATTTTAAATAGATATGTGGCTAGTGGCTGTAATAGTAGACAATATGCGGATTAAAATGGGACCCAAATAACAAAAGGGCAAGTGATGCGTTGGCTGACTAATGGATCCAGGGTCCCACAAAGTCCTGCCTTCTACTGCAGTTGATTTGAGTTAGTTCATCAAATACTTCCCAAAGGAATGTGTGAGGATAGATGCTGAGAAGGGAGGGACAGCATGTGGCTCTTCTCACTCTATAGAATAAAATTTCACAAGACTGCTGTTTTCAGAGCTGGAAGTAAGATTTGTAAACCAAACAGAAAGAACACTATGAGCCATGTCACACCAACCTCACAGTGAGGAGCAGGGCATGTGAATTCCCACAAAGGAAAAACACTTTCACAGTTGCTTTTCAGGAAGGGCATCAGCAGGAGGACCATGAGCCATGTGTCACTAGGCCTGGGAGCCTGGCCCTTCTGCACTGTCTTTTAGACATTATTTACTGATTAACCAAGAAAGCAACGAAAACCCATCCCTAAGTTAGGAATGTGCCATGGCACAACCCATCACAAACCCAACATGTGGTGCTTACATCTCCAATGTGTCAAGAACCTGCCTAGCACTGCTCCCCTAGGCCCTGGCCCTCCATAACTGGGAGCTCATGAGAGCAGGGGATAATATATCCCATAGCCTTGGACACCCAGTTACTGGCACAGCAGGCCCTGGAAGCCTTCAGAACTCCCACTTGGCTCTCTTGGCACATGTTCCTGGGGGTAGCTTATCCACAGCCCTCTGCACGTCCTCCCACAAGCAGTGAGGAGGAAAACTTAGCCAGCTCCAAGCACTGATGAGTTAGCTCCTGCAGGAAGAAGGTGGGTACTTGGCAGCTATCTCATGCCTGGTAGACCCCCTGGGCCCTTATCAGCCTAGCCCAGATCCTTGGGCTTTGCAGTGGAAGGCCCCATGCACTTGGCTTCTTTCTGACTTGCTTGCTTGAATTCAGGAATTCTCTCAAGAAATCTCAAGATTTCCCTGAAGGAGAGAGGAGAGCACTGCTTCTCTGTTTCTCTCTTCTTCAGTAAAACCTTTTTCAGGAGGACTAGCTTTGTATAAACTGCTAACAGCTATGGGGAAGGGCCATGGCAGAGAAGAGGTAGAGAAGAGGTAGAGAAGAGAAGACATTTTATTTTCACTTGTGGGGTCTTCAGCCCCAGGAAGGGCTGATTGTGTCTCAGAAGCACACGCACAGGTCAAGTATCTCTTGGATGCTGCATGTGATGAGGCCCTGCCAGAACAAGGGTGCAGTTTCATTCACTGCAGACACATCTCATGGCTAGCTTAGCTTGGGTATGCACAGTGGGGTCCACTGGGGCAGCAGTGGTCATTGGTAGGTTCTTACAAATACAGAAACCAGGGATGACAACTGCAAAGTATAATCATTAAGTTTTAAATTTAACAAATTCATTAGTGATTTTAAAATATCTTTTTGTAGTAAACTGACACACTCAACTAAAATTATGCTAAAGTTTTAAATAAAATTGTCAATTAGAAATGCATTGTGGTTGGGCCTACGCTCAGTAATATTTGAATAAATAAATGATTATTGAAAAAACATCTGCGCAAGGAAGGAGAATTTGTGAAGAAATGAATGAAATTAAACTGGAAGTATCACTTTTGCATTCATGTGGCTACAAATGCAGAGTCAAAGCACTCCATGAACATTTCATATGGCTTCAAGAGGAAGCTAACCACAGAGATTCTCTTCTGGAAGAGCACCCTTAAAACTGAAAAACATTCCCACTCAAATGTCATTTTGCTGTTTTCAAATCACAAAAAAAATAATTTACAAGTGTCTGAATGCTGGTTTTTGAGAAAGTGACTTAGATAATATTTTGCTAATGTTCATTTTCCAAGATGAAACTTTGTAAGCTGATTTTAAAAATACTAATAATTTAAAATATAGGTGGGAAATGAACAATCTTTTCATCTTATCGGATAATGGACAGCAGGGCAACATGGTGTGACTGAAGCTTACTGGGTTGGGGCAGGGTTTCTGAAAACATAATGCCTGGCAGGCTAAGTGCCTCTAGCCTCGGAGCCTGTCTGAGTCTCTCTGGCCTTCATTTCTCAGTGGTCAAATGAGCAGACAGGACTAGGCACATAAGGAAGCTGTAGGAAGATCCTTCCTAGCTAGGAAATTCTGTGGTTCTATGTTAAATGATATACAATGTTGACATTTGAGAGTAGGGGTCAGCAAACTATGGCCAAATCCAGCCTGTGGCCTGTTTTTGCATGGCCCCCAAGCTGAGAATGGTTTATATATTTTTATAAGGGTTGTGATAAAAACAAAAAGATACAAAGAAAAGCAAAAGTAAAAAAAAAGCAATGAATGTGTGATACAGATGACCACATGTTGCCTGCAAATCCTGAAATATTTACTCTGTAGCCCTTTATAGACCCCTGCCCCAGATGGTGGACATTAATGAGAAGTCCCTCTCTATGAAGGCAAAGTAATTTTGGCAAAAAAGGTTCTGGCAAAGTGAAATCTACTCGAGACAGCATTAGGAAAGCCTAGACAGTATTTCCTAAAGGGGAAAGGAGGCATCAGCTGGAGGCAACTGATTGATAACTAAGAGATCCAGCTTTCCCATCCCACAGAATGGGCATGGCAGGAGGCTCAGGCAGCACTGCTGCACACAGGTTTGTAGGGCACGCACCGCACGACTCTAGGAGACACTTGTCTTACCAGTATCATTGTGAATGGCACCCCCTGCAGCACAGAGTGCACAGCTGTGCACAGCACCTCCACAGTTGAACTTCACACATGGTAATTTGGTAGGGTTTATTCTTAACTCTGAGGAACTTATGTGAATGTGCTCCCTTTGAGTTAATGTAACATGTTCATCAGAGCTTCTGTACCTGTTTAATGGCCCCAGACATTTGATCGCTCTGGCCTTGGCCTCGTCCCTGGCCCTGGCCGCTGGAGCAGTAGTGGTTGTCTGCAATGGTGATCTGTTCGTTCTCTTCGGCCTCTAGCTGGCTCTGGTTAAAACGCAGGGAACCTTTTAGAATGTCTTTGATCTATTTTCAAAGAAGAAGAAAATAAATGAAAAAAATGGATGAGTTTGTTTTTAGATGCTAGCTAAATCTCTCAGACATTTAAACTAGCCTTGTCATCAATCATTTTTTATAGTATGAATATTAATATTTTACTATAAGAAACAAATAATGAGAAAACTAATTTTATCAAAGCTGCTGGCTTAGCAGTGAGCAAGAAAAACGTCAGGACATTTAATAGCCAGGTTCTCACAGGGTCACATATGGGAGTCACATACTTAACACTATCTTAAAACAGGAAGCACAATTTGCCTGCACACCCACTCCCACTGCACACCTTGGTCACTAAAGTGGCTCCACCTGAGCTGGACTGTTCATAGCATAGGCAGGCATTTGGAAACAGACATAAATGTCAGTGAAAAAGCGTATGCTCATTTAGATCTTCAAGGCTTGGGTCAATGTGGTCCTTGAGGGTCTGAGGCCTGCTGTAGGTACTAATTATATCTTGAGCTCCAAAAATATTCATGAATTCATGGATGAATGACTGAACATGATGCTGGTCTACCCACACTAGCTTTGGGTAAGGAACAAACAGAATGGGTTTGGTAAGACGAAGGAGTGGTGTGGGAAATGGAAAACCAGCGTGGGTTGCAAGCTAGTCAGATATAATTGTTAGAAGGAGCGGGGGCATAAAGAGGTGGCGATGCAGACGGGGCTCTGTCTGGGAGGAAATGAGGGTTAGGGGGATGCTGGCTCTAACATCATGGTGCTCCATGCCCTGGGGGGCCCTCCCCACGGCAGGCGGGACACAAAGAAATAGTGTCACAGCAATGCACATACCTGTTTTAATCCCGCCAGGGAAACCAGAATTTGATCTTCTTTTTCCAAATTTTCTTGTAATATCACATCTTGAATATTTACTGAAAATAGAAGAATGACATTTTATAACCAATGCTCTGAGCATAACCTACCTGCTGCCACACCATAACTTCAGACAGGCTTGGAAAGTTTTTTGCCAAATCTCACAGCAACTACTCCCACAAAAGATGCTCTGCAAACTGCAGATGGGGAAGCTGCAGGGTTGAGTGGAGAGGGCAGCACTGGGCCTGGTACACACAGCCTCCCCTCCAACATTCCATGAATGTACTCTCATCATGACAGATGTGTCTTCACTTCCAACAAGAGATCTGGGTACCTCTTGTTGACATGATGTGGCCGATAGCCTGGGCCATTCATCTAATCTCTAGGAGGAAGCTTTTCAGCCTGGGCTTCCTATATAGACTCATGGGTCAATGATGTTACCTCACCTCTCTCTAAAGGCCGATTCCTTCCAGCTGACTGAAATTAATAAAGAAACTGTCTTTAAGGATTCATAACAGTAAAACGTTGCCATTTCAACATAATGGTAAAAATGAGAGTCCAAACTCATGGCACTACAGATTGTCATTGGATGACAATGTCTATGGAGTCTCCCCTAGGAGGCTTGGCTGCCACATGAGAAGTCTTTCCTCCAGACCTGATGTGAGGGACCCACCAAGCCAGCTTCTGACCATCAGGCGCAGCATCACACTGAGTTGCTTGCCTGTCGGTATGTTAAACTCTCAGTGGTCCTTAGCTTTCCCTGCTTTCATGTGCCTGCAGGATGCACACAGCTCTATCAGGAACTGTGGCGTTCTGAGGCAGGATTCTCACAAGGGGCCGGGGTTGGGAGGAAAGCCTAGTCTCCTGGGGAAGTACAAGAGGATGTGCTGGTGGAGGAAGAGAGGAGGGCACAATTAAAACACATTTTAAAAAACATGCTGATAGATACACCGATTTGAGAATCACTACAGTGAGTATGTTCACCCTCCATTAATATCTGCTTTCTTACTCTTTGTGGCGTAAAAAAATGCCCACTTATAATGTCTTACATGCTACATTCTTAGTCACTCAAGATTGTTCCAGTTGCTACGGGACTCCTAGATTCCATGCTTGGCCCCATACAGCTACTAGGGCTAATATACTACTCCTCACTTGCTCAATGCCCCGCATCGGCAGAGGCAGAACCAGTGCGCTGTGCCCTTGGCCTGGAGGCTCTTGCTCCAAATCTATGCCTGTGCATTCTCTTTATTGTTCAACTTTCTGCTCCAGTGTTGTCTTCTCAGAGCAGCCTTCCTGTCCACCCAGACTAAAGAAGCCCCCAAATGACTCTCCAGTCTCTACCATACCATCATTTTACTGTATTTATAAGCACTTACCATTGTCTGATGAATGTATTTGCTGGCTTATTCACTGTCAATCTCCCCCTAACAGGATATAAACTCCAAGGTGTTCTTGCTCAGAGCTTCATTTGTAGCCCTCAGAATAATGCCTGGTGCATTACAGGTACACAATAGGTATTTACTGACTGATGGAATGAATTAATAAATGAACATGAAAAAACACGCTTGTAGCTTGCATATCAAAACACTACTATTCTAAATATTTCCAAAAAGTATTTCCAGTAAGGGGCAGGGCAACGACTGATACCATCAACATGTTTCCAGCCTGACAATTTATTAGAATCTTCAATAAGAATAAATTAATAAACCAGGGTGATAAGTCTTCTTACATACTGTAGCAGAAAAGCAACAGCTTTTATTTATTGAGAAAACTTGACTGTAGTTTTGGCTATTAGAATGGCCTGCTCCAAAACAAGAAAGCAAGTTGAATGGGAATGGAATGACAGATATAATTAGAGAGCAAATGGTTTTGGTTTCCTTAAAAGCCTGTAACAATTTTTTCTCTCTCAATAAAAAAAATATATAATTCACTCAACAAGACATTAACAATAAGCAACTGCAGAAAATTCACAAGAACCAGTTCTGTAGGTCTTTTAGAGCAGCAGTCCCCAACCTTTTTGGTACCAGAGACTGGTTTCATGGAAGACAATTTTTCCACAAACGGTGGGAGAAATGGTTTGGCGATGAAACTGTTCTACCTCAGTTCATCAGGCACTGGAGTCTCACAAGGAACACACATTGCCTGGCTTCTGCCCCCAGTGTAATGGCGGGGCCCATGGCCAGGAGGAACAAGGACCAACGGCCTTTAGGTCACAGTCTATGGGCACACAGAGCAGTCAGTGGCTCTAGTGGAAAATGAAACCCAGAAATGTACAGGAACACAAAGCTCTCTTTAGAGGCAAGGACCTAGAAGGCACTCAGAAGCTCTTCCTCAAACACCAAAGAGACATCTGAGCCCATCCCAGAACCCTGGCACCATCTTGGTGGGAGAAGAGACAGAGTGGAGAAACTAAGTGTGGGCATTTGCCCAGAAAAAAATGGTTAGTCTATAAGAGACTGAGTTGCCTTTAACTGGCAAGTTCAAGCCCTTAGATTATCATTGGTGGAGATGAAGTTTTCGAGCACAATTTTGGCACATGTGAGTTTAGGGACATAGACTTATCATCCCAATACAGAAGCATCAGTGTCTATACAAGATCCTCCCAAATCATTTTGGCCACATTGCCTGAAAAACTTGTGAACCAGGAAGTCCTAGTCATGCCCTGTTTTGCTGTGAGCCTCTCACAAATCCATCTATTCAAGAGTGGAAGTGGTGGTGCTTGCAGGGGTAAGTGGAGAAGGGGAGCGGTGGTGAAGGCAAAAGCTGTGATAGGGATCACAGTTTAAGGAGGCACCTGGAGCACGTCATGGAGCCACTGTCCCTGTTTAGACTGTCCACCTATGGGCTTCTTTCAGTTGTGAAAAAAAAGTAACCTCTTGATTTGTCTACTTTTTGGAGGGGGATGGAGGTTATGTTATTAGCAGCTGTATTCATTTTCTAGAGCTGCTGTAACAGAGTACTACAAACTAGGTGGCCTAAAACAACAGAAATGTATTCTCTGTCAGTTCTGGAGGCTAAGTCTGAAATCAAGCTGTTGGCAGAGCTATGCTTCCTCCAAAGGTTCTAGAGAATTCCTCCTTGACTCTGCTTAGCTTTTGGTGGTTGTCAACAATCCTTGGCATTCCTTAGCTTGTAGATGCATCGCTCCAGTCTTTGCATCCATCATCACACGGCATTCTTGTATGTCTGTTATCGAAATTCCCCTCTTGTAAGGACACCAGCCACTGGATTAGGGTAAGCCCTAATCTAGTATGATCTTATCTTCACTGAACTACATCTATAAAGACCCTATTTCCAAATAAGGTCACATTCACAGGTTCCAGGTGTCTCACCATAAGTTTGGATGAGACCATACTGAACCTAGTACAGCAGCCAGACTGCCTAATTGTTACACAGGATGAAAAGCATCCAGTTCCTCCAATAAAAGACAATGCAACCTACTAATCTTGTCCTGCATGCAGAATACAATGCTCTGGCCTGATGTGCAACACAGCTGCGGAAAGCAGTGCAGAGTGGGTTCACCCAAGAAGAGGGAAGAACTCAGAGCTGTAGTATCACCACCAGCATACCCTCATCTAGCAATTCTTTCGTCTTAATTTATGGACTGAGTCAAGGACCACCTTCTAGGATCTGATGAAAACCAGGACTGTCTCCCCTGAAAACCCATGTACATATGAACTCTTCACTTAATTTCAGGGATAAACCTTTTTTTTAATCAACTAAGCTGACTACGCTCACTTTAAGGGTAAATCCAAATTAAAAGGGCACCTTCAGAGGCTGTTAAATGTTTTGAGTACAAGAATTTACATTTTACTAGGAGTACTGACCATGTAAATCCTTTCCCTAACAGTTCCCCTATATAAGGTAGCATTTACAAACATTCTACTTACATATAACCTCCTAGGAACAAATCTGCTGTTTTAAGTAAGTTACATGTGCGTGTAAAAGTAGAAAAACATAATGATGTCTTTCCATGACTTAAAATGTTTACATTTCCCACGTAATACACAATTCTCCTCATAGCCAAAGGCAGAATAAATTTTGCTATAAAGGCTCTTTCTCTTTGTTTCTGTGTAAAAGGAAGATTACACTCTTTATAATCTCCTCACATTTAAGTATTATATATTATAAATGTTAGAGCACTGAAACTAAAGAGGAAACTGTCACATAACCACTTCTGTGGAAATTACACACAAAAATCTCATTCACCTAACAATCCCATGGTGATGCCACTATTTTTAATGAAACGTAGTGCCACAAAAATAGATCTCTCTCAGGGTAATGAAAATGGTAAACAAACCACTTTTTCAATTTCTTAAAAGCTTGATTTTTTTCAATGCTAGAATACAAGTGTTTTCAATTAAATGTTTTAAATGGCTGATGCAAAAGGTAACATAAGCCTTATTTGGTGGTGGTGGTGGGGGAGTTAGTGTGTAGAAAGGGGATGAAAGCAGAACATCTGGCTTTAACAGAGGTGGAATTGGGCAAGGCATTTAACCTTGTGCCTGAGGGGTAATAACAGCACCCTCCTCATAGGATGACGGTGAAGAAACAGGGAGACAGCACAGGTCAAGTGCTTAGCACCACACCTAAGCCCACTATGGAGGCTCTGCACCCAGTAGCTTTCATTTCTACATGCCATGTTACCTCAGTGACTATCTCAGCAACCTTTCTAGATGAGAACCATCAACATATTACAGAAAAGGAAGCCAAGGCCAGAAATGCCAGGTCTGTTATTTGAGGTCTCACGACTTGAAAGTGGTAGAACTGGGATTAGATTTCAGATCTTTCAGACTCCTGAGCTCCATGATTATTCGTATGGCACTGATGAAGGCACCAGAGATATGAAGAGGCACAGGATGGGATATTGGCACTGACTTGATTGCCTTGAGATGTAGTGCCTTTTATTCCATGGCGGAACTGATTGAAGTGAGGTCAGCAAGAAACAGGCAGTTACCTATACGCACAACAGATTGTACAATCATTTCTATCAGAGAGCATTTTGGAGCACTGGCAATGGTACCAAAGGGCTTGGGTTTTGATGATCTTGAGATATGATCTTCTGTATGTCACTAAACCCATCAGTGAGATGGGGGTAATACCCATCTCAGAAGGTTGCTGGGAGGATTAGATGAGATAATCAAAGCTTTCTATTTCTGCATACTGTCTTGCAATTACTATTATTGCTTACTATGTTTCCTCCTCCCTTGGTACCTTAAATATTCAGATATCTGGATTCTGTTTTTTGAGGCTTTCTCATCTCTGATAGGAATTTAGTTAACCTGATCTTTAACAATCTCATATAAGGGACTGTAGTAGACTCTAAAGAGGAACTGTGCATGCTGCTATAAAATAGAGAGGTGGGATTAAGGGAGGCAGGCCCAGTGTGACAGTGGCTTAAGAGGTGGCCATTAGAAAGAGGGGCAAACCTGTCATTTGTCACTACTGGCTTTTGTTGAACATTGACAAAGGGATGTCTGTGCACAGGGTGTGTGCCACAGTTATCCAAACCCTAGGAGAAGACATCAAATTCATCATGCAACCTCCAGTACATGGTGTGTATCTCTGTGTCCTTGCAAATCCATTCCCCCTTCTAGAAGTCTCTCCCATCTTCCCTGTAATGACATGTCCTGCCTTTTCTTCAAAGTCCACCTCAAACTTAACACGTCTAAGCATCAGCTTCCCATTAGCAGGTCTTCCCTCCAATAGCACCTAGTTGTGGGGTCCCTCTTGCTCTATCTCTCACTCTTGGACAATAATTCAATCATGAGGCTCAGAGACTGAATGTTTCCTGAAACTGCACTGTTCTACCTGGCACCAAAGGTGCCAGGTTCTAAATATGGTGCTCAAGGTATTTGGGTTCTAAATATGGTGCTCTATTCAAAGTATTCCTATCACTTTAAAACCCCACTGCTCCTTGCTAATGTTTCTGAAATCACTAGCACTCTGGGGGAGACCCTGGTTTTCTTCATGTGAAGCTATGTATCACTTTAGGTATTCCTGAAGAGGTCTATTCTCTCCTGCTCTTCTCCCTACCTTGAAATTTTACTTAACTTTTACATATACATTGAACTCAATTTCAGATTACCACTGTCCACCTCACCATTCCCCTAGAACCTGTTTGTTGTTGTTGTTGTTGTTGTTTTTGAGACAGAGTCTTGCTCTGTTGCCCAGGATGGAGTGCAGTGGCACAATCTCGGCTCGCTGCAACCTTCGCCTCCTGGGTTCAAGCGATTCTCCTGTCTCAGCTTCCTGAGTAGCTGGGATTATAGGCGTGCACTACCATGCCCAGCTAATTTTTGTATTTTTAGTAGAGACAGGGTTTCACCATGTTGGTCAGGCTGGTCTCGAACTCCTGACCTCGTGATCTGCCTGACTCAGCCTCCCAAAGTGCTGGGATTACAGACATAAGCCACCATGCCCAGCCAGAACCTGTTTTTACATGAGAGAGCAGGTAACTGGCTAAGTGACCAATGTGAGGCAAGGGCTTTCCTGCTATCAATAGGGCTGATTTTTATCCCCTAAGGAATAAATGTAGGTGAGATATTTCCCAGATGAAGATTTAAGACATACTAATATGATTAACCAGATCTTAGACTGAGAAGTGGTAGGGGCAGGTGAAGAGAAACTAACATTCATTGATGGTCTATTAAGAGCCAAGTTAATTTTCTTAAAAAACAAAATGAAGATTGCACAGAAATATAATCAAGGATCCTCTTTGGCATCCAGCTGCCAGAGTGGCTGAAGACCCAAAACTCAGCACTGGGAGCGGAACATAGGAAAATCTAAGGGTAAGACTAGGCAAATTTGCATATTACACTAAAGACAATTCTTGAGGCCAATAAATAGTTCTCTTAAGTGAATTGAGTAAGCATGGCACAGAGTTCTGAATCTTTACTGATCTCTACTATTTGGCATATTATTCTCCTAGCACTTACCACTCTGTGCGCCAGAGAGTAACATGGAAGCATGACACCTCCCAGTAAAATCTGTCATAATCATGATATGGCTGTAACATTAGGGTCAACCAAAAAAGGAGACTTTACATATATTTTTAAACTTCAAAGGTCTCTAAGTTCCAGTAATGGTTAGATGCCTTTGCCAGAATATGTACTTCTAAAAATAAAAACAGAAACATAGCTGATGCCTTAGTAATATGAAATAATCTGGGGTTTTGCCATCATGCCCTTATTTGGGAGCTAAGAGATAGGACAGCAGTTTGGGTACGACTGCCTTAAAATTACATCATTTAGTCAAATAAGACTCTTTGAACTGGGCTTAAGATAAATATATATGTTGTGAATTTCAGGCCATAAAGGTTTTGCTGACATGACGAGTGAGTGAAAGTTAAGTGCCATTCTGCAGCTAGAATGTAAACATGGTCCAAGGCAATGAACATCAGCCTTTAAATCCTGGGCTTCACCTCCCCTGGCTCATATGCTCTTGTCCTCAGCATGAGATGCTCTTGGTGGCCCCAAAGTCCTTGACCTACCCGTAGTAAGCCTGTTTCCACAGATGATGAGGTAGATGGGTTTTGCGGCTATTGGATCATTAGCTAAAGAGACTTGGGATTGGAGAACATGGAGAGGCAGCCTGGTATGAAAGGATGAAAACAGGCTGTAGGATCAGACAGAGCTGGGACTGAATCTTGCCTGGTTCTGCTATTACCTAGCTGTGTAACCTCCCACCAAGTATGTAGAGCATGCTGAGTCACAGTTCCCTCCACTGTGCACTAGGGATACTCTCTCTCAACTTGCAGACTTAGTGGGAGATTAGAGATACTGTTTGTGAAGTACCTGGCACTCAATCTGGCACATAGGAACTAATGGCAGTTGCTATTGTATGTGACAAGTATATAAGCTTCATCCTACTGTTGTGTTAAATGCTCTACCAGGAATGAAATGACATAAAGGACATTTGCCCCTTTCAAACTGGGAAGGGTGGTAAGTTGGTATTTTGGTCTTCTATAGTAGAGTCTTGCCTCCATAGCAAAGCTGCCAAGTATGACTATAATTGTTAGAAATGACCAAACTTTTATTTAGATATTAAGCTGGAAACCATCATTCTCAGCAACTAACACAGGAACAGAAAACCAAACACCGCATGTTCTCACTCATAAGTGGGAGCTGAACAATGAGAGCACATGGACACAGGGAGGGGAACATCATACACCAGGGCCTGTTGGGGGGTGAGGGGCTAGAGAAGGGAGAGTATTAGAAGAAATACCTAATGTAGATGACGGGTTGATAGGTGCAGCAAACCACCATGGCATGTGTATACCTACGTAACAAACCTGCATGTTCTGCACATGCACCCCAGAACTTAAAGTATAATAAAAAAAAGAAAAGAAATCCAACAAAACTATTACTAACCAGAAAAGTCTCTTCCTTACTGAATTAGAAGAATAAAGACATCATTGAAAAGCTTGGAGCCTAAGTGACGATGTCCTTAGTGGGAATGCTACCCACTGTGGGAGTGCTACAATGCCAAGGCAGCCACTGGGGGCCACTGTGGTCACCCTTCATTACAGCTTGCAATATCTACATCCAGCAGTTAAAAGAGACAGAGAAACCAAAATGCTGATACACTTTGAAGTCAGAGTAAGTTTACCAAAGATGATGGACTTGGTATTATATTTTTTTTAAAAAAAGAAAGAAAATAATTCAATCTGGGTTCCTCTTGTGGAAAAGCATATAAGAAAAAGGGAAAGAACCAGAAAATGGAAAGCAAAATGATGAAAGTTGGAAAGTCTGTACTGAGGCCCTATTATTGGAGTGGTGGCATCCTGGCCTGAAGAGGGATAAGCTAGTGTGTAGTTTGCTAAGTTTTTCTGAATAGGTATAGGGTTGGTATAAGGAAGATGCTGACCAATTGTTGCAAGTCTTCCAATAATAAAACCAGGGGAAACAACTTCAACTAGAACAAGGTGATGGAGGCTGAAAAAGAACTTCTGAATGTCAGAGGCTTGCAGGCTACATCAGGATGCTAGGGGAGGTAGTGGGCTCTCTGCCCACAGAGTTTAGGTGCACGCATGTTTGAAGCAGGGGGTTATGAATATGTTAACAGTGTTATGAGTATGTTAACATTTATGAATATATTAGCTGAATCATGTCTAAATAATTTCTCTTACTCCTTACTGCTCAGAATCTGTCAAGGGCCACTAACAGCAAGTCATTCAAAGTCTGTTAGAAATGGAGAAGTTCAGGTCCCACATCAGACCTACTGCATCGGAATCCTATTGAGATGGCATCTTAAATTTTTTATTTTTATTTTTAAATTTTTGCGAGTACATAGTAGGTGTATATATTTTTGGGTTACATCAGATATTTTGATACAGGCATGTAATGCATAATAATCACACCAGGGTGAATGAGGTATCTCCATCATCTCAAGCATTTATCCTTTGTGTAACCATCATTCTACTCTTTATCTCCATGAGTTCAATCGTTTTTACTTTTAGATCTCACAAATAAGAGAGAACATGAAAAGTTTGTCTTTCTGTGCCTGGCTTATTTAATATAATGACCTCCAGTTCTCTGTATGTTGTTGCAAATGACAGGATCTCATTCTTTTTATGGCTGAATAGTGCTCCATTCTTTTTTTTTTGAGACGGAGTCTCGCTCTGTCACCCAGGCTGGAGTGCAGTGGCGCGATCTCGGCTCACTGCAAGCTCCGCCTCCTGGGTTCACGCCATTCTCCTGCCTCAGCCTCCTGAGTAGCTGGGATTACAGGCGCCCGCCACTGCGCCCGGCTAATATTTTGTATTTTTAGTAGAGACGGGGTTTCACCATGTTAGCCAGGATGGTCTCAATCTCCTGACCTCGTGATCCACCCACCTCGGCCTCCCAAAGTACTGGGATTACAGGCGTGAGCCACTGTGCCCGGCCTAGTGCTCCATTCTTTATATGTACCACATTTTCTTTATCCATTCATCTGCTGATGGACACTTAGGTTGCTTCCAAATGTTAGCAATTGTGAACAGTGCTAAAAAAACATGAGAGTGTAGATATCTCTTCGATACACTGATTTCCTTTCCTTTTGGGTATATACCCTGGCATGGAACTGCAGGATCATGTTTTTAGTTAGCTCAATTTTTAGTTTTTGAGGAACCTCCAAACTGTTCTCTATAGTAGTTGTACCAATTTATGTTCCCACCAACAATGAACAAAAGTTCTCTTTTATTTATTTTATTTTTTTAGAGATAGGGTCTCGCTCTCTCACCTAGACTGGGGTGCAGTGGCATGAGCATCCGCCACCTCCTGGCACAAGTGATCCTCCCAGCTCAGCTTCCTGAGTAGATGGGACTACAGACATATGCCACCATGCCCAACTAATTTTTTAATTTTTTTTTAATAGAGACTGGGTCTCACTATGTTGTCTAGACTGGTCTTGAACTCCTGAGCTTAAGCAATCCTCCCCCCTCGGCCTCCCAAAGTGCTAGGATTATAGGCATGGCCATGCTGGTCAGGGTTCCCTTTTTGGAGACGTCATCTTGATATGTTGCACAAGCTGGAGGGCAGTCGCTATTCACAGGCCGGATCACAGCACGCTGCACCCTCAAACTCCTGGCCTCAAGTGATCCTCCCACCTCAGCATTCCCAGTAGCTGAGACTACAGGCACATGCCTCCAACATTGGACTCCAGAATCTTCATTTTTAACAAGATCTTCAGGTGAAGTGTATCTTTTCCTCCTATAGACGACTCTGCTACCCACAATAAAAAGCAGTATTTAAAATTCTTAAAAATAATCATGAAACTCTTTTTTCATAGTGTAGTTGACAGAGAGCAAGCTGTCTGGTGATCACATTTTCTTTCTCACTTTTTCAAATGTCATTTGTTAGTTGCCTTATTGAACATTTCCGCAGATATTGGAATTGTTTTTATAAACATCAGAAAATTAAGTTTATAAAGTTCTTATGGAGGCGAATAAACTGATGTTCAAAACTGGCCTCCTTTTTCGGCTAATTCATGCATAAATATTATGACAAGTACAAAATCAGTTACGATGGGTGCAATAAAATAACATAAGATTTGAAATCCTACTGCTGATTCAAGTGTGGTCAGTAGACTAATCAGTGAAAGAGAAGCCAAGGACTAGATTCAGGTCTGGACTCTCGTTGCCAGCTAGCTGGCTGTGTGACTCACCCTTCCTGGGCCTTGGCTTCCTCATCTGCGAATAAAGAACAGCTAGGTTGATTTCTATGGCTTTTACATCTTTAATATTCTACGATCCTATGAGCTACAGTACTCTCAACAGAAGCATGGGAAATCAAATTTTCCTTAATTAATTGCATTTAACCATCTAATTATCTGTATGACTCATCAATGAAAGGGCAAGCTGCTGGAAACCAAGGTGTCCAAATACCAAACAGATGAATGAAAACACCTCCATTGGGAGCAGGAGGGTATGGGCATTAGAGCCCAGAAGGATGAGCAGCTCATGTGTTCCCTGTAAACAGCTGGCAGCTCAGCCCAGCTGCTCACAGATCAGACTAATGTAGGTTGCTCACCCACGTGCAATTATGTGTGAAGTACGGCATATCTAAAAATAGCCTAAGCTCAGCCACAGAGATTAATACTGTCGATGGCTTTCAACTTACTGTCAGGATGACAAGAAGGAGAGTAACCATAGCAACAGAAAAATCAACATGTAAAAAACCTCTTCTAAATTAGCTGACAGGAAAAGTTTAGGTTTAATAAAACATATTTTCAATTCCTGTCTCTAAACCTTTGAATTCAAATAATTCCATCACTTGGAGGTAATAAAATTAGAATTTTGGTAGTTTTGGCAACACAAATGGCCTTCTAGTTTTGGGTTCCAAAACTGTGAGGAAATACTGTTAACCTGTCAATTTTATTATCTCTATAATTAAAGGGCCATTTGAACAAATGTCATTAAATAATTTTTAACTGAAAGGATTTTCTCTATATTTGTTCTGCTATCAGTTATAAAAACAGCCTTAAATAGTACTTGACATTTTAAGATACTTATTGCATGTGTGACAAAAACATAGGGTGATATAGTAATAGCAAAGATAGAGAAGCAACCTAAGTGTCCAGCAATGGATAGATGATTGGATAACGAAAATGTGCTACATATATAAAATGGAATACTGTTCAGCCATAAATAAGAATGAAATCATGTCTTCTGCAGCAACATGGATGGAACTGGAGGCCATTATGCTAAGTGAAACCACTCAGAAATAGTCAAATTCTGCATGTTCTCACTTATAAGTGGGAGCTAAATAATGTGTATATATGGACATAGAGTGTGGAATAATAGACACCGGAGACTCAGAAAGGTGGAAGGGTGGTGAGGGATGAGAAATCACTTAATGGGTACAATGTACACTATTTGGGTGATGGTTCCACTAAAAGCCCAGACTTCACCACTGTGCAGTATATCGATGTATCAAAACCGCATTTGTACCCCTTACATTTATACCAAAAAGAAAAGAAAAGAAAACAAGGTGTGATGGAGTTCTCTCGATATGAATGGAACTTTGTGAAAATAATTAACATTAGGAAAGGATCTGGAGAAGTAACTCCTAGAGTAAGTTTCTGAGACAGCTCTCACAGCCACCTCGGTAGCCTATACCCCAGTGCATAATGGAGGCTCAGCGGCCCTCATGTCACTAAGTGCCCCAGAGGCATCATTAAGTTCTGACATAGCTATTCTTGCTCAAGGAGCTCACACACCTCATCTTAGAACTAGCACATCCCAAATTCCAGCATCGTTTTGCATCATTTGATAGAGGAATATTCAGTTGGGTATTGGGAAATGTGGTACTAGTCCAGCTTTTCAACTAACCAGTTGTAGACCCTGGACAAGTTATTATTCAGCTCTATGGCCATGGGCTGGAAGAGTCTCTCAGATTCTTCCCTGAGAAGAGACAGTTAAAGAGTTGAAGGGAAAGATGAGATGACTTGTGTTTAATACCCACTTTGGGCCATTCCTGATACTAGGGTTTAAAAATATTTTTTGGCAAGGAACTGGCAAGATAGATGGAAATGTCAAGTACATATGTGTCGACATATGAGGACACATTCATAAGCAGGCCGAGTTAAGGGACAGGGCCTGGGTTCAACCCTAGATCTGTTTGATGCCTCATGAGGTTGTCTTTCTCAGACACCACTTCACCACCCTTACAACTGGCTCTGCCTGCTATGTATACAGGTTGACCCCCGAGTGCTAGTTACATGCACTGAAGTCATCCACAGATTTTCAGGGCATGTCTTCTATTTTCTAAGCATAGAAGATTAGGTCCCTTGGAAAGTCCCTCTGTAATCTTCCTTTTACCTAGGCAACCACTGTTAACAGTATTTTCATACCAAATATATACCATTTTGCCATCTGTTTTTATCACCTAATAATCTATCACTAACATCTACTTATGTTAATATTTTAATCTTTATAAAGATTGAATTATACTATATTCAATCGCTTACTAATGAACATTTTAGTCCTTCCAATTTTGTTCTCCTTTAATAATCAGAAAGAGAAATACATCTATGGAAAAAATAAGGGTATTAAAATAATTTCTTAAGAAGCCATAATATGTTAAAAAACAAATCAAGAGCATCAAGTCACTTAATCTTCGTGTTTTCCTTAAATCTTTGCTTAGAAACAAAGTTGCCAAAGAACCTAGGAGCATCTTTTAATTAACCATTGTTATATTGTGAATTTGAACTGAAATGCATCTGTGGGCCTTGGGGCCAGGAATTCTTGGTAGCATCCCTTAATCCCACTTTAAAAACGCGGTCATGCTATTTATATGAGGGGAAAAAAAGTCAACAGCTATGTGAACAAGTTCTGGCTGAAAGTGAAACGTATACACAAAAACAAATCTAGTTTTGTGGTTAGTTGAAAATTCACAGCTGGTATAGGCTTTTCTTTCCATTTTAATTAAAGTGTTTTCCCCTCCCATGCAATGAGAAAATGCTCTTTTAGTGCTGATTGAAAGACCAAAGTCAGAGCAAAAGCTGTTTGAAAATTCCGAGGCTTAAGTAAAGCTGCTTTAAAAGCTGCTGTGTGTACCAAACAACTTGGAAATTTCCTAGCAGGATTTTGTAGAGTTCCAGTAAATCTTTCTCCCTGTCACTTCTGTGCTCTCTTACTTTGGTGAAAACTAAAGTCAAGTAACGCAAAGGTTATCCAAGTAGCCAGAAAAGCAAAAACTATACATTTCTTTAGAAATTAAAATTATATTTAAACAAGTAACCATAATTAGTCATAAACAACTATATAAGCTATCTGTTTATTAGTTCTTTTTGGTATATTTTAAGGTGCAATGATATTAGATAATGTAAGATTCATGTAAAATTAGGTCTGTAACTTATTACCCCCATTTTTCCAAGAGAAAGAGAATGAGTTATTTTTCTTTAATTATTATTTTCTTCTTTTCTCTTCCCTCCCTTTGCCTTGTTCTCCAATTCCTACCTAGCTCTTTAAACGCGACCTTTACCTGCCCTTTACCAGACACTCCCTACAGGGCAAGCTTACCTAACTATGTGCTTGCTTAGCTCCAGGACTGGAAATCTCTCCCACCCAGAGATTTCTTTGAGACAACAGTCACTTTACAACCTCCAGTATGCCCGAGATGAAACTCTCCCCGCACTGGAGAGTATCTCAGACAACAGTCACTTTACAACCTAGCTCTGCCTGTGCTGGTGCCAGCTTAACCACCTGGAAGATAAGGCACTGAAGCCACTGACACAGACCTTTACCTGCTCGTTCCTTCCCTGTTTGCTGTTCGTGCCAAGTACCCCTTTAAAAGCCTTTGTTTTCTGTCCCCAGAGTGAGGTGGTACCTTTAAGGGCAGGAGTCTGTACTTCTTCCCCTAAGCTAAGCTATGGAATAAAAAGTCTCCTTATACCAGAACTCACTCTTGTTAATTGGACTCTGCAAGTGGTAAGTGACTGAACTGGCGACTTGGTTATAGGTCTATACGAATTTTTAAAAATGATCATCAAGCAGCTTACTAACAAAGTCTGTAAGAGGTAGATCAAATGTGACAGGGGTAATGTTTCTTGCTGTGATGAGATACTACCCTATCAATCATCTACCAGGGTTTCTCCTGCTGTTTTTCCCTCTTGAGCCCTTTCCCTGCAGGAGTGGTTGAGACAGTAGGAATACAGCTGAGGGTAGAACAGGACCCAGCCAGCTGCTAATAAGACACTGTCAGGCAGCCAGCCACTTAGATCAGCATCTCTCCAAATCTTTTAAGAGAACATTTATTATTTTATTGAGGCCAGTACGGCTTAGGCTATACCCAAATGACAGCCGTTGTTACTTGTAATGGCTTAGAGCTTGTTGGGGTTTGAAGGCAGAGTTTACCTCCAACGAAGGCCCCAAAGGCCTTGGTGGATTCTCTTTGGTTTCTCCTCACAGGTGGGATGCATCCTGATTTCTTATAATACCTGGTATTGCCATTTCTTAACACCACAGAGCAGCACATTGGCCATTTCCATGAGTACATGTCTTAATTTCCTAATTTCTTCATAAATTACCAATCTTAGACACTGGCCAGTGAAGCAACAAAGGCTGTCCATAAATGGGCTAAAAAAATAGCAAAATGGTGCATGACAAAGGCTTTTGTAAGCAGCATGGAGTTACTGAAGTGATTCATACATGAGTCAGCATAGGGCATCTCTAATACGAGATATACAACCTTTACAAATGCAGAGCAGTGCCTGAAGACTTTCCAGTGTGACATACATGACCCACATGCAAAATGAACTTCAAACTGGGACATTTCTTAGAATATAAGCACAGTCAGAAGTAAGAAAAGGTCATGCATTTCAGGCAGGTGGTTAAAAAACACATTTTTATAAAAAAAGAATTGTCAAAATAATAATCACATTAGTGATTACTGACAGGTTGGCACAGCAGTATAGCTGATTATTTGATCTTGAAAACTCAGTATTTCATTTTGGTTTGAGGTAAATAGACATTTACAAAGGGCAGTATACCAGGAGTTGAGATTTGTAGTCAGATTGCTTTTAAATAATTTTTTATTTTATTATTTTTGTTTAGAGAAAGAGTCTCACTCTGTCACCCAGGCTGGAGTATGGTGGCACAATCACAACTTGCTGCAACCTCAAACCCCTGGGTTTAAGCAATGTTTCCATCTCAGCCTCTTGAGCAGCTGGGGCTACAAGGCATGTGCCACCATGCCCAGCTAATTAAAAAAAAAAAAAAACTGTTGTTGTTTTGTTTTGGTAAAGACAGGGTCTCAGTATGTTGCTCAGGCTGGTCTCAAATTCCTGGCCTCAAATCTTCCCACCGTGGCTTTCCACAGTGCTGGGATTACAGCTGTGAGCCACAGCATCCAGCTTATAATCAGATTGCTTGATTTTGAATTTCCACTCGATTTACTAATGATATAATCTTGGGGTATTTTCTTAATCCCTCTATGCCTTGGTTTCCTCATCTATATAATGTAGAGAGTGAGAGTAATAGTAATTCTATTATACGGCTGTTGTAAGGATTAAATAAGGTAATTCATGTAAACAGCTTAGCACAGGGCCTAGAACAAAGTAATGCTAATGGCTATCATTGTGATGACTCTCATCGTTCCCAGGGCCAAAGTAATTCACTTACCAAGATGAGTGTCCATCACCTTTGCACAGTATTTGCACATGGCATCCAGGTCATTCAACTGTCCTTGAAGGAAGGAAATTTGGGCTTCTAATTCTTCTTCCTAAAATAAAGGGATAAACATATGGAAATTTTTTAGAGATTGTCAAATAAAATCCCCAAAGTTTTCTAAATGATCTAGACTAGTTTAAAGAAGCATGATAACTTTTTAAACCTAGACAAATCAAAATAGCAAACAAAAACAAAATCACAACTGCCACCACCAACAAAATAAAAAAAGGGTAAAAACGGAAAATTTTAAAGGTCTGGATTTTCCTAATTGAATTCTAGCTTTAGGCCACGTGTAAAGTTAGTTAGATTGCATATACAATCTTGCATTGCATATATTTGCATATACAACCTTGTATTTAAAAAGTGCACAATATATCTTCAATAAGCATTGAGCAACACAAATTAAGAGGGCAATTTGGATTTCAGTGAACTATACTTGCTAAGCAGCTGGTACAAAAACATTGCATTTTTTTTCACACATTTGAGAAACCAAAGATTTCCCATTTTATAAGACAAATCTCTAAGCCTGGAACCTGGACTGTGTAAAAAAAAAAAAAAAAAAAGACATATCTCATCATTTTCTAGACAATGATAATCTCTTAAAATGTGAGATTTCCTAAAGCGCTTGGAAAGGTTTTGCCTCAGCAGCCCATAAATTGTTGCTCCTCTCTCTTGATATGACACTAGAATACTTCATTTATTTGTTTGTTTCTAGGAAAAAGTACTCTGGGTTGAATAATTATCTAAGTTAAATTATTTAAAAACTAACAAAAGGATGAAGTCGTTTTTTTTTTTTTTAAGGAAAAAATATAAGCAAAAAGTTTCCCAAGGAAATTTGGAAGATTATGGGAGTTTTTTTTTTTTTTTTTTTTAAGAGAAAAAGAATAATCCTAATCATTTAGGATACTCTAAACAAAGCTAGCTAGAATACGAAGAAAGGATATTGCCAAGGCTGGAATAGGCTAGAAAATTGATTTTCCACTCTTAGATCTACTTGTCCTTTTGCATAAGAATCCTCTGTATCATTAAAAAAGAAGGAAAGAAAAACCTACTAAGGTATCCTTTCTCTTTGAGAATGAGTATAATTTGACTTGTGCATGGAAATTAATAGTTGAAAAGGTTACTTGTAGATGTATCCCATTTTAACAATACGCACATGCAGCACTGCAAATTATTGTTTTTAACTGCTGCCTGAAGAACTAGCCCTTAGGAATAGGCATTGAAACACTTGACACAGAAAACAGACATAGTGCTGGGCGCGGTGGCTCATGCCTGTAATCCCAGCACTTTGAGAGGCAGAGGCAGGCAGATCACTTGAGGTCAGGAGTTCGAGACCAGCCTTGTCAACATGCTGAAACCCCGTCTCTACTAAAAATACAACAAATTAGCTGGGAGTGGTGGTGAGCGCCTGTAATCCTAGCTACTCAGGAGGCTGAGGCAGGAGAATTGCTTGAACCTGGGAGGTGAAGGTTGAAGTGAGCCGAGATCATGCCACTGCACTCCAGCCTGGGCAACAGAGCAAAACTCTATCTCAAAAAAAAAAAAAAAAAAAAAATTAAAGAAAAGAAAATAGACATAGTAGTAGCAGCTCTAAAAACAAATTACTGTGAAATGTCGACTGTAGGATTTACAAGCACTAACCATGTTCTTTACATATTCTACAAGTGTAGCAGCCTCTCCTCCAATACTCAAATAAGAACAAATACTACCACAAGAAGCTTAGCCAAAGGATAATTAGAAATAATTTTGGAGAGGTGGGGTTGTCTTCCTAACTCTGCAGCTGAGCATTAAGGTAGACAAGGATGGGGCGTTTCAGGGCTTTTTTCTACTCTTTTTCTCACGTGTTTCTGCACAGGCTTGAATTTCCCTGGTTATCACAGGAAACTGTAGGAATTAGAGAAAGAAGGCTACATCTGCTGTTTAATAATGATTGTGGTTAGTCTCCAAAGATGGCCACCATCAATTTCTTCCCTCCCTGACTCTGCATGTTGCTTCATTACGAGGTAGTATGTATTCCCCCTGTCCTTGAATCTGGACTGCCCTATGACTTGCATTGATCCAGAGCATGCAGCCGAAGTCAAACTTCTAATTCTGAGCTAGTTTAAGGGGACTGCCAGCTTCCGATTTCATTAGAAGCTAGCTATCATGCTGTAAAGAAGTTTAGGCTACAATACTGAAAGAAAGGACAGAACATATAGAGAAAAAGAGGGCACATGAGAAGCACAGAAGTTCTAGACATGTGAATAAAGTTTTTCTGGTCTTTTCAGCCCAAGCCAGCTGAAGCCAGCCCAGTAAGTGACCCAGTCAATACCATGTGGAGCAGAAGAGACCGAGCCCTGCCCAAATTCCTGATCCACAGACTTATGATGGGAGTACTAGATTTTGGAGTAGTTTGTTATGCAGCAATAGACAATAGAAATAGTGGCAGAATGAAAACAACACTAACTTAGCATATGGCATGAGGAAACATAAGTTCTATTCCTGGTCCTGCCATTAATAAGTCAGGGGACCTTAAGTAATTATCCACTCTGGACCTAAATTCAGTACTCTCAGGTGAATGCAAAAGTTAGAGGCTTTGCTTCCAAGGAACTTACAAACTAGTAACTGGAATAAGAAAGTTATATGGTCCCAGTCTACTCTACTGAACCATTAACTTTTGTTTTTTTTTTTTTTTTTTTTTTTTTTTGAGACAGAGTCTTGCTCTGTCGCCCAGGCTGGAGTGCAGCTGCATGATCTCTGCTCACTGCAAGCTCCGCCTCCCAGGTTCATGCCATTCTCCTGCCTCAGCCTCCCGAGTAGCTGAGACTACAGGCGCCCACCACCACGCCCAGCTAATTTTTTGCATTTTTAGCAGAGATGGGGTTTCACCATGTTAGCCAGGATGGTCTCCATCTCCTGACCTCGTGATCCGCCTGCCTCGGCCTCCCAAAGTGCTGGGATTACAGGCGTGAGCCACTGTGCCTGGCCACCATTAACCTTTTTAGTTTGTGGCAGACACAAACCCCAAGTAGCGGAGTCTAGAACTGTACCGAGGCCAGAGTTTGATAGTCTTTTAAAAAGAGAGGGCCAATCTATGGCCTGTGTTTCGCCTTACAAGTGGCTACCAATTGGGGTGCTGACAGCCCAGAGTGGATCAAGGGCACAAGGAATGCAGTGCTTCTTGGCTTAAAAACTTCTCCTCTATTTACTCCATGCATTAGTTTAATTTGGATTAGCCACCACTTATTTTAAAATACAAAAGCCATTGGGAGCTTTGATACTCAGCAGTCATTCCTACCTGAATGGATTTATTTTCTTTGGAAAGGAAATCAAACTGGGTAGGAAGAACTTAGAAGACACGCTTTAGAGGATGTAGGCACAGCCTGTTGGCAGTGAGGTGTTGAACAGCTGGTGGAAAGTATGAGCTTAAAGAGGGCCTCTTTCTCAAAACATTTTATTTCTCTAGCAGGAACATTACTGTAATAAAGACTGCGATGAGACTGGGGCCCTCTAACTTGTATAGTTAATGGAGAAGTCCTAAGAGTGTAGCAGTCCAGGGCACTTGCTGGGCAAATATGCAAGGATATAAAAACACAAATTTGCAAGTTTGCAATTTTTGCTTAGGGCTCTGGTGGCAGCCACTGAAGTGCATCTTGAATACCTAAAACCCAAGTAGATCTTGATACAAACAGAATCTGTTTGTCTCAATATAAACACATGGAAAAAGGCAACTTTGAATCAGTTAAACCTTCTTTTTCAAACGGATGGTTATATAAAAGCCAAATATGTGAGATAAAAGAGGACTACTCTGGCTGAAGCACGCTGGGGTACCAAGAGCCTCGTCCATAGTCTGAAATCCAGTGTATTATCCTTCTAGAGTTTGCTTAATCTTAAAACATTTCTAAACCCTTCAACTATCACTCAGACTTTATAAATAGAAATGGAATCACTTGGAGGCAAAAGGGTGGCTTGTCATTTATTCTTCACTATATTATATAATTACAGATAAAAGAAAGAGCCAAGAATCAAGCTTCCAAAACTGTGGGAACTGACTTTACATTTTTATCTTTTCTCATCCTCCACACTCCTCCCAACTAACAATGCTTTAGACATTGACAGCTTTAGTTATTTGTTTTCATTAAATTGGTCCTCTGTAATAAAAATTCTTGGCTAATTCCCTTGAGGTTTTATGAAACCAACCAGTTAGTGTAACTGTTATGTGTAAATAAGACACTAAAGATAAATGTTTATTATATTTACTTTTATGTGTATGTCCTGCTTTCTATTATAGGAGGGCATAGGGTGGGGAACAAAGGAATGCTGAAATAGACACAGCTGGGTTTGCATCCTATTTTTCTCAGTTATTAGCTGTATAATCTTGGACAAGTTCCTTAATTCCTTGGTCTACTCAACCCCACCCGGCAGGATCGGGGGAGAACAAAATGAGAAAATATGGAGAACACAGCATCTGGCACAGAGCAGACACTCAATAAAGGTAATTATTATTTCTTTAAAAAAAAATTTTGTAATCAAGCTAAGACAGTGAAATGGATTTAAATACAAAGTTTTATGATTCACTGTTGGAAAACATTAGTTTCTGGCTTTAAAACCTTTATGTAGCTTAGACCAGAAAGATTAATTAAAGCTTAAGAGCTCATCACCGTCTTAAACTCGGGATAGCAAACTAATGTACAAGGCAAGAAATTGATAGAGGAGGATAAAGTTGGGCCACCTGTAGACCACAGTGTGCAACATCACCAATTGTAATTGGTGCCCTATAGCAAAGGACCAGAAGATGAGGGCCACTCTATCAGAAAAGAAAAATAACTAGCATCAAATCCCTTTATATTGATTGTAATATGCCAGATACTGAGCTTTGCTGTATTACCATGTTTACTCTTCACACAAACTTCTGAGGTATATTCTCTCATTATCTCCTACATAAAATATGGTCTACTCCTCTGTAAGCCACATTCTCTGGTAGTGTATGCTAAGGTTTAGATAGCTCTTTGAGAACCCAAGTCACTTGGCCTGCTACTCTCATTTCTTCCCTGTGTACACATCCCTTCCTATGCTCCGTTACTATGGTCCTTCCCATGAATAATCCCATATTTCAGTTTCCTTTACCTGAGATTCACCAGTTGTAATGCTGAGCCCTAATACCAAATTGCTTATTGTTTTCCTTCAAAAACATTCAGATATGATTGGCTGTGTTGTTTTGTTGTTTGTTGAATGATTTTTTTGACTAAATAATCTGAAGAAATCGTTTTTTGAATTTGCTTTTTAATAAGTGGTGTTTCTACTATCATTTTGCCCCAAATAGTTGATGCATCATTATACTTCTATTGAAATGTTATGTATCTCAGCTGTTTAAATTTAATGTCAATTTTATTAAATAATTCAATGTATTCCTGCTATTTCTTTGTTAAAAAGAGGACAAACTTTCATAGTTTATTATTTATTCATATGTTAATTTTTTCAAAAATGATGTTCGTTTGCATTGTGTTAGGCCTTGTGAGAAATACAATAATGACTAAAACATGGCCTCTGAAAAAGTTTAGGGGATGGTCAAACCTGTACAGAAAGCCAAGAGAGGTATACGATAAGTTCTGTAGAAGAGACGTGAGAGAGGACTCCTTACAATTCTGGAAAGGGAAGATGATTTCAATTTGTGTATGTAGAAAGGAAAGGAGGTTTTCTAGTATTTCTGAGGGGTCCTGAAGAAGGAGGGTCTTGGCTTAGACAAAATAATAAGGAAAAATGTTTTAGGAGGCAGGAAAGTATGGCACCTGGGCAATGAGGCAGTCGCTGAGCTGAGCCAGAACATGGGGATAGTACGAGCTGAGGTTCAGCAGAAAGGCTTCCCTTCCTCTTCTGTTCATCCCTGTTGCATTTTCACTTCACATAATTATGTTTTCGGGGTTGGGGTTTGACATGCAGACTGCTGTGGCCACTGCCCCCAACACACACCATGCTGACAGATGATTATACAGGCTGCAGTGGTGTTTCTGTCCATGGACTAATTCAAACTCCAGGGGAATAGTGAGGCAGGAATGGCACTGAGGTGGAGTTCTGCTTAGCTTCTAAGTGGGTGTCCTCAGATCACAAGAGAAGCAGACAAGGGAACCAACATTAACTGTAGGCAGCAGGAACAGGCTAAATATAGCAACCAGAAGACAGGAAAGACGCCCAGTCTTTCTCGAGCAGATGGGTGAACAAGAAGTGGGAAGTAAAGGAAACGGAAAGTCTCAAGGAGAAAAAGTGGAAAGGCCACGGATGTTCGGAGGAAGCTGTGGTGTACACAAGGGCAAAACACATACACGGTGTGAATGAAATCCAAGTCAGAAGCATATGGTATCAGCAGAGGAAGATACCACCAGAAAAAATAGAAGAGCACAAAGAAGACTTTTTAAGAGTATTAAAATAAGTGGTATGAGGTGTGAAGCTGTACAGCCATACTGGTGAACAAGCTGGAATATAAATCACAAGCTTTAAAATCACTATATACTAGGCTTGACACTTACCTTCTCTGTGATTCTAACCAGATAGCAAAGTTCTTTGAGCCTCAGTTTCCTGTTTACAAAATGGTGATAATAATAATTTCTACCTCATGTGCTTGTTGGAGGACTGAATTTGAATTACATGAGGTTTTCCAGATTAAATACTTTGCACAGTGCTTAGTACGTGGTAAACACTCAATAAATGTGAATTTTATTGTCTCTGAATTTTAATACAATCCTAGAAAGTTATTTCAAAGGATCATGAATGCATGCAAAAATAACTCCCAGGATATTCATCACACATTCAATGGCAACATGCACACATATGGGCATAGGCACCTCACAGAAATCCTAAATGTCTAATGATGGGTGATTTGGGTAATTTGTGGAACATTTATAAACAGTATGCTATGCAAACGTTATTTTTTATTTATTTATTTATTTGAGATAGAGTCTCACTCTGTCACCCAGGCTGGAGGGCAGTGGTGTGATCTTGGCTCACTGCAACCTCTGCCTCCTGGGTTCAGGCAATTCTCTTGCCTCAGCCTCCTGAGTAGCTGGGATCACAGGCACCTGCTACCACACCCAGCTAATTTTTTTTTTTTTTAATATATTTTTAGTAGAGATGGGGTTTCACTATGTTGGTCAGGCTGGTCACAAACTCCTGCCCTCAAGTGATCCGCCTGCTTCAGCCTCTCAAAGTGCTGGGATTATAGGCATGAGTCATCGCGCCCAACTTATGCAACCTTCAAAAATGTTTTTATAGGAGAACATTTAAGAATGACATATCACATACTAATTGGGAAAACGGGTTACAAAGTAGTAGATAAACAATGATTCTGATTTCAAAATATATATATATATATATATATATGCATAGAAAAAAATAATGGATAGTGCCCAAATAGTTTATATTGGTTTCCTTCAAATGGTGGAATTATGGGTGATTTTTTCTCTCCTTTTTGCTAATTTTCAGTGGATTTTCTACAATGAAATTGGATCATATTTTTGTAATAAGAAAAATAATGCAAATAACATAATAGAGAAGAAAAAAGTGAAAGGTGATTGCCAAGGAGAAAAAAGACATAACTGATTCCAAATCAAACTCCAAATAATATTCTATACTCTAAACAAATCTGTACTCTAAATGACACTAAATAGAAAAACTTCTATGAAATGTAAAAAAAAAAAAAGGTAAATAATTAGCATATTTTGTCCTATGTGCAAACCCGGAGTAGTACAGCACTCTTATGGTAAAGGGCTTCCTTCTATATGATTAAAGTGAGAAAGTCAGTGGATGCTGCTCTTTATGGGTTGCCTAGAAATAATGTGATTCTTAAAGATATTTTAAAAATAAAGATGCTTACAAAATCCCCCAGTAAATAACAGTTCCCATTTTTGGACAGGATGTAAACAAGTTAAATGTAAATGGAAATGGCCTTTAGAAATTTTTAACTGAAATTCAAAGCTCAAGATGTCAAATTTATGCTATCCAATTATATAATTTCAGAACTGGAAATGTCTTTAGAGATCATTTATTTCAACCCCTTCTTGTTTACAAATAAAGCAACTTTTATATGGCCAGGTAGCTGGGCAGTAGCAGAAATCCCACTAGTAGGCTTCCTTGTTTTTCAGCCACTGAAGCACTGCGGTGTCCCACCACTGACATCCTCACTACCAGGGGACACTGGATTTGTCCAGAGAGGATGGGTTTTCATAACAATCACCGAGCCCTTTTCCTTCTACCCCACATCCTCCTGTACTAGCAGTGCTCCTTCCTGACTATTGAAGGCTACAGCAAAGTCACTAAAACCTAAACTCCACAGGATTTTTGTATCACTTTTCACTCCTTTAGTTTCCCCCCAGAAACTTGGATAAAACCCCTACATTAAAGAATACTGACTCCTTATAATTTATAAAGTTAAAAATTGCCTGTGATAAAATTGGGGTGGCCCGGTGAGGCATGAGTCAGGCTTTCTCCAGCCCAGCTCCTCGCTGATTGTGCTGCTTCAGCTGGCTCTAATAGATAGTGATCATTCAAACCCCTTCTCTTTAGCAGCCCAACAGCGGCTGCAGGGCAAGACCACAAGGTCAAGTATAGGGAGAAATCTTTATTTTTCCCCGCAAAAATTTTCTCTCCCAAATTGCTACTTGACTTATAGCATATTCCTAGAATTGACAAATTACATATCAACTCCACATTCTCTTCATTGGTTTACATGCGAAGAGTTTCAAATCTCTTTTTGAAGTCAGGTGTTGGCAGGTTAAAATAATTAATTCAGATCACATGCTTGCCGTGGGTGTGACATATGGGGTATGGATTACAAATATTTTAAAAATAGTGCATGTAAGGTTCACAAAATTAAGGGAAAGAAATTTCCCTTTATGTTCAGCTTTTTATTAAGTTTTATTGAGGGACTAAAAAAGATCTTCATTTCTTACTCCTTTTTATTCTTTGGGTCTACCTGATAAGGCAGAAATTCTTCATTGCCCAGTTATGACTAATAACTTCTTTTGTAGATAGTGCTAACCACAGACTCTATTTCCATTAGTTTTCTTATTTGTAAAATGGGAAGCAATTCTAGCAGTGACCTTATAGCGTTGCTTGAGGATTAAAATAGCTAATACATGTAAAATGCTTAGAACAGAGGACACACTTATACAAGGTGTTCTATAACTATTAGCACTTAGCCACCGTTTACAAGGAGAACATGCTCACACTAGGATATATTTGAAGCTTGCTTTATATGTAGAAAATCTCATTCCTTATTTGGTATTCAATTAATGTTATTAATATCAATTTTTTTCAATCTTTAATATGAACAAAAATCAGCTGGGGATCTTGCTAAAATGCAGAGTCTGATTTAGTAGGTCTGGGTTGGGGCCTAAGATTCTGCATTTCTAACAATCTCCCAGGGGATGGGATGCAGCTGGTCCATGGACCACAATTTGGATGGCAAGGATTTAAATAACTCATCTCATGCTCACCTTCTATTAATATTTACTTCTGAATAGAACTTCCCATCATTCTAGGAAGGCTGTGAAGTACTTTACTATCTATCTGATTTAAGGCAATTTTAACAGATGGCTGCATGGTTAGATGCATATTTGGTGACAGTCCAAAAGACCTCTTCTCAACAAGGAGTAGGATGCAGCGGGGAGAGAAGCAGGGTGACAAGCTTCCAGGAGAGCTTTCCAATCTCCCTGAATTAGTTTTGTACTGAGTAGCTCTATTATTCTATTTAGAGCTAATTCTTAGACCATTAGATATCAGTTTATTCTATTGTAAACATAAACATTTATACAATTTCTTATTGAGAACAAGTGAAATATGAATTAATTTTATTGGATTATGCATGCTCTCTTCTGTAACTTTGACAAACACAGGCTGTGTATTAAGTATCAGAGAATAAAAGATGTTTTTCAAACATAAAACGCAATGAAAAGGAAATGGCAAAAATACTTCCATAATTCATGGTATTTAAATTCATCCCTGATTTTCAGAAGATATCTTTCTGAATATATGATTTCTGAAAAAATAATAAGTAATATTTATTAAGAACTTTTAGCCTTTAGAAACATGCTTTTATACCTACTGCCATTTTAACATTGTGAGCCATTTTAATCTAATTTTGCTTTCCTAGGAGTTACCTACAAAAAATAATAAAGTAAACAGAAAAGACAAGAATGGTGCCAGAAAACAGGATCATGTGCTACAAATTCTAAAGTAAAGTAAATAAGGTTACAATCTGGAATAAGTATACTGGAAATTGAAATAGAACCTTTAATTAGGACCAACTTCACATAGGTGTAACCAGAGGAGGAATAAAACCTCACTTGCAGAGTTACAAACCTCATTATTTGCAAAAGTCCTATAACTGCAGTTCAAAATAATTATATGCATATGGTATGTCTTCTTAGCCCTGTAAAAATTCAAAAGGTATGAAAGGTGTCTCCTAGAAGTGCTTATGTATGGGAGTCTAAGTAAATGGCATTTGTGGAGAAATGCTCCCATCTTTTGGGCTTTTATGTTGTCATTTCTGTGTTGTGTTTTTATAATTAGGCAACCTGACCAATCATTTGGAAACCCATATAGTTCTCTCCTCCACCAGGACAATAAGCACAGATGTTACTCTACTTAACAAGGGTTTTCCCCCTCACCACTTACACGTGATAAGACCAACTGATGAAACCAGCCAGCCAGCACCAGGGCCTCCAGCTGAGTTTCTCATAGTAATGCTGGCTGGGCAAAACCATCTGCGTGCTCTCCCTTGCTGTTCCTGGCACCAAGGGTAGGCATCTGCACAATGGCTGACCCAGATAGAAAGGCCTGAGCCAAGACTGTTTTTCTTATGACAAAGCTAATTGATCCGTGTGAGGATGAAATGCACACACTTGTTCAACTTATTCTCTGGGCTAACTGACCTCTACAATGTCCCAATAGAGACAGACAAAAAACCGTACCCTGCAGCAAATCCAAGCTGAGGATCAAGCACAGTTTAAGAACTACTTTAAGTAACAATTGGTAAAAGCAAGTAAGTTTTGGAACAGCCTTGATATTTCTTTCTTTTTTTCTTTTTTTTTTTTAAACATTACCACTTCTAAGACTTCAGGAAAGAAAAAAAGGTGAGAAGGAAATAATTCTCTAAATTGCCTGGTTTATTCATATGCCTATCATACTTTTGTTAGTTCATCCCTTGTTATATCCCATCTCTCACTAAATACCAACAATTCCTATTAGCTTTTTAAATAAGTGGTTGGTAAATGCTGCTGAGAAATGAAGCAACTTTTCAGGCTCTAGAGGACGCCAGAGCAAAGCCTAAGACATCTCAATACTTGCACAACACACAAAACCCTCAACAGCATTCATTTATTCCTAAACGTTTACTGAGTGCCAGACACAATATCTGGCACAGAAGATACAGTGACAAGTGCCTGCAAGAGCCTTATAAGTAAACACAAGTAGTTCTCTGACATTCAAAACAGGGGAAGCATTTGCAGATTACGTAGGACACCCTCCATCTCAGGATGCTGCTGCTTTAGGTTTGGGGAGGGGCTCTGAAATCTGCAGCTTAACTAGGGCCCCAGCTACTTATTACAAGTGCTGAAAGCTCCTAGCAGAGAAGGCTCCATGGGACACAAGGTGTTTGGGCTGAGACTGGAAGGGACTCTATTTTGTGGCTACATCAATCACTCTGGTCAGAAGAGACAGTGAAGGGAAACAACACAGAAGTATGAGAAAGCATGTTTGGTTTAAGGGAAGTGAAACAGCTGTGTATTCCTGAGGGGCCAGGGAGGAGTAAGAGGGAGGACTGATTATAAGGCTGAACAGGGTGAGACTGTAAAGAGCCCTACAGGGCATACCTTAAAATTGAGGGATTTATCCTAGGGAGAAGGGCTCCTGCAGAATTCTGATGAGGAATCAAAGCATATGAGTCAGATATACACGATGCACACGTTGGTGTCATGAAATACTTTGGGTATATGTTGACCATTAATAAAATGGATTAACTCTAAAATTTCTAATTAACATGGGTTTGTTACTTGAGAACAAAAAAATTATGTAGAGTGTAACCTTTCTATATTCTCATTCCTCCAACTCGCCAAATCCAGAAGCTGAATGTCATGAACTGTGTAGAGCCAGTTCTGTTATAATGCTTGTTTTGAAAATGTGAACTTGTTTCAATGAGATCAATGTATTAGGGAACAATTGAGCATAACCCGAAGTTCACATTTGCTTACACACAACATCATCCTCAAGAAATAATGGGTGAATGCAGAAAACTACACATAGATGAACGCAGCTACACGTAGGAATGTAGGAATACACAAAATGCCTACATGCATGCAACACAGATAACTGCCAGCTACCTCCATTCTGTGTGTTTTATGGGCTACTTCCATAACCAAATTCATCAGATTCCATCCAGATAACTCTCCTCCACCACTTCACAGTGACTCACAAGCTGCAACCCTTCCAATGTCCACTTCCCCAACTGAGCTTCAGGTATTTTTCAAGGTAAAGTATCATATTTATTGCACTATTTCTTAATCACTTAACGTGTAAAACCACTCTACCACTTTTATTAGGTTCCTCCTTTGTTTCATGTGGCACTGATGACCTTTTTTTTTTTAGTGTTGTACCCCAATCCAATTTTCCCCACAAGCCCTGTGGTTTTTATCTTATTATTTTTATTATTATTTTAGAGACAAAGTCTCGCTGTTACCCAGGCTAGAGTACAGTGATGTGATCATAGCTCACCGCAGCCCTGAACTCCTAGGTTTAAGCGATCTTTTCACCTCAACCTCCCAAGTAGCTAGAATTACAGATGTGTGCCACCATGCCCAGCTAACTTTTTTTTTTTTTTGGTAGAAATAGGGTCTTGCTATGTTGTCCCAGCTGGTCTTGAACTCCTGGCCTCAAGCAATCCTCCCACCTCAGCCTCTCAAAGCACTGGGATTACAGGCATGAGTCACTGTGCCTAGACTCCCTGTGGTTTTTAATGCATGACTTTGCATAGCATAGTGATTTTGGGGAACATTTAAGTCACCTCAGAACTGACAATTCTGCTGCGTGGGGTGCAGTGGCTCACGACTGTAATTCCAGCATTTTGGGTGGTTGAGACAGGCAGGTCACTTGAGCTCAGGAGTTCAAGACCAGCCTGGGCAACATGGTGAAACCCCGTGTCTACAAAAAATATAAAAATTAGCTGGGCATGGTGGCTCACGCCTGTAGTCCCAGCTACTTGGGAGGCAGAAGGGGTTGGATTGCTTGAGCCCAGGAGGTGGAGGTTGCCGTGAGCCGAGATTGTGCCACTGCACTCCAGCCTGGGTGACAGCATGAGACCCTGTCTCAAGAAAAAAAGAACAGTTCTGAAGATGACTGTTCAATGAAGATAAATACATTTATGACAATCAAATTTATATTTTTTTCCAGAAAGATAACTGCAGAGAAGTTTCAGTCTAGACATCATGGTATCACTCAGTGTTTATGAAACAGAAGGGTTACCTGTACTATGGTTCTCTATAGGGGCTAGGGCTGATGTTCCCTGTGTCTCCTTCCCAAGAGGGCCCTGCAGCCATGAGCCCCCTCCAACCCAATCTACAGTTGTGGGCAGTGGCTGGGCCTGATGGATTTAAGGGTAATCTAGGAATTTTGGCCAATAAGACATAAAGGAAGTCTTGGTGAGTAGCTGTTGAAAATGTCTTTAAGATAGGGTTGCCATATTTAGAAATAAAAACATAGAACATATGATTAAATTTGAATTTCATATAAACATTGAATAACATTTTTAGTATAAATATGTCCCATGTAATATTTGAGATACTTATATTAAAAAATCTCATTATTTATCTGAAATTCAAATATAACTGGGCATTTTGTGTTTTATCTGGCAAACCTACCTTTAAAAAATGCCCTAGGAAGACATGGCCATTCTCCTCTCGATGTTGGTGAATGGATATGGTGTCTAGAACTATTACAACTGTCTTGTTTTCAACCTGGGGAAGAGTTCGTTCTGGGAAGGGCAGGGCAGGTCAGGGCAGAGAGATGGCAAGAAACTGCATCCTTGAAGACACAGATGAGCTTCTAAATTAGTGGTTCTAAACCTTGACTACATATTTGAATACTCCAGAAAGTTTTTAATAATACTAATGCCCATGCTCCACTGGAAAGATTCTGACTCAGTTCTTCCATGACCAATATTGATTAAAACACTCTCCCAGGCGATTCTAATGTATGGTCGGGAATGGGAAGTCCTTTGAACTTGAGCTAAATAACTTTCCTTGTTATTGGAATCAGTGTGAATTGCATTTTCCGCTACATGTAGCTGAAAGCATCCTAAATAAAGACAATTTCTAGAGTAAAATGCAAGGTTCAGCATTTAAACATTTTATAGTTAGTCCATCTTGGAAATTTGAATCACAATTTTTGGCAAAAAAATTAGGACTGCTCATTTATTTGGGAAAAAGCTCATGTCTCAGCCCAACCCTCAAACCTAAATCCGAAATCAAGGGTGTCAAAAAAGAAGTCTGGTCATAACAGAGGACTGAGTATGTATGACTCACTATAGACATTAAGAAAACAATATCTCATTTATCCTGTGCAATAAACAGATATTCATGTTTTCATCACCGTCCAGCTAAAATGATATTACAGTTTGACAGTTGTCTAGAGCCGAATTTAAGATTTCCATAAATGTTAACATCATCACATATTGGTATCATGCTGATTTCATTCTTATTTTCAAAAACATTATTCTTGATATTTTATGGAATATTTTCACATCATGATACATGAATAACAGTTGCATGTAGAGTGTACAAATATGCTTCAAATCCAAATGGTTGCTTAGAATCCAAGTGAGAACATCCCAAAGTTAAGCAATTTGGCAGCACTTCTCACTGTTTTAAGTTGATTGGGACATTGTATTGAGGCCGCCTTCAATTTTTGGACCATGTGGTAGTATATATATATGTATTTTGGGCAGATTAATGTTATAATTTGCAAGTTCTTTACTTGTTAATGGGATCCTTAGATATCTGAAGGGACCTATGGAAGGACTCAGGTAAAATGTTGCAAACTGTCCCACCACCTTTGGGATAGCCTCCAGGAATAAAAAGGTGATGATGATCAAGAGGCCAGAGTGATTACCTGGAGGTAATCCTTGATGTCGAACTGAAAGGCCCTTTTTGTAGCATGGACAAGGTATGGTTGAATTTGGTTTATTTAATGAGATCAGGCCATCTTTCAGAGTTCCTCACAGAGGCAAAAGTAAGAAAGATATCAAATGTTAAAGCAGAACAGTAAGAACATTAAAGGTGAGAAAAGTAGAGAAATGTGACCATGAAAGCCAGAAATCTGAGCCTAGTCTTGGGTCTATGAATAAATGATGAGCTAGAGAGGGGAAAGGAGGGAGCTTCCCTTTTCACAATTGTTTTTCAAGTAGAAATAATTTTCTTATTCTTTTCTCTCTTTTCAAATATAGCCTATAACTTTTTAGGATTTAACATAAAGCCAATTTGTTCTTGGCTTATTATAAACACCATATTTTGCTGTTAAAAGTTCCTGTCTACTGACCAAAGTAACTTTGGAAAGCAACATATTGACTGGAAATGATAAGGCCATAGATAGAACTGTACATAAACACTGTACTATAGTTCAGGGGTCCCCAAACCGCAGGCTACAGACCAGTAGCTGTTCACGGCTTGTTAGGAACCAGGCTGCACAGTAGGAGGTGAGCAGCAGGCAAGCAAGCATTACCACCTGAGTTCCACCTCCTGTCAGATCAGCAGCAGCATTAGATTCTCATAGGAGTGTGAAGCCTATTGTGAACGGCACATGCAAGGGATCTAGGTTGTGTGCTCCTTATGAGAATCTAATGTCTGATGATCTGAGTTGGAACAGGGAACCTGTTTGATCCTGAAACCATGCCCCTGCAACCGCATCTGTGGAAAAACTGTCTTCCATGAAACGGTCCCTGGTGACAAAGAGGTTGGGGACTGCTGCTATAGTTGGTAACAATTCTAAGGGAAATTGTCATCTTAAATAAAAAGGAAGTTTGGAAATTTGATTATATTACCTTCTGGTGATCCATACATTCAATGCTTTTTAAATCCTTTGGCTACACTGTAACATCATGGCTGAATAGGGTTTTAGTTGTTGTTTCAGATGTTTTAAAAAATTTCTCCTGAGCAACTGTATTTAACAAGCAGACAAACATTCCATACCAAGGTCAATCTTATTCAAGCCAAGTACAATAGTTTAGTCAAATGCAACTTATAACAAAGTCAATCTGATAAATTTGTAATGATAAACATGCGTATTAAGAAGATTAATAATTAGGCATGAATGGGGAACTGTATAAATGACTTGGTGTGCTTGGTATTAATATTTTTATGGTCAAAAGAATTATTTGGTTTTTTTCTCTTCTTATTAGTTCTTCATGTTACTGCTAACATGTTTTCCTGGTAAAATCCAAGTTTTTTTTTTTATCATCACTGCCACAAATTAGAAAGGTCCTGATTTTTTCCAATAGTTGCAGTTCCCTCTTCATTAACTTAGGGCCTTCAATAACTTAAAGCATGCCTTTAATTTAATTTACTCCCCAACTTCACCCTCTTTCAGTGCAGAATTTGGAGAGTGAAAAAAAAAAAAAAACTGCCCCTTCTCTAGGCAAATATGAACCCCAGACCAGGGTGTGCTGCTTAGTGAACACAGCATGAGCTCAGTTTTAAGACCCTGGGTTGTCTCTTTCTCCCATGCTTCAGGCATCAGATTCCTGGTGCTTACTGCCAGCAATACTTCCAGGTGTATTAATTTCTGACACATGGACAACTTGGAGCAGAAAGCTGGGAGGGTAAATAGCAGAGATCAGGAAAAGAGAGGAAGCTTGGGTAAAGGTGCCTGATATGGTTTGGATTTGTGTCCCTGCCCAAATCTCATTTGGATTTTCATCCCTGCCCAAATCTCATCTTGAATTGTAATCCCCAGTGTTACAGCAGAGGCAGGATGGGAGGTGACTGGATCATTTGGATCACAGGGGTGGATTTCCCCCTTGCTGTTATTGTGATAATGAGTTCTCATGAAATTTGGTTTTTAAAAGTGTGTAGCACCTCCCCCTCACTTCCTCCTTCTCTGGCTGTGTTAGATGTGAATCCTTTCTCTTCACCTTCTGCCATGATTGTAAGTTTCCTGAGGCCTCCCCAGCCATGCTTTCTGTACAGCATCTGGAACTTTGAGCCAATTAAATCTTTTCTTTATACATTACCCAGTCTCAGGTAGTTATTTATAGTAATATGAGAATGGACTAATACAGAATATTGGTACTAGGATTGTGGCAGCATTGCTACAAAGATACCTGAAAATGTAGAAGCGACTTTGGAACCTGGTAACAGGCAGAGGTTGGAACAGTTTGGAGAGCTCAGAAGAAGACAGGAAGATGAGGAAAGTTTGGAACTTCCTGGAAACTTGTTAAACTGTTGTGACCAAAATGCTGATAGTGACATAGGCAATGAAGTCCAGGCTGAGATAGTCTCAGATAAAGATGAGAAACTTATGGGGAATTAGAGTAAAGGTCACTTTTGTTATGCATTAGTAAAGAGACTGGTGGCATTGTGACCCTGCTCTAGGGATCTGTGAAACTTTGAACTTGAGAGTGACAATTTAGGGTATCTGGTGGAAGAAATTTCTAAGAGGCAAAGTGTTCAAATGCAGCCTGGCTGCTTCTAACAGCATACGGTCATATGCATGAGCAAAGAGATGATCTGAAACTGGAACTTATATAACAGGGAAGCGGAGCATAAAAGTTTGGAAAATTTGCAGCCTGTCCCTGTGGTAGAAAAGAAAAATCCATGTTCCTGGGAGGAATTCAAGCTGGCTGCAGAAATTTGCATATGTAAACAGGGGAGAATGTTAATAGCCGAGACAATGTGAAAAATGCCTCAAAGGCGTCTCAGAGACCTTTGTGGCAGCTGCTTCCATCACAGGCCTAGAGGCCTAGGAGGAAAGAATGGTTTTGTGGGCTGGGCCCAGGGCCCTGCTACCCTGCACAAACTTGGGACACTGCTCCTTGTATCCCAGTTGCTCCTGTTCCAGCCATGGCTAAAAGGGCCTAAGATCTCTCAAGCTGTTGCTCCAGAGGATGCAAGCCATAAACCTTGGCAGCTTTCATGTAGTGTTAAGCCTGTGGGTGTTGAGAGGACAAGAGTTGAGGCTTGGGAACCTCCACCTAGGTTTCAGAGGATGTATGGAAACAGCTGGATGGTGGAAGTCGGCTATAGGGCTGAGCCCTCATGGAGAACCTTTACTAGGGCAGTACAGAGGGGAAATGTGGGATTGGAGTCTCCACACAGAGTCTCCACTGGGGCACTGCCTAGTGGAGTTGTGACAAGAGGGCCACTGTCCTCCAGACCCCAGAATGGTAGATCTATTGACAGCTTGTACTATGTGCCTGGAAATGCCACAGTCACTAAATGCCAGCTTGTGAAAGCAGCTGAGGGGGCTGTACCCTGCAGATCCTCAGGGAGGGAGATCCCCAAGGCCTTGGGAGCCCACCCCTTGCATGAGTGTTGTCTGGATGTGAGACATGCAGTCAGAGGAGATTATTTTGGAGCTTGAAGATTTAATGACTGCCTTGCTGGGTTTCAGACTTACATGGGGCCTGTAGCCCCTTTGTTTTGGCTGATTTCTCCCTTTCGGAGTGGGCTTATTTACCCAGTGCCTGTACCCCATTGTATCTTGGAAGTAACTAGTTTTTGATTTTACAGGCTCATAGGTGGAAGGGACTTGCCTTGTTTCAGATGAGACTCTGTAGACTTTTGAGTTAATGATGAAATGAGTTAAGACTTAGGACTGTTGAGAAGGGAGGATTATATTTTGCAATATGAGAAGGACATGGGATTTGGGAGGAGCCAGGTACAGGATATGGTTCGGATTTGTGTCTCCACCCAAATCTCATCTTGAATTGTAATCCTCTGAGTTGGAGGAGGGCCTGGTGGGAGGTGATTGGATCATGGGGTGGATTTTCCCCTTGCTGTTCTCACTATAGTGAGTTCTCACAAGATTTGGTTGTTTAAAAGTGTGTACCACCTCCCCCCTTCAATCTCTCTTTCTCCTTCTCCAGCCTCTTTTTTACCTTCCGCCATGATTGTAAATTTCCTGAGGCCTCCCCAGCCATGCTTCCTGTACAGCCTGAAGAACTGTGAGTCAATTAAGCCTCTTTTCTTTATAAATCACCCAGTCTCAGGTAGTTCCTGATAGCAATAAGAGAATGGACTAATACAGTGGCCAAGCCTTCAACTGTCTGGGTATAGAAGCTCTAGCTATGAGGAACAACCAAAACGGGGTTCCTTAGCCCTAAGTTTTCAGGGGCAAAGTGAAGGCCACCTGCCTGATACAGATCCCCCCTTTATCAACAGGCCTAGAATTTCTATGACAGAAGTAAAGCCAGTCTTTCTGCAATGAAAGCCCAGTGGATTAAAAATATAACTTCCTGGAAAAGTTTACACAGGTGTTCAAAGGATAAATGATGAGATGCCAGGGACAAGAGGTTTAAAAGCAGGAAGACACTGTGTAGGAGAGGGTGGTGATGCCACTGAGGGGGAAAGAAGAGGACAACCGTGCACACTCTGCAATCTGGTCTCTGGCCTTGGCTGACCTCCAATTGCCCAGACAAGTCAAAGCCCTCATTTCCTTCCCTGTCATGCACATCTGCACTTTAGGGTACAAATAACTGTCCCCAAGGCAATGTGGCACTGAAAGAATATACAAATGTCAAGTTTCAAGACAGGTCACTAGAAAGAAGCAAATGTTATCAATGACGCATTTAATTTAGCATGATTCAAACCCACAAAATATTTCTGGCCTGGGATTGTAAATATTTCTAATTGCTTCACTTGAGCTTTCCCCAAACCATTGTCTATGCCTCCCGGGCAGTATTCAGCATAGGTACAATCTGGCATCTTTGCATTTTATATAGAGGATGAAGATAAAGATAAGCGATGGAGGAAGAAGACCCAGCATGAGGTGAATGAGTGTTTCACTCGACCCAAAGGGCACTGTTCTGCAAAGGACATTGCAGCACTCTATTTCCTGTGATTCTGCTTTCACAGCCTTCTCAGATTTTTTTTTTAACTTAAAATAAATGTATTGCACCATAAGGATTTTTAAAAGTTAGTTGTAAAACCTGTTTACAAAAGCTAAATTAAAATGTCATGCTAAAACTGTTGAAAACAGAGGGCTTTTAATGATGCTTCCTTTGATGTTCACATTTCTTTGCAATGGAGTTACATGATTTGGGTGATGCAAAAAGATGGAGAAAGAAGGAAAGAACTCTCTCACAAAGATAAATAGTCTACTCTTCCTGACCTTGAGTATGTTTACTGGCAGACGGATTGTAAACAAGGTTTATAAAACATCGAATGACTAAATATATGTTTCAAATATCCAGGTTAATTTGGCCTAAGATTAAAATTACTATCATGAGACTTAAACTGCTGATGTTTACATTCACTTTATATCTATTCATTTCAATAAACTATATTAAATGGGAATATATTTTAAATGAGACTGTATTTTATTCCAGTTATTAACACTACTGATTAAACAAGAAGAGATTATATATATGTACTTTTCACTTGAAAATCCTATAATTAGATGAACTCTAGATTCCAGTTTTCAATTCCATCCCTAAGCTCATAAAGAAATTCACTGAAGTCAATGCTTTCCACATAACATGTTTTCCCAGGAAGTATACGTCACTGACTGAAAAGAAAATCAGATAACTAGGAAAATTCTAGTCTTCTGGGAAGGCTGCTCTGCTCAATTTCTCCCTTCAAACCACCAATTTAACTCCAGTTGCCTGAAAATCTGCCAGTAAAATATGACTGATGACAGCAGAACTGGCTCTTTTCAAATGCAAATCCTTCGGGAAAGGATTAAATAAACCATTTTGGCAATTAATACTTCAAGGGTAATTTACCTATCAAATTGTTGGCTGCCTCATCACATCCCCCCAACTACTGGTCCTCTGTCATGAGCCTCTTGTAACCCTTCTCCTTACCAGAGATTGGTTAAGAAGTGGGCATGGAATTTAATTCTGGTCAGTGATATGGGAAGGAAAATACTGCTGGGGAATTCCCAAGTAGACTTCTCTAGAAGGGGTGTGCATGCACGTGTGTGTGATATAATTGGCTGTGTCAGCCTGCTTGAGAGAACATGATGAGAGCAAGTTGAAGATAAAACCACACTAAGGATGGCAGAGTGGAAAGATGGTGATGCTACTCAACAGCTGAATAATCCAATCGTAGACCTATTTCAGGACTCTTGTTATATGAAATAATAACAAATTTCATTTGATATACTACTTCCTCTTATTTTTACCCAAAGCAACTTGATACAATTCTAACTATTTTGGATGTGTCAGGGGATGTGAGGGAGAAGAGAACTCCTATAGAAGGTATTGTTGACTGCCTGCTCAATATCCACCACTACTACCTGTCCTAGGAAGCTATTTTCCTAAGGGAAAATAATGGTTGTATTCAATGGAAGAAGAAATACATCAGTGGTTCAGATCTATCTCTCACCAACACAGCCCATGGTGGTCTGTCATCTAACACCATTTTGTTTACTGTCTGTCTTTGCTGTTCATATGGCATTTAATCATATTATGCATCTCATGTGGATGAGATATTTTAATTTAGTTTAATTACTTTTCCCCCTTCCAATTTCACTCTAAGCATCCTTACTAGGATTGCTCTCTTACATTTCTTAAACAGATATAATGTCTTAAATTATAATTTCTAGATCATGGCCTGAAATAGGTTAGGCAATTCTCCAGTTTTCTAGAAGTAAGAGACTGCTTTCAAATTCGTTTTCATTTATCTGACACTTTTTGGTATTTTGTCATGATAAAGAATAGATGAATAATACAAAAATAAATTATATTTGTATGACCATAGTATATGTTCAAACTACCAAAGGGCAATGACGAATGCATACAGGGGTCACAGGGGTCATAAAGACATAGGATGGTCACCCCCCTGCAGTGCTGTGAGCCTTCAGGTAAGGGAGTATCTCATTATGCATCCTGTTTTATGCAGAGACTTTCAGCTCAGACCTTTTTTGATTTCCTGTGGTTTAGAGAGGATTCTGAACCATGGATACTTTCAGATCTTTGAAGGCTGGTATGTATTATAATTATTACAAATCATACCAAAGTATCACGCAGTTTATCAGGAAATTAACAAAAATACTTCTAGTTGGCTGGTGTGCTTAAATATTATAACTTATTCACATAGACAAGTCAGTTTTCGAGTTTTTATTTGTTTATTGAGACAGGGGCTTGGCTCTGCTGCCCAGGCTGGAGTGGAGTGGCACAATCATAGCTCACTGCAGACTTGAATTCCTGGGCTCAAGTGATCCTCACACCTCAGCCTCCCCAGTAGCTGGGACTACAGGTGCATGCCACTATGCCCAGCTAATTTTTTTGTTAAATTTTTTGTAGACATGGGGTCTCACTATGTTGCCTAGGCTGAGAATTTTTCTTTTCTTTTTTTTTTTTCTTGAGACGGAGTCTCGCTCTGTCGCCCAGGCTGGAGTGCAGTGGCACAATCTCGGCTCACTGCAAGCTCCACCTCCCGGGTTCATGCCATTCTCCTGCCTCAGCCTCTCCGAGTAGCTGGGACTACAGGTGCCCGCCACCACGCCTGGCTAATTTTTTTGTATTTTTTAGTAGAGACGAGGTTTCACCGCGGTCTCGATCTCCTGACCTCGTGATCTGCCCGCCTCGGCCTCCCAAAGTGCTGGGATTACAAGTGTGAGCCACCGCGCCCGGCGAGAATTTTTCTTATACTCTATTTTTTGTATACTTTAACCTTAGCAAAGATATTCTTAGAAAATGATTTGGCAACAATCATAGAACATGACTAACAGTGCTAAAACAAGTAAAAATTTATTTAACGGAAGAATGGCCACCTAAAAATAGACTTCTAGAAAGAAGTATTGGATGTCATTTATATTATCATGTAAAATAAAGCATAAAATTAAAAGTATCAAAACGTTTTATTTTCTCTTCAAGACAAAACAATACCAATCCTCAAAATAATAGTACTAATAATAACGAAGTGAGGTCAATTTTAAAACTTTCTGCTAGTTTTCACATTTCAGTAAAGAAGTATAATGATATCTTTTATAAAAATCTGGCACAAGGCTTAATTGTTACCTCTTTAAAGACTAAGCTGAATCTTGCCCTCTTTCATTATATGGCTAAATCAAGGGCATTAACAGGGGTAAATGTGATACTTCTTTTTTATCTAAAGAAGATAGGCTGTGGATTATAGAAAGGGTATGTATGATACATAAAAAGGCAATATTAAGAGAAAACAAGTTCTACAACACACTATATGATGCTTGTCCAGGATATGTCATACCTATATAGATTTTGACAATCATTTCTCAAAACCATTACAAGCAGATTTTACTGTGCTTAGACTGATAGCTACTACTAGATTATTTTAGGTTTTATGTCTCTTTCTACCACCATTTTGGCAATTAACATCAACAGTTTCTTGACCCTGAACCACTTTAAAAGATGATCTGAGTCTTCAAATCTGAAAGGTATCATCATATAGTTCAAGGGACAAGAGACCCAAACCAAGAGATGTCTCTGCTTTCATTTCTGGCCACTGGTTTGTGTAAGAAATTTAAGTGAAAAGCTATCTTGAACTTTTTTGAGGATATGGAATATCGCTGTATCACATGACACTGGCCTGGAAACGAAAGCAAATTGGACCTGTATGTATGGTAGGTACCCAGTCATAGGCTCTGGTGTCCTGGGACCACTCTAGTGGCAGCAGGCGGCTCCCATGGGAGAATGAGTCCCGGCTATGGGCCTAAGCATTTTCCAACTGTGCACTGTTGGAAGCTTAGAAGCTTAGATCAGCAAAAGCTGATTTCTCACTCATACTTCATGTCTATCATGAGTTATCAGGGAGGTTCTGTTCATGGTGTCAGAGGGAAAGAGAGCTGTGGATGGTCTTGCAGTGACAATACATATATATTCAGTCACAACGCAGTAGAGAGAACTGGTCACATGATTCCGACAGATCATAGGGACAAGGAGGCGCAATCCGAATAAGTGCCCAGAATGGGCAAGAACTGGCAAAGTGTACTGACTTAACACACTATTTAATAAAATAATAAGATAGAACTATTACTTGGAAAACGATGAGCTTATTTATCTTAAAAATTTCTGCCTACTTCCTTCCCCAAAGTTAGCAAATATACTAAATTTTGAATGATTACTTGCATTCTGTCTCTTGGTTCACAGCAGGTCTATGTAGAGAGTTAGACTTACTTTATTTCTATTTTTAGTCAACTTCTCAGTTTTAAGTTAAAGTATCATCATAAAGAAAAGCAATTAATTGGTGTTGCAGACTAATCCATATGCCACCAAAATATGATAATGCAAATGAAACCTGTCTCCATATGCCTTTCTCATTTGTTATTCTCTTACTCTGGTTCTTCATAGACACGTTCTTTGCACAGGCAGATAATCTCCTCTTCTAATTTATTATGCCAATACATTCTACTTTGTTGTAATTTTTAGTTGTTATTTTTAATCTAAGTTATATATGTAACACTTATATAAGTGTTAATAGAGTGAAATGGTCAATACAATGAAATGGTGCTTTATACAACTGTTCTTGTTATGAAGGACAGTTCCCACAACCCCACCCTCCACTTCTTGCTTCCCAGAAACAACCACTTTAAATTCTTTTACCCATTTTGTTTTTTTCACCTCTATATCATCTATGTATCTATCTAGTCCATCTAAGATAAGCTCTGGCTCTGCATCCCATGCTGGAGTGCAGTGGCACAATCACTGCTCACTGCAGCCTTGATCTCCCAGACTCAAGTGATCCTTTTACCTCGGTCTCCCGAGTGGCTGGGACTACCGTTGCATGCCACCACACCTGGCTAATTAAAAAAAAATTTTTTTTTGTAAAGACAGGTCTCACTATGTTGCTCAGGCTGGTCTCGAACTCCTGGACTCAAGCAATGCTCCCGACTCAGCCTCCCTAAGTGTTGGGATTACAGGCGTGAGCCACCATAGCTGGCCTTTATCTCTAACTTATCTAGCCACTTCTTGATTTCTCTTGAGAGTATTATCCCCTGATTTCCCACTATGGAAGATAACCTGCTCCCTCCTCTCTTCATGCAAGCACATAGTTCCCACGCCCCATCTTCTCAACAGGTATAGTGTGATTCTCATTAGATTCATATTCAATAGGCTTATATTATAATGTCTATGTAAATTCTAATCCCAGCTCAGTTATAAGGTTTATCATAACCTTTCTTTCTTTTCCTACACATACTTTGTTTTCCTTTGGTGTTACCAATTGTCCTTTTTTGGGGTTAGTTTAGCTTTTACAAAGTTATCACCCAAACTCATGCCTAGTTGTATAAATCTCTTAATTTGTTAAAATGTATTAGTCATTCTTTCAATTTTAGCTTTTTGAATAAATCTTTCTGGAACCTTTCAACTTGCTCCAACCTGGGCTTGCTACTACTTTCTGGGTCTGCTATTTAGCATTGCTATAGTCTTCGGATCTATAAACATTATCATTCTGGGGATCTTTTTGTTTTGCTTTAGATCCTCTGTTTCCTAGTTCTCAGGTTCCTCCTCCTTAGTTTATGTCCTCATTTTCCTTAGTTTATGTCCTCATTTTTGTACAGCATATCCTCCAGTGGATTCCCAGGGTACGTGAGAATCATTTTTTTGAATCTTTAATGTCTAAACATGGCTTTATTTTATGCTCAAAATTAACTACTAGTTTAGCCAGATGTTGAATCTAGGTTAGAAGTAATTTTTTCTCAGAACTTTTTTTTTTCTTTTTTGAGACGGATTCTTGCCCTGTTGCCCAGGCCTGAGTGTAGTGGTGCGATCTTGGCTCAATTCAACCTCCACTCCTGGGTTCAAGTGATTCTCCTGCCTCAGCCTCCCGAGCAGCTGGGACTACAGGCACCCACCACCATGCCTGGCTAATTTCTGTATTTTTAGTAGTGATGGGGTTTCACCACGTTGGTCAGGCTGGTCTTGAACTCCTGACCTCAGGTGATCCACCTGCCTCAGCCTCCCAAAGTGCTGGAATTACAGGTGTGAGCCATCACGCCCAGGCATTTCTTAGAACTTTCAAAGTATCGCTCCATTGTCTTGCTTTTGGTGTTGCTACTGAGAAGTCTGTGGCTATTTTAATTCCTCATTCTTTGTTAGAATCTTTCTTTTCCAACTCTACAAGTCAGTAAAATTCTTTTGTTTGCAGATTTCTGAACTTTTTCAGTAATACATCTGAGTGTAGGTTTGTTTTTTCTTGTGTGGACTTCAGTCTGGACTTTTCCTACCTTAAAACTCAGTTATTTTAATTAATGGAAAAACTTCTCGAATTGTATTTTTGACATTTCCTTTTATTTTCTCTGTTCACTCTGAAACTCCTATTTTTAAAAATTTCTGGGCCAGTTCTCTAATTTTCTTATGTTTTTTCCCTCTTCTATTTGTTTTATATTCTATTTTCAGGGGAGATTTCCTCAACTTTCTCTTCCAACTCTTCCACTGAGTTTTACATTTTAGAAAAATGTATACATTCGAAAAGGTATCACATTAGAAAAATATAACATTTAGAGAACAGAAAAATCTATTAAAATATGATTTTTGTTTTCTTGTTCTGCACAGCCTGTTTCCTCCTAGTTGCTTTTTTCTGTTTTTGTCTTTCATTATCAAATCGTCTCTTCAAGTGTCTGGTGATCCTTGGCTGTCTTGTTCATATAAAATAGTATGAACTAAAAAGCTAAGAGGAAGTTCTGTGTTTGGATGGAGCTCGTTAATGGTGGGGTCCACTAAAAAGTAACTGGCTGTTTTCTTGGAGCACCCCTAGGGTGAGTATATTTATAGCTGTGTATACGTGTCTTTCGCCTAGAGAAAACCCTTCCAAATCTCCTGCCTGAAGGGCTATACATACTGGTACTCTGGAAAGCAAGTGGCGGAGGCCTGGGGTCTCAAATCTAGCATTTAAGTGTATTCATTATCCCTTTTCCAGTAGGGTGGTTCACATTGGAATGTGCCTGATCTCTCAGACCATAGACATTTTGTACACTTTTCAGAGAATTAAACTTTCAGTCTTTTGCTGACATAGGGAAGGTAATCTAATTCCTCTTTCAGAAGCTTCTGACCAGTTGTCATGTCTTCAGTTCTACCTTCATCTTTACTTGCAGCTTCTGAGCTTCTGGAGAATTTTACAGTGTAAGTAAGTCAAGCTGCTGCTTTGTTTTTTGCCTACCGCTGACTTAAGGTTCAGCTTTCTTAGGCTGCTTCGTTGTCACTTGTTATCTGTTTTCCAAGTAACAATATTTTATTGCTACTGTTTTTTCTTTTGTTTTCTTATTCTTTGAGGGTTTATCTTTAACTGCCCTTGTTGTCCCTGCAGTGGAATTTAAGGAGGGAACAGAGCTAAATGCTTGCACTAAAGGTGCCAGGTTTAAACTAAAGTTCCTCTCTGCTCTTTTATATACTACAGAATCACAGTTCCTACATGTTGAAGGGATCCCTAAGAGGGCAGGTAGTAAACTCTTCAAAGAGCAAAAATGTTTAATTTGCAGATAAGGTGGTTAAAACGCCAGAAGCTGAGTGTCTTGCCCCAAGACATACAAAGTCACACAGATAGAGAACATAATATTCTATGTATCTTAAATAATTATCTCTCAAAGGTTAATTGTTTGTTTGTTTTTCTAATTTAGTATAATTTCAGCTATAGCTAGATCCTTTTCTGTATTACCTTGGCATCCTCTTCCACTGGGCAGATGAGTTCTTATTAAGATATTAGGTGTTAAACTACAGTCATGTGCCACATAATGATGTTTCGATCAATGACAGACCACACATATGATGGTGGTCCCATAAGACTATAATGGAGCTAAAGAATTCTATTGTCTAGTGACATCATAGCTGTCATAATGTCATAGTGCAATGGACTGTTTGTGGTAATGCCAGCCTACTGTGCTGCCAGTCATATGTAAGTATGGCACATACAATTATGTACAGTGAAGGATAATAATCGACTGTGTTACTGGTTTATGTATTTACTATACTATACTTTTTATCATTATTTTATAATGTACTTCTAGTTACATATATATAAAAGAGTTAACTTTAAAACAGTGTCAGGCAGGTCCTTCAGGAAGTATTCCAGAAGAAGGCATTGTTACCACAGGAGTGATGGCTCCATGAGCGTCACTGCCCCCAAAGACCCTCCAGGGGGACAAAACGTGGAGGTGGAAACAATGATACTGATGATCCTGACCCTGGTTAGGCCTAGCCTAATGTGCGTCTCCGTTTTTAACAAAAAAGCTTAAAAAGTAAAATAAAAAAATTTAAAAATAGAAAAAAGCTACAGAATAAAGATATTAAAAAAGCATTTTTGTACAGCTATAAAATGTGTTTGTTTTGAGCTAAGTGTTATTATAAAAGAATCAAAAATTAAAAAAATAAAAGTTCATAAAGTTATAGTAAGGTAAGATTATTTTGAAGAAAGAACTATCGTTTAAATAAATTTAGTGTAGCCTAAGTGTACAGTGTTTATAAAGTCTGTAGTAGTGCACAATAATCCTAGGCCTTCACATTCACTCACTGCTCACTCATTTACTCGCCCAGAGCCACTTCCAAGCTCCATTCATAAGTGCCCCAGACAGGTGTACCATTTTTTTTCCTGTATACCTTACCTTATATTTTTCTGTACCTTTTATATGTTTAGATACAAAAATACTTACCATGTGTTATAACTGCCTACAGTATTCAGTACAGTACCACGCTATACAGGTTTGTAGCCTAGGAGTAACAGACCATACCATACAGCTTAGATGTGTAGTGGGCGGTACCATCTAGTTTGTATAAGTACACTCTATGATGTTTGCACTATGATGAAATTGCGTAATAACACATTCCTCTGAATGTATCACTGTTGTTAAGCTATACATGGCTGTTATAAAATGTGGTTAAACGTGAAGTTGGCTTATAATAATTTCAGACACAACCAAGTTTTTAAAGCAGTGGATATGCCTTAGCTATATCCTTTTGAGAAATGTATATAAAGAATTTTATATACATTTTATATATATGTATATAATTTTATATATACTGCGCTGGACGCAGTGGCTCATGTCTGTAATCCCGGCACTTTGGAAGGCCAAGGCGGGCAGATCACTTGAGCCCAAGAGTTCCAGAGCAGCCTGGCCAATATGGCAAAACCCCGTCTCCAATAAAAATTCACATATTAGCCAGGCATGGTGGCACACACCTGTAATCCCAGCTTCTCAGGAGGCATGAGAATCGCTTAAACCCAGGAGGTGGAGGCTGCAGTGAGCCAAGATTGAGACTGTCTCAAAAAAAAAGAAAAAAAGAATTTTACAGAGTATCAAAATATAATTTAAATGTAGTTTGTATAGTTTTTTAAATGGTAAATCAATTATTTTTAATTTTCAAGAAATATTTAAAATGGAAAAAACACCTTGGTTTGTTTGAAGTTCCATCATTTATCTGTTAAATTTTATAAGAAAACACAGGCTTTGACAAAAAGGCATTTGTAGAGAAAAAAAGGACTGGGATTTAGGAAAGATTCAACTTATTTTAAAATGATGCTACTTTTTTTTTTCCAGTGTAATATAGGCTACAGCCTTAAAATATTACTAAAGTATAATAATAAAATACTTTTGATAAAATAATTCCTTGTAGTCCATAAAAGTTTTAAGAGCTTTATAAAACTGGGCACTAACAGAGCTTTCATAAATGCAGCACTCTAGAGAGGAAAATGAAGAATGAAGAGAAAACTGTCCTTAAATACTTACAGATTCTTTTCTGCCCATAGTTTTGCTGTGTGAGCGGGAACGTGAGATGTTGCTAAAAAAGGAATCTTTTTTAGTAGCAGATGAAGGTGGAGAGCCAGTGAATTCTCTTCCTCCAGGCAAACTCTCAACGCTTGGAGATGAACTGATGTTTTTAGAACTTTGCCCTGTAAGAAACATTAAGTAGAAATAATGAAACACCAGACTCTTTCACTAAGCTATTGAATCTACTGTTTTTAATAAATGATGATCAATTATGATACCACTAGGTTGATACTATCAACATAATGACACTATGGAGTATTAAAATGCAGGCATTTTTATGTATCAGAATGGCCACTAGTTTTTAAAAAAACAGTGAAGGTATCTACCACTATAGTTTTCTATGTTTTTTATACTGTGATTATCCAAGCATTGCACACATATAAAAAGAACTAAAAAAAAAAAAGTTTCAGTAAACAATGGTTAAATGACTGGGTTTTTCTTCACTAATGGAATAATCCCTTAATTACTGAAACCAGAATCTATTATACTGCACTTTACATTAGCAAGATTACAAAATCCAAATCTTTGGCCAAAGTTTTTCAAAAAAGCATCTCTCCTCTTCCCTCTGGTAAGGGAAGGTGTCACAGAAAATTCAGGAACATTAACATTTTAGCAAAAACCTGAAGAAGGTGAAGTACCCGCTTTGCAGAAAATATGCAAGAACGGCAAGTACTAAGGTCCTAATGCAGGATCTTCGTGTGTTCAAAGAGATCACAAAGTGACCAGTATGGTTAGAGCTAAGAGCGAAGAGGAGAAGGGTGAGAGATGAGGTTTGAGAGCAAGCAGGGGAATCAGAACAGGTAGGGATTTGTAGATGATTTTGATTACTTTTATTCTGAGAAGGGAAGCTATGGGATGTCATTAGAGGGTTTGAGGAGAGGAGTGACATTTGACTTACATTTTAAAAGGACTGCTCTGGCTGTTGTATTGAGAACAGAATCAGAGATGGGCAAGCGGGGGTGAGTCAGGGGAAACACAGGCAAAAGCAGAGGAACCAATTTTTGCTAACGCAAAAATGTGAGTACTCAGAATGATCATAACTTGGTGGTGAGAGGTGGTCACATTTTGGACAAAACTGACTGGATTTACGGAAGAACCCATTAGGAGTATGAGAGAAAGAGAAGAGTCAAGCTTAACTTCCAATTTTTGGCCTAAGCAAGAAGAATGATGGAGCAGCTATTTACTGAGGTCAGGAAGAGTGAGGGGAAGCAGGTTTTAGGAATAAATCAGCAGTTTGGTTTTAGACCTGCTGAGTCTATGGTGCCTAGTCAGATATCCAAATAGAGATGTCACATAAGCAGTGGGAAATGAGTCTGGATTTTAGGGGAGAGATGTGAGCTAGAGATATACATTTGAAGTCAGTACCATAGAGACTGTATTTAAACATGAGGTTATCAACGGAGAAGGGATAGAGAGAAAAAGGATTTAGGCCCACAGATTGGCCCCTTGGAAACGTTACAATTTAAAAGTCAGAGATATCACAAGAAAGCAGCAAAGCTGACTGAGAAGCAGCAGCCAGAGATAGGAAGAAAATCAAGTAGATAATAATAGATACTTTCTAGACTAACATTCTCTAATCTTGGGTCAAAGGTTGTTACAATATAGTTAGAATAGTAATTATCTACTCCCAGTACCTGGGAGTCCCTGATTGTCCCTGATCTCCAGACAATTTTATTACACTGCAGCTTCCTCTGCATTAAACATTAGGGATTCAGATTAAGTTTCTTCCTCCCAGAGTGCAGAACCTAGGGGTAAGGAGGTAAATGATAAACCAAGAATGCTAACAAGAATGTTATATTTCTTAGGAGTGAGCTATTACCTTTCCCTTGGATAGAAGGAGAGAGTCAAGCCACATTTCAGAAGGAAGTGTGGCAGATTTGGAGGGCTGACATATCCCTCTTTAAGGAAATATTTGTGACTTCAAGGAAGATGGTTAGCTGATAGCCTTTAGCTATTAGATTGTTCAGGATCTGCCTCAGGTTTTGAACTAATATCATGCTCTTCTCAGGGTGGTTCCTAGCTAGTGACTGGGAATAAAGGGTCTACCCATTTCCAGTCAATACAGGACTCCTTTAATAGGAAATCTTGGCTGCAGAGTTTCCCTTTGAACTGGCAGACTTGTTAGATCTGCATCATGGTCTGTCCCCATCCCTCTGCCCAACTCTGATCCCTCCTCTTTTCCTTTCACCTGTGTTATTCCCCCAATACACTTTCTGTACTTCTATCTCAGGGTCTGCTTCCTGAAGAATCCAACTTGTAATGCATGATATTGGAGTTGAGCCTTGAAGGACCCCTGAAGTTAGGAAAGAGTACAGAACAGGCCCCAAGGCCTAGAAGTATCCTATGCTTATAAGGGCCTAGACTATGAAAATTTCACCTAGGCCTTTATTTCTTCCCTTCTCTCCCTCCATGTTTCCCACCCACCACCAGGACTCCAGGCCTTAACTTCCCAGGGATACTTCTTCATGGTAATAATCTCAATAACACGGGGTTCTAGAATATTAGAACCGAAAAAGATCTCAGGAACCACCTATTTTCTTTTTTAAAAATTATCCCACTTATATGCGAATACACTTTCCTTATAAATAGATTAACTGTGAAAACACTTTGAGATATAATTCATGTCATAACTTTCACCTTTTAAAAGAACATAATTCAGTGTTTTTTAAAGTACATTTACAGAGATGCATGACCATCAAAACTATCTACTTTAGAACAACTTAATCACTGAGAAAAGAAAATTCATGACCATTAGCAGTTATTTCCAGTATACCCCCTCTTCCCACAGTCCCTGCAATCACAATCTATTTCTGGCTCTATGAATTTGCCTTTTCTAGACATGTCATGTAAATGGAGTGATACTGTATGTGGTCTTCTGTGACGGGCTTCTTTCTCTTCGGACAGTGCTTAAAAGTTCATCTATGTTATAGCATGTATTAGCACTTCATTCCTTTTCATTGCCAAATAATATTCCATTGTACGGGTACCACATTTGGTTTATACACTCATCAGTTGATGAACATTTAGCTTATATACATTTTTGGCTATTATGAATAATGCTGCTATGAACATTCCTGTTTAAGTTTTTATGTGGACATATTGTTTCCCTTTGTCTCACATGGATATCTAGAAGTGGAACTGGTGGGTCAATATGGCAACTCTGCATTTAACATTTTGAGGAACTGCCTGTTTTCAAAAGTGACTACACCATTTTACATTTTCATGGATATTGTATAAGGGTTCCAATTTCTCCACATGCTTGTCAACACTTACTATCAGCTATCTTTTTATTTCAGCCAACCTAGTGGGTGTGAGATGGTATCTCATTGTGATTTTGATTTGCAATTTCCCAATGGCTCATGATGCTTAGCATCTTTTCAGGTGCTTATTAGACACTCATCTTCTTCAGAGAAATGTTTATTCAAATCTTTTGCCCATTTAAAAATTGGGGTATGTTCCTTTTTATTTTTGAGTTGTAAGTGTTCTTCATATGTTCTGGGTGCAAGTTCCTTATCAAACATATGACTTGCAAAAAATTCTTCTTTTCTGTGTATATCTTTTCACTTTCTTAATGGTGTCCTTGGAAGCCCAAAACTGCTTAATTGGATGAAGTCTCATCTACCTATTTTTTCTTTTGTTGCTTGTGCTCATGGTGTCATATCTAAGAAACTACTGCCTAACCTGTCATGAAGATTTACTCAAGTTTTCTTCTAAGGGTGTTATAACTCCTGCATTTAATTCTATGACTTATTTTGAGTTAACTTTTGTATACAGCATGAAGAAGTAGCTCAAGTTCATTCTTTTGCATGTGGGTATCTAGTTTTCCCACAACTATTTGTAAAAAGGACTACTATTTCCACATAAATAATCTTGGCACCCGTGTTGAATATCAACTTACCATACTCTCAACTCTGTTCCATTTATATATGATGATCTTTATGTCAGTATCATATTGTTTTGATTAAAATAACTATATAACAAGTTTTGAAATCAAGACATGTGAGTTCTCCAGCTTTGTTCTCTTTCAAGATTGTTTTGGCTACTGGGGGTGCTTTGCATTTCCATATGAATTTTAGGATCAGTTTGCCATTTTCTCCAAAAAAGACATCTGGGATTTAGATAGGGATTACAGTGAATATGCAGATCAGTTTGGTAGTACTGCCATATTAACAATACAAGATTTATGAAAAATAACTTTATATTATCTTTTATATTTACCTACACAGCTACCTTTATCAGAACTCTTTTTTCTTTGTGTGGATTTGAACTGATGTCTAGTGTCCTTTCATTTCAGCCTGAAGGATTTCTTTATTATGTCTTATAGGGAAGGTTTACTAGTATTGAATACTCTTAGTTTCTATTTATCTGTAATTGTCTGAATTTCTCTTTCTTTTTTGAAGGATCGTTTTATTGGATATATAATAGAATTCTAGACTGACTGGCTTTTCATCACTTTGAATATGTTATCCTACTGCCTTCCTGACTCTCTGGTTTTTGATGAGAAGTCAGCTGTCAATCTTACTCTGAGGAACTCTTGTATATCATGAGCTGTTCTTCTATTGCTGCTTTCAAGACTCTCTTTGTTGTCAGCTTTTGACAGTCTGACTATGATGTATCTAGGTGTAGATCTCTGAGTTTATCCTGCTTGGAGTTAATTGGACTTCTTTGAGGTATGTACTAATGCTTTTCATAAAAATTGTGAAATATTTCAGGCAGCATTTCTTCAAATATTCCATCTGCCCCTCTCCTTTCCTTCTGTCCCTCTGAGGCTCTCACTATCTGTATGTTATTATGCTTCATGGTGTTCTGCAGGTCCTTGGGGCTCTTTTTGTTTTTCTTTATTCTTTGTCTTTCTGTTGCTCTAACTGGATAATTTCAGTTGACATATATTCCAAATTCTGATTCTTTGTCAGCTCAAATGTGCTGTTGAGCCCCTGTAGTAACTTTTAAAATTTCAGTTGCTGTATTTTTCAACTTCAGAATATCTATTTAATTCTCTTTTTATAAAGCCCCTATTTTTTTACTGATCTTCTCTATTTGATGAGACACTATTCTCATTCATTCCTTTAGTTCTTTAGACAGGGTTTCTTGCAGTTCTTTGACATATTTACAGTAGCTGACTTAAAGTCTTTATCCAGTAAGTTTAATGTCCAGGCTTCCTCTGACACTGTCTGTATTGCCTGCTTTTTCCCCTTTGTGTGGGCCATATTTTCCTGTGTTTTTCTTTCGTCATGCCTTATAATTTTATTGAAAACTGGACATTTTAATAATATGTGGCAACTCTGGGAATCAGATCCTATTCCACCATCTGAACTTGTTTTTCCTGTTATTTGTTGCTGTTTTAGTAACTTTATTAAATTAATTCTGTGAAGTCTATATTCTTTGTTGTGTGTGGTCATGGAAGTTTCTGCCTGGTTAGCTTAGTGGTCCATTAAGAGACAGAGATTTCCTTTCATTAAATGCCTTGAACCAATAAGTCTGTTAGCCTTTGCCAGGGGCTCTTTGTATGTATTGTGACAGCAGTCAGTTTACAACTCTTAGCCTTCATTCCTGCCTCTGCAGAGCCTTAAGTTCACTAAGAGTAGAGAGATTATGCCCTTCTCAAGTCTTCCCTGGGCATGTGCACAATACTGCACACCTGTGTGGTCTTCTACAATCCCAGGAATATGCTGGAGCTTTTCAAAGCCCCTTATGGACATCTCATTCCCCAGATTTTCCTTTTCAGTTTTTGGCTAGCCTCTGATTTTCCTTGTTAAATTTTTGGCTAGCATCTTGTTTTCTCCAACTGGTAATGCTGCCTTAGGCAGCTGTGATGTTTAATAATTCCTACTGACTATTTCAACATACACTTAAGGATAGGGTTTCTTAGCAGGCTCTGAATAAGGCCCTATGAGTGAGCTCTGGGGAGCTGCTGGACATGTCAAATGGTGACAATTCACTGGAGATAGAAGTTTTAGGGTACTCCAGATACATTGTGCATCGTCCTGTGGTTGTAAGGTTACTTACTAGTTGTCAAAGCTACTGTAGAGCTGGAAAGAGGGTGACGGGAATAGGGCAAGCTAATATGCCATAAAACTCGCTGTACTTACTAAGATCCAGCCAGTTTTCCTTGATTGTTGTCATCCTTTGGTTAACTTCCGGAGTTCTGAAAAAGTTTATTTTGATCATTTTTGTCACTGTTCTTATGATTTTATGGAGGAATAGATTTTCAGGGGCCCCTGCCATGCTACTCCAAAAGTGCTTCTCTCTGCTGACTTGCTTTCTGAACCTACCTTGCTCTTAGAAATTTGTCTATGTCATATGTCCTCTTTTTAAGAGCTGTGAGGAAAAAATTTCTGTAACACTCTCGAGTAGTCATTTAGGTTCCTTCTAATGTTTAGCTGTTCCAAACAAAACATCAATAAACATTTTAGAAAGGTACATCTTTAGGCACAAACAGTTGGCTATTTCTCTACAAGGTAGAATTATATAAGTGGAACTGCTATGTATAACTATATGCACATTTTAAATTTTGATAAATAATTCCAAATTGCCTTAAGATTTTTAACAATTTATGAATCTGTTGCAATTTCTGAAGGCCTATCATCTTTGTGGGGACTGGATATGACATGATATTTTATGTATGTGTGTGTGTATGCACATGTGTTTATATGTAAATATAACATGACATTATATATTTATCTACTCATCTATTTATGTGGTTAATCAGATAGAGGAGGACTTCACTATGTTAGCTTAAAGCTTCCTGATAACTAGACGAGGCTGAGTATCTTTTAACATATTTCCAGCCCATTTTAAGGTCCTTTGTGAACTCTCTGCTCATTTTACTTTTCAAAACTGATTGAGGAAAGTTTTTTCTAAATTCTGGAAATTAATCCTTTCTGTGTATGTCTACTTTTTCTTTTATGTCTTTCATTTTTAGGGTCCTGCTTAGGAAGCGTTTCTTACCCTAAGATAATATAGTGGAATATAATTTAGGTATTACAAATCTAGGTTTTTCCTTTGTTCTTTTCATAAATTTCTCCTTTTTTCCATGAATTTTTCCTTTCATGAATTTTCTCCTTGCTCCTTGGAACTCCTTAAGCCAGTGGCTTTTATTGCCTTGGAGGTGGTGGAAAGTGATAGCTAAAACAAAAGGATGGCTTAGTTTTGAATTTCAAATTACTTTTAAAAGGCCATAGAACAAAAGACAAATCAAGAAGCCATGGCATTTTGATTCACAAGGCTTTTTGACAAAATGAAAAAAAATCCATCTTTTTATAAGCTTATATAACTGAATTTATTCATCTCTTCTAAGTTTGGATTATTGACTTATAACCCTCCAGTGTTAGTGACTTTTTAAAGGAATTGCTGTAGTGACTTTTGGGATTTTGTTGTTGTTGTTGTTGTTCCCTTATTAAGGATTTCTACTTCTTCTTGGGTCAATTTTCTTCTTCTTGGGTCAATTTTCTTCTTCTTGGGATAATTCATATCTTCCTTTAAAAAACCATATGGGAGGCAGAATAATACCTAAGCCCTTAATTCCCAGAGTCTATGAATTTGTTACCTTACATGGCAGAAGAGACTTTGCAGGTATGATTAAGGTTAAGGATGTTGAGATGGAGAGAGTATCTTGGGTTATCATGATGGGCCAACCTAACCCTGAGAGTTCTTGAAGAGGAAGGCAGAAGAATGAGCTACAGAGAACGAACTCAAGAAGAAAGAGGAGAGAATTCAAACATGAGAAGGGCTTGACCTGGTGTTGCTGGCCTTAAGGATGGAGAAATGGGGCCATAAACCAAGGAATATGTCATCTTCCAGAAGCTGGGAATGGGTCTCAGTTAACAGACAGTAGGGGAATGAGGACCTTGGTCCTGTAGTTAAAAGGAACTGAATTCTGCCAACATAGCAGATAAACAAGGAAACAGATTCTTCCCCAGAGCCACCCAAAGCCTTGATTTTAGCCTAGAGAAACCTGTGTCAGACTTTTGACCTAGAGAAATGTTAAATAAATTTGTATTGTTTATATCACTAAGTTTGTGGTAATTTTTAAGTCAGCAAGAGAAAACTCTTCTACATTTTCAACTTATAAAGTTGTATATAGTAGTCTCTTACAGCAACTTGTCCTTCTTCTGTATCTTCAGTTTTCATAATTCTTATTTTGAACGTGTTAGTATTTTTCTCTCATTTATTCTTGATCGGACTCACTGAATGTTGGGTTACTTCATTGTTTTTAAAGAACTATCTTTTGGTTTCACTCATGTAATCTGTTTTATTATGTGCTGTTCATCTTTTACCTTTATTCATACCTTTACTTACTTTAGTTGTATTTTGATGTTTGCTTTCTATCTTGCTGAGTTGTATGTTTAGATATTTTACAGTCTTTCTTGTTTTCTAATAATTCATTTCTTCTGAGTGGCCTTTTATCTCTGTCTTTCAGGGTTTTGGTATTTGGCACTATCATTATCATGAACTTCTACATTTGTAATTTTTAAACATTTCCTTATTAGTTCAAGAGATCTTTAGAAGAATGACTTTACCTTTACAAGTGATGGGATATGTGTGTGTATAAAATAAATAAGTATTTGGGAGCGGGGAGGGTAGCAGGTCTGTTGATAGACCTAAATTCTTACATGTCCCCAAATGTCTATTTTTTTTCTTCCCATGTGAATGTTAGCTTGGCTGAAAATAAGACTCTAGTTCAAAACAACTTTTCCTCAGAACTTTGAAAACAAACTTAAATGTCTTCCGGTCTTTGGTTTTACCAATGAGAAATCTGATGTCTATCTGATGATTATCTTATAAACAAACTTTTTGTTTGTTCTCTCTGGAAGTTTCCTTGAAGTTTTGTAAATCTTTTATGGGGTTCCTAGGGTGTGTCATTTTTACTTTCATCCTGCTTATGAGATTTTTTTTTTCTATCTCTAGGCCAAGTATCTTTCTTCAGCTCTGGGAAATTTTCTTTATTACTCCTGTGATATTATACTCTACTTATCATCTCTAGACTCTCAATATTTGACATTACAGTTCAATTTCTGAGTTAATCTAAAATTTCAGGTAGAAGCATTAAATTTTTTTATACTCCTAGAAAAAGTTAGCATTTTGGGGACCATTATAACTTTTTTCATTTTCTTCCAAAATGAAAAAAATCGTTGTAAGCAGTTATATCTATTAAATCTTACAACATTTAGTTGTCTTGAATATTTTCTGAAGGGGGAAGGCATTATATATCAAATCTAATTATATGAAATTTGCATGTAAAATTCTATCAAAATCTGTTGAAAAGTTTTTCCATTCAAAAGAAATTACAATATAATAAAACAAAAATCTTCAGAAGCTTTCCAGGTTTGTATAAATCGTTTTCACGTTGAAATTATATTAAGACCCAAAAACCTTTTCTTTGATTCTAGATTTTATATGTATCGTAGCTGGGTACTATTAATTTTTGTTTCCAACCTTCTCTACATACATAGTTCCCTAGTTTGCCTATTCCCCCTGCAAAAAAAAATCAGAAAATTAAAATACACTTCAGCAATGTGATATTTGCAAAATGCTTGTCCATGTATATATCTGGACCTTTACATATATTATTTCATTTAATCCTAATGACACTGTGAGATGGTTATGTATGAGAAAATTGAGGTTTGGATGCTTTAATTCACTTGCTCAAGAACCCAGTTATGAATACCACTAGAAACATCCTAAGTTAAACCCAGATTTGTCCAAACTTAAAAGACTATGCTGGCTGGTTGCGGTGGCTCACGCCTATAATCCCAACACTTTGGGAGGCCAAGGCCGGTGGATCACCTGAGATCAGGAGTTCATGACCAGCTTGGCTGACATGGCGAAACCCTGTCTCTACAAAAAATAAATATATAAATTAGCTGGGCATGGTGGTGCGTGCCTGTAGTCCCAGCTACTTGAGCAGAATCAGGAGAATCACTTGAACCCTGTAGTCCCAGCTACTCAGGAAGAAGCAGGAGAACCCTGGAGGCAGAGGTTGCAGTGAGCTGAGATCGCACCACTGCATTCCAGCCTGGGTAACAACGGAGCAAGACTCTGTCTCAAAAAAACAAAACAAAACAAACAAAGAAAAAAAGACTATGCCAATATATATAATTAAATTTAAATTCCTGAATCCTGCAGAATGACTCCAAGGAATTATTATTTCAAAATGACAAAAAAAGTTTTGGAAATAGGCCTTTCTACCCAATTTTTAGGATACATATATTTTGTGAATGGCTTTTCCTAGGAACAGAAAATAACTGATGGTCAGGCTTCTTGTATTCAACTACTAGTGTTCCTGCTTATATTACAATGGACAAATTTCACTAAGGGCAGGAAGTGCGGTCATTACCAGTTTCACCTGCTGGGAAAAAAGCTAGCACAGTGCCTGCACATTGTGGGGCTACAATAAATGTTTGCTGATGTTCAATCTGGAATATCTGAAAATAATTATAAACACTAATGCTGATAACAGAATTACAATGTGAGCCACACATGCAATTGCTAATATTTTAGTATTCACACTTAAAATGTAAAGATAAAATTATTTTAATAATCTATTATCAGCCTGACATGAAGACAAAAAATTGACAAATTTTACATTCATTTTTTCATACTAAGTCTTCAAAATGCAGTGCATATTTTATACTCACAGCATACATTTCAAGAGCTCAGTGGCTACATGTGGCTAGGGGATACCATATTAGACAGCAACTAATGGTCATATTTTTCATGACATGAAGGTTATTATATTTTGTGACTATTGTAACAAAATAAGGTAATGATATGTCTGGGAGAAATCTTTAGAATACCTGCTTTAATAAATTAGCTTATCAGTTCTTTACCGTATGAGAATAATTAAACATCCAGAAAGAATTTGAAAGCATTTGTTCCCTTGAGGGGCAACAACACCCAGGTTTCTTTTGCAGCTATTATCCTGCTTAGTAAACTTCCTTTTCAGTGGTAATACTAAGATCAGCTCTTATCAAAACTTATCTGTGAACTATAAAATTTCAAATTGGTGGTAGTATTAATAAGGAACCTAGCCTACATCTCATATTAAAAACATATGTTTCTCCTCAATTATAAAAATTAGCTTACTAACATTTTTGTGCCCTCTGGGAACACAAACATTCAGACCCTTAAGAAAATGGAGTCACCACTGTAAACTAGTTCAACCATTGTGGAAGTCAGTGTGGCGATTCCTCAGGGATCTAGAACTAGAAATACCATTTGACCCAGCCATCCCATTACTGGGTATATACCCAAAGGACTATAAATCATGGTGCTATAAAGACACATGCACACGTATGTTTATTGTGACACTATTCGCAATAGCAAAGACTTGGAACCAACCCAAATGTCCAACAACGATAGACTGGATTAAGAAAATGTGGCACATATACACCATGGAATACTATGCAGCCATAAAAAATGATGACTTCATGTCCTTTGTAGGGACATGGATGAAACTGGAAAACATCATTCTCAGTAAACTATCGCAAGGACAAAAAACCAAACACCGCATGTTCTCACTCATAGGGTGGAATTGAACAATGAGAACTCATGGACACAGGAATGGGAACATCACACTCTGGGGACTGTTGTGGGGTGGGGGGAGGGGAGAGGGACAGCATTAGGAGATATACCTAATGCTAAATGACGAGTTAATGGGTGCAGCACACCAACGTGGCACATGGATACATATGTAACAAACCTGCACAATGTGCACATGTACCCTAAAACCTAAAGTATAATAATAAAAAGATAAAAAAAAAGAAAATGGAGTCACCAGAACATGTTTCCAAAGGGATGATGGAGGGCACAGTCTACTGTCCATGCCTGCAGGTTCCACACCTGGAGATTTAACCAACGGATCAAAAATATAAAAAAATAAAATAAAATAACAGGCCGGACACGGTGGCTCATGCCTGTAATCCCAGCACTTTGGGAGGCCGAGGCAGGCAGATCACTTGAGGTCAGGAGTTACAGATCAGCCTGGCCAACATGGTGAAACCCCGTCTCTATTAAAAATACAAAAATTAGCTGGGCATGGTGGCGCATGCCTGTAATCCCAGCTATTCAGGAGGCTGAGGCACAAGAATCACTTGAACCTGGGAGGCGGAGGTTGCAGTGAGCTGGGAGCGCATTACTGCACTCCAGTCTGGGCGATAGAGTGAGACTCAGTCTCAAAAAAAAAAACAAAAAAACAAAAACCAACCAAACAATACAACACAAATAGCACAAATAAAAATACAGTATAACAGGCTGGGTGCAGTGCCTCCCACCTGTAATTTCAGCACTCTGGGAGGCCGAGGCAGGAGGACTGCCTGAGCCCAGGAGTTTGAGACCAACCTGGGCAACAGAGTGAGAACCAAACTGTGAGACAGAGTAGTGGTACATGCCTGTAGTCCACTGATTTCTACAATAAAAATGAAAAAGTAGCCAGGTGTGATGGCACACACCTGTGGTCCTACCTACTTAGGAAGCTAAAGAGAGAGAATTACTTGAGCCCAGGGGGTAGAGGCTGCAGTGAGCCATGATTGCACCACTGCACTCCAGTCTGGGCAACAGAGTGGGACCCTGTCTCAACAACAACAACAACAACAACAACAAACCCAGTATAACACAGCATTTCCATTGTATTTGGTATTATAAGTAATCTAGAGATGAAGTATAGAGGAAAATGTGCATAGGTTATATGAAAACGCTATACCATTTTATATGAGACTTGAGCATATGTGGATTTTGGTATCCACAGGGGTCCTGGAACCAATTCCCCACAGATACTGAGGGACAACTGTATTTCCTCTGGAGATACATAGGAAAAGCCCAGGTACCTGGAGTAGTCTTGCCTCAAGACAAAAGGATGCACTCTCAGACTTCTCTGCCTTTTTCATATCTAGCATGCGCAGAATCTGATCACATTTGTATGGCACACTGGAGTAAATGGATGTGGGCTTATCCAGGCTTCCCCTGGACAGCTCCTGGGCTGTTTGGTCAGTATTCTCAGCAAGCTTGTAACCCCATAAGCTACATAGTGGTTCCAAAGCTCTCGACATACCTTTTTTTTTCGACAAAGAGAGGAACAGCACGAAACATTTTTGTTGCACTAAAATTTAAAGCCTATTCTTAGAGGCACATTCTAAAATATGCTGCTGGGGGCCCTGCCCAATTCCCTCTTCAGGTCCAAGGCACTTATTTCCCCCAGCTGCTGGAAATGCTGGCTGCTGATGGCTCCCCTGAGTTCTTCTCTGGAAACTGCCCCCAGCTGAAGAGAGCTTCCTTGCCCAAGGTCATGCCCCTTACCTGGGAATTAACTCCAATCCAGTGACTGGTTTGAGTTGACAAGTAAAAGCTGGCCCCCTTGCCTCAAGGTGGACAACTCTAGAGGACTACCCCAGCCCCAGAGGGTTCCAGCAGCAACTGCAAAGCGGTTTAGCTCTCCCCCTGCCAATGTTGCTTCTTTCACTCCCCAGGTACTGATCTCAAGGATGCTGCCCAATAAATGTCTTGACCATAAATCTGTCTCACAGTTTGGTCTTCAGGATTTCTGACCCATGACATTTATTTAAAATTATTTTAGATTGTAAGACATTCTTAAATACATTAAATATAGGCTCATTCTTAAGCCATCTAGGGTGTGCATGTATTAATGCATGTAGGTAGTCTTTCATTCATGACCAAACATGGGGAACGAGCCCTATGCAGAGTGAACTTATGAAATGCCTAAAGAAAGCTCTCTAGCACTGGGGAGGGAAGTATGAACATAACAGAAGCTCTTAAGAAACTCCCAAAATAGCCATGCAGGGAATACAGACTTGTATACACACTAACCTACAACCCTAGGTAGCAAAAGCGAACACTGAAGTACAAACAACAGCACTTGTGTGCACAAAAGGGGGAGTGTCCAATCTTGTCTCAGACAATTAAGAGTGTGAGCTAGATCTTAAAACTCAAGAGGAAATGGTTGTGGTGGGTCAGGGAGGGTCCTTTCTAGTGGAGAACACAGTATTTTCACAGGCATTGTACTAGGAACATCTAGCTTAATCAGGGCCTGATTAAAACCTTTGGTGCTCCCTGCCATCAATATGTAATTGAAAATAATATCAATATCAAAGTAAAAAGAAAGATTAAGTTCAACAGAGTGCTTTCTAAAAAATTTGATGATTATTTCAATGTTTTTTGGGGGAGGATCAATTATCAAATTTTTTCCGAAGTTGAAGGTACCCCATTATACACCATGGAATTCTATACAACCATACAAAAGAACATCATGTTCTTTGTAGGAACATAGATGGAGCTGGGGGCCATTATCTTTAGCAAACTAACACAGGAACAGAAAACCAAATACCACATGTTCTCACTTATAAGTGAGAACTAATGATGAGAACACGTGGACACAAAGAGGAGAACAACAGACACTGGGGCTTACTTGAATGTGGAGGGTGGGAGGATGGAGAGAATAAAAAAAAACTATTGGGTACTAGGCTTAGTACCTGGGTGATGAAATAATCTGTATAGCAAACCCCCATGCCACACATTTACCTATATAACAAGCCTGCACATGTACCACAGAACCTAAAATTAAAGGGTTTTTGTTTTTTTTTAAGAAAAAAACCAAGTTGCTGGTACCCTAAACATGAGCTTAGTTTCCCTCTTGATCATCCAGTCTGCAGAGTGGAGGATAGTGGGAAGATGAGGCCAGATCAAGGGTCTGACAGATCAAGAAGAGCTCCTTATTCTCATCTTAAGGGGTCTGGCCTTTATTTCATTGGTGGTTGATGGCAGTTAGTTACTACAGATTTTAGGCCAGAAAATTGAGTGAGGATTATAAGGGCTTGGTTGAGTGACTATCTGTTGCGTTGGTCCAGGCAAGAGATTATGGCCTTCAACTGAGTCTGTGGTGGTAGATTTGAGAGATGTTTACAGGGTAGAATTCCCCAAGCCACTATCTAGTGGGTCAGACACAGCTAGGATTGAGTCTGAACTCGGTTGATATCTAGTTGTATGGCCTTGAACAAGTCACTGACCCTCCACTGGCCATAGTTCTCATCTACAAGTGGCTGTGTGTCCTAAATGATAATGTAAAGGGTTTAGTGTGGTGTCTAGCATATGCTCTGCGTAGACATAAACCATGTCTAGTGGAAGGCATAGAGATGGCTTCCAAATCTAGAGCACATAGTTTAATATGCAGTACTCTGGATTGTGGATTCACAGGTTCTCTCTTGACAGGATCATTGAAACCCCTCCTGGTAGGACACTGGCTGCACTTCTCAATGATTTCCCACAGACTTCAACTAACTGGCACTAGGTATAGAACCATCATATATGCGTCACATAAGACTGCCTGGTAGAGCAACTGAAATCCAGGCCACAGTCTGCTTATTAAGTCATGTGCCCTGGTGTGAGCTATATCTGCACAGAAGTAGTTATCTTTTTTTTTTTTTTTGGTAAGTTGCACAAAGTTATTGATCGGACGAGACAAAGCTGTGTCTAGCTATCTTATGTCCTTCCTTCCTTCCTTCTCTTTCCCTCTCTGAAACACTCAATAAAAGTACTGTGCCCTGTGTGCTCTATGTCATTGGAGGTAATTTGTCAAGAGCCTAAAATGACTGAATGAGCTTCATAGGCATCAGTGGAGATTCCTGACTGCAAAATGGCTGGTGGAGAAGGAAAGAGGAAGGAAAAGTGCTTATTAAGCTCCTACCATGTCCCATGAATAATATTTTCATGGATTTTTTATTACTAAATTCGATAGGAAATAAGAAAAGGGGGTGGGCATGTTACCAAATAGACAGGCAGAACCCCAGTACACCTGAGGTCATCTGAGGAAGGTGGATACTGGACACCCAAAGGCAAAATGTTCAGGAGGCCAGGAGGTCTACGGGGGGACTTGCTGGGAACGTATAACCTAGATGAGCAGAAAGGGAAAAACCTGGGAACCCCTGTTCTGTGGCCACAGAAAGGGGATAACTTTGACTTTATATAGTGACCAAGACAATGAGGCATCTGGTCCCTATATAGTAACAGTTTGTTTCCTTGCAGACTTCAGTGATAGACAGCAAAAAGGCTAATGTCTACTAATGAAAGACATGCATCTTGCTGTCACAAGAGTGAACAGACACAGGTTGTACTTGATGCCCCTGGAACAGACATTCTCTAGCCTGACCACAAAAGTCAAACACTGTTGGATTGGGTACCTGCATGCAAACATGTGTCTTTAGAATATCAGAAATAATAAGAAAAGACAGATGTGTGGAATAAGCTCCTTCATTATTTGATTCTGAGAGTCAGAGAGGTATTTGAGGAAAGCGCATAATGGTGCTATCATCACCACTACCTGAGCAGGTAGCACCCTAGAGCCCTCACTATGCAACAGGTGCTGTGATGATGTCCAGCAACAACCCTTGAAGTAGCTGCTCTTATTCCCTCTTTACAAATAAGAGGTTAAGTAACTTCCCCAGGTCATCCAGCAAGGCAGTGATGGAGCCTGAATTCAAACCCAGGCTTGACTCCAGGGCCCGTGCTAGACAAAACTGTACCACCCTCCCCATCTCATAAGGGTTGTGCCAAGTGGGCTGATGTAAATGTGACCTAAAATTAGATTAAAGCAAAATAGAATGAGGCCTTTTGAAAGTAAAGGGCAAATTCTGATCTTGTTTTCAGTCCAAAAACAACTCATTTATTCAATGTCTTTTGGAATAGATGTTCCACAAAAATGCATTTTCTAGCTAACTGATGCTTCCCAAAATTCATTTTACATATATTTCTCTGCCTTAAAATGATTACACTGAACATAATGGAACTACTTGTTGTGTTTCAGGTCTATCACATCTCAACATAACCAGAGCAGCCAATCAATATAGTGCCATCTATGAGGACCATTTTTTGTTTTTTTGGTATCTTCCCTCATTCTTGTGAGTGGAAGCTGTCTCTTTTTCTTGTCATTACTCTGTCCTACTCCGGCTGACTGACTTGATATCCCTCTCCTTGTTCTACCAACTTGTTGCTTTTCATTTACACTGGGACATTTTTGTCAGTGCTTTCTTCTTGATGGTCCAGAGAGAAAGTCACCTCCAAACAAATGAGCTCTTACCACATTAATGTGACTCCCACATTATGCCTCAATTTAATATATATTTTTTTCTCCTGGAAGAAATCATAAGAAACTTAACAATGGTTACCCTTGGGGAAATGGGCTGGCAGAAAGGTGGGAGGAGAAAATGGAGATTCCCCTGCATCCCCATTTTTCATGTAGTACCTTTAATTAATTGGAATCATCTAATGTCACATATTTTAGTTTTACCTTAAGAATATCAACAGTGGTTACTTGGACAGGAAGTTTTTTTTTAACCTTTTTATATTTAAAACAATCTGATGTCACAGACATCTGTGTATATGTATATGCATATTTACATCCATAACACAAATGTATATATACAAATATAAATTTTAAAGATACCTATGGAAATTATTTTAAAAAATCTAAATTTCTTTCCTAATGGTCCATTTTATGTTAATACCTAAATCTAGTCATCCCTCAGCATCCATGGGAGATTGGTTTCAGGACCTCTGTGGATACCAAAATCCAAGCATGCTATAGTCTCTCATATAAAAAGGTGGTACTATTTTTAAATAACCTACGCATATCCTCCTTTATACTTTAAGTCATCTCTGAATTATTTATAATACCTAATACAATGTAAATGCTATGTAAATGGTGGTTGTACCATTTTGTGTAGGGAGTTATAAGAAAAATGTCTGTATATGTTCAGTAGAGAATCATTTTTTTTTTCTGAATATTTTTGACCTGTAGTTGGCTGAATCCAGAGATGTGAAACCCATGGATACAGAGGGCTGACTGTACTTCTGTTGTTACAAATTCCAGATTCTCTTTAAAAATAGACTTTAAACCAACAAAGATCGAAGGGGACAAAGAAGGCCATTACATAATGGTAAAGGGATCAATTCAACAAGAAGAGCTAACTATCCTAAATATATATGCACCCAACACAGGAGCACCCAGATTCATAAAGCAAGTCCTGAGTGACCTACAAAGGGATTTAAACTCCCACACAATAATAATGGGAGATTCTAACACCCTACTCTCAACATTAGACAGATCAACGAGACAGAAAGTTAACAAGGATATCCAGGAATTGAACTCAGCTCTGCACAAAGTGGACCTAATAGACATCTACAGAACTCTCCACCCCAAATTAACAGAATATACATTTTTTTCAGCACCACACCACACCTATTCCAAAATTGACCACATAGTTGGAAGTAAAGCTCTCCTCAGCAAATGTAAAACAACAGAAATTATAACTGTCTCTCAGACCACAGTGCAATCAAACTAGAACTCAGGATTAAGAAACTCACTCAAAACCGCTCAACTACATGGAAACTGAACAACCTGCTCCTGAATGACTACTGGGTACATAATGAAATGAAGGCAGAAATAAAGATGTTCTTTGAAGCCAACCAGAACAAAGACACAACGTACCAGAATCTCTGAGACACATTCAAAGCAGTGTGTAGAGGGAAATTTATAGCACTAAATGGCCACAAGAGAAAGCAGGAAAGATCCAAAATTGACACCCTAACATCACAATTAAAAGAACTAGAAAAGCAAGAGCAAACACATTCAAAAGCTAGCAGAAGGCAAGAAATAACTAAAATCAGAGCAGAACTGAAGGAAATAGAGACACAAAAAACCCTTCAAAAAATTAATGAATCCAGGAGCTGGTTTTTTGAAAAGATCAACAAAATTGATAGACCGCTAGCAAGACTAATAAGAAAAGAGAGAAGAATCAAGTAGATGCAATAAAAAATGAAAAAGGGGTTATCACCACCGATCCCACAGAAATACAATCTACCATCAGAGAATACTACAAACACCTCTACGCAAATAAACTAGAAAATCTAGAAGAAATGGATAAATTCCTCGACAAATACACCCTCCCAAGACTAAACCAGGAGGAAGTTGAATCTCTGAATAAACCAATAAAAGGCTCTGAAATTGTGGCAATAATCAATAGCTTACCCACCAAAAAGAGTCCAGGACCTGATGGATTCAAAGTCGAATTCTACCAGAGGTACAAGGAGGAACTGGTACCATTCCTTCTGAAACTATTCCAATTGATAGAAAAAGAGGGAATCCTCCCTAACACATTTTATGAGGCCAGCATCATCCTGATACCAAAGCCTGGCAGAGACACAACCAAAAAAGAGAATTTCAGACCAATATCCTTGATGAACATTGATGCAAAAATCCTCAATAAAATACTGGCAAACCAAATCCAGCAGCACATCAAAAAGCTTATACACCATGATCAAGTGGGCTTCATCCCTGGGATGCAAGGCTGGTTCAACATATGCAAATCAATAAATGTAATCCAGCATATAAACAGAACCAAAGACAAAAACCACATGATTATCTCAATAGATGCAGAAAAGGCCTTTGACAAAATTCAACAACCCTTCATGCTAAAAACTCTCAATAAATTAGGTATTGATGAGACGTATCTCAAAATAATAAGAGCTATCTATGAGAAACCCACAGCCAATATCATACTGAATGGGCAAAAACTGGAAGCATTCCCTTTGAAAACTGGCACAAGACAGGGATGGCCTCTCTCACCATTCCTGTTCAACATAGTGCTGGAAGTTCTGGCCAGGGCAATCAGGCAGGAGAAGGAAATAAAGGGTATTCAATTAGGAAAAGAGGAAGTCAAATTGTCCCTGTTTGCAGATGACATGATTGTATATCTAGAAAACCCCATTGTCTCAGCCCAAAATCTCCTTAAGCTGATAAGCAACTTCAGCAAAGTCTCAGGATACAAAATCAATGTACAAAAATCACAAGCATTCTTGTACACCAATCACAGACAAACAGAGAGCCAAATCATGAGTGAACTCCTATTCACAATTGCTTCAAAGAGAATAAAATACCTACGAATCCAACTTACAAGGGATGTGAAGGACTTCTTCAAGGAGAACTACAAACCACTGCTCAATGAAATCAAAGAGGATACAAACAAATGGAAGAACATTCCATGTTCATGGGTTGGAAGAATCAATATCGTGAAAATGGCCATACTGCCCAAGGTAATTTATAGATTCAATGCCATCCCCATCAAGCTACCAATGACTTTCTTCACAGAATTGGAAAAAACTACTTTAAAATTCATATGGAACCAAAAAAGAGCCCGCATCACCAAGTCAATCCTAAGCCAATAGAACAAAGCTGGAGGCATCATGCTACCTGACTTCAAACTATACTATAAGGCTACAGTAACCAAAACAGCATGGTACTGGTACCACAACAGAGACATAGATCAATGGAACAGAACAGAGCCCTCAGAAATAACGCCCCATATCTACAACTATCTGATCTTTGACAAACCTGACAAAAACAAGCAATGGGGAAAGGATTCCCTATTTAATAAATGGTGCTGGGAAAACTGGCTAGCCATATGTAGAAAGCTGAAACTGGATCCCTTCCTTACACCTTATACAAAAATTAATTCAAGATGCATTAAAGACTTACACGTTAGACCTAAAACCATAGAAACCTTAGAAGAAAGCCTAGGCAATACCATTCAGGACATAGGCATGGGCAAGGACTTCATGTCTAAAACACCAAAAGCAATGGCAACAAAAGCCAAAATTGACAAATGGGATCTAATTAAACTAAAGAACTTCTGCACAGCAAAAGAAACTACCATCAGAGTGAACAGGCAACCTACAGAATGGGAGAAAATTTCTGCAACCTACTCATCTGACAAAGGGCTAATATCCAGAATCTACAATGAACTCAAACAAATTTACAAGAAAAAAACAACCCCATCAAAAAGTGGGCGAAGGACATGAACAGACACTTCTCAAAAGAAGACATTTATGCAGCCAAAAGACACATGCAAAAATGCTCATCATCACTGGCCATCAGAGAAATGCAAATCAAAACCACAATGAGATACCATCTCACACCAGTTAGAATGGCCATCATTAAAAAGTCAGGGAACAACAGGTGCTGGAGAGGATGTGGAGAAATAGGAACACTTTTACACTGTTGGTGGGACTGTAAACTAGTTCAACCATTATGGAAGTCAGTGTGGCGATTCCTCAGGGATCTAGAACTAGAAATACCATTTGACCCAGCCATCCCATTACGGGGTATATACCCAAAGGACTATAAATCATGCTGCTATAAAGACACATGCACACGTATGTTTGTTGCGGCACTATTCACAATAGCAAAGAGTTGGAACCAACCCAAATGTCCAACAACGATAGACTGGATTAAGAAAATGTGGCACATATACACCATGGAATACTATGCAGCCATAAAAAATGATGACTTCATGTCCTTTGTAGGGACATGGATGAAACTGGAAAACATCATTCTCAGTAAACTATCGCAAGGACAAAAAAACCAAACACCGCATGTTCTCACTCATAGGTGGGAATTGAACAATGAGAACACCCAGACACAGGAAGGGGAACATCACACTCCGGGGACTGTTGTGGGGTGGGAGGAGGGGAGAGGGACAGCATTAGGAGATATACCTAATGCTAAATGACGAGTTAATGGGTGCAGCAAACCAACACGGCACATGGATACATATGTAACAAACCTGCATATTGTGCACATGTACCCTAAAACCTAAAGTATAATAATAAAAAAAAAATAAAAATAATATATGTCTTGTGTGTGTGCCTGTGTTTAAAGCTTTTTGATTTGTGAATAAATTCATAAATAAATATGTCTTGACAAAGGTTTCTGGGGGTAAGTATGCAATTTCTAAAACTAATTTTGAAGAACCTCACTGAGTTAAGTCTTTGATAAACAAGGTCTGCTGTGGCTTTTTTTTTGGTGTGTGATTGCAACCTACACTGCAAGATATAAAATGAAATTTTTGAATAATTCTCTAAAAGTTACTTATTGATATAAATTATGGAATCTCACCTTATATTCAGGTTTTTTCTTAAAAATAAAAGCCCATATAACTGCTGTGTTAAAAGTCAAAGATACAGACGTAAAATTTCATTAGAAAAAAAGACTATCTATAATCAAGGAATCATCAAAAGTATTGATATTTACTTTATTTCTTGAAATTTACTTCATTGCTTTGAAAAAAGACACCTGGGAAAGTCTAAATAGTTTAATTCCTTGACATTGATTATATTAAGCATAGATAGAATTTTTTTTTCTGCTACCACTATTTTGGTTTACTTCTACTTCCCCTTGTTTCTTGGTACTCTTCAGGGAATATGTTGAGGAAGACAAAAAGTGACTTCCCCAAATCAGGTAGGTGTACTCTCATTGTCTATCATTGTCAAAATCATCATCACAGACTAAAAGCTGTTTATTTGTGATTCACATCTATTAAAGTAGCTGGAACTCTCCTTATCAGACTGATACAATCTCTGCTAGGGTATGGGAGGCAGAGGTGATTCTGAATAGGGTATCTAGTAAAAGAGCTGGTTCCCAACTATGTAGGCCTAACTGGGTCACCTAAAGCAAAGGTAATGCCCAAACAACCAGGTAAAGCTGTAGGGAAAGCCAAGGGACCAATGAAAACAGAGCTTGACACAGCAGCAGGCACTCAATAAATACTTGTTGAATAAACAAATGAGATAATTCTACTTACATAACACGAGGTATTTGAACAAAACAATACAACCTCCCTCTTTGAAGTTCTAGTTAAACAGTTATGTTACTCCTGTGGCTCTGGTTTGTAGGAACAAAACTGGATTTATTAATAGCATATAAGCAGAAGTCAGAATAAGCAAGCCGACTCTTAGCTTTTCTTTCCATAGGTATAAATTGGGCTCCATATCCTATGTCTTACAGAGAAGCCAAAGATCTACTCTGTAGCAATTAATGTTGGGACAACAAAACACATGTTAAAAAGTTGTCTGTGGGGCTCAGAATTTAATTTTAGAAAACAAATTTAAGTCTTGTAAATTCTCTCCATACCAGATGATCACATTAACATTCATCTAAGTGCAAAGCTAAAGAGAAATCATGCAGACATTAGCTGCCTTTCCTCTTGTCCATGCTATTATACTCCTCTATTATGTAGATCATTTAACAGACAGCAAGAATGAACAGTTCTTCATGGAATCCCTGAGCTAGAAAAGCCCTTGAAGTTCATCTGGTTCAATTACCAGAATACCTCCCGAAACTATACCTGTGAGACACAGAACTATATATAGAAGTGAAAGCTTACTCCTCTATTGCCACAATGTGGTGGGTTTTTGTTTTTTAAGTTAACCCAATATATCAATCTCTTAATCACAACCCATTCTTTTCTGTTCCGCCCCCCCTAAAAAAATGGATAATATGAGGACTTATCATTATTAAAACAGTATTTTAATACTACTAGCATGACTATATTATGTGGTATTTTAAATTAAGAAAAACATGATATGGATTTTAATTAATACTGCTATCATTTTAGTCTGAATTTGAATAGGAGATTCTTAAAGTTACTCTAGGCTTCCATTTAACACAGAAATCCTCTCTATGGCATATTTCATCTAAAAGACTGCATAATAAAAGATTAATGCAGCCACTTTAAGTATTTATATGTTTTAAAATTGCATAGGAGGTAGATGATCACTTTTTCTATTTATTTAAAAACTATATTTTTCTATATTTTGAACAAATGGATATGGTATTTAAACATTCTTTTTTTAAAACCATTGCCAGTTACCATAAATGAAGATTTGCTACACTGTACTTTAATTGTGTTAATATAATTCATAATTCAAAGGCAATACTTAAAAACATTTCAAAATCAGGTTGTAATTATTTCAGGTAAAATATAAGTATTTCTGGCTAATCATAGCACATAAGATGTCTCATTTCAGAACTAATTGGTCAAATACTGTCACACAGCACCAGTGTAACAAAAAGAATACCTCAGTGTTAGCTGGCACACAAAGTATACTATGTTATAATAACCGCAAAATATAGGGTGAATCAGATTTTGCAAAGAGGCTTGTGCACACCTAATAGAAAACCCACATCACAGCCATTTTCGGCATCACCAAGGTATGACATGAGAGGGGACTTTTGTTCTTAACAATAGTGCCACTCAGTGGCTGAACAATGGTAGTGAATTGAAAACAGTAATGAATGGAGGGTGGGCAAAAAGAAAAATGGAGTTTTGGAGTAGGCAATGATAATACTGTAGGCAAAGAAAAAGAAACACTATGTTGTTATGGTAACTGTACCTTGGAGGTCAGTTAGAGTCTGGACAGGAACAGAAACCTGAGCATCGCTTCCTGTAACTACATCGCCTGGATTTCATAAGAAAAAATAATTAGATTTCATATAAAGGAAATAATCAACTTCACTTTTCTTTTATACTGAATGTTCTAATACTTTAATCAAATTACTAAAAATATAGTACAAAAGAAAATAATGCACAAGCTTAGAAAAATATAAAATATTTTTAAAGAAAATAATTTTTAAGAGCATGTTTCCTAGAAATGTTTTGTGTTTGTTTTTCTTAAAGAAAACATGAACGAGTTTCAACTAGAGTATAGGAAACTTCAGCAATCAAAAGATTTTGCTGAGCATATTTCATGATGCTACAAATATTAGTGTGATTTTATATTTTCTCTTTCATCCAAAAGTAAGTTATATGTCATTTATTTAAAAATAGGCATTCTTTTGAAATTGATTTCCTCCTATATCAGACAAAATTTATCTTTAACTAGAAACCCACTTCTTCAGTGATAAGATAAAGACTTAAATAAGTTCTAATTTCATATTAAGTAATGAAAAGATTTCTTAAGTTACCACATGTACTTATAAATGTCAACATGTAAAAATAAATCTGTGAACTGCATACCCTTAACTTGATATACTTATTATAGGCAAGATTTCATTTACAAATTGGACTTATATTAAGTGCTTAAAATAATGACGTGTTCAAATTAAAAAAGCAATTTAAAATATAGACAAAGGAAACAGGAAAAAAAAAACCAAGTGCATTTTAAGAACATGAGAAAGGAAAAGGAGCATAACAGGAAATCTCATGAAGAACCTGAGGTGCACTAACATTTGGAAGGAAGACTTTTTGGTTCTTTGATTTCCTTCCTGGATGACAAAGTTCAACACTAAGCATAGTCACTGTCAACAGAATCATTCTCTGGATATATCACCATCTGAAGGCCTATGCTATTTTCAGACTAACAAGCTAAAGAAAAAAGCATTTTAAAAAAGCATCATATTTTCTATGCATGATCATTTATGATTGACTTGTTTCCCCTTGAGCTTTTATATAACATATACGGTAATAAAAAAATCAACTTTTGAGTTAAATGACATATCCTCAGTGTTCTGACCACTATGACTTACAACATGGCCAGCTAATCTGGAAACTCTTAAGTTGTAATTATACCATCATCATCAATTAACAGTACACACATTTAGTCTCCTATAATTGAAATAAAATCTATAAATAGGAACATACCACAAACAAGTGATAAACAGCTTTTAGTGGAAATGGGCCCCAGATTTTCATAGTATATGAACTCTAAATTCACTGATAAATGGTGTGCCTACTTTCTGTATATTTGAAGGAGATTTTCAATTCTGTGCCTGCTACCTGTTTTACTCTGCTGCTTCTAGATCACCTATTAATGTATAGAGACTGACAACTCATTTTAACATTAAATATCACCAAAACAATTACAGGGAACATCTGGGCTGCTCCTTCACTATCTTACCCCAACACACAGACAAACTACAGAATGTACTTCAAGCAACACATGTGAGTTTGGATTACAAACAAACACAACTGTCCCCCTATCTAAGCATACAAGCACAAGTAATTGAAAGTTAACTGATTATGAAAACCATAAACAGTTTCATCTTTATAAACAACCATTTTTCAACACAACTTTCAAATTTTCCAGCAGAGTACACTAAAAAGACTATTACATTATCTTTCCTCAAAGGCACTAAGTAGATGACTGTTCTGAGATAGAAATCACTTAGCAACACAAGCCAAGATCCTGACAGGCTAAATATTGTGTTCACTGATCTATGGGACCAGGTGATACGCGTGCAGCTTTGTCAGTGTGACAGCACAGCAGGATACATGTGGGAAACACCAGCATAAAGAACCAATGTTGGAGAAGTATTTTTCACTGTAGAGTTAATCAATACATATTCTACCAAAACAACCACAGATTTTTAGAGGTGGAAGACTCTCCAGGGATTAGCCCAAATCTCTTATTTCAGGGTGAGGAAACAAGAGGGTCAGAAAGCTTCAGAGTGTTGCTTAGGGCTCATCAATGGATGATTAGAGAAGAGCAGCAAACTACACTATCTTCTATCGTCTACTTCCATAAACTGTTCTCTTTGCCTTTTGTTTTATCCATACCTTTGTGTGGGAAGGAGCATTAGCAGGAACTTTTATAATTAATCTGAAGGTAAACAAGTTTTTGGGTTTTTTTGGTAGATTGACATGAGAAGAACAAACCACAAGTACAAATATAGAAGGGTTGCCGAACAAGGCTACTTCCTTTCAGCACAGGGATCAGTTAAAATGCCCTAGTGATAATAATGTTCCAAATACTTTGCTTAAGTGCTCTGTTGTCTCCTTATAACTGGGGACTTGGTTTTCATCAATTGTTCCATCTCCATGCACTTCCTTTCTCACTGTGATATTAATACTTGACATTTCCTTGGAGACAAAACTTTATATTTCTAGTCATTTGGCTTAGTTCCTCAGAAAATTTAAGCTACAACATTAAGAGATTCTCTGATTCATTTGCCTGCCATCAGTTAGAATTACAACTGACTACAGCTTGTTATCAAAGCAATATTGAAATCGTATTTGTTTAGAACAATAAAACAGTACAATTAAGAAATATGTAAAATAACATTCATTTCCATTCTGGAAATGGGTATATCTCCTGGCATTAAAATACATTTACAACATGCTAATGATTTGGTCTCTTTTTTAAAAAATATCATGTATGACAGCTCTACGTTAAAAAGAAAAGAATGTAATTTTCAACGAGATATTCTTTTATTCTTTTTTTTTTTTTTTTTTTTTGAGATGGAGTTTGGCTCTGTTGCCAGGCTGGAGTGCAGTGGTACGATCTTGGCTCACTGCAACCTCCACCTCCCAGGTTCAAATTATTCTCCTGCTTCAGCCTCCTGAGTAGCTGGGACTACAGGCGTGTGCCACCACACCCAGCTAATTTTTGTATTTTTAGTAGACACGGGGTTTCACCATGTTGGCCAGAATGGTCTCCATCTCTTGACCTCGTGATCCACCTTGGTCTCCCGAAGTGCTGGGATTACATGCGTGAACCACCATGCCCGATATATTCTTATGCATGGTAAATTGAATATTCTCATAAAAATTTAAATACGAATTATATAAAATCTAGTATTTTACATAGGCAAATAAAAATTGAATAGAAGGATAACATGATGTAACCAATAGAGGAATACAGACACGCATGGGTGTGTGCATGTGTATGTACACACATTCATTGAATAATACTCAACATTTATATCATTGGGGAAGAAAGTCCATTTAACATAAGTTTACCAATTTAAATGTCACTAAGTAAAATCAGAAACTAATTTTGAATGTAATTTCCTTAAACAGAGTATATGGAACATACTTTTAAAATATTCTTACTGACAATATTACTCATGTTATTGTCAACACTAATTATTGAAAACTGATGTAACAGAGGGATCCCTTTAAGACATGAATGATACTTGGGTCAGGATGTTTGCTCTGACACTAAGTGGCCCCAAACTGCTTGTGAAGTCTTAGGATTGCTTTTTAAATATTTTTTGCCATCAAGATACAACTTCTTGCTTCTAGAGTACAGTTAGCAGAGTCCTACTACTAAAAATAAATGTAGCTGTTTCCAATTTCTTATGAAAAAGGGGACCTAATACATTATGACTCTTCAAAAATAGGTGAAAACTAAAAATGCAAAGGTTCAGAGTAAGAACCTGAAGTGCTCTCTTATGAATACAAAACATGAGGGAGGTGAAGCTCTGGAAAGGCCCTGACACAGAAATTAGCTTACCTGAGTCCCAGTAGAAAATCTGCTACCAACAGCAGTGCCCTCACTCATCCAGCGAGAGACATGGATTGGGCGATCTCCCAAGTTTCCTCTGCTGTAACATTCTGTGGTTCTAACTTTTAGTTTATGGACTCATACACTTACTTTGGCTGCTTGAAATTTTGTTTAGTTTCTCCCTCCCCACTGCTTAAGATTCTAGTTTGTATTCCTTAGAAGTGAAGCAGCTGGGTGAGAGACTGCAAGCCTAGTGTACCACTTCCTCAAAACAACTGTAACGCACCAATGAATGCTGTGACTAGTGAAGTCCATGGTACTGGAACTTCTCATTTTGGACTCCCTTCTAGTGAGAAGCATTACTATACAAAGTTAGCAGAGAACACAGTCAACTGATCTCAATTTCTGTGTTGTGTTAATTCATGCCATCATACCGTATGGGCATCTACAGGACAAAGTTGCAAGTATACTAGGATATAAATGTTAAAAAAAAAATTACCTCATAAAATATTCTTAAGACCGACACAGTATCTAATATTCCAACTTTATATAACATATTAAAAAAGTAAGTTTTGCATTAATTTCTATTCTAGGAGGTTGGTTCCTCACAGGCAGGTGAAGAAATCCCAGGCTACACTGTGAATGTTTTCTTTATATCTACTAGTATTTTTTCCTACCTTTGTTCAATTGCACAGGCATGCTTTCTGATTTCATCAGCCTCTGCTGCTGCTGTTGCTGTTGCAAGTGATGGCTCGGGGCCTCTGCTGAGGTCCTGGTAGGAATTGCAACAGAGGAGGAGCTACTGCTGTTGCCTCCAGGTACAGGGCCACCTGCACTGCCTGGAGCCATTGCTGGGGAAATCAACTTTCTTCCAAAATTAATCAGGCTATTAGAGACCTTATTTATATTCAGGGGAGCACCTTTGGCATTGGTCCTGTTAAAAAAAGAAATGGAGAGGCATTATTTACATAAAAGGATGATTCTATTTCACATAATTAATTGGTATAAAAGCACACCTTGTCTGCTTTGAAAAAGGTCATTTACTAGACCAGCTATATAAACTGAGAAGTGAAAACTTAAAGTTACTACAGAATAATGAGTTTCTTAAAAACACAGCTTATGGAAAACAGTATTATTTACATTTCATTCATTCATTCAACAAATAGAGCCAACACTGCTGGGTTATGAGGACATAATTGCCCCAAAATAGACACAGTTCCCTTCCTGGAACTTCTAGTCTAGTAGGGAAGAAACATATTAATCAAATAATCACATAAATAAACATATGCTTAAAACCTGTGACTGGACTATGAAGGAGAGGCTAGGCAAGTCGTGGGGTCCTCCTAGAAGGGGGCATCTATGAAACGAAGCTAAGAGTAGATTTCTTACCAGCCCTGGCACATGAGTACTAGGCCAAATTTAATATGATTTTAAAAATAAATGTGTCTGACAGTCATGAAGTAAATTCCTAAAAGTTATGTCAAGTGCCCAGTTCTTTGCAATTGTCATCTATCCTTATTCTCTGCCCCAGAGCTCCATATCCTCCTTCTCCACTTCCCTAGTTTATTTTTCTCGATAGCACTTTTCATCATCTGACATACTATATATTTCATTTATTTATTTGGTTATCATTTGTTCACCTCTTCCAAACCCCATTCAAATACAAGTTTCATGAGGGCAAGGATTTTTGTCTCTTTTGTTAACTATTATATTGCCATTGTCTGGTACATCATAGGTACTTTATTAATAATATTTGTTAAATGGTAGCAGCATCTACCCATAGTCCGTCTTTTCACCTGCCACAATGGAAGACCAGTTTCTCCATTTGTGCTTTGAATCCCATCTCCTCTGACTTTCAGAGATTGTTATTCCTGCATTCTCCTCTCCTGCATCATCATTTTCTCCTTTTTTACTCTATCATTTCCATTAGCATACAACCATGGTGAGTATATGCATATGTATACTAAATTCTCTACTGAACTCTTGTTCAAGTTACCATCCCATTTCTTCCTCTACTTATAACATGTTTTTTCAAGGTATATTAAGGTGCCGCTTCTGCTTCCTCAGTCTTTGGTCCACCAAGCTCCAGCTGTGGCCTATTTGCCATTGCCCTAAAGCCATTCCTCAAGGTCACCAATGACTTCACATAGAAGTTCCAAAGGTCTATTCTTATTTGACTCTACCTCTCAGCAGCTATCAACTCCCTTAACCACTACTCTCTCTCTCATATTTTGTCTCTTGGCCAGCACCTGTATTATAACTGTGCCTGGCAAATAGAGGGCACCAAGTTAACATTTGTTAGATGAACAATTCCCAAATGACTCAGAATCTTGCAGTATCTTAGGGCTATTATCTTTAAGACCAATTATGATTACAGATTATTTTAGTTGTGAAGGAGAGTCCAGCTCCATGACAATATTGAAGTTTGTGTTTTTATTGCCCAAATCATTAATAGAAATGAAATAGCTCACATTTTGCTTTTTTCATAAAAATGGAAAATTGAAAATCAACTTTAAGAGATCTACTTATTTGATTTTAATTAACTTTATTTTTACTATAATTTCCTTCTCCCAGATCCAGCTGTCAGCACTTACATGGTAATTCTACCTTTTATATGACAGCTATAGCCTTGCATTACTACATGTTGCTGTAAAACAGAACAGATCCATAGTTCTATAATAAAAAGGAAAGAACACTAGACTTCTTCCTTCCATAAAGTTTTTTCTAATGTTACTAGCTAATGTTATGGGCTAGGTATTAGAGACTTACATTGCTTTGGAGGTAGGACAAATCAAATTTAAAATATGAAATTCAGCTTTATAAAAGAAAGATCTATTCATTGTAACTCAATGAAGTGTGAAAAAAATTTCAAATGGTTCCTTTGGCATCAAGTTTCATCTTTAAAGAATTCAGCTATTTAAATGTCCTTCCAAAAATTATTAAAAATAATGTTTCCTAATGGAGATAAGGATATAAAGTGATTATACACCACTTACTTTCATTTTTAAGGTGCTTCCTAGTGAAGTAGAGCATTCTTAATTTACATTTACTATAGGTTGGCAATAGAGGAGGCACTCAATATATGTTTATTGAGAAAAAAGAATGAATGAAATGAAAAAACTCATAAATTCTGGATTAACTAGGCATTCACCTCTGGCATTATATTCCACTCAGCAGCCTACATACATTCCCCTTTTCTGTGAGTGACAGTATAAAGAAAAGCTATCATGGACTGAAGTTCTGTTGCATTTTAGTTTTGCTTGTTTGCAAGTCAGGATTCATAATTCCCAGATATGAAGAAGTTATAATGTTGTTACCCTTTTTTATACACAAAAATGTACTAGTCAAATTCCCATATTGCCAGTTGTAAAATTTATATGTTGATAAAAGTACTAAGAAACTGCTAGAGCATTATCAAGAGAATATGGTTAATGCATCTTCATTACTACAAATAACCATGAAAAACATACAGATCAAGTTTATGCAGAGCAATTTTTCATCTGAATAGCTCTTAAAAGGGGATGAGCACTGTTTGCCTTTGTTGAACATTTTTTTGTGTTTTTAACCATGTTCTCCCTCATCTGGTACCCACAGCTTCTAGAAGAATATTTTTTTTCAAAACAACAATTGAAGGTGATTATGTGTCTTCCGGATATAAGCAATTGTAAGTCATACAGAGAAAGCAATCTGTCCAGAGCTTGTCTGTTTTTCTAGGCGTAACAGTTTTTATACCAAAGTTATCTAATTTAGAACTGAAATATGAGCAGCAGAATTCTTCCTGTGAAATATTAAACAACTTCCAACAATTATTAATGGCTGTGATGTGTATGATTAAGTCATGTGTGCTAAATTAATGAAAATTAATGTAGTTGTCAGAGATCTGATGGACAGCAGGGATTAGATTGGATTAAAGATGGAGTGCAATGTGTTAATAGTGTTGAAATAAACAGCAAGAGGAATTTGGAGTTAACAAGACACTGAATATCAAATCTAATGAGTAACCAATTTTGTGTAATTGAAGTCTTTCATTACTATTGTCTATCTACTGTTATTTAAAAAAAGTACTGTTTAGGAGAGATTATTTTAAAATTCTGCCAGGAACTTAACTTTTGGCACAACCTCATTTAACAAGTTAAGTCAGTGCCAATAGGTGAACTTTCTGAAGATCCAAGAATCTCCTCAAAATACCTGTACCAGAACCCAATTCTGACCTGAATTCATTGTTGAGCTTATGTTCAGTTTCTTAACATTGGATTCTCTTCTAGTGAGAAGCATTACTATACAAAGTTAGCAGAGAACACAGTCAACTGATCTCAATTTCTGTGTTGTGTTAATTCATGCTATCATACTGCATGGGCATCTACAGGACAAAGTTGCAAGTATACTAGGATATAAATGTTAAAAAAAAAAAAAAACAACAACATAAAAAACAAATTACCTCATAAAATGTTCTTAAGACCAACACAGTATCTGATATTCCAACCTTAAAAGAATCAAATGTAACATATTTAAAAGGTAAGTTTTGCATTAATTTCTATTCTAGGAGGTTGGTTCCTCACAGGCAGGTGAAGAAATTCCAGGCTACACTGTGAATGAAAATAGGTGATTTTGGCTATCTCTTCCTAGACGTTTATTGCCCACTTGATGTCTTGCAGCCTGGCTTTCTGACCCGCACTCTACTGAAAGAGCTTCTAGGTCCTCCAATGCCTTCGTAGTTGCCAGTCATGGCCTGTTTTTATTACATTTCTATAAACTTACTGAAGCTTTTAAAAAACCATTATCACATTATCACCTCTATAAAAATTCTCCACAACCTTTTCTCTCCTGGATCTAAATATTTACAACATTCTAGTTCATCTCCTTTCTTCCTCTATGTTTATTTTTTAGATTTGATATTAAATATCTAATATTTGTTTATTTCACTTTTTCTGCAATAAAATCTTATTAGATGCTTAGCTATACTTTTGTCAAAGAATCACTTCAATTTATTTCAAATTATTTTTCTCTATATTCTAATTTATATATATTTTTGTTATTTCTTTTCCTTGTGTTTTCTAAGGTTGAATACTTCCGTTCATTCATTCACTTACTCATCCTTTATTCTCCCTCTTTTCTGATGAAAGTATTTAAAGCTACACATATGCTTGGTTTTAATAATAGCATGAAAGTTTTCTCTCATTTTCTAAATAGGCTTGTTGGCTCATTTGTTATTTAGGTACAATTAAAAATTTCAGATGGCTGGGTTTATTGAATAAAACAGAAATATTGGAGGAATGGAAGTGGGAAAATGTTTTGATTTTTCAAAGCGACTATGGAAAGCACAATTTAGAAAATAAACTGATATATATATAAATATTTTTACTAATTACTTGGAAATGAATATCTTTTATTATAAGTAGACAGCATGGTTCACTAAAAAGTCATTCCAAGGCAACTTTACTTCTCATCTGATAGTGTGAAAGGTCTGTTAGATTTTGTTAAGATATGTCAGTACTTGTGGAAATAATAATGGAAATAATGCATGTTCAGATATAGTGGAATAATTCTACCCAAAGCATATTGTTCAATATTCTAGCACCCACCAAGTGTTACCGGTGATTATATGTGTCTCAGACTTGGTTCACAGACTTGTTACCAATCCATCTTTTAGGACGGTCATAATCTTCTGTTAATGAGTTGTGTAACCACGAGAGAGTTATTTATCCTGTCTGGACCCAAGTTACCTTATCCTAAAATAAGGGAGCTGAATTTTATGATATTTTAGGTAATTTTTAGATTGAAAATTCTACTATTTTGTGACTTGAAGAATGAAAATATGTGCTTATTGAATTTCAGACCAAAGGCTAACGAGACACCCAATATGTCAAATAAAAGAATCAAATATTTTAATGTTTTCAACATAAAGTAAATTATAAATGTTTGAGGTGACAGATACGCTAATTATTCTGATTTGATCACTGCATATTGTATACATGTACGATATAGCACACTCTACCTCCAAAATGTGTACAATCATTGTGTACAAATTAAAAACAGTAGTAAGAGCAAAAATTTAAAAAAGACTAAAAAATTTGCAATTTAAAATAATCTCAACAGGCTAGCATGAAAGATTAAACAAAATTTAACAAAGATAAAAGCTCATGTAACTATTTTAAAACTTTTTATAACTGCACATTACATACAGAACAAGAAGGCATGGATAACATGAGTTTAAATTTAAAAAAATTCAAAACTCCCAAACATTAATGTTTTGATTGGGTTTGGTTTGGCTGACAAGACTAATATGAGTTCACAGTGACGATACTGAAGAAAATTATGATACTTGGACTGCATTAATACTAGATGAGTCCTCACACTGCAGAAGATACTGTATAACTTTGGCCATCAGCTTTGGTAATGCATTAATTTCTGAAAGAATTGAGTTGTGTTTATAAATGGAGTGGAACAGTAGAGAAGCTGAAAACTATGCTGGAAGAGGAATGACTGCAAAACCCGAGGAGTAAGTCCTACATACAATATAGTGAGGGATGCCATGAGGGAAAGCAGCCCTTTTTTGGTGTGGCTTAGAAATGAGATGAGTTACAAAAGTTAAAAAAGTGAGTTACAAAAGCTATGACATAGGAAATCTTATCTAGTGATAAAACAGGCTTCATTTACAAAAGTAAGGGCTCCAATCCTGGAACTGTGCAAGCAGAGATTGAAAAATAATCTTTAGATACACAGCCTAGTTCTAGTACTGGCATGCCTGAGAGACAGTATTAAATGAAAGCCCCTTTCCAACTCTAAGAGTTTATGATCTGCAGTGCCAAATGGCATCTACTGTCACATTTATCACATCACTCCGATAAAAGGACCAAATAAGAGGCTTGCATACTAGTATAGGACCTTGAGAAATGCCAGTCAAATCCCATCTCCAAATGAAGGTGCCTATTTGCCCTGTGTCCTTAGTTTCACCTTCAGTTTCCATTCCATTCCTTCTGTCCTTCCTTCCTCCTCTTTATCTTCCTTCCAAAAATCTTTCTTTTCTATTCTCTTCCCTTTTCTTTCTTTCATAGTCTCATTTTCTATCATTTTCTCACATTGTTCTACCTATACTTCTTTTCTACCATAAAAACATTTAATGTAGTGGGATACTTGGAAAAAATAAATTGATGCCACTAAACATATATCTATGTATCTCTGGTTTGGAGATAGAAACAATATTCTCTTTGCACCCCTGTATACTTCTAACTCTGTCATTATTGATCTGCTGAGTGGATTATGGTTTATATTTATTTCTTCCATGCTTATAGATATCAATCTATTTGGAAACTTAAAACATTCATCCGAGTTGCAACATAATACTTTCAAGATGATTCTAACATCTAAGGTAATAATCAGGATATACTTCTATTTAAAAATTCTGTAAGTTAGAGGCCAGGTGTGGTGACTCAGTCCTGTAATCCCAGTACTTTGGAAGGCCGAGGAAGGACAACTGTTTAAGCCCAGGAGTTCAAGACCAGCCTGGGCTTGTGTGAGACCCTGTCTCTACAAAAAAAAAAAAAAAAAAGCCAGCCATGGTGGTGTGCACCTGTAGTCCCAGCTACTTGAGGGGCTAAGGTGGGAGAACTGCTTGAGCCTGGGAGGTTGAGGCTGCAGTGAGCTGTGATCACACCAGTGCATTCCTGTCTAGGCAACAGAGCAAGACCTGGTCTCAAAAAATCCGTAAGCTGAAGGTTTTGAATTCTGTAAAAGGAATGTTTCTAAAGTTCTTAATTCTGTAACTTTGAAGTTGAGTGTTTCAAATTTACTTCAATGAAAGACTTCTATATCTAATTTTAATTTGCTTGCCATACTGTAAGGTTTGTTATTTTAGAAAGTGAACTCACTCCTCATCTCAAGGAACTCTAGATTCTTAAAGATCTTTATTAAAACTAAATGATGAAGGTTAGCTTGTCAGTACTTACTCCTTAAGAGTTGAATTTCAAGGGAAACATGTTTCCTTTCAGCTATAAAGATTAATTCTTTTATGTGCAGCAGGCAAACTTTTGTCTGTATGATGAGCAGCAAAAGGAGTAGTGTTTGTTAGGAATAAAAAGGTTGGCACTGGTGACAGAGTGGACGTAAGCTAGACTGTGGGGCTTACCTAACTGGGGCTACATACAACTTATAATGTTGATTAAACTAACATAACAAATAATAACCTATTATGTATTAATCATGATGCATCAAATCATAAAACTTCTCAAGATGTACATATAGGAAGAGATACTGAGATTTCTATTTTGAGTGGTAGTTTTGAACTATTTGAATTATTATTTGAATTATTTATTTGAACTATTTGAATTATTATTTGAATTATTTTCTCACCTGTATCTGAGGGATATGAAATCATTCCCATAAATAACCATGGTTCACACTAGCAGCATCTCTAGAGTGTTAGGGATTTTCTGGCCTAGGCTAACACACGAGAAGGGAAGAGAATATAATCCTGAAATGTTCACATATTGGGAAGTTTTTGCCCTCTTCACCTCTCTTTTACCACTTTGAGAATCACTATATGTCTTCATAATTGAAAAAAAATACAGCTGCAGTAAACACATACTAAGAATTAACTGTTATGGTTTGAAGGTAGGGGTACAGAAGCCAATAAAATATAAAGAAACATTTGAGTCTGCAAAATGAAACAGTCACATTTTAAAATGCAGGCATAGAAAGGAACAGATTATATGTAGAAAAACAAAGGAATATATTTTTTCTTAATTAAAAAAACTATAAAACACTGCTGAGAAGTTAAAGATGACCTAACTAAAGGATGAGATAGCCTATGTTCATGGATTAGATAATTCAATAATGTTGAAGTATCGTTCTTTCTAAATTGATATACATATTACATGTAACTCCAATCAAAATCCCAACAATTTTTATAGAAATTGGAAAGTTGATTGTAAAATTTATATGAAAATGCAAAGGAACTAGAATAGTGAAGGTAATAAAAAAGAACAAAGTTGAAGGACTCAGCCTACTTAAAATCAAGACTTGCTATAAAGTTATATAATTAAGCCACTGTGTTACCAGAGAATAAACAGAGTGCGGAAATGGATCACACATATATGGCCAGTTGATTTTCAACCAATGATCCAATTTAACTCAGTAGAGAAAGAAAAGACTTTTTAACAAATATTGCTACACAGCTGGGTATCTATCTTGAAAAAGATGAACCTCAACCTTTACCTCATTTTACACACAAAAATTACTTTGAGGTGGATCATAAATTTAAACACAAATGGTAGAACCACACAACTTTTAGATGAAAACAAGAGACTATCTTTGACTGTACAGTAAAGGGTTAACTCAGCATACCTGTGCTGCCCAAAGCCTGTACCTTTCAAAGGACTGGCCCTTGACTGATTCCTGGGAGATAACCTATAAGCCTTTGGAATATCCTGCCTGATAAGAGCGTTTCTGTATATCTGGGCCTTGGGTCACACCAAATTGTTTACACTAACAATGGGATTTATGGTAAACACCTGTTTTTTTTCACCTGGGTCCTGGGTCACATTGTATCAGTCTGACCTCTCTGGGCAGGAATTGGAGACTGGGTAGGTAAGGTTAGTCACATGGGCATTCCATACCTACATGACTGACTCCCAATAAAAAATCCTGGGGGACACCAAGGCTTAGGTGAGCAGCTCTACTTGGCAACACTTTGCATGTGTGGTCATATATCTTGCTGGGAGAATTAAGCACTCCACTGGGAGAGGACAACTGAAAGTTTGTACAGGCATACCTCAGAGTTATTATGAGTTCTGTTCTAGACCACTGTAATAAAGCAAGTATCACAATAGTGAATTACACAAATTTTTTGGTTTCCCAGTAAACATAAAAGTTCTGTTTACGTTATACTGCAGTCTATGCAGTGTGCAATAACACTATGTCTAAAAAAAGGAAAAATCCTAATTAAAAAAATACTTTATTGCCAAAAGATGCTAATGATCATCTGAGCCTTTAGTGAGTCTTAAGCTTTTTGCTGGTGGAGGGTCTTGTCTCAATGTTGATGGCTTGTGACTAATCAGGGTGGTAGTTACTGAATGTTGGGGTGGCTGTGTCAATTTCTTAAAATAAGACAACAGTGAAGTTGGCCACACTGATTGACTCTTCCTTTAAAGAAAGGTTTCTCAATAGCATATGACGCTATCTGACAGCATTTTACCCACAGCAGAACTTCTTTAAAATTGGAGTCAATCCTTTCAAACCCTACTACTGGTTTATCAATCAAGCTTATGTAATATTTTAAATGCTTTGCTGTCATTTCAACAATGTTCATAGCATATTTACCAGGAGTAGATTCCATCTTAAGAAACCACTTTACTCATCTGTAAGAACTTTCTTCATCTGTTACAGTTTTATCATGAGACTGCAGCAATTTGGCCACAATTTTAGGCTCCACTTCTAATTCTAGTTCTCTTGCTATTTTCACCCTATGTGGTTACTTCCTCCACTAATTTTTTTTTTTTTTTAAACGGAGTCTCACTCTGTCACCCAGGCTAGAGTGTGGTGGTGCAATCTCTGCTCACTGCAACCTCTGCCTCCCGGGTTCAAGCGATTCTCCTGCCTCAGCCTTGCGAGCAACTGGGACTAAAGGCATCCGCCACCACACCCAGCTAATTTTTGTATTTTTGGTAGAGACAGGGTTTCACCATATTGGCCAGGCTGATCTCGAACTCCTGACCTCAGGTAATCTGCTTGCCTTGGCCTCCCAAAGTGCTGGCATTACAGGCGTGAGCCACTGCGCCCCGGCATGATATCTTGAATCCCTCCAAGTCATCGATGAGTGTTGAAATCAACTTCTTCTAAAATCAACTTCTTTCAAACTCTTTTTAATGTTGATATTTTGACATCCTCCCATGAATCATGAATGTTGTTAATGGCATCCAGAATGGTAAATCCTTTCCAGATGGCTTTCAATTTACTTTGCCCAGAACCATCAGAGGAATCACTATCTATGGCAGCTATAGCCTTATGAAATGTATTTCTTAAATAATAAGGCCTGTGAGTCAAAATTCCTTCTTGACCTATGAGCTGCAGAACAGATATTGTATTAGCAGGCATGAAAACAACATTAATCTCCTTGATTAATGCTTGGGTGCAAGCTCTTGGGTGACCAGGTGCATTGTTAGTGAGAAGTAATATTTTGAAAGGAATATTTTTTTCTGAACAGTAGGTCTCAACAGTGACACAGAGAGATAGGCTGCCCTTTGAAATTTTGAAGCCAGGCACTGATCCTCCTCTCTGGCCATGGAAGTCCTTTGCAGTATCTTCCAGTAGAAGGCTGTTTCATCTATACTGGAAATCTGTTGTTCAGTGTAGCCAGCCTCCTTTATCAATTATCATAGCTACATCTTCTGGATAACTTGCTGCAGCTTCTATATCAGTACCTGCTGCTTCACCTTGCACTTTAATGTTATGGAGACAACTTCTTTCCTTAAATCTCCTTAATCAATCTCTGCTAGCTTCCACCTTTTCTTCTGCAGCTTCCTCACCCCTCTCTGCCTTTACAGAATTGAAGAGTTAGGGCCTTGCTTCTAGATTAGGTTTTGGCATAAGGGAATGTTGTGACTGATCTGATTGTCTATCCAGACCACTCAAACTTTCTCCATATCAGCAATAAGGCTGTTTATTTTCTGATCATTCATGTGTCCACTGGAGTAGCACTTTTAATTTCCTCCAAAAACTTTTCCTTTGTTTTCATGATTTGGTTGTTTAGTGCGAGAGACCTAGCTTTTGACCCATTTCAGCTTCTGACATGCCTTCCTAACTAAGCTTCAACATTTCCAGTTTTTGATATAAAGCGAGAGATGTGTAACTCTTCCTTTCACTTGAACACTTACAAGCTATTATAGGGTTATTAATTGGTCTATCATATGGTTTGAATATGTTTTCCCTCCAAATCTCATGCTGAAATGTGGTCTCCAGTGTTGATGGTGGGGCCTAGTGAGAGGTGTCTGGATCATGGGGGTGTACCCCTCATGAATGGCTTGGTGCCATCCCATTGGTGATAAGTGAGCTCTTGCTCTGAGTTCACACGAGTAAAACTCCCTGAGCCCTCCCTAGAAGCCCAGCAGAAGCACCAGGCTTGTACAGCCTGAAGAACTGTGAGCCAATTAAACATCTTTTCTTTATAAATTACCCAGCCGCAGGTATTTCTTTATAGCAACACAAAAATGGCCTAATACAGCCTAATTTCAGTATTACCAAGTCTCAAGAAATAGGGAGGCCCAAGGAAAGGGAGAAAGATGAGGAAAGAGCCAGTTGGTGGAGCAGTCAGAACACACACAGTATTTATTGATTAAATTTGCTGTCTTATATGGGTGCAGTTCATGGTGCCCCAAAACAATGACAAGATTAACATCAAAGGTCACTAATTACAGATCATCTTAACAGGTATAATACTGAACATATATGAAATAGTGCTAGAATTACCAAAATATGACAGAGACAAAGTGAGCACATGCTATTGAAAAAACAGTGCTGATGGACTTGCTCAGTGCAGGGTTGCTACAAACCTTCAATATGTAAAAAATGCAATAAAATGAGGTGTGCTTGTAATAATACACAGTTACCCAGTGCTTGTAATAATCCCCAGTCAGAATTGCCCTTGACTCCTATTTTTCTCTTACATTACACATCGGGTCCATCAGCAAATGCTAGTCAAAATATATACTCAAACAAATCACTTTTCTCTCTCTGCACTGCCAATACCATGTTACCATATGTTACCATATCATTGCTAATCTTGTTGCTCATCTCCTAACTAGTCTCTGTTTCCTCTCCTCCTTATAGACGATTTTCCACGCAGCACCCAGACTAATTTAAGTCAGATCATATCATTCCACCATTCAGAGCCCTTTGGTGAATTCCCAAAAATCTTAGGATAAAACCCTAAGCATTTTCAATGGCCTGTAAGGCAAGCCCTACATGATCTAGCCTCCTACTATCTCTCCAACCTCATTTACTACCAATGTCATTTGCTACCACCCTTGCCTGTTGTTCACTGGGCTCCAGCCATACTGGCCTGCTTACTATTCCTGAAGCACAGAATCATTTTTCCACTTCAGAAGCTTTGTACTTGCATTTTCCTGTAACGGGAAATGTTCTTCCCCAAGAATCCACGTGACACACTCACTATTCAGTCTCTGTTCAAATAGCATCTTTTTAGAGACACTCACTTTGACTACTCTATTTAAAATAATGAACTCCTTTACTCTGTCTCTTTGCTTTGTTATTGGTTTTGTGTTTCTTATAGAAATTCTCACTTTCTGATCTTATTTTTAGCTTTAAACAATTATTGTGGTATATTTTGATTGTTTCTTGCATTAAAATATAAACTCAATGTTTGTCTGGTTGGCACTAAATGCAAGAATTGCAAGCAGCACAAATAAACATTTACAAAGCAGTTCAAATCCACAATTAGTCAAAGAAATGAAAATTGAAGCAACAAAAAGTTTCACCTTTCTTATTAGCACCTTTCCTACTAGCAAATTAATAATTAATGAGCAAGCACTGGTAAAAGTGCCTGTATTTCCTTAAGTCACCAGTGAGGGAGTATGAACGGAAACAAGCTTGATAATCTTACCAAAGAGTTCTTCCACTTCTATATGCAGCCCTTATAACCCATATTATTCCCTGGCGATTTGTTCATCATGGTCCACTCTTTTATCTGTGGTAAAAAAAAAACCACTGTAGCTGTGGAACCATTGATAAAGTTCCTGTTAAGCTATTTAAGGCCTACGATGCTTTCACCAGGCTTGGCTCTTTAGCCATTATTGGCCTTGCTACTATTTCCTTGGCTGTTTGGAGGCTATTAAAGAGTTGGTGCATTGGGGCTGTCATGCAAGAGGGGAAGTAATGATGATCTAGAGGGAATATATATACTCACGGGAAACCTTCCCGCAGAAGCGATTAGGAAGTAGAGGTTAGACAAGAGACAGGCACACACATGGAAAGCAGGGGGCTAATACCTGCTACATCTATGGCAATGGGCTTTTATTTGTGTTGCATATCCAAATAAGGAAAGAGGATGCAAAGATGACATGTGATTTCATGGATAAGAATATCTCTAAAAATCAAGAAGCCTGATTTCTCTTCTCTGCTTCACCACGGATTGCTATAATTAAGTCTTTAAAAGCAACTGCCTAGGTATTTTAGTGGTAGATTTTCCATTACGTGTATGGATAATACTCACTTTGCTCTGATTTAACTTACTTGCACATTTCTTTTTAAAAATGGGAATTGACATTTTCCTATTCATTCAGAAAGCTTGGAATGACAATTTAACACTAAAATCTTATTCCAATTTTGTCCTTAAATAACCAGAAATTGCTGCTATTAAAAAAGTACATTTAAATTGTGACCAGTCTTCAGAAAGATCCATCTAACTTATTTAACAATCTGTGACTACTGAAATGCTCAATTGAATAGTCACAGAATTTTTTTTTAAAAGTCTGCAATCTCCTACAGAGTAGAATCTCATATTTTCTTTATTCCAGAACATTCATGGATTTTCTGTTTTGAAAATGACACCATTTTTCAAAAGTAAAATTCTTTCTCCTATGAAGAGGTGATAAAATAAATGGTAGCTGAGCTGTCAGTACTGCCTCAAGAGTATGTCACTTTATCTAGTGATGGCTTTTTACAGACTCCACAACTATAGGTATGTTAACTTGCTTAAGCAATTTTATACAACCAAAATCAGGTATTCCATTTGATTAAATTGAAATTTAACAGAGATGGAAGACACCAAGATTAGTTCTTTGATCTCTCCCTCCAGCAGATCAGAAATAACATTCTCTATGCTAACTATCCCAGTTTTCCTCTGCCCCCTGACAGAGCCTAAATAGCTTCATTGATATTGATGATGAAAGATTCCAGAATTTTAATCCTGGCATGTAGGTCCTCTGTAGAAGGCTGCTAGTCAGGACCCCTGCCTGACATGTAAGAGGAAGCCAGGATCTAGGGAAAGAAGATTCTTATTAGGAGGGTTTCCTGGGCATTTAAGATGTATCCGCATTCCTCAGCAGGATTCCATGTGTCTGTGGAGTAATGGTAACTATTCTTACCCCAAGAAAGCCTAGCGGCCAACAATTCTCCATCTCTACCAGGGATCAGGATCTGCCTCAGCTTAGGAGTCCTCCTCTCACGGGCTGGCCTAAACAGAATGTCCTGGAAAAGTGCAGTTTCCCAGGGTGCACAAAGATTCTTCCAATGACTATAATCTTATACTAGAACCTGAGCTCTGTGAGAACAGGCACCACATCTATCTTTTTCACTGATGTTCTCTCAATACCTGGCACAGAGAAGAAATTAAAGCATTTGTGAAATGAATGAATACTTGTTAGCTTCAATTGTGGAGTAACCCATATGCCTAAGAGTGGTATCTCACATAAGTCTAAACATCCTTGATGTCAGGGTGTGGGTCTTAGACTCATCATATTCCCAGGGCCTAACACAGTGTCTGGCACTGTCTATAGTATTCAATAAATATTTAGTTTAATGATTGAATAAATACATACTGTTTTGAAACCTAAAAAGCATTATAAGATTCTCCTGAACAACTTCCATTTTATATGGTCAGTAAGATTTTTTAAATGCTTAATTCTATTTACTTCTATAATGACTGTATTTTTTTCAGATGTTTTATTGCTAAGTTACAGTAAAGAAATAATATGCTAATAATGTTCTCCAAGCCATGAAGCCGAGGAGTCCATGGTTATCAGTATTAGTAATTTGTTGATCAGAATTTCAAAGGACACTGATGGCTACATAAATACAACTTTATGATTTTTTGTGTTCAAATAACTAAGCATTTGTGGTATAAAATCATCTATATCTAAAGTGCTTTTTCTGAAGAGAGTTGGTAATTCTTAACCAATTTAGGTAAAATAGTAACATTGTCTCCTATCTAGTCCAGAGCAAACACACCTTTTTCTTTTTATAAAACAAAACTTAGATATAATTTATATATAATATACAGATCTTAAATGTTCAATCTGATGAGTTTTGACACTTGTGTACACCTGTATAACCACCATCCCAAATATTATACCTAGAATGAACATTTCTATTACTTCCAAATTCCCTCATGTCCCTTTAGAGTCAATTCCAAACCCTCATCCTGAGGTAGCTACTTTCTGATTTCTATCATCACATGCTAGCTGCCTGTTCTCGAGCTTCATATACATGGAACAATACAATATGCACTCTTCTCTGACTAGCATTTTTTGTTCAGCATAATGTTTATGAGATGCATGTATGTTATTGCATATATCAGTATACTTAATCCTTGAACAACACAGGTTTGAACTACGCGGGTGCACTTATATGCAGATTTTTTTCTACCAAATGCAGACAGACGAATGTGAAATTCATGTATATAGAAGGCTGACTTTTCATATATGCAGGTTCCTATATGAGAGAGCCGACTATGGGACTTGAGTACACGTGGATTTGGGTATATGCAGGTGGCCCTGGAATCAACTCCCCCAGGAACAACTCTAGTTCATTCCTTTACAGCTGAGTAGTATTCCATTATTTGAATGTACCACAAATTGTTTATCTGGTGTCTTGTTGATGGAGATTGGGTTATTTCCAGATTTGGGGTATTATGAATAAGGCTGCTGTGAACATTCTGTTTCAATGTTGTTTGTTGTGGCTTTTGGATATGTGTTTTTATTTCCCTCAGATAAACACTTAGAAATTAAACTGCTATATTATAGGACATATGTTTAACTTCATAAGAAATTACCAAACCATTTTACAAAGTAGTTATACCTTTTCTACTCACATCAGGAATATATGAGGGTTCTAATTGTTCCACATCCTTGCCAACATTTGCTACTGTCAATTTTTTATTTTATTTTATCCATTATATAGTTGGTGTGAAATGTTATCTCATTGTGGTTTAATTTGCATTTTCCTGATGACTAATGTTGAACATCTTTTCATAGCATATTGATGATTTTTATATCTTCTTTTGTGAAGAGGCTGTGGAAGTATTTTGCCTATGTTGTATTTTTCCTGACATACAAAAATTCTTTATATATTCGGGATATATGTATTAAAAATATTACTCCCAAGTATGTGACTTGCCTGTTCTTTTTCTTAATGGCATATTCTGATGAACAAAAAAACTTTAAGTTCATTTTATCTATCTTTTCTAGTGCTTTTTGTTTCCTGTATAAGAAATCTTTGCCTACCCTTTGTCTTTACCGTGTGGGGGTCCCAAGACTATCAATTAGGTTTGATGATTTACTAGAAGAAAAAGCTGTTACACTCATTCCAGATTAAGGCCAAGAAAGGAAAAAGGTTGGAGTCAAAGAGAAACAAAGTTTGGTATCTATTGTGAGAAACACTGTGGGCATAACAGGCATGTGAGTGTGGGAGTAGAATCAACAGTTCTGTTTCAAAAATACTAAATTTAAGCTGCATATGGGACATCCAAGAGAAAATATTAGTAAGCAGCAAAGGATGGGTAAAACTGAAGACATAAATTAAGGACCCATCTGTAGGCCATGAACTGAGTTGAAATCCTAAAAGGAATGAGTACAGAGAAGAAATGAAGTGTGGGGTTGGGGCTGTTCCAATATTTGGAGTAAGAAGAGGATTCAGCAGACCATGGCAAGAGATGGAACGGCCACTTAGATAGGATCTTGTGTTTCTTTTTTTTGAGATCTTGTGTTTTTTTTTGAGGATCTTGTGTTTCTGTCGCCCCGGCTGGAATGCAGTGGCACGATCTCGGCTCACTGCAACCTCCGCCTCCTGGGTTCAAGCGTTTCTACTGCCTCAGCCTCCTGATTAGCTGAGACTACAGGCTCGTGCCACCACTCCCGTCTAATTTTTTGTATTTTAGTAGAGACGGGGTTTCACCATGTTGGCCAGGATGGTCTCAATCTCCTGACTTCGTGATCTGCCCTCCTTGGCCTCCCAAAGTGCTGGGATTACAGATGCGAGCCACTGCACCCGGCCAGATCCTGTGTTTCTTATTGAACTGCCTAAATTCTTCATACATTAATGATATTATATTTTGTCAGTTATATCCACTACAAATATTTTCCTAATTTTTGATTTGTCTTTTGATTCAGTTTATTTTTGACATATCTACTTTAAAATATGTGTTGTATAGTAAAATCCATTAGTTGTTCCTTTGTGATTTTCTCCATTACTTTTAAGGTTAAAAAATCTTCACACTATTATTATTTGCCAATTAAAAATTTAAAAATAAGATTTAGGCCGGGCGCGGTGGCTCACACCTGTAATCCCAGCACTTCGGGAGGCCGAGGTGGGCAGATCACGAGGTCAGGAGATTGAGACCATCCTGGCTAACACGGTGAAACCCCATCTACTAAAAATACAAAAAATTAGTCGGGCATGGCAGAGTGAGCCTGTAGTCCCAGCTACTTGGGAGGCTGAAGCAGGAGAATGGTGTGAACCCGGGAGGCGGAGCTTGCAGTAAGCCGAGATAGCGCCACTGCACTCCAGCCTGGGCGACAGAGTGAGACTCCTTCTCAAACAAACAAACGAACAAAAAAAAAAACAAAAAAAAAAATTTAAGATTTAGAAGTCTTCAAGTAACTATTGGTCAGATTATTGGTCAGATAAGCACTTGCATTTTTATTTTTATGTTTGCTTGTCTCAGTGCACTTTGGAATTTATTTTTGTGTGTGGTTGATACTTTTTCAAAGATTTGCCAATTTTCCCAGCACCGTCTATTAACTATTTCCTTGCTTACTGAGCTGTGACGTCTTCTGCTTCAATTACTACATTTTGTTTAGTTGAATTTCAGTGTTAAGCTTTGCAATTGCAAAAGATGACAAAAAGTCTTCCTTCCAATCTTCAAGAGATACTTTGCAGAAGAATCTCAATGTATTTAAAAGGATACATATATATATAACAAAACCAACATTTTGCAGAAGAAAAATGCAGGGAGAGAAGGCTAAAGAGAAGAAAATCATGAAGGGGAGAAAATAATGGGTACAATACATTTCCTGTGGTGGAGAAAAAGGTGTTGAAAATATTTCAAAAAATTCATATAACAAATATGTGTTGAGTGCCTTCCCTATACCAGTTATCATTGTCCTAGGTGCCATGAAGTGGTGAGTAAGACAAAAGCCTGCCCTCAGGTGCTTAGATTTTAGTGGAGACATTGGGGAGACAGATTATAAATACACAAATGAATTATATAACTTCAGTTCATGAAGATGGGATAGAGTGAATAGGGGAGGTGAAGACAGGCAGGAGGTTAAGAGTGTTAAGAGTGGCCTCTCTGAGATGACATTTAGGCTGAGCTTTAAATCATGAAGAGGCATGGGAAGATGGGGGTGGCAGAAGTGCTCTAGCAGGAGGGAAGAGTTAGGTGCACAGGCCCTAAACAAGGGCAAATAACAGAGAAGGCTGATGTGGCCATAGCATGAGAATGAAGAGAAGGAGAGAGTGGAAGGAGATAAGGTCAAAGAGATAGGAAAGGGCTTCAGGAAGAAGACTGGATTGCCAGTGGCAATAGGAAGCCTTTGGAAATGTTTACGTGGAGGTATGACATAACCTGTTATAAACTGACATTTACTTGGCTGTTGTGTAAAAAATAATCTTGTGGGGGTTGGGAGGGAGGAGAAGACAAAGGATTCCAGCTAAAAAGGTCTTGTATAAAGAAAAAGACTAACATACTTTGTTCTTTTAAATGTAACAAAACTAAATATTTGACATAATGGGAAGAAATATAAGTGACTAGGGTGTAAGACTACTGAAGGCAGGGATTTTGGTCTGGGTTTTTACTGGGCATCTCCTGTGTTTAAAATAATCAATCTGGCAGTCATTAAAACTGGGTTGAATGATCAAGTGACTATAGCAAATAAATTTTTATTTGTGTAACAAGACTCAGATGAAATGAACAAACAGAAAAGAGCTTTAGACAAGTCTCATGAGCTACAGAACTGGTTTCATAATTGCACGGTACATCAATATATGGGGCAAACAGATTTCAATCAGAGATGGGTAGTTTTATAACAACATTACACTAAGACAAGGTTCAAATTTCAAGTTTAAATTTAGCCATTTTGTTGTAAACTTCTTCTCATCCCTTAGACTATGAGTTCCTATGCAGCAGGAATTATAACTTATTTTTAACTCTCCAGTAACAGCAGAACACATTGTGTATATGTATTCCATAAATGTATATTTAGGCTGTTGGAATTCTACTGAAGAAGAGCTAACACATAGGCAAAATGCTTGAGGAAGAAAATTCGGACAACTTGGCAGCATTTATCATTACTAACATTTTAGTCTTCCAGAGTAAACTTTGAAATTACATTCTAATTTGAAATGATTCTGGTTTGACAAGTTAACTCTTGAGACATCTCAATATGGTATTATGAAAGAACAAAACCATTCATCAACCCTTTCTGCCAATGTTAATTTCTTTAAAAAGTAGGATTTTAATGTTTTTTATTCCTACAGTGACCCTTAAAATTTCTATGTATGCAATCACAAATGTACACACAAGATGCATTTATAAGCTTATTGTGTAGTTCTAAAGACAGTTGGGAAACATATTTTTAATTTTGTTACTGAAATAATTTAAAAATATATTATAAAACTGTCTCTTTTCAATCAACAGCAAAAATCTAGAAAGATATTATACAACTAGGCACAATTTATGCAAGTTTATTCATGTTAGAAAAATGAAGTTGCCTAACTTCAAATTGTAACAAGTACTCTCATATTTATTTTTCGTCTTACCATTGACATCAATTTATAGCATTTTTTATGCCTTTAAAATAACTTGGGTAATTTATTTAACAAAGATTCCTTATGTACATTAGCCTTATGTACATATGCTAAAATGTGGAAAATTGTTTTCAGTAATATGTAAAATTTCCTGATGATCTCAGAGACTACCTTTGTGATTTATAACTATCATCAGAAAAAGGGGACTTACCGGCTTTTATTCATGAGGTCTGCTCCTCGTGCTTTGTAATAATCTAAATTTGGATGTAACTGATAAGTCACTGGTCTTGGATTTCTCTAAAGAAAAAAATACATTTTTAAAAAGCTAGTTAAATGATTTAATCCATTAACATATAAGAGGACAGCAATGATCATTTTAATATCCCTTCAGAAAAGAATATAATATAAAGTTTAATAATTAGTGTGATTAGGTTTTGCTTTTATTAAATTATTCCTTAGTTCTGATTAAACACAAAAATTATTTATTTTTTCCTCTCTCATAGTTAACATAGATTTATTCATCATTAGATTTCTGATGACTTCAAAATAAAATTTTCAAATATAGCTTTCCTAAAATATGATGAATAAAATTATGACAACATCTAAAAACTATATGAGAGGTAACACAACCACAAACTATGCCAAGGGATGGAGAGACACAAGGTGTCAAAGTAACTGCATTTCAGGGGAAGACAGTCATTAGTTTTTTATGACCAGAATGCTAAATGTGTCCACTAGATGGCACACTGAGACCTTCTTGTTCCAAAATGAGTTATTTCAGAATTCAGCAATTCTTTTAAAGTTAGCAATTTCTATGTCATCTATCCTTATTTATGAGTTTAATAAATGCCCAAAATATGCCAGGAAGTAGAAATATTACCAGGATAACCATTATTATACAAAAGCAAATTGACCAATGCACATTTTCACAAAAGCAGCAAAAACACTGCCCTTTCTAGAATGCAACATTATTTATAAACATTGCAGAAATGTCCTTGAATCATTAGGTCCACTATGTCTGTTTATATGTGTTGCTATTATTTAAAGATATCTATTATTTACATGTTCAAATCCCTCACAGGCAAGGAAAAATTAAACAAATATACTTTTGCTTTACAAAAACCAATCATGTTTACAGCATAGTTTAAATGAATACCATAATCTCTAAAATGTTAAATTACATATATTTACCATAAAAAGTTTTAAAAACCTTATAAATAAATGTGTTCTAATGTTTACCTGGGCATATAATTCAAGTTAATAATTAGGTTTTTGAACCAAGGCATGCACTTCCTTTGAGATACGTATCTGGACACGGAAAAGCTGCATATTATCTTAATAGAAAATTACCAATATGCGTAGATATCAGTCCTTGGAGACATAATTCCAAGGCACTGATACACTTGCATGCAGGCACGGGGGAGTTGCGGGGGGATATAATTGCTAAGGTTAAACAGTTTGAAATTCATCAAGCTAACAAGCCGCATTTAATGGCCATGATGGACCTTTTCTTTTTCTGCTGAAAAGAGAATATTTATACAGCTCAACCCTTTCATATCTCTTCCAAGCCAGCCCTAATCATCTGACAAAAATGACAATCCCTTGATTTAGCTCCAGCTACTACTCCACTGGTTTGGTATTCAACACAGTTCTACAATAATCAAATCTGAATTGCCTTGATGAAGATAACTGATGCTTCCATGACTACCATACTATTAAGTCTAACAGTGCAACTTTTCTCTCTCTAGGAATTACATAGGTTTTCTCATGGTAGCTGATGACAACCTGGACCCAAGTATAATGGGAAAATAAAACAGAGGTTAAGGCCACTGGCAGATTGACAGTGCATTCATGATGTATTTTAAAAATTAACTTTTGCAGGACTATCGCTCATGACTAATTTTGTTCTTTATTCTCAGTACCTGGAAATACATTTTGTTTTTGCTAATAAAAAAAGACGCTTTTTCTCTGACTTCCAACAAACTAATAAAGGATTATGTTACTTTTTGCCATAAAATAATGAAAAGAAGGGATCACATGGAGCAATTACTTGAAACATCTTTATAAAGAAATGACAAGCAATTCAAGACACAGAGTGCTGATCTATCTAAGCACTTAAAGCCATTATTAGGAATAATGATCTAACTTGAACATATAAATGAGGCTCAAGTATTGCTTTCACTGAGGCCTATTTAAATTCCTCGGAGACTTACTGGTATCAAAGGGAGAGGTAGTTTAAAGTACCACTGTACTGGAAACAAAAAAAAGAATCAAAAGATGATGTTGAAAAACAGCATTTGAAATGTTAAGAAAATAAAATCAGAGGTTATGGTTGAAAGTTATTCTTTTCTGTTGGGAAGACAGTGATGTTTCTAAAACATAAATATACAGACATATAGATGGATCTAGACCAGCACTGTCCAACAGTGGGTCACAAATATAAATTTCACCTATAATTAAAAATTTTCTAGTAGCCACATTTAAAAAAGAAAATAAAAAGGAAACAAGTGAAACTAAATGTGATATTTTATTTAATTCAGTATATCTAAAATATTATGATTTTAACATGTAATCAACATATACAGTTATTAATGAGATACTTCACATTGTTCCTTTTGTACAAAGTCTTTGAAATCCAGTGTGTATTTTATGGCACATCTCAATTTGGACTAGCCACACTTCAAGTGCTAAACAGCCACATGTGGCAAGTGGCTACTGTACTGGACAGCATAAAATGAAACATCTGAAACACCTGTACACCACTGCAGGGCTATAAAAATCAACATCTAGACATGAACAATAAAAAAGATACCAGTACTTCTATACATTAAGATTCAGTAAGTACAGTTCTTCCAATTCACCTATAATTCTTCTCTTTCAATTAAGTTAATTTTATCTCTATTAAATAAGGTTTTAAAAAGTTAAGGAATTTTGGAATACCATCTCACACAAACAACAATCAAAACAAAACCAAATTAAAACTAGGTGACAGGTTCAAATCATTGTTAAAAATACATATATAGATTCTGGATATTAGCCCTTTGTCAGATGAGTAGGTTGCAGAAATTTTCTCCCATTCTGTAGGTTGCCTGTTCACTCTGATGGTAGTTTCTTTTGCTGTGCAGAAGCTCTTTAGTTTAATTAGATCCCATTTGTCAATTTTGGCTTTCGTTGCCATTGCTTTTGGTGTTTTAGACATGAAGTCCTTGCCCATGCCTATGTCCTGAATGGTATTGCCTAGGTTTTCTTGTAGGATTTTAATGGTTTTAGGTCTAACATTTAAGTCTTTAATCCATCTTGAATTGATTTTTGTATAAGGTGTAAAGAAGGGATCCAGTTTCAGCTTTCTACATATGGCTAGCCAGTTTTCCCAGCACCATTTATTAAATAGGGAATCCTTTCCCCATTTCTTGTTTTTGTCAGGTTTGTCAAAGATCTGACTCAAACAAATTTACAAGAGAAAAACAAACAACCCCATCAAAAAGTGGGCGAAGGACATGAACAGACACTTCTCAAAAGAAGACATTTATGCAGCCAAAAAACACATGCAAAAATGCTCATCATCACTGGCCATCAGAGAAATGCAAATCAAAACCACAGTGAGATACCATCTCACACCAGTTAGAATGGCCATCATTAAAAAGTCAGGGAACAACAGGTGCTGGAGAGGATGTGGAGAAATAGGAACACTTTTACACTGTTGGTGGGACTGTAAACTAGTTCAACCATTGTGGAAGTCAGTGTGGTGATTCCTCAGGGATCTAGAACCAGAAATACCATTTGACCCAGCCATCCCATTACTGGGTATATACCCAAAGGACTATAAATCATGCTGCTATAAAGACACATGCACACGTATGTTTATTGCGGCACTATTCACAATAGCAAAGACTTGGAACCAACCCAAATGTCCAACAACGATAGACTGGATTAAGAAAATGTGGCACATATACACCATGGAATACTATGCAGCCATAAAAAAGGATGAGTTCATGTCCTTTGTAGGGACATGGATGAAACTGGAAAACATCATTCTCAGTAAACTATCGCAAGGACAAAAAAACCAAACACCGCATGTTCTCACTCATAGGTGGGAATTGAACAATGAGAACTCATGGACACAGGAAGGGGAACATCACACTCCAGGGACTGTTGTGGGGTGAGGGGAGGGTGGAGGGACAGCATTAGGAGATACACCTAATGCTAAATGACGAGTTAATGGGTGCAGCAAAACAACATGGCACATGGATACATATGTAACAAACCTTCACATTGTGCACATGTACCCTAAAACCTAAAGTATAATAATAATAAAAAAAAATAAATTAATTCATACTGTGAAAAAAAATACATATATAAATGTACATATAAAGGTAAATGGATAGATAACTGGGATGTACCAAAATGATATCAATGGTTTTCCTAGGGGGACAAGATTAAATGAGCGGAATTCTCACTTTATGCAATTGAAATATTTTAAAAGAGATACTTGCTCCTTTTTCTGGGGGTGGGGTGGGGTTGGGGGGAGACAGGGTCTCATTCTGTCGCCCAGGGTGGAGTGTAGTAGTGCTATCTTGGCTCACTGAACCCTTGACATCTCAGGCTCAAGTGATCCTCCCACCTCAGCCTCCTGGTAGTTGGGACTACACGCATGCACCAACATGCCCAGCTAATTTTTATATTGTTTTGTACAGATGGAGTTTTGCCATGCTGCCCAGGCTGGTCTTGAACTCCTGGGATCAAGTGATCCACCCACCTCAGCCTTCCAAAGTGCTGTTATTATAGGTGTGAGACACCATGCTTGGCTAATATTTCCTCTTCTTAAAGGAGGTTTTTTTTTTTTTTCAAATAAAACTTTATAAAAATATGATGATTTCTAACCTTTAAAGTACTGGAATCTCCTCTAAAATATAAGGGCTACTAAAATTCTATACATGTAAAACTCTATATGTAAGAAAAACCAGACCCCATGAAAACTGTGATTTCTCATTGTGCAGAACATGTTACGTCAACACTTTAACATTATGTCTTCATCTGTATTGGAACAATTGGCAATTACAGTCATGTGTTGCTTAATGATGGGGATACATCCTGAGAAATGTGTCATTAGGTGATTTCATCATTGTGTGAGCATCATAGAATACATTTTACAAAAATCTAGATGGTACAGCTTATTACACACCTAGGTTATATGATATAGCTCACTGACCCAGGCTATAAACCTGTACAGCATGTTACTGTACTGAATACAGTAGACAGGTACAACACATTGGTATTTGTGTACTTAAACATATTAAAACAGAAAAGGTACAGTAAAAACATGGTATTATAATCTTATGGGACCACTATCATATGTGTGGTCTGTTGTTGACCCAAATGTCATTATGCAGCGCATGACTGTATTTTAAACTCATTTTCACACAGTCAGGACTTCAACTATCATGAGCATTTCCAAAACAATGTTTTCTTTTTTTTTTTCTTTGAGACGGAGTCTCGCTCTGTCACCCAGGTTGGAGTGCAGTGGCGCGATCTCGGCTCACTGCAAGCTCCACCTCCCGGGTTCACGCCGTTCTCCTGCCTCAGCCTCCCGAGTAGCTGGGACTACAAGCACCCACCACTATGCCCAGCTAATTTTTTGTATTTTTAGTAGAGACGAGGGTTCACCGTGATAGCCAGGATGGTCTTGATCTCCTGACCTCGTGATCCACCCACCTTGGCCTCCCAAAGTGCTGGGATTACAGGCGTGAGCCACCGCACCTGGCCAACAACGTATTTTTTTTTTAAATGTGTTTGTTTTGGTGAATTTTCCTTTGGAAGAAAGATAGCAAAATGGTAATCATATCTTAACTGATATTAGTCTGTGTACAGAGGAATACCAATTATGTTCCATGTCCTGGGAAGTTTATATAACTATACATAAAGATGCAGGCTGGGTGCAGTGGTTCATGCCTGTAATCCCTGAACTTTGGGAGGCCGAGATAGGAGGATCACTTGAGGCCAGGAGTTTGAGACCAGCCTGGGCAAAATAGCAAGACCACAGTCTCAACAAAAAATAAAAAAAATTAGCTGGGCATGGTGGTACATGCTGCTGAGGCAGGAGGATCACTTGAATGCAGTTTGAGGCTGCAGTGAACTATGATCATGCCACTGCATTCCAATCTGGGTGACTGCAAGATCCTATCTCTTAAAAAGTAAGCAGCCGAGTATGGTGGCACATGCCTGTAGTTCCAGCTACTTGGGAGGCTGAGGTAGAACAGCTTGAGCCTGGGAGGAGGACGCTGCAGTGAGCTACGATTGTGTCACTGCACTCCAGCCTGGGCGACAGAATGAGACCCTGTCTCCAAAGAAAAAAAAAAAAGAAAAAGAAGAAAGGAAGAAAGAAAAAAGAAAAGTACAGAAATCACAAGTTCAAATTCAGTTCATCCTGGGTTTACCATGCCTTTCCTAGGCCAACCAGGATGGGCCTGAAATAAGTCTTTCACAAGATTTCAGTTCATTAACAGCCCAAGTATCACTCAGCTCTTTTCTGTTAATGTTGTTGAAACTCTATTTAAAGCTTTTCCTTCAGCATTTTACTTTATAGCAATATAAGAATGCTGAACATCCAACCCATGGCATGGACAGGCTGAATTTTGGGCAGGTATCTTAAAGTCTTGAGGACAAAGTAACTTACAGAAGCAGAACTGACAGTGGTAGATGCAAGTTTTCTAGAAGAAACAATATGCAAACAACAAATCAAAACTAAATAAAGCCCATGCTATGCTTCTGACTTTCCAAAATGCTTTTGTTAATTTAGCATGATCACAAAATCGACTTGCAATAATGCTTAAATAACAGCGATCAAAATAAGAGATAAAAACTGAAATCGATCTAAGTTATAGTTAACTTTGTCCACTTCTGACGTATGTATTATATGATAGTAGACTGCTTCTTAATGTAATTTTAGGTAAAACAAACATTCTGTCCAAGAATGAGTTTGACTTCGGATGGTGAACAACTCCCCTTGGCCATACTCTGCACTCTCTAATGGAAGTCTGTAGATCAGCCGACCTACCTCCTCTCTGCCACTCTTACCCCTATGGCAACATTTCAATATTTTAAGTTCAAACTCATTTTGTTATGATAGTATAAAAATATTTAAATGCTAATTCACACTAGGCCTAACTAAATACTAGATGCTACAAGAAGTACACATAACTATGAGGTGGTACATATTTTCCTTGTACTGAGTGTAGAGAAATCAAACTCATCCAACAAAGGTAATTACAAATAGTACTTTCTGGACTGATCCCCTAACTCCTGTTCTTTACTCCAAAGTGATATCTCCACTTGAATCATCAAATAGAGACTACAGAAGGAGAAATCTCATCTTGCTTTGAACAGCACAGTATATTTCAAAGGACTGGCTATTTATAAATATTGGAAGAACTGAAAAGAGCAAAAGAGTATCAATTCCAGTGATATCTGTTCTAATTTATTAAAGTACCAGTAGGAGTTAATGCAGAGGTGAAGTTATACGTTCAAAACAAAAGCACTAGGGTACATATAATGGCACTCATGTGCTCTAGCGTCAGGCACAGGGTGCCTGATAGGTGAGGCAAGGGATCGGGAGTCAGTGAGGGTTGTACTCAGATTCCTGCTCCGTCCATTACCAGTGGAGCAACTGTAAGGAGTTAGTTACATTCCAAGCTCTAGTTCACTCATCTGCAAAACTGCAGTAAGGATTAATTGACACAATGAGAACTAAGTTCCCAGCACAGTACCAGGCACTTGATAAGAACTCAATGGAATGGAAGCTATGGTTACGTTTTGATACCACTGAGCACTGAACAGACATGAATCAGAGGACAGATTTGACAGTTTGACGACCTAAAATTCATGATAACAAATAGGTGGAAAAAGTGATGTTTCATACTTCAAATAGTTATACATGAATTTAGGATAGATTTTGACAAGCATTATATTTTTTAAAGCAAAAACACATAGAAAAAATATGAATGCTGGATCTCATGTGAGGAGAAAGGCTGTCTTATTTCTCAGAATAGGAGCATATAGGTTTATTAATATGAAAAAGGTGTAAAATCATACTATTAATGCAGCATTTGTTTGCTAGCATATGAGAATATAACAAAGTGATTTCCTGCAGTATGTCCAAATTATTATCATTTTTATAGTTTATTGGTCACAATTTTTACATTAAACTGACGAAGTTCTATAGCACTTGTTTAACAAGAAAAAATATTTACAGTATAATGTATGTTTGGCATGAAGAATAGAAAATATTTGATAAATGAAGAATTACTTAGTTTTCTTTCCCTAATATCTTGCTACCAACCCTTAATTTTTATAGCATGCTAGATTACAAAAGGGGAAAAATAAAGCTCGGAAGGAGAAACAGCACTGTAAAAATATGTTGAACGTTCCTCTTTGATGAAAAATGAGACCCTTATTTTAGTGAATATGTTACTGCCTCAATGCTGGGGGGAAAGCAACCGTCATTAGAAAAACGAATTGCTCAGCTGTTTATAAGCAAAAAGCTCTGGGGGAATTTCTCAGGACCCTAAAGGCAAAGCATTACAGGGTTATGCAAACATATGTTGCAGGTGTTTTAGGGGAGACAGGTGGGCAAACCTCAGCCATGGAAGAAGAGTTAGTTTAATACGCTGTAACTGAAATGAGATAACCTAAATGCATCCAAGTGCAGAGATGCCATGGCATGCGTGAACTAGAGCTGCAGAGCAAAAACTCTCCCTAAAATAATTATCTTGTTAGTGCCAAGCAAACAGAATTTTTCTCTTCTTATAGTTTTATAGAAAACAAACACTGCCAATTACTTTTTTTTTTTTTAACTAAAGGTATTTTAAACCTGGAACAAAGAACAGCCTGAAATAGTGATATTTATCTAAAAAAGATAAGGATGAAGTATTGTTGCCTTTATTTAAACAAATATTCCTAAGGAGACAGTTTGTTGTAATATTCCCTCTCTGGTTCACTAGGCAACATTAGATTTATCATAATTCTCCTAAAGCCTAAGATATTTCTATATTAAAATGCTAATTTTATCTTTTCTTTTGCCTGTAATTAAAGCTGGAAAAATTTGTGGTCTGATATTCACTGATTGCTAGAGGGTTCACAAAGGTCTCACCATTTCTGTCTCTCTTATTGCCACTTACTGCCCTTTTCATTAAATATAGATACAGTAACACAAGGGATCAAAAAGGCAGACATTATAATCCCACATGCTCTCAAAATTATTGCCTTTAAAATACATATGCACACTGTATCAATAAGGGGTATTGTCTGAATATTATCTAAATATTATCAAACCTAGGCTTTGTATCTTATTTCTTATTCTTCATTTATCCAAGAGGTGATTTTCTTCTTATATTACTTGTGACTGAGGACAATACTCAATACTCATTTTACTATACATATTTATGCATAATAGTATATTGAGCTGTACCTTCCTGATCTAGATCACTTTTCTTTAACAGCCTTACCATGAGTTAATTTCATATACTTAGTATAAAATAAATTCACAAAACCTCAGATTTGGAAAATAAAACCTAGTTTTTGTTTTAAACAATACACAAAATTCAAACTGTACGAATACAACGCATTCATCAAATTAATATAGATTTTCATTAAAAAAGAATATAAATATTTGTAACTTGGTTGTAACTAAAATATTATTTCAGCATCAGGATCAAAATGACTTCTGGTTTATTTACTAATAATTCCTATGTATTTTGATGGGAAAAATATATTGTGAAAACTAGGTATTAAGAATCTTAGGGCAATTGATAGAAAAATCTAGGTAATTCTCATTTATGCATCTATAGAGTAAACCAAAAAAAGAAAATTTAGAAGAGAAAAAGTTTAAAAAAAAAGGAAGCAAAAACACCGTTAATTGGGTAAAGACAAAGACAAAACCTCTGAAGCCATGCCAGCCTCATTTTACATACTGAATAAACCCAATTCCCTAAAGTGACATCCCCATCTATACCCTGGCAAGCCGAGATCTCAGATGGCAGAGAAGCATTTTAAACCACCTGTGCGTTATGCTCGACTTTAGCTTCACACAATAAATAGACACCAAAAGAGAAATACATTTTTTTTTACTAATGTATTTACATTTTTGAATTTAGCATGCAGAAAACCAGAGTAACATACCTCCCACCCCCAGTTTATTATTTATATATATGGAAAGTAGTTTAGGTCTACAAATTTTCTTCGTTGCTAATATTGGGCCTCAAAATATGTCTTTTAGATAACTAGTTGGCTCTTTTCAGGAGTACTGAACTCTTCACCTTTTTCCTTCTTCAATGTCAGTAATGGTGGGGGTGGGAGAGACTTACTTCAACGTTTTAAGAAATGTGGAAATCCACTTGTCTGTTCCTAAGAGTGGTTCCCAATCTTTATTAAAGAAAAAAAGGAAAAAAGTGATCTTAAAAAAATATTCCTAAAGATCCCAATTTGGCTGTGAGTTTGTCATAGATAGCTCTTATTATTTTGAGATACGTCCCATCAATACCTAATTTATTGAGAGTTTTTAGCATGAAGGGTTGTTGAATTTTGTCAAAGGCCTTTTCTGCATCTATTGAGATAATCATGTGGTTTTAGTCTTTGGTTCTGTTTATATGCTGGATTACATTTATTGATTTGTGTATGTTGAACCAGCCTTGCATCCCAGGGATGAAGCCCACTTGGATCATGGTGGATAAGCTTTTTGATGTGCTGCTGGATTCGGTTTGCCAGTATTTTATTGAGGATTTTTGCATCAATGTTCATCAAGGATATTGGTCTGAAATTCTCTTTTTTGGTTGTGTCTCTGCCAGGCTTTGGTATCAGGATGATGCTGGCCTCATAAAATGTGTTAGGGAGGATTCCCTCTTTTTCTATCGATTGGAATAGTTTCAGAAGGAATGGTACCAGTTCCTCTTTGTACCTCTGGTAGAATTCGACTTTGAATCCATCAGGTCCTGGACTCTTTTTGGTTGGTAAGCTATTGATTATTGCCACCATTTCAGAGCCTGTTATTGGTCTATTCAGAGATTCAACTTCTTCCTGGTTTAGTCTTGGGAGGGTGTATTTGTCGAGGAATTTATCCATTTCTTCTAGATTTTCTAGTTTATTTGCGTAGAGGTGTTTGTAGTATTCTCTGATGGTAGATTGTATTTCTGTGGGATCGGTGGTGATAACCCCTTTTTCATTTTTTATTGCATCTATTTGATTCTTCTCTCTTTTCTTCTTTATTAGTCTTGCTAGCGGTCTATCAATTTTGTTGATCTTTTCAAAAAACCAGCTCCTGGATTCATTAATTTTTTGAAGAGTTTTTTATGTCTCTATTTCCTTCAGTTGTGCTGTGATTTTAGTTATTTCTAGCCTTCTGCTAGCTTTTGAATGTGTTTGCTCTTGCTTTTCTAGTTCTTTTAATTGTGATGTTAGGGTGTCAATTTTGGATCTTTCCTGCTTTCTCTTGTGGGCATTTAGTGCTATAAATTTCCCTCTACACACTGCTTTGAACGTGTCCCAGAGATTCTGGTATGTTGTGTCTTTGTTCTGGTTGGTTTCAAAGAACATCTTTATTTCTGCCTTCATTTCATTATGCACCCAGTAGTCATTCAGGAGCAGGTTGTTCAGTTTCCATGTAGTTGAGCGGTTTTGAGTGAGTTTCTTAACCTTGAGTTCTAGTTTGATTGCACTGTGGTCTGAGAGACAGTTTGTTATAATTTCTGTTGTTTTACATTTGCTGAGGAGAGCTTTACTTCCAACTATGTGGTCAATTTTGGAATAGGTGTGGTGTGGTGCTGAAAAAAATGTATGTTCTGTTGATTTGGGGTGGAGAGTTCTGTAGATGTCTATTAGGTCCACTTTGTGCAGAGCTGAGTTCAATTCCTGGATATCCTTGTTAACCTTCTGTCTTGTTGATCTGTCTAATGTTGCCAGTGAGGTGTTAAAATCTCCCATTATTACAGCCAATATCATACGGAATGGGCAAAAACTGGAAGCATTCCCTTTGAAAACTGGCACAAGACAGGGATGGCCTCTCTCACCACTCCTATTCAACATAATGCTGGAAGTTCTGGCCAGAGCAATCAGGCAGGAGAAGGAAATAAAGGGTATTCAATTAGGAAAAGAGGAAGTCAAATTGTCCCTGTTTGCAGATGACATGATTGTATATCTAGAAAACCCCATTGTGTCAGCCCAATATCTCCTTAAGCTGATTAGCAACTTCAGCAAAGTCTCAGGATACAATATCAATGTACAAAAATTACAAGCATTCTTGTACACCAATCACAGACAAACAGAGAGCCAAATCATGAGTGAACTCCCATTCACAATTGCTTCAAAGAGAATAAAATACCTAGGAATCCAACTTACGAGGGATGTGAAGGACCTCTTCAAGGAGAACTACAAACTACTGCTCAATGAAATAAAAGAGGATACAAACAAATGGAAGAACATTCCATGCTCATGGGTTGGAAGAATCAATGTCTTGAAAATGGCCATACTGCCCAAGGTAATTTATAGATTCAATGCCATCCCCATCAAGCTACCAATGACTTTCTTCACAGAATTGGAAAAAACTACTTTAAAGTTCATATGGAACCAAAAAAGAGCCCGCATCACCAAGTCAATCCTACGCCAAAAGAACAAAGCTGGAGGCATCACGCTACCTGACTTCAAACTATACTACAAGGCTACAGTAACCAAAACAGCATGGTACTGGTACCACAACAGAGACATAGATCAATGGAACAGAACAGAGCCCTCAGAAACAATGCCGCATATCTACAACTATCTGATCTTTGACAAACCTGACAAAAACAAGAAATAGGGAAAGGATTCCCTATTTAATAAATGGTGCTGGGAAAACTGGCTAGCCATATGTAGAAAGCTGAAACTGGATCCCTTCTTTACACCTTATACAAAAATTAATTCAAGATGGATTAAAGACTTAAATGTTAGACCGAAAACCATAAAAGCCCTAGAAGAAAGCCTAGGCAATACCATTCAGGACATAGGCGTGGGCAAGGACTTCATGTCTAAAACACCAAAAGCAATGGCAACAAAAGCCAAAATTGACAAATGGGATCTAATTAAACTAAAGAGCTTCTGCACAGCAAAAGAAACTACCATCAGAGTGAACAGGCAACCTAAGAATGGGAGAAAATTTTTGCAACCTACTCATCTGACAAAGGGCTAATATCCAGAATCTACAATGAACTCAAACAAATTTAGAAGAAAAAAACAAACAACCCCATCAAAAAGTGGGTGAAGAACATGAACAGACACTTCTCATAAGAAGACATTTATGCAGCCAAAAAACACATGCAAAAATGCTCATCATCACTGGCCATCAGAGAAATGCAAATCAAAACCACAATGAGATACCATCTCACACCAGTTAGAATGGCCATCATTAAAAAGTCAGGAAACAACAGGTGCTGGAGAGGTTGCGGAGAAACAGGAACACTTTTACACTGTTGGTGGGACTGTAAACTAGTTCAACCATTGTGGAAGTCAGTGTGGCGATTCCTCAGGGATCTAGAACTAGAAATACCATTTGACCCAGCCATCACATTACTGGGTATATACCCAAAGGACTATAAATCATGCTGCTATAAAGACACATGCACACATATGTTTATTGCAGCAGTATTCACAATAGCACAGAGTTGGAACCAACCCAAATGTCCAACAACGATAGTCTGGATTAAGAAAATGTGGCACATATACACCATGGAATATACTATGCAGCCATAAAAAATGATGAGTTCATGTCCTTTGTAGGGACATGGATGAAACTGGAAAACATCATTCTCAGTAAACTATCGCAAGGACAGAAAACCAAACACCGCATGTTCTCACTCATAGGTGGGAATTGAACAATGAGAACTCATGGACACAGGAAGGGGAACATCACCCTCCGGGGACTGTTGTGGGTTGGTGGGAGGGGGGAGGGACAGCATTAGGAGATATACCTAATGCTAAATGACGAGTCAATGGGTGCAGCAAACCAACACGGCACATGGATACATATGTAACAAACCTGCACATTGTGCACATGTACCCTAAAATCTAAAGTATAATAATAAAAAAAAGAAAAAAAAAAAGAAAAAGCATAAACCATATGTATACCACCAAAAAAAAAAAAATCCTCTGATGAAATCCTTTAGGGCATCAAACCGTGTTACCTCTAAGATACTGAAATCTCTCCTCCTTGTTTAATCAGAGGTCAATTCCTTTTGAATGAATATGTCCTAAATATATGCTGAAATTTTTTAGTTTTTGTTCATTGCTATTCCAAATACTGTTTCCTATGTAGTTGGTTAGTCTCTGGAACTCAAATACAAGAAAGTTAAAATAAGAGAGCTCAAAGGATGTTATTAATTAAGCAAATTAAGTAGTTGATCTCAAATTAATAGCTGACATTCTCATCAGTGGATTCTCTTGTAAGTGTAATATATAATAGAAACGTTCGATTAGAACCTTTATGAGAAAATCTGGCTGGATTTCTCCAGATAATGGCTGGAAAGATGAGGGTTTACCTCTTTCTTGGGTTTACGAAAATCATTGCAATTATTCCTGTCACTTTTCTGCCTTCTGCAAATTTTCCCACCTGGTGCTGTTCCTCAAAGGCAGCTCAAACCATCCAGGCACCATACAATACCCACTTTAAGTAGAATAAATCTGAAATGCTCTCTATTTTTATTGCTGTTGTAGAAAAAAAGAGAGAATTGATGAATAAGACACTTATATTGCAATAAGAACCTCAAGAAAAGTCCAGAAAAAATCAAGTCACTAACAACTCCAACTTTTCACAGGATGATGGACAGACTTTGGGCTGACGATTTAGTGAAATAGAGCTTTCAGCTTTATCAATTCATATATCTTCAACACATTTTCAGTAAACACTACTGAAGATAAACTTGAAGGGGCTGTCAAAAAAAGTGAAAAATAGTAGTATGCAGAGAAAACCTAAAAAATAAACTCTTAATTTACTGAAGAACCATGGAGTAAAAAGATGTTAAAGTGTCAGTATCCCTAACAAGGTGAGTGAGGGGAGGAAACAATTATTTCCAATTTGCCTCTTCAGAAACCAATTTTAATAATAATGAGAAGTAAATCTGAGGTGTACCTAAGAATTGTGAAACAGTCAAATTCCAAAATTAACACTATTTGCCTCTGAGAAAAGGTATACAAAGCCTTCCTCAAAAATCTGGGTGGGCTGGGCGTGGTGGTTTACGCCTGTAATCTCAACACTTTGGGAGGTTGAGGCAGAAAGATCTCTTGAGGTCAGTTTGAGACCTGCCTAAGAAACAAAGCAAGAACCCGTCTCTACAAGAGAGTAAAAAAAAAATTAGCCCGGTGTGGTGGTGCACACCTGTAGTCCCAGCTACTCGGGAGGTTATGGGGAGGACCACTTGAGCCCAGGAATTCAAGGTTGCCCTGAACTATGATTGTGCCACTGCCCTCCAGCCTGGGCCAGAGTAAGACTCTGTCTCTTTAAACAAACAAACAAACAAACAAACAAACAAACAAACCCCCCATAACTAGGTGGTTTCCAGGTTAGCAAGACTTGATTATATCCCTTATACAATTAATACATATCTAACAAAAGAAGATGTCATATCCCTTATATGTTTAATATATATCTAACGAAATAAGATGTCAATGAAAAGGGGTTTGCCAAGGAGGCAGAAGAGTCAGAGAGGCATATATGGGCAGAGCCAGTGGGAAAGACGGCCCGAGTTAGTAGGTAATGGACTGTGTAATTTCCAGGACCCCAGTAAGACTACCCTTACTGTGAAGTAGGTATCTTAAGAGTCTCAGAGTCCGGTTTCACTAAATACGCCTTCCCATCTGCTTCTGCCTGATACCAGGTACTCCATGGAGAGCTATGATTCTGATTGGGTTTTCCACATAGGTGTATAGTATGTTGGTATATGGAGTTAAGTAACTTGTTTTTTTCCTCATTGTAAGTGATCTGATAATGATGTGGCCTCCCATGTCTGTGTCTTAGTCTGTTTGGATGTTATAACAAAATACCATAAACTAAGTGGCTTATAAACAGAACAAATTTATTTCTCACAATTCCAGGATAAAGGTGGCAGCAGAGCTGGTATCTGGTAAGGGCTCGTTCCTTGGTTCATAGACAGTGCCTTCTCACTGTTTCCTTACGTGGTGGAAGGGGTGAGCTAGCTTTCTGGGGTCTCTTTTACAAAGGTACTAATCCCAACTACGAGGGCAGAGCCCTCATGACCTAATCACCTCATAAAGGCCCCACCTCCTAATATCATCATCTTGGGTGGTTAAGATTTCAACATATGAATTTTGGGAAACACAAACACCTAGACCCTTAACAGCCTGCCACCAAAAGTGAATGGGATCAACCTGGGGGTGTGAGGATGGATGTCAGTCTTGTAGCTGCTCTAGGCCCCACTGCAGACTGAGAAAGAGACATGCTGGCTTTACATATCAGCCTTGCAAGCTCAGTTTGGATCTGTATCGGAGAGATGACTTGGCTTTTCTGACAGCACTAGCAAAATCAGTAAACTACCTACTATAGAGATGGGGGCAGGGAGGTCTGCAGGGTGATTAGGGTAAACCTCACTGAGAAGCCTGGATCTGAAGACTTAAAGGAGGATGAGCAACCAGCCAAGTGGATATTCCTTTTGATAGGGACTGGAGGCTGGGAAATTCTGGACAGAAGAGGGCAGGTCCCTGGTGAGGGACCCACCCTTGAACCTGGAGCTGTGGCCCAAACACCCCTCTTTTCCCGCTGAAAAGTTGCCTTTTCCAAAACCACCCATGGCCTGCCCCACTCCCCATCCCATGCCAATAAAAAACCCTGTACCCATAAAAACCCCAGGCTCTGCCAGCAGAGAGGGGAGAGGAAGAAAAGAGGAGAAGCAGATAGACATTGGAGGCTATGGTTTGACGTCAAAGAGAAGCAGCTTGACTTCAGAGGGATGGTTTGACATCAAAGAGCAGCAGCTTGACTTCAGAGGGATGGGTTGACGGTGTCGCTTTGGACAGCCGGACTCCAGGGGAAGATCATCTTCCTGCTCCATCCCCTTCTCAGCTCCCCTTCCCACTGAGAGCCACTTTCATCAGCAATAAAATCCTCTGCATTCATCACCCTTCAGTTCAGCCGTGCGACCTGATTTTTCCAGATGCCAAACAAGAGCTTGGATACCAAGCATGTGGATGCAAAAGGCTGTCACACTGACCCTCCACTGAGCTATTAACACTTAAGCTGTCCGCAGTCTGCAAAGCTAAAAGAGCGTTGACTGTAACACTCCTTCTGGGGCTTCAGGGTTCGGGGGCGTACTCCCTGCTAGATGCTGCAGTGGGGCCTGCATGGAGTTTTGCTCCTTCAGGTGCCCAAAAGCACTCACCCCAGCTCCTGCAAGTGCGCCCTCCCACAAGGGGTTGAGTGCAACAGGTTCAAGTGAGTGGAGTTTGCCTCTGCCAGTGCCAAAGCAGCCAGCTAGCTCCAGAGAGGGCATACCAGCTCCCACCCGTGAAGGGGTCAGGGAAAATTTCCTGCTTCATTCTCACTTGCCACAAATCCTATTCATACATCTTTACGTGTTTCAACCAAGACTTCTGAAAGATGGTTCCAGGATGCTACTGGTACATAGTAGGAGCTTAGTATATTTTGGCTAAATGAATAAAAATAGTGTTTTAGAGAAAGACACAGTGTAGGGGAATGAAACTACAAAGTTCCTCTTCAAAACCAGAAAAAACAGCTAGGTAAATAAAGATCTTTTCCAAATCATATTAAGACACTTGGGAAAATGTGTAACTATCAGCATATGAGGACCATACTCATGCATCAAATGTCAGAGAAAAACCTCCTTCATAGTGCCATACTGGCCTCTGTCGGGAGGAGCTTGGAGGCCCACCCACGCATACACAGTGGTCACTCCAGGTTCATGTGAATGGTCCAGTCAGTACTGAGGTATAGACAAAATCTTGCAGTATGATAAACTAACTTACATTTCCCAATATAGTAATCATATGTGTGCTTGAACTGGATGAAATATACTTTAAAATTCTCCATGATAAAATGTTTCGCTTTTTTGGAGAGAGAGGACAGATAAAATGTCAAAGCATGTATTTAAATAAAGTAGCTGATTATTATAGTTATACAGTTTACTACTTGAATATATTGGCATTTCTTCCTATAAAATCAATATACTTAACATTTTAAATTAGCAATAATATATTTACTGAGTTAATATACTTAAGAGGCAAATAAAATATTTATGTGGCCGTAACTACTATATTAAAAAAAGTGATGGTTTTTTTCTGTTCTGTCAGTTTTAAGTTTATAATTTTTTCATAACTTATGATTTGTAATTTTCAATTTCTTTAAATCATAACTTTAAGATGACACAGAAATACTAAGAATTCCCTTTCTGAACAAACTATTTCATATATAATAAGAAAAATAAGTGATTAGCTAGGTAGTCACAGCACTTAGAGCTGGAAATGAATTTTAGAGATTATAGGCTAATTAAGGCCTTATCAGCCACCCATCACCCTTCAAAAAACAATTAATGAACCTGAATTTAGGGCAGCAAAAGGTTAAATGATTTCCCTGGGGGTAAAATAGCAAGTCAGTGGTAAAGGAGGGCAGCCACTTGATTCCTTGAACTCAGGGATATATCACATTCATTTCGCTGTAATGCATTTTAATACTTTTCCATTTGGGGCTTCATAGAGACTTTCTGAACACACAGGCATAGGACCGATAGCTTTAAAGTGTTAAGTAGTCTATTTAAAATAAATATCTCTCCCCAGTAACCTAGATTTTCCTTACTTGTAAGACATCAAATAAAAAGGAGGTGATTGGTTTGTAGATTATTCTTTGCTTACTGGGAAAAGTTTGCTTAATGAGAACAAGTTAACCCATGGATTTTAGTCTCCTCCCTAGTTACTTAAGGAAAAATAAATAATGATTCTAATGACTTAAGTTGTGTCTCACTAAAGGAACCTTGTCTTCTAAAACATGCCGAGCAATCATTTCCACAAAGTTTCATTGCTCTCTCAAGCTGCCCCAAATAAAAATTACTAAACATCTCCACACTGACTTTAAAGATCTAAATAAAGACATGGTTATTTTCAGCAAATATTGTTGCCATGAACAACTATTATACACAATAAAGCTAAATAAAGATCACTGGATGAGATCTTTTTCACACTGACTTTTCACTAACAAAGAAAATATTTATGTTGAATAATAACATGAAACATTATACAAATTAATGCCAAATAAAAATTTATTAAATAAAGACTCCTTACACATTTCATGGACTTCTAATAATTAGTGTTTACAAATATACAAGGTATTAAGGGTGATATAGTCATTCTTTTGGTCTCTGAGGGGGTCACCAAGTGACTCTGGATAAAGAACCGCCCGGCCCTGCCTGGTTGCTTACTTCAGAAACTTCTAGGAATTCTACCTCCTCTGTTCTCTCAAGCTGGGATAATATCTCCCTGCAAATTCTTCAAAGCCCAGTTGGAATGCCTTTTTCCTCTAAGAAACTTTCTGACCATTTAAGTCTGAATTGATTATTCTTTCTGCAGTGGTGTCTGTTGAACCAAATTGAATCTTGCTAAAATAGACCCCAAAGGGTCCATTTAGATTATGTGGTCCAGTTTCCTCATTCTACAGTTCAAGAAATGAAGTGACTTGTCGAATAAACGCAGCAGGGTGAACTTCTCATACAGGAGACACTGGGTTAGTACTGTTGGAGATCTAGTACCTGATGCAGTGAAGCTCTCAGTTTGGTAGATGAGAAAATTGAATGGTCTGGTTCCCTTGGGTTCAACTACACAGAGGAGCATGATGTTGACATAAATGAAAGCAAAACTGACCGAGACTGGTGGTATACAGAAGGCAGCTAAGATTATTTCTTAAAAGATCAAAGTAAAAGAATTCAGAGTCGTGGCCACAGTATTCTTAAACAATAACTTATTGGCCTGACCATGTGACGGCCAAGAGGTGTGAATCAGTGAGTGTGCTTACCAACGAAGAAATTCATTTAAGACTACTTGGAACTTCTGGCTAAGAGCAAAAGTAGTTTATAATAGTCTTAATCATTGCCAAGAATCACCAAGAATCCCGTAATCTTTCTGAAATTTCAAACTGTGATCTTAAAAATGAGTTTACTTTTTATCCATCAGGTAAGACTGCATAGGAAGAACAAACTAATAGTAAGCCCTCCCTAGCTCATCAACCACTCTCAGTCACGTTCCCCTGGTCCTGGCTCCAATGATACTGGTCTTTCAGTTTCACCAATAGCCTAAGCTCTTTTCCGCTTTGGAGCTTTTGCATTTGCTATTCCCTTTCCTGGAGGTTCTCCTCTCTATTCGTTGCCTGGCTGGTTCCTTTTCCTTCATTAGCTGCCACCTGAAACGGCACCTCCTCAGAAGAGATTTTTGACCAACCTACCTAAATTAGGTCTTCTCTCAGCCCAGATTCTACCCCCACTTATTATTTTATTTTAAACACACACACACACACACACACACACACACACACACACACACACACACACATATATATTTCTAATTTAGACAGAGTCTTGGTCTGTCACCCAGGCTGGAGTGCAGTGGCGCAATCTTGGCTCACTGCAACCTCCACCTCCTGAGTTCAAGCGATTCTCATGCCTCAGCCTCCCAAGTAGCTGAGATTACAGGCCCCTGCCACCACGTCTGGCTAATTTTTGTATTTTTAATAGAGATGGGGTTTTGCCATGTTGGCCAGGCTGGTCTCGAACTCCTGACCTCAAGTGATCCGCCTGCCCCTGCCTCTCAAAATGCTGGATTACAGGCGTGAGCCATCACGCCTGGCCATATTATTACCCTATTTGCGCCCTTTATAACACATCATAATCTGTAAGTATTTTCTTGCTTATTTGTTTATTACGGTAAGAGCCATATATATATTTTTTATTTACCATTATATCACCATAATTTAACCAGTACCTGGTGCACAGAAGATACACAATAAGGATTGGTTAAATTAATGAATTCAAAATACTACAAAACTAACTCAAAATTATTTAAGGCCCCTAGGAAAACCTTAATGTATTTTGAGAAACACATGATTCTTATTACGAAATGTCTGAAAGCAATAAATAATAAATTTCAAATACTGGTTTAATAAAGATTTTCATATTATTCCTTATAAATCTTTTTTTTTAGAGCCAGCATTTACTCAGAAGTAAAACTTAACTTTTTAAAAAATGCTAATCTATGTCAAAAACTTCTTATTTCTGATTGGATGTGAAAATACACCTAATTAGTCACTAAATACCTAAATATCAACTATACTAAACATCCAATTGGTGGTGATCTAGTGATAGAAAAGAAAAAGGAAATATTAGTCACACAGCTCAGAAACAAAGAAAAAACAGCTTTTGTTATGTCACAAACAGAATAAACACAAAAACAAATAATTTGAAGAATGGCAGTTTTCTAAGAAATGCTCCAGTTTTGGGAGTAAAAAAAAAAAAAGATGAAAATAGGAGTAATGCAAACAATCTTTCTGTAACATAAAATCATCACAAAAAATTGGATTAGTAACATACTAGAAAATCTGAATAGACCCTCTGCTGGAAGCATTGTGAAAAGTAAATTAATGGATATAGTGCATCATTCTCAAAGAGTCACTATACGTGATTTTTAGATTCTTTATTGGTCAGAAAGGAAAAGATTACAATGGCATTAAGGAAAGGAACATTTTCTAAAATTGTCACCTGACTGGCAGCAGGCTTAGATCCATCCACTACTTTTCAAGTTTGATATGACATTTTACCAAAGTTATTTATTTGATATTGACAAAAATGTTGTATGTATAGTGAGATTTCTTGGAATTAAATGAGTAAAAATTTAAGTACCTATACACAATTTGAAATTTGAAATTCAGACTTTTTATAATTTAAAAAGACAAAATTTAATATAACCTCAAGCAAGAACCAAATCAGAACTGGCCAAGCATTGTACATTATATTTTTATAGTGTGTTTCTTTGTACAAGAATGACTACGAAATTAAATTCTTATTTCTAGAAATTTTCTTCCATAAACAATAACAGTCAATGCTAAAAGGACTGCTTGCAAAGTTACTAGAAATATTTTTTCCCAAATATTCTAGTCTTCAAAACAAACGGTAGCCATCAAATTCTTACTGCATAATCTAAAATGGTAATACATGTACTGTATTTCATTTGTAATAAGTCTTTATGATAAGGTTAACACTTCAACACACAACACAAATAAGAGAACACCAAAAAATGAAAATTACTTTGCTTATGTTTCTGTATTAGAATTTTATTTGCTAAAGGGTAAAAACAGATTTGCAAAATTCACAGTTAACTTAAAACAATAGTTTTAAACCTTTTTTCCTAGCCCTTACTGCCTTCAGGAAGGAAAGAACATCTGGTTATTTAAGGAACACAATATGTTCACATTTTCTATGACTTTTGTTTCTAATTGGGTTTTAAAATTTTTTTTGAATGTGAACAACTAGCTAGAACAATGTTTTTTAATCACTTCATATTTTTCAGATTGTCCTCCTTCTATCCCTCTAACTTCATTTCATGGATTGTTTCTGGAAATCTGCTTAGTAGTTCTAATATGATAAAGACAAGAAAATGAGAATTAGGGCTGTGGTCTGAAGAGCTAAGTACAGAAGTTGTATTTACCATGTGCAGAGTATAGGATGCTAAAAACAGATACTTCATATCCAGTCTTCATAAGGCATACATTTTCAAAAATTTCAACTAGTTCCTGGGCCACTTACATATATGGCAGTTTCATTTATTACAGATGAAGAATTTGTATGAGAAATATGTAAGCAGACGTCCACTATTTTTAAAACTAATAAAGCCACAGCTCCTGCATGGAAAGGTGGTCTGAAGATGGGGGTTCAATTGCTGGTCTGCCACTAAAAAGCTGTGTGACCTTGAATAAGTCTCTAAGCTTCATCTTTATTCTCACTTTTTCATCTATGAAAGAAGTTGGATAAGACTGTCTAGGTTCTTTGCAGTTCTAAAACTCCGACAGCCTAAGGGAAGTAAATTAACTAGATTCTTTGCTATGTCTTCTGTATTCCATAATATATGACGGTAGTAACAGGATTTTAAATAATTCTGATATATAGCAAATTAAGGAACTAGATGCTCTTTAAGTTCAAATTGTATAATTAATTCACTATCTTGATAAAAATGGCAGCTGAAAAATATACCATTGGCTATGGCTTTTGTGGAATGTGAACATGGGTTCCAGAAATATGCTAGATTAGTGATGTCCAACTAGATTAGTCAGTGTGGTGAACTGGAATGAGGCATGGCACTTGAATCAGAAATCAATTCCATCATTATTTCCTTTATACCAAGATATGCAGGACACAAAGCTGAGTGCTAAAAAATGAGCAGGATCCAGTCCTAAGGCGTAAACAACTGACAAAACACACATGCATATATACAAGGTGCCGTGGGGACTCAAAAGAGGACATGTCCTATCTGAACCTGGAAATTGTTTCATGGGGAATGCAGAACAGACACCAGGAATCCGAGGAGGGAATGAATAGAACAGTCATGATGCCACTCTAGCTAGCTTGGGAGCTTATAAGCTTTTTGACCTTGGGAAAGCCACATAAACTTAACCTCTCTCTACTGAAAAAAGTGAGGAAAGATAAGCTGCTCTGCCTACCTCATAGGGTTGTTGATTAATGTCAGAGTGCTTGGAAAACTATGAAGGAGTATGATCCTATTATTATAGTTTTTAGGCCTACTTTTTTCTATCTATTCAAATAAGAAATCTTTCCACAGTAAAGGCTATCTCTGATATAAAACAATTAGAACCTTATGTCTCAAGCTATACTTGCAGAATGTATTCTCCACTGAGCAATTTAGGGATGATGGTAGGATAAAGTGCTTTTCTGAAGGTTTACAATGAACCTACTAAGGCTCAGAGTTCCTTGTTTTTATTTTATTGAACCTGTTAGCAGCATTCAACACTACTGTCACATGAAACTAGGAAATGGGAAAGTATGGTTTCATGTCTCAAATCTCATCTTTCTACTAGTTAATTTCATTGACAATTGTGTGTTTATATACTTACTCTTATCTATGTGATTCAGGAATGATTACAGTATTTTGAGTGTTTCACTGTTGCTATTAATAGACAACATTTAAAGCACTATGATGTCTGAATTTTTAGAGGCTATAGGCAGGGGTATTAGTACCATCTTTCCCTCTTTTTTTTCCCCTTTGCATAAATAGCCTCTTTTATGACTTTATAACTGACATTAACAACACTGAAAACCCTGTCCACTTGTGGATTTCTATAAAATAAACTTGCTGTTTTTCTCACTTTACTTTTGCAGCACTGTGTTGGACCTCGTTAGTTCATTGTAATGGTGGCAGGAAGCAGATGAATCCTAAGCAGACAGGGATGGGTCCCCGATGAAACCTGACCTTCCAGCCAAAGACAGTTTAAAGCCTAGCGACAAGTCCTGGGGTAAATCCACGGACTGGTTTGAAAACCTGTCTTCCTGTTTGGCATGCTTTTCTGATTGATCCCCACCCTTCACCTATTTACATACACCTAACCTTTCCTAATTGGTTTTTTACACTGTTGTGCCCACCTCTAAGTGGTGCCTTTGTTTTAGCCTTTTTTTGCCTACTCACAAACCAATCAGCGCACACTCCCCATTCTGAGCCCATAAAAGCCCTGGACCTAGCCACATGGAGAGAAACCACCCAACTTCGGGTGGAGGACCACCCTTGCATCCCCTCTCCAGTGAGAGCTATTTCATCACTCAATAAGATATTTCTCCACCCTCCTCACCCTTCAATTGTCAGCATGATCTTGTTCTTGGATGCAGGACCAGAACTCGGGATCCACTGAACATGGGTACACCAAAGGCTGTAACAACTGTGGTCCTCTGCCCTCCGCTGGCAGAGGGTTGCGACCCCTTGTGATGGGAAGCAGCAGCAAGGCCGAACCAGCCCCAGAGCCATGAGCCTGAGTGAGGCAAGGGACTGACAGAGCTGTTAACATGCTACAGTCCACTGGGCTGCGGACAGAAGGACTAAATGAGCTAATCAGCATGCTGTAACATCCCCTCTGGGGCTTCGGGGTTGTGGGCACCCCTGCCTGGGCACCACTGTGTTCCCCTCACCTGGGATGCCAGAGTCTACCACGGGAGTGGCTTGCAACACACCTGGTCCAGCTGCAAGCCCTGCATGGAGCCCGCGTCTGTGCTGGCACTCAGAACAGCTGGCCAGACCCTGCACTCGCTTGCTCATGCACCGCCCCTCCCCATTGGCAGCTGAGCACACAGTCACAGCAGCCGCAGGATCCGGGCTGGTGTGCAAACCAGGCATGGTCTGGCGGGCTGAGTGGATGGGGTGCCTCCTGAGGCAGGCCCAGGGCTGAGTGAGGCCCTGGGCGGGAATGTTGCCTTCTGTGGAGGTCCCCAGCTGGCAGAGTGAGTGAGAGACATCCAGCGTCAATTCAAAGTCAGTTCTTGACCATCCTGGCCAACATAGTGAAACACCATCTCTACTAAAAATACAAAAATTAGCCGGCTGTGATGGTGGACACCTGTAGTCCCAGCTACTCAGGAGGGTGAGGCAGGAGAATCACTTGAACCTGGGGGGCGGAGGTTGCAGTGAGCCGAGATCACACCTCTGCACTCCAGCCTGGTGACAGAGCGAGACTCCATCTCAAAAAAAAAAAAAAAGTCAGTTCTTCAAAGACAAAGGATGTTCTGCTTACACAGGTCATCAGAGACAATTTAATTCAACCTCCAAATATTACAAAAGAGAAGCCCAAGGCACAGCAAGCATGATTTTTCCAAAATAATGAAGATGTTCGTGGCAGAGCCAAGGTCTGACCCAAGGTCCCAATTCCTAACTCAGGTTCCTTACAGAACACCACTGCCACAGGCCCATATTAACGCATGTGTCAAGTGACTTTAGTTACTACTTAAATTCTGTAAAATGAAGTTAATGAGTCAGCCATATATACACTTAACTATATCTACCACTTTGCAGGGTTAGCCATCTGAAAGCCCCTTTTCAAGGGTTACACAGCTTTCTTTACTTTTCCTATAGATATCATCATTCCATGAACTTATTTTACTGAGCCTTTTAAACATGACTCCCGCATCATGCCCAATTTTTTATGTCTCAGGAATATCAGTTTAAGGTCATTGTACTGATCATGTTTTTACTTGGTAAGACTCTGAATGTGAAGGTGGGGAATTCCCTTTTTTAGATACGCTATTATTTTTTTCTCTTAAACCTTAAAGAATCTATATTTTAATGCTTATAGAATTTGCTTCATTATATGTACACGACTTTATCGAGATAAAAAGTACTCCATTAAAATCATACTAACATGAAAGGGCATTTAGGTTCCACTAATAAACACTGATGAATTTAGAATAAAGAATTCTGAAGCTGGATGAGTGAGTGATTCACAGAAACATCAACCATATTTAGCTAGGGAAAAATTACCAAGATCGATAGGTTTTGATAACATATTCATTTCTTCCTTGAATTAAAACAAACAAATCATGCAAGTAGAAATTTCAAATTGGTATTTTAGCAATGTTTTCCACTCCGTATGATTCTAAAAATTCCTAATGCTAAGCTGATAGAATTTGCCATAAGTTTGTAGATCCAAACTCATACCTCATTGACCAGTAACCTCATTCGTTAGTCTTATTTTACAGATATTTTGTCATCTTGTGGGTTTTTTTTGGGGGGGTAGGGAGTACACAGTCACACAACTTACAAATACATATGTATATAAAATATAAATATGGAACTTTCAATTTTCATAGTCAGATTCATAAGCCTTACCAGAAAAAAGTATGCTTCCTTATACATCGGAGAAATAATGGATTATATTTCTGATGCTTAATGAAACTGCTTTGTGTAAGAGAAATGATATGAAAGTTCATAAATTTCCAGAACAGATATAGGCATAAGGAAGTAAATTCTTTTAAATCAATCAAAGAATAAAGGATATACTAAAAGGTTGAAGTCAACAACCAAGGAAAGGACAGAAATCCTTTAGAATCTAAATTTACATTAAACTTGGAGGCCCAAGTCGATCAGACACAGCTTTGGCAATGGAACCCACAGACAGACTGACTGACTCAGAGACAGTTCGACAACTGCCAACATGACTGTTGGGAGGGTTGCCAAAGAGCCAAAGGCTGGGATTACCATCCAATGCCTGGCATTCTGATATTCGTGTTTGAAGCTTTCTCTCTTATACTTCTTCCAATATTTTTGTTTGGCTCAAAAGTAGCAAGGCTTCACAGATTTTTTTAGATCATTAAATGTTCTTATTTTCAAGAAATATAACATTAGTTGTAAAAGAGCACACTTTTTCTCTCAAGTGTAAAGAAAATTTTGGGGAATTGCTTTACGCTCAAATAGAGAAATCAGTGTTAAAGTCTGTTTAAATCTTTATTTTATTAGATTACTCAACCCCTGAAATAAGAAATATTAATACATATGATAATATGAAATAATTTAGTGTTTCATTGTATCCACTCTTACAGAACTGGTCCTTTGTATAAAGCTACTTTCTTGATCTTCATATGGCCCCCAAGGTTCTACTTGGATAAATCAACCTTTGTGTGGGGTACCAATGACAATACAGTTTGCCTATAAGGAGAGGTAATTCCTCAACTATTTCCTTGACTTGTGAGGAAGGGAAAAGCATAGAACAACCTTCTGTGGGAAAAGAGACATGTGTTCCAGTTTCTCATGGCAAGGTCCACTTAATTTGCCTGCTGGGTTGCTGGCCAATGAGGTATGTGGGTTTTGGCCTACAACTTTAGGCAAATGCTGCCATTAGGCAATTCATCTACCATTAGGCAAATTCCACATTCGGAATTCTTAGACTCTACACAGAGAAGCCTATTTTTCACCCAACTTAAAATTATGTATACCCTACTGGGGAAGCTTACCTTTGGGTCTCTAAGGAACAGAGCCTTAAGAATCAGTGAGTGTACATCCCCGATGAATGGGTAATGCATCAGAAGGCCGAGACAGGTCTGGTAGTTACTAGAGATCACTAAATAAGAAGAAAAAATAATTCAGATGCAATACTATTTAAGATATTCTGCATTGCTGAGAATATAAAAACTAACAACTTAGAGTCAATGAAAGGAAACCAATAACTCAACTGATTTGATAAAAGGAAGTAGGAAGAAGGGATCTTTACCAAACTGCCTTTGAAGGAACACATTGTATTGTTAACTGCGATCTCAAGTATTAGCACTTATCCTCAGGGGGTATTGGAAAGAAGAACTTCATATACAGATATGTGTACATCTGCAACATAAATTCTCAGAACCATGCATATTTATTGCCATTTATATGGCTACGTTTAAACGTCTCCTGTTTTCCTACTTAGAAATTAGTAATAAAAGCTACATGAATGGAAAAGAACCAGTTTAAGATTTTCATGAAATAATATTTACCTTGATTATTATGCATTATAACTTGTTACACTTTCTTTTGTATAGGTAAATATTACATAATTCAAAATTTAAAAAAGTAGAATTTCTTCCAATTATTTGTTTTTCTAAAGTAACAAGAGATTTAGGGAGAGAATACCTAAGCAGCATTTCTTGGAGGAAAAGTGTCAAAATTGTCAGAGGTTAAGTCTAAATGTGTTCTGTAGCCTGTCATTTAATTTTTTTTTCAAATCAACCTAATTATGGGTGTAATTATTAAACACATCTTTTCAGGCAGGTCTATGTAAACTACTTTACATCTTGACAATCTTATCTGCCACTGCTGTCAGTCGGGCCCATTAACAATGCTTGCTTTGTGAACCACACTGACTGCCTCCACAGCACTGACTGTGAAGAAACTTTACAGTTTTAACTTCTGTGGTTGTAACTGAAGCTTTTTCACTAATCAGTTACTTGAAAAATGGTCCATAAGAAAACAACTGTGATTCAATAGAAACAACACAAATCAAAAACTAAACATTTATAATTAGAAATATCTTTGACTTTTAGATTATTTTTTCTTCTGCTGTTGGAATACCATTTCTTGCTATAACTTCCTACTTCTCCCCCTCCTATGAGCACTATGGGGAAAGGAGACAGGACTGGGCAAAATGAATAATTATAATCTATGTAAGGAACCACTTTATCATCTTCATTTCCATTGCTGCTATGACAGCTTGTAATTTCATACATCTGCTTTCATTTGTAAAGCACTCACTTATCCTACCCTTTCTGTATCTGTTCAGACTCTTATTTGTTCATTTTTTCATATTTACCTTCAGTTACCTGCTGTCCTTTTTTTCTCTAAAAATTCAAAAACCTAAGATACTGAGAACAGTATAATGGTTTTATGTACAGATTTCTTTGAGATCTAGCAAGTAATTAAGACTTAATCAATTCACCTTATAACTCAAAAAGTAATTATATATTAGTAATTCACCAAGAAAGAATTCTTATATATTTTGTAAAGAGGCAGGAAAATTTTGTGGAAAAGTTTTTGATCTCATGACTCACAGATGTAGGTTTGAATCCTGGGGCTTTATTTGAACCTTTCACCAAGTTGCCTAAAGATTAAATGATATAATCTATGAGACTGATTTATAGCAGCTGTTTAAAACCAGTTCAGGTAACCTCTGTGAGCTTAAGTTTAGTCATTTGGAAAACAACTTTTTGATTGAAAAAATTTATTTGACTGCTTCATTCAATCCAGTAATTATTCGCTGAGTACCTCATTCACGACAGGCCCTATGCTAGGGGAGCACGCAGAGATAAACAAAACTGAGTCCTTACTCTGGAGAAAATTACAGCCCAGAAGGGCAGATGTGTAATATCAAGCAGCTATTACTACTAATACGATTAAGATAACAGTGAATTATTAAAGCTTTCTGTAGCCAGGCCACATGCTAAGAACTTTACCTACATTATCTCAATTAATTTCTATGACATTCTTACAAAGGTTCAATTATTATCTTTGTTTTACAGATGCAATAATTGATACTTGGAGAAGTTAAGTCACTTGCACAAGTTACCAGTGATTCCCTAGAGGGGCAAGATTGGAAACCCAAAAGTCTAGCTGCAGAGTCTATATTACAAGACACTTGTTTTGAAAGGCCATTGTTTTGAAAATCAAGAGACATAATGGATGCATATTGTAAAGTATTCCTACTACTCTAGTGAAGCAGTTTTAAGTATACTAGAAGATCAGCATAACCTAGTCTCCAGAAAAGCTTGACTGATTGACTAATCATTTATTTATTTATTTACTATGTGTTTTTAAGAGACAGGGTCTTGCTCTGTCACCCAGGCTAGAGTGCAGTGGCATGATCACAGCTCACTGCAGTCTGAAACTCCTGGGCTCATGCAATCCTCCTGCCCCAGCCTCTGGAGTAGCTATTACGGACTAGAGAAGCATACTGCCATGCCTGGCTAATTTTTAAGTTTTTTGAAGAGACAAGCTCTTGCTATGTTGCCAGACTGGTCTTGAACTCCTGTAGAACAGACTGATTTAGATATAAACATATAGATAGATAGAGACCAGAGCAATAACCCTGTTATTATAACTTGTTAAAACTTTTGAAGCTATCAGAAGCTATACAATATATAAGGGAAGCCAAATAATGTATTAATACTCTACTTGCAAAGCAAATAAGGAAGCTAACATTCTTTCATCTTTCTATCTATCCGTCCAATCACTGCATGCAATGAATATTTCCTGAGCATCTACTAAATGCCAGATATCCAGAGACTATTGCTAGGCACCTGCACTAGGAATGTAACAGCAAATAAGTTAAGTTCACTGCTTTCGGATAATAGTATCTCTAATTTGCTAATGAAAATCCACACTTTTAGAAATACCCTTAATTTGCAATTAGATATGCTAAGTATTAAATCTCCTTTTGAATAACTACAGCCAGTTTAAAGTAGGTAGAAAAGAATTACACAAGCTGATTTAAAAACAAAGTAGTAAGGATCTGACACAATAAGAATTTAGTTTTGAACTTCACAGTAAACTTTTATTGAACATGAAAAACTAATCTGTAATACTGTTATTTCCCCAGTGTTTATTCTATCAGAGCAGGGCAGAGACATGAGGTAAGAAGTGAAAGATTAAGAAAAATTATTGAGTTTTGGTATCTACCTACATTTGAAATGAAGTATGTTTATGCTTTAAAAATAAAATAGTGAAGCCACATTCTAAAGAGTTGATTTAGGGAAGGTAAAAGCAAAGGTGAGTAGTACCTAAGAAAAGATAATGGATTTGGAATGAGAACTAGATTAGATCACTGGCCTAGTCACTTATAATATGGTGAATTTAGGCAAGCTGCCCAACTTCACTGAAACTTTATTTCTTCCATTTATAAAATAGAGACAATCCTGCTTACTCTATCTACAGGGTTTCTGTAAGAGTGGGCCAGCTGCTATGTGGTACGTTTCCCCATCTTGCTCAATTCATCCTTGATGAATAGCATTACCTCCACATGAGGCAGAGCTGACTTCTCTGTCTGAACCTTCATGTGTCCCACAACTATTCTGGAGTGGTCTGAAGAGATGGTTTAGTTTCTCCAGCAGGTACAAACAAACCAAAAGTGAAATCAGTAATGATATGCAGAAAAATAACTGTTTTGAGAAAGTTTAAAGCAATGTGGATCAATAACTCACACATAATTCAAAACTAACCACACTTACAATTGTAATGTTTGTAAATATATGCAATGCTTTTTCAAATTATTTAAGTTCATATTGAGATACACTTTCTTTCTCAACCTAATAAAACAGACTGAAAACTACCACAAAATAAGAAACTCTATACAGACTTTCTTTAATTTCTTGCCCGACCCCCCCAAAATATCTATCACTTATCAAGTACCTATAATATGCCTGAAAACTAGTCATACATTTTATAAAGGTCTCATGAGTCCTCCTAATTCCCCCTAAGGAAAGCATTATCATTGACTCTCTATTATAGATGAGGTAGTGCAGAGTAGGTAACAACACAGCCAAGACCGCAGAGATCCTGAAGGGCAAAGACAGGGCTGAACCTGGGTCTGTGTAGACTGAAAGCCTCACACACCACTGTGTCTTATACTTTCCTACATTCTTAGCAAGTGCATGACAGGGGTATCGGTATAAACTGAAAAAAGTCCTCAGTGTCATAGGCCAAGAATAGCAAATATTTAGAAATAGGCATAAATTCTTGTTTATAAAAAGCTATAAAATGGCATATAAAAACAAATAATCATGGATTAAGCATAAAATAAAATGAGCTAACAAAAAAGAAAACCTTCTTTCTTTTGAAAAAGAAAAAAGTTTTTCTTATAGTTAATTGTACTTGACTGAAAACAAAGCCAATGTGTAATGAAAGTGCCTTGCCAGACACTTGGCATAGAGAAAGCATTCAATAAATGTAATGCTCTCTGAAAAAAATATTTGTTGAGAGCCTACTACATGCAGGAAAAAAACACATAATTACTGCCTGCAGCATCTTCACCTTTATTTAAAGGCCCTTACTATTTTGACTTTCCTAAGTACAAATGGCAAGAAACAAAATATGATTGCCAATGGACCAGAAAACAAGTGGTCAGGGGGAGGCTGGGGTATAAAACATAAATAGAAACAACAAAATTTTACTCTCTTCAGTTTTGGAGAAAGCCAAAAATAAAACACAGTCATATCCTCCACAAAAAGTGGTTTAAGTCTAGTGTTTAAAACCCTTGTAAGATTTTGTCCTTCCGGGTTTTCTTCCTCAGTTGGCTTTGTGACAACTGCCTCTTTGAGCACCACTCAATCACTACAACAACCATCCTTGAAACCTAAGACCAACACATACTCTTATGTAAACACTTGGATACTCTTTGGTAAGTCCTTATTACTCTAGCAGATTTTGTGCAGAATAATATGAGACTTTTAATTTCATTTTTAGGAAAGAGGGCAATCTCAAATTCAGAATAGTTCACTGTTTGGGCTTGGAAAAAGACTTAAACAATTGTTACTTTTCCCACTTAATACACTTTAAACAGAATCTCATTTAATAAGAGATCAAGCAATAACATAACAGATCTTTACTCAGTAATTTCTATGTTTAAATATATAGTGCTGCCAACTGGAAGGCAGTAAGTAAGCAAGTATATAAATGCAGAACTGCCAGTGGCTAGTGTGTTAGCAGAGAAATATCACTGTACTAGAAAAGTCAGAATGACGGCATGTTAGCTCCAGGAATGTCGTTTGTACTATGAACTTTGAAGGATATCAATTAAGTGCACAGGCTTCTGTTTTCTCCACCTTCTCTATCTCCTTATCGACTGAGGAAATAAAATGAGATGATATAGTGTAAAAACAATTTTCTTGGCCAGGCGCAGTGGCTCACGCCTGTAATCCCAGCACTTTGGAAGGCTGAGGTGGGCAGATTATGAGGTCAGGAGATCGAGACCATCCTGGCTAACATGGTGAAATCCTGTCTCTACTAAAAATACAAAAAACGAGCCGGGCATGGTGGTGGGCGCCTGTAATCCCAGCTACTCGGGAGGCTGAGGCAGGAGAATCGCTTGAACCCAGGAAGTGGAGGTTGCAGTGAGCCCAGATTGCACCACTGCACTCCAGCCTGGGTGACAGAGCGAGACTTAAAAAAAAAAAAATTTCTTTTTTTGGAGACACATCTCATTCTTGTCAACCCAGGCTATAGTCCAGTAGCATGATCACAACTCAATGAAGCCTTGACCTCCTGGGCTTAAGTGATCCTCCCACCTCAGCCTCCCTAGTGGCTGGGACTATAGGCATGTGTCATCATGCCTGGCTAATTTTTTTTTTTTTAATTGAGATGGGGGTCCCACTATGTTGCCCAGGCTGGTCTTGAACTCCTGGGCTCCAGTGATCCTGCTGCCTTGGCCTCCCAAAGTGCTGGGATTACAGGCATGATGGGCCACTACACCTGGCCAAAACAAAGTCTTTTAATGCAAACTGTGAACACTATTGTAGTAATTAAAGGTAAGTACTCAGAATCAAAGCCCAAGTTCTACCTCCGCATCTGTAAAATGTCATGGAAATGAAGCCTGAAAAAATTGGTGGGGATTAAGATTTAGAAAATAATCAGTAAGCCTGATTCATACATTTGACTCTCTTAATTTTAAATTGAAATGAAGGAAAACCATAGGTTGGGAATTAGTTATACCTGAAAATAGACATACATACACTTTATTTCATTGTATTTTGTGATTTTTAGTGCCTTAATCAGAAATATACATTGTCAGTAAAAATGGCTGAAGTACACAAGGTATTTAAGAAGTGCTGACAATATCTTTTTTGTGTGTTGGACTGTATTCACTCATTTAGTATTTATATTAAACACCTGTTTTATTTAAAATGCTGAGTTAAGTTCTAAAGACATGAAAAGAATTTTTAAAATCTCAACTTTCTCATTCTAGTGGAGGAGAAACATAAAATTAATTGCAACCTAGGGTAGGGCTGATAATAATGATACATACTAAGGGCTGTGATAATTGCTAAAATGGAAGACTTTAGGGTCAGTGAGGTGTCGGTCAACAATATGTGGAAGCAAACAAAGGCAGATACTGAGTGGCTCCTATGGCAGGGGCACTAAGGAGAAATGGGATGTATGGAAGGAGAAAAGTGGGTGGAGGTCTTACTTGTACATGAGGGAGTCACCAAGATGTCCTTCAGTAGGTGAATTAATAAACAATCTGTATTGTATCTAGAAAATGGAATATTAGCATTAAAAATAAATGTGTCATCAAGCCATGAAAAGACTCAAGAGGAAACTTAACTGCATATTGCTAAAGAAAAAAAGCCAATCTGAAAAGGATACAGACTTCATTCATCTGACTATATGACACTGTGACAGTAAAAAGATCAGTAGTTTCCAGGAATTAGAGGGAGACGGGATGAATAGGCAGAACACAGAGGATTTTTAGGATGTGTTCCAAGACCCCCAGTGGATACCTGAAACCTCAAATAGTATTCAGCCCTATATGTACTATGCTTTTTCCTATACATACATACCTATGATAAAAGTTTAATTTATAAGTTAGGCAATTTATAAATTATGGTAAAAGATTAGCAACATATCTAATAATAAAATAGAACAATTATAACAATATGCCAGCATTGCTACTCTTAAGCTTTAGGGCTTTAAGTAAAACAAGGGTTACTTGAACACAAGCACTGTGATACCAACAACAGTTGCTTTAATAATCAAGATTGCTATTAAGTAACTAATGGGCAGGCAGCTTATGCAATGTGGATATGCTGGACAAAGGGAAGATTCATGTCCAGGGCAGAACAGAGTGTGGTGGCTACAGATTTCATCATGCTACTCAGAATGGGATACAATTTAAAACTTAGGAGTTTTTTTTATTTTTTGAATTTTCCATTTAATATTTTTGAATCTTGGTTGGTATCAGATAACTGAAATTGTGGAAACTTAAACTGCAGATAAGGAGGGACTGCTGTATGTATGATACTATAATGATGGATACATTGGTCCAAACACCCAAGAGTGAACCCTAATGTAAAACTATGAACTTTGAGTAATAATGCTGTATCAATGCAGGTTTATCAACTGCAAAAAATGTGCCATTCTGGCCGGGCATGGTGGCTCACGCCTGTAATCCCAGCACTTTGGGAGGCCGAGGAGGGCGGATCACAAGGTCAGGTGATGGAGACCATCCTGGCTAACACGGTGAAACCCCGTCTCTACTACAAATACAAAAAATTAGCTGAACGTAGTGGCGGGTGCCTGTAGTCCCAGCTATTCAGGAGGCTGAGGCAGGAGAATGGCATGAACCCGGGAGGTGGAGCTTGCGGTGAGCCAAGATTGTGCCACTGCACTCCAGCGATTGTGCCACTGCACTCCAGCTTGGGTGACAGAGTGAGGCTCCATCTCAAAAAAAAAAAAAAAAAGTATCATTCTGATGTGGGATGGTGATAGTGGGGGAGAATATGGGTATTTGGGGGAGTGGGTATATGCAAACTGTATTTTCCACTTAGTTTTGTGCTGAACCTAGAACCTTTCTTAAAATCCAATTCAATAATTCAATTTTTTTAAAAAAGGAAACATTAAGAAACCCAAAATAACAGACAATGTGGTACAATGGTATATCAGCCTTTGTTAGTGAAACTTGAGGAGACTATTAAACTAAGATATAAAGCAGTATAAACGGTGTTTGTAAGAGGGTACATTAATATAAATATCTGATATAATCATAAAAACAACTGACACCATTTTATGTCTCAGAAGGAAGAGAGCTAGTAGTCAGGAAGTGCTTAAACACTCCTTCAAAAATAAGACTATCAATTTGTGCTTTGATAAAAACTTTGTGACATTACCATGAGATTTAAAATTTGTAATCACTGTTAAGCAATGCTTTTCCAGAAAAGACAAATAAATACAATTTGTAGTTGAAATAAATGCATTTTGACATCAATATGACATTGAACATGCTGTTAACTAGAAAATAGAGAAATAGAAATTCTGGGTTAGGACAAAGGGAAACACTGGCAGACAGTGGCTGAAGAATAAGTAGATATCTAAAATGAAATCAAAAGGAATAATATTTGAAATCACAAAGAGGCCACAACTGCCATGCCATGCCAGGCCAGGAAATGGCTAAAGAAATCCCTAACAAAAACAGAGGAAAAGTATAGTAGGGTATTGTAACATGCTTACGCTGGCTGAAAAAACAAGGCAGGAAGTGAGCAGAAGTGCCAAGAAGGAAACTTTCCCATTTATGGAGTTCAAAGAGAAAGTACATTTAAAAAGGCAATAAATATTTGAGAAATACTTTCTTTTTAAGAAAATCTAGGCCCGGTGTGGTGGCTCACGCCTGTAATCCCAGCACTTTGGGAGGCTGAGGTGGGCAGATCACCTGAGATCAGGAGTTCGAGACAAGCCTAGCCAACATGGTGAAAGCTCGTCTCTACTAAACACACAAAAATTAGCTGGGCATGGTGGCATGCTCCTGTAATCCAGCTACTTGGGAGGCTGAGGCAGGAGAATCATTTGAACCTGGGAGGTGGAAGTTGCAGTGAGCCAAGATGGCACCACTGCACTCAGTCTGCATAACAAGAGTAAAACTCCGTCTCAGAAAAAAAAAAGGAAAATCTATAAATAGATTTACAGTGTTTTAGCTATTAATGCCATTTACAAGACAAATAAAAGGTATGTTATGTTTAAAATGGAGACAATTTTTTATAGTCTTTTGGCTGTTAATGCAATTTACAAGACAAAAGGTATGTTATGTTTAAAATAGAGACCATGTTTTTTGATACTAGTCAAAAACAAAATAAAATTAATAAAAAATAGATGTGAAAATTTCAGCTACTTAGTTTTAAAAGTAGGCAATGCTTTCTTTGAAGAAGCTATGCTGAAAGTATATTTTCAAATAATCATTATTTATTTGAGTTGTTCTAAGAATGAGGCTAGCACTTGCCTTCTTAGTAATCATAGCACACAAATCCACCCCTCCAAGGTCTCCATGGTACCTTTTGGCCTGGCATTACCCCAAGTACTATATTAACTGAGCACATGAAGAGCTTCAGATGCTTTTAGAGATAGGAAAGAATTGTAATGTGGTTCTGGTACCAAGGAAGCTCACAATCTAGTTGAGGGGATAGGACCAACACCCACAATAACTACGGAAAAATGTAAAATAGAGTATGACTAATGTGGCACTTAGTTAGTGGTATTGATTATGATCTTATAGGATTGCAAAGTGTGAAATCAATGAGAGCTAGAATAATAGGAAAAGATTTGGGAAAAAGGCTACCTTGCCCTAGGCCTGAAAATAGGAGTAAGATTTAGGTAAGTGGAGCCAGGGGAAGCAAGGAATCACAAGAGTGATTGAAATATGAAATAAGTCAGTTAAAAAATAGTGTGGTGGGGGTATGGCCATTCATAAACTATTACAGGAGTAATGGTTTATGATTACTCTCACATTATTTCCTTATTGCTCAATGTTTCTTTCCGTATACAATTTTAATCCATATAATTCGGCAAAGTAACAAACACTGGGTGGCTTAAAATAACAGAAATTTACTGCTTCACAATTCTGAAGGCTAGAAGTCCAAAATCAAAGTTTTGGTAGGACCATGTTCCCTCTGAAACTTGTAGGGGAGAATCCTCCTTGCCTCTCCTGCTTCTGGTGTTAGCAGCATGTTTCTTCTGAAGAGGAAAAATTTGTTTCCTATTTCTCTCCTAGCTTCTGGTAATGGCTGAAAATCCTTGTCATTCCTTGCCTTGTAGATAATATCACTCCAGCCTCCGCTTCTGGCTGTCTTCACATGGCTTTCTTCTCCCTGTGTACCTTCACATTGTCTTCCCTCTGTGCATGTCTGTTGCCAAATTTCTTCTTAGGAGGACACCAGTCATATTGGATTAGTATGACCTCATCTTAACTAATTACATTTGCAACAATCTATTCCCAAATTAGGTCACGTTCTCAGGTACTAGAAGTTAGGACTTCAATATATCTTTTGTTGGGGGGGGAAACAATTCAGCCCATAACAGGCCTTATTATCTGTGCCTACAAAATCAGAATTTTGGACTAGATGCAGTGAATCTTATCTATTTTTTTTGAGCATGTATTCCTTTGAGAAACTGATGAAAACTATAGACATTTGACCCAGAGAAAGGCATACCTACACAATATTTTGCACACTATCAGGATGATCATAGACCCTTTGATCCCCATCCACTGAATCCCTAGGAGACATACACCCCAAGAAAGGAATGTCATCACGGAAGGAAGGCTCTTTTAGTTTCCCTCAGATGAAACATCCTGTGAGCATCCTACAAATGTAGCTCCAAAAGAACATATGTAATGCTCAGAGCCTGGTACAGTGGTGTTCACTTAAGACTTGTTGAATGAATGAGATTTAAACTACTAAGTGTAACTGAACATCCCCACTCTAGAAGCCCCAGCAAGACATTATGAGTCAGAAGCCACTGGCATGAAATAAAAACTTGACACTAGTGATTTATTTGGAAAGCTGGGGCTGGCCAATTGTCCACCTTCCTCTCGGTTCTTGACCATGGCCAAAAATATAAGCTCATCTAATTAGTACTGACCTCCCATGCAACTCTGTCCAATCTGGTTCTCTATCCCTTTTCTTTCTGCTGCTCCCCTCTATCTCAATCCTTTTCTCTAGGGAACAATGTCTTTCCCTCTAAGCCTCACCCTCCCAGAGTCACTGCTGCCTCTGCAACCTCCAGATGTGAGGTGGAGGACCACCTTGCTCCTTGATTCTGCTTCCAAACTATTGCTTTCTATCATTTCATAAAACTTCTTCCTTTGAAGTTCATGCCATGCCTCTATGCCTCTATCATGTCCCTGCATCACTGTCATCTATGTACCATATACTGGTAAACACTGGTTGAATGGTTGACTCTGAATAATTGACTGGTTCAATAAAAGCTGTTTTCTTGGTCACTCTTTTTCATTTATTTGATGCTATGGTGCCAGGCTCATTAAATTTCTTCCTACGCCTTTTCCTATTAGGATCCTTGGTGACGTGTCCATGGAGAACTAAAGAAAAACCCCAGTTTCCTCACAATGCCTTGGTCTTCAAGCGACTTAAATTCCCCTTCACGTACTTCCACTATACCAAGCAGATCTAGAACTGCTTTATGTCTGACCACAACTTTGTATGCATTTAGCTCTCTCATGTTCTACCTCACCCAATTCTTTGATACATTCAATTTTCCCTAATCTTTTCCTGGCTGTGCTTCCCTCTTTATACATCTTAAACCACTATTTTAAAATACACTCAACACCCTCTACCCTCCTGTCTCCCTTTAGTCCTGCCTAATTCATTTGGAAGCCTGGATCACAATCTACCTCTTTTTTTTTTTTTTTTTGAGGTCTGGTGCCACTTCCCAGTGTTTGTCTCTGTAGGATCTTCAACAGCTACACATGGCTTTTCTTGGCTCTTCATCAGCTGTCTTTATCACATCTCCAAGTCATTTCCCACAAACCACTAACCCTACTCTCCCTCACTCATAGTGGATAACCTTGTTTCCTCCTTTATCAGATATGGAATTCCTCCATTTTCTGTCTTCTCCACCTGTGAACTGGATTACTTGTGAAAGCAGCCTAATGCTTTCTTCCTGCATCAGCACCAGCTTTTCATTCCTGTTCCACAGCCAGTCTTCCACAGGACTCCAGACCCAGTTCTTTTCTACTGCCTCTGGGCCCTTATTTCCTCAATTATTTTACTCAAAAAATATTTTTCTGGAGGTTTACTATGCCCTGGGCCCAATTCTAGATGCTGGTATATGGGAGGGAAACCAAGACAGACAAAAATCCTGTCTCTCACTGGGGAATAGGGATTAGGGGTGGGGTGTGAAGAACAGACAATAAACAAGTGAAAGCTTCAAAACAAAGAAGATATTTTCTCTTTTCATAGATCTTTTTTTTGTTTAGACGGGGTCTTGCTCTGTCACCCACACTCTGGAGTACAGTGGCGCAATCACAGCTCACTGCAGCCTTGACCTCCTGGACTAAAATGATTCTCCCACCTCAGCCTCGTGAGTAGCTGGGACTACAGGCACAAGCCACTACACCCGGCCAAATTTTATTTTTTGTAGAGGTGGGGTTTCACCACGTGTCCCAGACTGGTCTCAAACTCCTAGGCTCAAGCAATTCTCCTGCCCTGCCCTCCCAAAATGCTGGGATTACAGTTTTGAGCCACCATGCCTGGCTTTTTCATAGATCTAATTCATGGAACAGGGTGGGGAAAACTAGTGCTGATTCTTGAAGTAGGAACCCAGACTGGTTTGAGAAGTAAACCTCTCCATCAGTTCTGCCCTGCCTCCAATGTTTAACGACAGCCATCCAATCTTCCTTGCCCCTGCACTGTCCTCTAGCTACATCGTTCTTCTTCCTTACTCAAAGATCACTCTATATCTGCTATCTCCATATTCTTTGTTTTTATTTAGTTATCTTTTCAGTTGAAAAAGTAATGCATATATTAAAAAAAAAAAACCAACAACAAAAAGCTGAAGAAAAGACTACTGTACTTCTTGACTGTCTATTCACTCTTCAACCCACCATAATCCAGCTTCTGTTCAACCAGTCCATTGAATCCACCCTGGCGAAGGTATCCAATGACTGTCCCTCCACAGTTCCCAAAATGAGTGGACTTTTCTAGCCTTGTGTTACTGTTCCTGGGCACTCCTGACCTTCTTCTCTCTGCTTGGCTCAGACAGTTCTCTGGGGTTACAACATAAGCTAAGCTCTTCCTTGGCTTTTTCTCCTCTGGTGCCTCTGAAATGCTGATGTTAAACCCAGTTTCACCTTTGCCCATGTTCTCTTTCCATATGTACCCACCTTAGGTAATAGGACCATATAATTTTTATGACCATAATGTGATGTCTTCAAGAGTGAAAAAGGACAAATAATTACTATTCTGGGATAGCAGGTGTAAACCAAGACTATCCTGAACAACCTTTGATACATAGTCACCCTATTCTTTGGAGGTGGCATCTGTGGTGACGGTTTTAACAAACACCTGTCAATCATTTGCAAAATTAAATCTGTAGCCTTGATATTGACATTTAACTTTATTTTTCAAATCTTTAGGTTATAATTTCTTATAAATATCTCAAAACTCAGCAAAGTCAAAGCCCAGTTAATTATTAACATTCCCAAAACTTCTTAATCCTTGTATTTTCTATCCAAGTTATAAATATTACCCAGTCACTCATACCTCCAAGCTGGAGATTCTTCTAGATTTCCCGTTCTCCCTCTCCTATCATATTTAATCACTAAATCTTGCTACCTTTAGCTCTCAATAGTTCTCTGATTCACTGTTTTTCTCCTGAACTACCATCACAACTGTTATCTGATGCCCTTGCTCTTGTCTCCTTCGACTTCATCTTCCCCATTGCTGCTAAAGTGATCTACAAGTGATCACATTTCTGCTTTGGACATTTCAATAGCTCCCTATTACTTACCATAGGAAGACTGTCATCATGACCCTCCTGTTTCTTTCTTTAGTCTCATAACCTGCGGCTAGTCTCTCTCTCCCTTTGTACTCTAATAATACCAAACAGCTTATAGAAACACATTAATATACACATCCCTAATAAGCTGCTTTTCACCTCCAGGCCTTTGTTCATGCTGTTCCTTCTGCCTTGTATGCAGATCCTCTTATTTGGCTTGCCAACACCTGCACAATTTTCTCTACTGACTCACAGCAGCCCAGAGGGGAGCTAGGTGCCTCTCCTTAAGTTTCCACACTACCTGTCCACATCCCAACTATAGTACCAAATATGTTCATTTGAAATCATTTATGTCAGTCTTCCCTACTAGTTGGTAAGCTTCTTGAGGACAGGAGCAGTGATCTGTAAATACCTGACAAATATTCATTCCATTTTTAGGAGATCTCATCCACTGTTATAGACTTCAATAACAAAATTAAAATAAGTTGGGTTAAATATTGAAATAAATAAAACACTTCATTACTTCTGTATTTTTCTACGTTTTATAAAGTCATCAGTGAAAAGACGAAAAATGTGTAAGGACTTCAGCTGCCAAAAAATTTGCCATGTTTTATGAAACGATAAAAGTAGGTCTTAGAATAGGAGACAGAATGATTAAATTAAAAATATATGGTGGTAATGTGCCGAAGTCAAAAAAGAGCAAATCGTAAACTGTTTACAATTACAGAAAATCATAATACTTTTCAGCAGTTGTTTGATTTGGAAAGTTTTGCATAAATATTATCCAAAGCATTTTTTTTTCTAGAAGAGGTTTCTCATTCCTTTTATTATTATTTATATTAAAAAATACAACTTAGAGGTTAGTATTGAATATCATAAAATCCAGTATCCATCAAATCTACTCAAATATCTTTCTCTACTTTCCTGATGTTTCCTCTTACGACTTCCATGGTCTTAAATGATTAGATCTGGCTCAGAAGGAGGAAACGTTCACTTTGAGAAAACCTAAACTATTTGACCTTCGAGGCACAGAACAAAATCTACATTTTTTGGATAAAATGTGGTGCTCCTGTCACTTATTTAAGTAATTTTGGGAAATTAAAAAAGTATAATCTAAAATTTTAAAGAAAATTAGTGTTACTAGAGGCATAACAAGAGCATCTGGCACAACTGGTATTCAATGAACAAATAAAGAGAACCACATAACAATTTAACAGTCGCAATTATAAATGATTCTAAAAAGTGTATGTTCTTCTGACAAAGTCTCACTTTATGTTAGCTACCTATTTCCTAATTCAATCACATAATTTTGTGCACTTTTTCCTAATTATATTTTGGCTAAGAAGTTTTATTGTATGAACTTTTGATTACTTCTCTGAGACGGAAAACAATTTAAAGTATTTTGAAATTTAAAATACACACCGATATTTTCTTCAAGCTAAGGACTATCAGACTATTCGAAAGGGCTAGACACTGGCTTTCTGGCTATTACGGACACCATAACATACATCTGAGGAGATGGGAACACGTCTACCATTCAGCACTGTATTGAGAAATATATTTTTCTAAAATATAACTGGAAGAAAGTTAAAATACCTTTAAATGTATTTTTTTTTATTGGCAAGGTGTTGATATTATAAAAATAATTCCAATCTCCTGATAAATATCCTTGAATATTCCCTACCTGTCAGAAGGTGGAGCTCTAAACATATCTCAAAACTTGCTTTTATACATGCATTTCACAACTGTGTGTAATGAGGAGATTAAAGCAGGAGTAAAGTCTTTAGAAAAATGGTTCTGAAAAATATTCTAATTCTCTCAGGATAAAATAACTCACATCTCCCAATGTGTACACGGTTAACCCACAAAAGGGATGTTTAGTATATTCCTTTGAAATTTCAGTATATTACCCTACTATAAAAATTGAGGTACATGTAAATCAAATAATAAAACACCAAGTCTATTCAAAAGGCAAAACATTTTTGAAAATCAGGAGTACCTAGTCAAATGTAGGAAAGGTCATTAATACTTACAAGCATCTCGGATGTAGAGTAACATGGCTACGAAGATATAATCTACTAAACCCAGGCTGAGGCCATCTGCAAACAAGGCATCCCAGACCACCAGAAGGTCCTGCAGGGGGAACTCTCGTCCAAATAGCAACCGCACCCACCTTCTGGAAAGAAACAAAACAAAAATTCAGAAGACAGTACTTTTGAGAATAAAGAGTGATCATTTTCTCAAGTAACTGTGAAAAACTATTAACTGAACACAGTGAGCAAATATTATATATCAAAAATACAATAAAATCTAAATTTTAAGCTTTCAAATGAATTTTATAATTGTATAACTAGGCCATAATCATTAAATATATATGAAAAAAGTCAAAATCTTTCATATTTAATAGAAATCACAAATTCCCAAAAGGTGAAGAAAAAATGAATGTTTAGTAAGTAGTCTGGCAGTCATAGGTAAGGTTCTAAGTTAAAAATAAAATTTTCCAAAATTTCATGATCTCTACTGATTTTCTGTTGTTGTTAATTTCCCTTCTGCAAATATTTATATGACAAATCCGATAGAAACTTAGAAAACTGCGTTCTCACATCTCACTTCTATTTAAAATAATTCATTTTAAAATTAAGTGTGGGAAAAGGTCAGTAGATATCCATTTTTCTGGTCAAGCATAGATAGTTATTTCAAATGAAGGATATAGTAATACTTATTTTTTTTAGCTTTGCAACAGATATACCTGATCAGTAAGACTACCTTTCAAGGAGTGCTTTTCAAACTTAGTTCTATTATCTAGAAAATGAGTATCTATGCCACAGAGTAAACATAAGCAGCTAATGTGAATACTAAGCAACATCTATATATAATTGTACATAATAAATAGTGACACTTTAGACTTTCAATAAATGCTAAACTATATCTAATTTTTATAAGAAAAAAATTTGGTTTGATGTTTTTATTCATTTACCTCTAATTTTACATGACATGGCTACGACTGCCTTACATAAGTTTTTTTCTAAGGACGTCAGCTAGAATTCTATGTGATTCTAGCAAATAGGAAAGAATTAAAAATTCCAAATTCCTAGCACCATCAAATAGTATAGAATAAATCCTTTAAAAATTAGTTAAGAGATGTTAATTCTATGTAAATTTGAAACCAAATATAACCATTTGTGGGTTTAAAGCAAGGCAAAAAAAATTCAAATACTTTCCTCAGAAAGCAATATATTTAAGGAGAAATCAAAGATGTGACAAAATACTGTATACTCACAAATATGTATCATAGTTTATTAGGAACCATGTGATTGAACACTAAAGTTTTTTTATTCACATTCTCATATTAATCAATAGAATAATTAGATTATATTTTCAACTACATCGATTACTCAATTTTTCAGTATAAAAAATTTAAATGCCCAAGTAATATTTATCTTTTTAAAAATGTCACAGTATCTTTTATAATTTTCCACTTTAAAATATTTGAAATGTTTTAAATGTTCAATTTTAAAAAACGTTACAATGTCTTTTATAATTTTTATCTTTTATAATTTTCAATTTTTACTCCACTACTATTAATAAAATGAGGGGTGATCAACACAATTTTTTTTTTTGTCTAACATGGCTGTGTTTACATGGCTTAGGAAAAAAATACTTCTCCACACGTTTCTAATTCTTTCAAATTACAAATGCTAATATTTACCATTCCAAGAAGTACAAAAACATCTCTAAATTAAATAGGCTGCTATTCTTAATTACAAAGAATTAACTGATCTTGCAAAGAGTACCAGAGGAACCAGAGATGGGCACAGCAAAAAAGTACATGAACTAAACCATTTTGGGCCCTTGTTCAAAGGATTTTTAACCGATACAAATGTTTGCATTCTTAAACGACTAAAACATGTAGAATGTGGTTACAGTTATTCGGCTGACACAATTGGAAGAAAAATCCATCAATGAGGAAAGAAGATGAAGGTTAATACACAACTACAGTTAGGAATACAATCTTCCCCCTCTTTCCTTACAGCTCAAATTCTTGCCATTTTCTTATCAGCAATCACATCTTAGATTTCATCACAGATAGTGCTTTAAGAACAACAACAAAAAAACCAAAGTAGCCCATTTCCTAGAAATAATTTCTATACCCATTATTTCTACAACAAACTGACCAGTTATTCCTCAAACTTCTCTTGCATCCTTCTTGACTCTGAAGATACACATATGCAGCGATCTTCACTGCAGCAGTCAGGAAGGTTAACTGCAAACATCTAGTAATCTACACTGAATAAAATACATCTTTATTTTCCATGTCAAATTGTTCACATAGTTAATATCTCTAACAACTACACACAATACATGTCTTTAGCACTTTTTAATGTATTATCTACAATGTGCTGCTTCATAAATCTTTCATATTGCTTCACTCTTTAAGCACCTTGCCAAGTACACTGCTATATAATTCCAGGGCAAGGACCAAATCCTGTGTGTGTGAGTGCATGTGAAAGACAGAAACAGAGAAAGAGAGAGAGAGAGATCCAGAAAGTTCTTTGTAAAGACCTCTATACACTTTGCTAAGTGCTTTATGTATTGACAGAAGTCTTGTTAACCCCACTGTAAAGCCACCTTTACTGAGAAGCAATGGGATAGCTAATTTGGAAGTACAGGCATTGATCTTGTTAGTGGTGGCACAAAAATAGTCCAGGAGGTAGAAAAAATACCAAAAACACACAAGAAAAAAATTTATCATTAGATGCCTAGCATGTTTCTTTTATATAAAGACTGTTAATAAGTCGTACATGAGAGGACATTAAAGTAAAATGCCGTCTCTTCTATTTTATATATAATTATAAGAAAATCCAGGCCAAATTCTCAAAATATTTAAGAAGAAGCATATAACTAATGGAATGCTTTGGGACCAACAATGACCTTATCAATAACTTAATCATTTTATCCCAATTGGATTTAGTTCTTATATATATATTCACAACACACAAATTTCCTGTGCTATTTTCAGCTTTCTTCATTGAGCTTAAAAGCCAAGGAAAAAGCTCTTTACAGAATGAGTTAGTAATAGAAATTATTTCAGTAAGCTTTTATATTTTTGGAAAGAAAAACTTACTCTAAGAAATGAGGTCTTGTAAAGAAGTCACTCCTACAATTAACATGCTTTTATTGCAGTTAAAAATATTTAGTGAGAGTTTGTTACACTTAAGGGTAGCATTAAACCTTTTCCCCCTTAAAGATAACTTCAGTTTAATTGCTTTATACTATCAATCTTGCTTTATGTATGTTACACCTGCAGACTGCCATGCTCACAACCATATATATTTTATCACTTGTGATAATATGATAATTCATATTTTACCATATCTACTTAGTAATTAAGATCTGCAGAAACAGAAAAGAGTATCTGAGGTATTAAATTTAATAATAAACACCGAAAGACAGGACAAGTCTCTATGTTTGCATTTATACCACTATACTCGATTTTAAATTTCTGTGTAATTAAGCTGCTATTCCCAGGGGAACAGTAACTACTGTTGGTGTTACTGCTTGGTGAATGACCCACGGAAACACCAAGAGAAATTCATTTTTGCCAATGAGTTTATGAAAAGGACCAATTTGACTGAGCTTTAAATAAACATAGCCTTAATCCAACTTGGCTGTAGTGGGTTATATACAGAGAAACAAAATTAAATCCTAGGTCTTCATTTCCCTGTTCTTTTCCATTAATGGCTCTTTAGTGAGATATGGGCATAGTAACTTTACAAGAACAAGTAATGTATAAATGCTATATTCAATTTAACACATATTGTAAGGGCATCTTGAGTAACCTGTGATGATGAAATGATACCACTAGGTGAGCATTCTTACACAAACAAGCAATGTTAGATTTTTGCTCAATGATACCAATTTTGTGTTTTGCTTTCTGTCCACTTGTATTTTTAAAAGCTAACAATTTTTAAATAATCTATGCCTGTTACGGGATAAACACAGAATCCAAGTACTGTATTAGTATTCAAGAAAAAAGCAAGGCAAAAATGTTTATCTCTGTGCTTGGGTACTTCTTTGACGGATTTTAGGCTCTTATATTGGGTTTCTTTGTATTCAGTTCTTTTGAAATTAATACACCCTGAGTTCTCCTTTATATCAACTCTGTGAAAACAGTCTTAAAATTGCAAGTAAACACTGAATTCATTATATTTAGGGTCGCAAGCCATTCTCATATTTAATTTGAGCTTCTTTAGAAAACAGTCACAAAAAAATGGAAGTCCAAAATAAATAATTTTATTCCAATGTTACACTTACTAGTCTTCTAAGGGCTCTGCAGAATACATTATTGAAGGATGCTTACCTGTTTGATAAATTTTTTATCTAATCAACTATTTCAATTAGGTCTTTAAAAAATATTTGGTATCTGAATGCCTTGAGGATATATTTGAATCCTTGTCTAAAGAATTCCAATTTGCTTTCTAAGTGTTCTTTGTAATCTGTGGATTGAACCCAGCTTGAATTTGCCTTTTTGGGAACACATGTTAACCTAATTTAACCCCCAAAGGATATGTACATGAACTGTTAAAAGTGTATTTTTGACTTTGGGAAAATTCTCTCTTCCTTTCAATGGACAGTACATAGCCCTTTATTAAGGAAGGTTTCTTATTCCAAAAATAAGTTCCTAATAATTACCACCCATTCCTACTGTAATTTATTCTCCTTGGCAAGTGTTTGAAGCTGTTTTGTCAGAACAACTGTAATATGCCTTTGCAAAAATAGTCTGAATGGAAAGTAGAGCCTTGTATATCTATGTTTTTCCAGGGATATAAGATGATCATGAAAATGTTGGGTACAGAAGATGACCATAATATGATACGCTTTTGATGCTTGAACATTTTCTCTCTCCTTCTCTCTCTCATACACACATACCTTTTTCAGATGTATGCCTGCTATTTGGCTTACAAGTATGGTACTTCAAGGACTGAGTAACTTTAGCATATATAATTTACCAGGAAATTCCAATAAAGATAATGCATGATGGTAATAGTCTAATACAGCTATAGTTGTATGAACAGGATGCACTTTCTGTGAGAATCCTCTTGTCCATTCCAACTAGGGAGCAGTTGGAATCTTAGCCCTGACAGGAGAGGACTATGGGGATAAAAGCTGCTGAGAAGTAACCTCTCTGCCCTATCACTTACTTGAGTTCCATCACAAGTAAGCTACTGGGTATCTCCTTGAGAAAATTACTTAGAAGCCACTGCTGTGTATGAATTAAATATACAAAGAATTAATGTGCAGTTGTTGGCCACGTTGGGAAAATGAATTTTAGGCTCCATGAAAACTGTTTTTTATTCATACCAGAGACAGTTTTTACTTCTAGAAAGTTTGTAAATAGGCTTTGCTCTACCATTTTACCTTCAGGAAAGGAAATTATGATCAAATAAATTTTCTAAAATTGCATATAGAGATTTGCTAAAAATAATTACTCCTATCCTCCGTAATCTGAAACTCATTTAAAAAAATAAAACATGTGTGACTTTATTTTTTGAAACCATCACAGACATTTCAAATACCAATGGGATCTTAACTACAGTGAATAGCACTTTTCGACTTCCTCTGCATAAATCTCCTAATACATTTATAACATACTGTTGGAAGAACTGACATGAGATGTAACACTAAGCTGGGAAATATCAGGATCTATTCAGGGATGAAGGTAAGACCACAGTCATTATGCTTCCATAAGCAGTCAATCTCACCAACAACAATTACATTGGAAATAGAATTCCTGTTATTCGAAGGGACATGGCCAAAATCCACAGATGGGTACCTATTAAAAGAGTCAGAAGGAATCCATTCCTAAACAGCAGCAGGGTGCCTTTGACCTCTTATCTCTAACCCATAGCTTTAAGTACCCTCTGGGGTTAATTTTCACTGGCCTTCTCTTCTTTCTCTTCTTTCCTGTTCCAGAAAGTGCCCTGACCCTGTCTTGCAGCTCAGGGTTTAGGACACTGCTTTGCCCAGGCCTGATGTCTGAAGGTTTCACACCTAATAGTGTTACTGCTCCCAGTTACATTTTCCAGAGAAAGGCACTGATAAACAAATCTCAGCTAAATAGTTAAGTTACGGATATTGTTTTGGTTTCTCTCTCTTCTCCAGCAGATCACAGGATCCTGGGGGTTATTTTGTATGAGGCATAGAGTAGGGGGTTAAAAACGTTTATTTAATTAATATCAATCTTTTTCCTCAAGTTAGCTCTTCTTGACCACAGATGATCTTGATCTTGGGCCTACAGGCTGGACCTTTCACAGGATGCCTAGCTGCTTATCAGTCTTCTCCCTGGGCTTCCCCTATCTCTCTGTGGAGATCCCTGAACATACATTCTAAGCAGTAAGTGATGAGATTTATGTAGGAATTTATAAAAGCCTCCTAACCTCTCAGGTACCTTCCCCTTTCATTTCCTGAACTGTAGTTCCCTGCATGCCCATATCTCCAATGTTCCTCAGCTTGGGTGTGTGGTCTCCTAGGACCCTGCTATTCAAAGTGTAACCCTAGGACCAGCACCACCACCTGGCAGCTTGTTAGATATGCATCTTTCAGCCCCCCAGTATAAGTGCTCTTGGGTCAGAGCTTCACTTTAACAAAACCTTCAGGTGATCTGCAAGTACAAGTTTGAGAGGCACTGGACAAGGTGACAGATTCCTGTTTCCTGCCGATATTTTGGCTTCAGGCTGTCAGGGCTCCTAAAATCTGCCATGCATTCATGTAAAATGTTACTCCATGAGGAGAGAAAAAGCAAAAGTTATTGGATGGCTCTTCTAATTACAGTAGTGGTCTGAAACTTTTGCATGCAGCAGAGGTATCTGGAGGGATGGTAAAAACACAGATTGCTAGAACCCATCCCCAAAGTTTTCTGACACAGATTTAATGGGAGCCTGATCATTTTTTAAGGTGGGGTCAATACAGGCATCTGCCACTGTGCCCAGAGATAATGTGTATTTTGAACTAGTTCCCAGGAGATACTGATGCTGCTGGTGTGGGAACCAAACTATAAGACCCATACATAGGAAGTTCTGGTTTCTCTCTGCATCTTCTCAGCCTACTCTTGAGTGTGTGTCTTCAAACTGGCTCACTCTACATGTCTAACCATTCAGCCAATGGCCATCACGCACACATTTAATGACTGGGACACAAAGTATCCATAGCCAAATTTCTCTTAGAATTCTATCTGTATTAATTTATATATATTTTATTTTCAAGGAAAACACTATTATAAAAACATGACCCAATAAAAAGTAGGGATACAAATGTGAGGGTGACAGAAGTGAGATAATACCAAAACTGCCAGGCCCAAAAAGGCATTTGCCTACTCCCCATGTAGAAGCCCCATGATACTGGGAGCATGGCTGAATGGTCATCTATTTTGTGTTCCTCTATTCTGTGTTACCAGTGAACCATTCTAAGTCTAAGGTTCAACACTATCAACTATGTGGGTCTAAATATCCCTAAATAAAACATGCATTTAAAATGCTATTCCTGGAGAAATAAAGAGCTAAACTCCAAGAAACATTTCTCCAGTGATATTACCATCAGCTCTGTGATGTAGTGGTGGAAGAGAGATTTCAGGTTAAGGGAGTTCACCTGGAAACTCTCAAATCTCAATGCAAAGTGGAAATAAATGAAGACCCCCAAATGAGAATAAGCAAAGGTTAAATTATTCAGAGTTTGCAATAGCAAGAGAGTTCAGCTACCATTACTTGTGTTTGGAAGATAATCCAAAGTAGCCAGGGGAAAGATAAAGCTTCATGGTGTGGGGGGCGGGTTGGGGGAGGCTTCAGGTATGCCCCACTGAAGGCTGTAGGCATGGCAGAGGGCTAATTAGAGGTGGGGCACCATATATGATTGATTTGGGGAACATATTTGGCTTTCTCTAGGTTGGTCCTGTGGTGGAAGCAGAAAGTAGGGCAAAAATAGGGAAGTTAGCAGCGACTGACCAAGGCCTAACTGTTCTGGACTGATTTTGCTGCAAAGGTTGTAGTTTGGCTTCTGGGGCATCTTATCTGGATCAGAGTTCTATTGTCACATATAGTGTTGCCATTGCCCATTTGCATGTTCAGTCTTTCAACATACACCCTTGGCTTCTCAGCCGATGCCTGTCCCCAGCTTAGAACAAACTATAGTTAGAGAAATTTACAAAATTACTTTCCCTGATCGTTCTGAAGTCCAAATGGAGACAAGTTTGTGAGGCAGTGGCCATGGGAGTTTTGTTTCTCACTTTCAAACATTTCATGTAAAGTATAAAACAGTGAAACTGAAATTCCATTCATCAGTAGAGAGAAGTTGCAGACCCCTTTGAGAATGTAATCAAGCGTATGAGCCCTCTCTTCTGAAAAATACACACACCCATCCCCATATCATATCTACTCAAGTGAAAGCCATTTTAGGAGTTAGGGACCTTAGGGACCTTAGGTTAAGAACTGCTCTATATTTATGTTTATGTTATTGTGGATGCTTGTATTATGATGGAAAGTTATAGTCTACTAAAAGGAATTCTCAGCTTCCTTGTGCCCATTTCAAAGTATCGTTCTTGCATTTTAAAAGAACAGCATATTTCCCTTCTTGAAGGCTCACTGTGTTAAGGCACTGCTAGTGAGGAGCTATTCTGTGTGGCTCAGCTGGCCAAACAGGCTGTAAATAGGCACTATCTTGGGAAAATGCCCATGACTTGGCAATACTCATCTTCACTGACCTGAGGGTGGAAAGGTTGAGGTTGGGGGAAATGAACTTTCTTCACTAACTTCTTTTGCTGGCTCATGCCAGCCCTGATTTGATCATAAGACTGGTATGAAACACTGAGAATCTTCATTTAACAAATATTTCCTAAACTTCAACAGTGTGGCAGGTACTGTGCTAGGCCACAGACTGAATGCCATGCTGACAACTCTTAATCACTAACTGGAAAAAATTACTCAAAATAAAATTTTAACTCAAAAATAATCCCATCAATCTGGTTTACCACAGTTACTCTGCATTTTTCTGTGCCCCTTCCACACTAAATCCCCCAAGCAACTAGGATGTACTCGGGGAATGCAAACTAATGGCAACATTAGCAACATATAATTAGAATAGCAACATATAATTAGAAAGGTAAAAACAATTTAAAACATTACTAAATACATTTCAAAGCCAAGTATTAACGGTTTTCGGATTATCCACCATCTGGGATTATGTATGTCCCAGTTACTATCCATTAATGCAAATAATCAAGAGCTGAATGTATCCGCATGGGGCCCAGGTAACTCGCAAGAAGGCAGGGAGAGACAGGGAGGGAAACAGGAAACTATGAAGGAGCCATGAAGGGAAAGGGCAGACAACCCCACCATATTCATTACTTCGAGAATATGGGTTTAGTTGGAAATCTAGAAGTCCAGCTCAAAATGTCGTAAATTACCTTTTCTACAAGTGAAAGCTAAATGGAAACAAAAGAGTTAAGGAGGGGATTGGCTGCTCCATTTTATCCCTGTCTGATAGCTAAATTTAACGCCCAAACAACTTTACAATCAATTATATGTATGTGTATATAATTTTTTTAAGGACAAATATACAATAACCAAGGAAAATATATTTTTAATGCACAGAAGATCACAACTCAATGTTTTAAAATAATCATACACAATTTCTGATAATGGCAAATACCATGCGTTTATATCAATTTTTTGATTTTTAAAAGTACTACCACATTTGATCTTGAAATAAGCCTGAACTCTATAAAAGCAAATGGTCTGTGGAATACATGCATTAGAACCACTTGGGGGAAAAATTCTTGCATGTTTCAGAGATACAAAGGTGATTTCTTTGCACAGCCCCCAGTTTGTAATCATTGACCCAAAGAAGCTGGGCAGGAAAAGGCATTTTACAGATATATCAACAAAGGAACATGGCGCAACCTGAGGTCACATTTCATTCAAAGGCAGATTTTACAATGATATTGTAACAACTAGCCCAGTGTTTTTTCTATTCTTTTATATTTTCTCTAATTTCCAAAGGATAGTTAATTCAGTTATGTATTTTTAAAATCGCCTCTCCACATTAACGTGGAGAATCACAGGATTCGGAACGCATAGTATCTACTATTGCTATGTCATCTGTGTGGTAGTTGGGTTGTTCTGGGTAGAAGAAATGGTGCTTTCTGAAAGACTTATTTTGATGAATCGCAATCTGCTAGTTCATGAGTACCCCAGTTAAAACACAATGGTAATTACAGCTATAGGACCCTACAAGATTTAGAGGGCTTCTTTTCAGGGAAACTCATTAAGGAAACTATAAAGAACTAAGAACTTACAAAGAAAAATTAATTGCCACTTTTGGTCAGCCAATTTTAGAAAGACTTATGAGGTCTAGAATTGTATTTCGGGCTAACGGAGAGAACAGAAACTCAGTGAAGTTGTTTACTGAAGGCATCATGGTTTTATAATACGCTCATAAATTAATCTGCTCGTAAACCAACTCAAATATGAAGCAGAAGAACCATCACATAAAACACTTGAAATTTATTTTTGTCAACACACTCATTTCCTTTCCACATCAGCTACCAGTTACTGTGGCTGAGTTCTAGTGCTGCGATGTTCCAAATCCGTGATCTCTTCTGAAGCACTGCTCTCTGACCATAGCCTCCTATCTCACTATCTTTCTCACTTTCTTAATTCTTTTACTGTCTGTGAATTAAAACGGAAACTATGTGGAGTTATTCTTTTGCTAATTTACAATGTTTTTTTTTTTTTTTTTTTTTTTTTTGCAAATGGCGAAAAAGAACTTAAAGGTATAACAGGATGTACAATAAGAAGTAATTTTCCTTCCCAACCCAAATCCCTTTCTCAACAGCAAAACTACCTTCCCAAGGGCAGCCAATGTTCTTATATAATATACAGGCATTTTTATGCAGGTATTTACCTCTTAAAAGCATAAACAGCTGGGAGGCAGAGGTGGGCGGATCACGAGGTCAGGAGATCGAGACCGTCGTGGCTAACACAGTGAAACCCCATCTCTACTAAAAATACAAAAAATTAGCCGGGTAAGGTGAGGGGCGCCTGCAGCCCCAGCTACTCGGGAGGCTGAGGCAGGAGAATGGCGTGAACCCGGGAGGCGGATCTTGCAGTGGGCCAAGATCGCACCACTGCACTCCAGCCTGGGCGACACAGCGAGACTCTGTCTCAAAAAAAAAAAATAATAATAAAATAAAAAAAGCATAAACAGGAGCACATATTTTTAAATTTAACAATGACTGCTAAAATGAAGATCGTTCTGAATCAACATATATAGAAATAAATAACTTGTTCTTTATTATGGTTGTGTAGTATTCCATAAGTGGATGTATAATAACTTAAATAGTCCTTTTATTTTGGGGACATTTAGGTTCCTTTGTTATTATATGTGATGCTGCATTGATTATCTTTGTACTGGTCTTTGTTCATGTAAACATATCTTGGGAGCAAACTGCTTACTTCATGTTACCTCAACACTTTAATTTAGGATCTTTGATTACAAAGAATGGTACTGAGTTATTTCACACACAAAAAGGAGAATTTGGGAAAACTGTAAAGCAGTGGTTTTCAAAGCGTGGTCTCTAAACCAGCAGCATCAGCATCACATGAAAATTTGTTCAAACTGCAAATTCTTGAACCCCACTCACTCATACCTACTAAATCAGAAACTCTAGACAAAGTTCAGCAATCTGTATTTTAACAAGCCCTTTGGGTGATTCTGATGCAAGCTCAAGTTTGAGAACCACTACTTTAAGAGCGTATAAGAGGATATAGTGTTGAGCAAGGACGCTGCCAAGAACCAAGGAAGTTTTAGTGATTCCTAACTTTTCTATCTCTCTTTGGCTACAGGGAGGTCTCCTTTCCCAGAAAGAAATTTTATTGTAATGTCATATTTACCAAAACTCTTCTTCATAGTTTATGGGCTTGTGAACTCCCCACCTAATAACACTCATCATTTTATTCCAGTTTTATTTATATTATTGATTCATCTGGTATTCATTTTGGTGCAAAATAGAGGTATAGGTTTATGATTTACCAAATAGCTAGTTAGTTCTCAAAACTGTATTACTGAATAATCCATTGTTTCCCTAATGAATCGAAATTCTACCTTTATCAAAGTATTAAATTTCTATATGTATTGAGGGTCTGTTTCAGAATCTCTATTTTCTTTTACCTATGAGTCTGTCTATTATGCAACAAATCCAAATTGTTACTATGATGGTATCTTTATAATACATTTAACAGTGGGTTCATTCCAGAACATAAATTAATCTGCTCACAAACCAACTAAGATAGGAAGCACTCCTGCCTATACTTAAATGTATATGTTTGAAAAATTATTTTTATAATTTATTTTAATTTATGCTTTCGTAGTTTTCTATAATTTTATTTATTTTTAGAGACAAGTTCTCACTCTGTTGTCCAGGCTGGAGTGCAGTGGCCCAATCACAGCTCAGTACAGCCTTGAACTCCTAGGCTCAAGCAATCCTCTGGCCTCAGGCTCCTGAGTAGCTGGGAGTACAGGCATGTGTCACCATGCTCAGTTATTTTAAAAAACATTTTTTGTAGAGACACTATGTTGCCCAGGTTGGTCTCAAACTCCTGGCCTCAAGCCTCCCAAAGTGCTGAGATTACAGGTGTATGCCACTAGGCTCAGTCCTGTGTATTATTTTAAACTATGTAAATGAACTATGTAAAATTTTTACTATTTATTTTCTCCAAAAGGAAACACTTATCAATGCGCTTTTTCTGTCATTTATGTTTTGCTATTAAAGCACAACTGCTTTTAGTTTTAACTCCTTCCTTTATTTATTTTGCTGTTATTTTTATTACTTGAGATGAATATTTAATTCACATTTTTATTTCTTTTTGTTTAGTAGCTTAAGAGTATAAAGCTGAGAATTTCAAAGAGCACTGTTTTAGTCAAAACCAATAGGTTCTAATCAATATACTTTACCGTTATTTTCTAGGAATTTTGTAATTTCAGTTTTGATTTCCTTTTAGTACAAGAGTAAAGAGAATTTTATGATTTTCTCTGCTAGTTCTTTCTTGAGGGTTTTCTACTTTTGTGATTAATTTCAAGTTTTGTAAAAAATGTTAACTATACTATTTCTACTATGTAAAATTTACTGAATATTTTTGTATAGCTACTTTAAAAATAAACATTCTATGGATACAGTAATTTCACTGTTTACAGTACAGAGAGTTTGATATATACCAATTATATCTAACCGATTAAAGGTGAATAACTAGTTTCTCTGTACTCTTACTTTACAGTGAGTCTTCCTGATTTACCATGAATTACGAGAGGTACAAGTAGCTTACTACTATTGCATTCCTATGTATTTCTCCTTTTATTTCTCATAGCTGTTATGTTATATAAATTCTGCTGTGATTTGGGGGAGGGGGAGGTACAATGATTAAAGAAAGATCTTCATTGTGAATTGTAAACTTCTTAACTATGAATTGTTCTAATTTATCTCATTCAATGTGATTTGCTTTAAATTCACTTTGTCTGAACATCATTACACATACCTTCATTTCTGTTTGCTTTTTCTGCTATGCCTCTGCAAATTGTTTTGTTTTCAATGTTTCTGTTTCCTTTGCGTTAGGAGTGATTTTCTTGTAATAGAATAGGGTTGACTTTATTTTATTTTTAAAATAGACCTGACTTCCCCTTCGGACCATGATGGAATAACTGGGTATATCTGTACTGCTCTCATATGATAAACACCTAGAAAACTGGACAAAATAAAGATAAGCAGCACAGCACTGTGATTCCTGACATAAGGGGGAAAAACCCCAGATGAATCCTGTGATCACTGGCTTTTTACCTGGATGTGCTTTTGAAACCACAGAGCAGGAGGGAGAAACCCAAAGCAGAATGCACTGCTCTTACTAAGTTTAAAAGACACAGACTTAAGGCCGAGGAAAGTGTGCAGGACATTGTTACCTTTAAAGGAGGAAGCTATGCAGAGAATAATCTCCAGAAATCTGCACAAGGGGTATCCTTAAGTGTTTGCTAAATAGTAAGTTGTGCATATGAAGGGTAAACTTCTAGAAGGCCAAGCAAAAAAGAAATACCAGAAAACGAACCACTACACAGCAGTGGAAAAAATCTTCAAGGTTTTATAATGTTGGGAAAAATTCATGTTCTGAACAGTCAAACGGAAGAGAGGTTAGTATACCCATGAAAAATTCAGTAGAACCCCGACAGGCGCCATCATGCCTTAGCAGCAGGGTTAAATTGGCCCTTGGGTAGAAAATACATTAGAACTGCACTTTTAAGAAGTTTAAAAACAAGTATCAAAAATATCAAATAAAAAATCTCAAAGTAGTTTAACAGCCTGCCAAAGGTAAACTGAACATTTCTTTAAAGAAAGACTAGAAATTCAGAGAAGTTGAATTATATAACATTCAAAATTTACAGCACTGAATTTTAAAAATCACAAATTATGTGAAGAAACGGGAAAAACAGACCAACCCACAACTAAAAAGGAAGGAAATAACACCAGTTTATCACAAACTCTTTTTGAAGATATGAGTTGCAGACTCCTATCAGGAGGCCAGCCTTACCGGCATTCCAAAACCTAACAAAGACACTATGAGAAAACTGTAGACAAATATTCACCATGAATATAAGCACAAATAGTCTTCACAAAATATTAGCGAATAAATTCAAACCATATATAATAGGCATAGAGACTGGAAAGGAAGAAATAAAACTGTAAGTGCAGAAGACATAATTGTCTACAAAATCCCAAACAACTGTACAAAAACAAAACACTATTTAAACTAGTGAGTGAGTTTAGAAAAGATACAGGATGTAAGGTCATTATATACTAGAAACAAATAACTAGAAATTGAAATGAAAAGAAACAGCATCTTTATGATAAACCCCATAAAATATTTAGGGATGAATATAAAAAATAAATGTAATAGCTATATGCTGAAAACTATAAAAAAAAAAAAGATAATCACAAAGCCCTAAATAGAAAGTTAGACCATGTTTATTGACTAGAATAATCAATATTGTTAAGATTTCTATTTTCCTAAAATTGATTTTATAGATTCAATGCAATCTTAATTAAAATCCCTTGATTTCTGGAAAAATGAACAGGCTGATCCTAAAATGTGAATTGAAGAGCAAAGGACTAAAAATACTCGAAACAATTTTAAAAAGAAAAACAAAGTTGGAGGACTCATACTATGTGATATACAGAATTACTATAAAAGTCTTTACTTTAATTCAAGACAACATAGTATTGATATTATAAAAGATGCCTAGATTGACAGAACAAAGTTTGGAAGTAGACAAACATTTATGGTCAACTGATTCTTGCTAAACATGTCAAGGAAATTCAATGGCAAATGGATGGTCTTTTTCACAAATGATGTTGGAATAACTGCACATCCACTACAAAACAATGAACTTCATACTTATATTTTAGGTTACATACAGAAATTAACTCAAAATGGATAACAGGCCTAAGGGCAACAATTGTACAACGCCTTGAAAATAGGTAGAAGAAAATCTTGTGACACTGATAGGTAAAGATTTCTTAGGACATAGAAAACTCTAATAATAAAAATTAATAAATTGAATTTTATTAAAAATTAAAAACTTATCTTTGAAAGGTACCATTAAGAAAATGAAAATAGGCCCAGTATGGTGGCTCACACCTGTATCCTAGCACTTTGAGAGGCCGTGGCAGGTGGATCACTTGAGGTCAGGAGTTCAAAACCAGCCTGGCCAACATGGTAAAGCCTCGTGTCTACTGAAAATACAAAAAAATTAGCCGGGCGTAGTGGTGGGCATCTGTAACCCCAGCTACTGGGGAGGCTTAGGCAGAAGAATCGCTTGAACCCAGGAGACAGAGGTTGCAGTAAGCCTAGATTGCACCACTGCACTCTATCCTCGACAACAGAGTGAGACTCCGTCTCAAAAAAAAAATGAAAATGAAAATACAAGCAACACATTAGGAGAAAATAATTACAAAATACATACATGCAAAAAGGCATTTCTCGAATATACAAAGATCTCTAATAACTTGATCATAATAATGCCCCCATTTTAAAAAATGGACAAGATATAAGAACAGACACCTCATCAAAGAAGTGGTATGAATAGCAAATAAATATACAAAAAGATGTTCAATGTGATTATCAGGAAAATGCAAAAAACCGCAATGAGATACTACTACGCATCCATTAGAATGGCTTTTTAAGAAATGACAAAACCAAAACCTAGTGGTGACCAAGGATATAAAGTAATTGAAACTCTAATAAATTGCTGATGGTAATACAAAATAGTACAGTCATTTTGGAGAGCAGTTTGAAAATAATTTTGCTGTTTCTTATAAAGTCGAACATATATTTATCAAACAACCCAGTGATCTCTCTCCTTGGTATTTATCCAAGACAAATACGTTTACACAAACACCTGCATATGTAGATTTGTAACGGTTTTATTCATAATTGCTCTAAACTGAAAAAACCCACGTCCTCCAACTGGTAAAAGAATAAACAAATTGTGGTATATCCAGGCACTGGAATAGTACTCAGTAAAAAAAAAAAAACAAAAAAAAAAGAAGAAATGAACTATTTAGGCAATAATATGGATGAATCTTTTTTTTTTTTTTTTTTTTTTGAGACGAAGTCTTGCCCTGTCGCCCAGGCTGGAGTGCAATGGTGTGATCTTGGCCCACGGCAACCTTCTCCTCCTGGGTTGAAGCGATGCACCTGCCTCAGCCACCCGAGTAGTTGGGATTACAGGCACGCGCCTCCATGCCCAGATAAGTTCTGTATTTTTAGTAGAGACAGGGTTTCACCATGTTGGCCAGGCTGGTCTTGAACTCCCAACCTTGTGATCCACCCTCCTCAGCCTCCCAAAGTGCTGGGATTACAGGCGTGAGCCACCGCGCCTGGCCCAATATGGATGAATCTTAAATGTATTATGCTAAGTGGAATAAACTGGAATTAAAAGGCTACATACGTTTATATGATATTCTGGAATGGCAAAACTATACAAGAGGCTGAACAGATCAATGATTACCAGGGATTGAGGGAATGACTACAAAGGAGCATAATAAAAATTTTGAAGTGCAGGAACAGCTTTTATGTATTGACTATAGTACAAATGTATGTGTTTGCCAAACTATATTTTGATAAGCTTGACTTAAAAAATATGACTATACAGGAAAATTAAGTCACAAAAACCTTGAATGCTAAGTAATCACAAACAAAAATGGCAAATAGAGAATTTTTCTAAAAACCTATATTAATATAGTATTAAAGTCAAGTGAAAGGAAAAAATGGTGAAGTAGATAAATTCTCTGACTGTACTCATCTCATAGAGCACTAAGAACGAAGTATGTAAGGAAGAAAAGAATATTAAATATCTAATAGAAATATAAACAGGTAACCTCCACACACAAAAATACTGTATAGAATCCAGCATAAAATATGTTCTCATATTCAAAATACAGATAAAGAGAGAACCTGAAATAACTAATCAAAGAGAGCAAAACTGTGTTCCATCCAGACTAGGAACATTGAAGAGGGAAGAAACAGCAAACTTCCTGCCAATTTGGTGATACTTCCATTCTGGTCTTCTTCAATGTACATGCTATTACTTACTATTCACAGTCCTCAGATGGCTGTTCCATTCATTCTGATAAGCTTTTTAGTTGCATTTAGTCAGATGAAAAGAGTAAAATGTGCTTGCTCCATCTTACTTGGAACCAGACCTCTGTACTTGAATATTTTTTATTATTTTATTTATTTATTTATTTTGAGACCAGGTCTCGATCTGTTGTCCAGGCTGGAGTATGGTTGTACAATCATGGCTTACTGCAGCCTCAACCTCTCAAGATGAAGCAATTCTCCCGCCTTAGCCTCCAGAGTAGCTGGGATCACAGGTATTCACCATGCCTTGCTAATTTTAAAATTTACTTTTTGTAGAGATGGAGTCTCACTATTTTGCCCAGGTTGGGCTTGAACTCCTGGGCTCAAGTAACCCACCCACCTTGGCCTCCTAAAGTGCTGAGCTTGCTGGCATGAGCCAGGGCACCCAGCCTATACTTAGATATTAAAGAGTCATCTGAAACTGAAAATGTCCAAAGTCAAACTCTTGTTCCTCTCACTCTATTTCTTAACTTAAGAGCCAGCAATCAACCCTCCAGTTGCTCAGGAGCCAAAAACCTTGGAGTCTTCCTTGATTTCCCTTTCTCTCATACCCTACATTTAATTCATCAGCAAATCCTGTTGTACCTTCAAAATACATTCAGAATCTAACCACCTTTCACCAACTATATTGATACCATCCTGATCTTTCATCTTGATACCAACATTATTAACACCATTATCTTTCACCTTGTTTAACCACTAATCTTATAAACAATTTAAACACTGAAAAAGTTAGCAGAGTGAATAAAGTTTTTGCACATATACAGAAAAAAACTTGCTCACTTCTCAAAAGGCCTTTCCCTTGAACCTCTGCAGAAACAGCTGATTCCTCAGCAGCATCATGAGAACAAACCAGTTAATGATGGTTAATAAAGCTACAAGATCAGTGGCTCAGCTGTAATACAGTGTTGATGCATCAAATCCCCCAAAATAACCAATAAATTAAATGTTTAATACAATTAAAAATACAATAGAGATAAGAAAATTATGTAATAAGAAACGGATATAACTGCAGGAACAAATTCGTTTGCGTAGGAGATAGCAAGACCCAATGCTTAAGCAGAGGGATAAGGGTCAGTCTTGGAAGGGAGCAGAGAGATGCAGGAAGCTGTAAGGTCTGCTTGTGGGAATACTGAGGAAGTTCTCTTCTCAGTGAAACAAGCAGCAAGGGCATAGCACAATGGAAGGGGAGCAATTGAGGAAGGGCATTGTTTGGAGAGAGACGTGTTAGACATTTAAGAGAGGAAATATAGTAGGGTTGCTAGACAGTGCTAAGATCCATTTGAAGCTAGAGAAAGTGAGTTCAGTAGGTATGGTTATATTTTTCTCCTGTTACTTTTGGCTGTTCACTTACAAGCATGAATAGGGTTTGGGTTTTTCTAAGCAAATAACAGGGAGAATGGGCAAGGGTATTGAGAGGATAAATTCAAAGGAGTAATTAAAATGATAAAGCATGGAACAAGCTGGGGAAATGAGGACATTAGTGGAGTAAATGACAATGAAAAAGCAGTGGGGTAAATGAATTGGAAGTCAAGCAGGGGTTGGAGATAAGATCACTCTTATAAGGATTAAGGTGACAAGTCAGAGAGTAGCATGCTTAAAATGAAGGCTCTTGAGGTGGTGTGGTCACTGGAAATATGACCGTGAGAGTGAGTGGCTGGGGGTAAGGATGTCAAGGAATAACTGCAGAGTAGAGACAGATACTACCTGTTTCATAAAGCATACTGACTTTATGAGCCACCTGGAGGTTAGAGGAATCTTTTCTACTTATCATCTAAATCATCTTTAGAAATTCAAATTGATGTTAATTATCAGACTATGTATACACAGACTTCCCTGATTCCTAAGGTAACTACATTAAATGAACATACTTGCTGTGGATATTTTATGTAAGTCATTTTCTTTTACACTTATCAATTCTGGGAGTTAATTATTATGTCCCCACTTTATAGACGAAGCAGTTGCAGTGCAAAGATGGCTAAGTAACTTGACCAACATTATAGAGCTATGAAAATGGTGGGGTCAGGATTAAAACCTAGGTCTTAAACCAGAAAACTGAAGACTTTTTCTGTTTCTTAATGATGCCTTCAAAGAAAGCCTAACTCTTCTTAAATATAATCTTACTGATAAGAGCAAATACACCTTTCTCATTCTAAGGATTGTGGGGTCTAGTCTTTCACTTCAAGACCTAGTCAAATCTAAATATTAAAATATTGGTAAGTCAACTTTAGATATAATTTCTGGTAAGCCGTTTTCGTATTTCCACAGAATTGTATCAAAAGGATTCAGCAAGGTAATTGCAGTTGAGAACTTTTTTATTCTCTCCAAAGTAATCTGAATTTCTGACTTTGCATATTAAACATTATACTCAATTTTGAGGGGAAAATCTACAGATAAGGCACAGATAAGCCAATCAGCTTAGAAATAATATTAAAATCTGTATAAAATAAATTATCCATGTACCCTTTTAATCAAGATAAGATGACAGAGATTTAAATTTGGCCTAAGCCTTAAAATCTGGTTATATTATACCCAAAGGTAAGAAAAGCAATTACTTCTTATAAGAGCTTCTTGAAAATGGTAAATATTAATTTGATTATTTTAATGGATTGGTATTACTAAACATATCTTAACAAGTTATGGTCTTATCTGACCCTAACTAACAAGGGAAGTCTTAAGATGGAGCACTTGGCGAGTTTTTCTCTGTCAAAAAATAAAAGGTAAGAATCAAATGACTGTTACTTTGGAGTACAGATAATTATTATTAACAGGATACATAAATGTGCAGATCACAATATGTATATTTTATAGGTGACCTTTGCATTGCTACTTTCATAATGCTGGGAACTTTTGCCCTAAATCATCTCCTATCTTCCTAGATCTTTCTGGTGGTCAAAGCAGCAGTGCAATCAGTGACTCTACACCATAACGAGAAAGACCCATCTCTGACTCCACTCAGCAGAACCACAACATCCAGACTAAAAAACATTTAAAAAATTTCCTTGGTGATAATTGCTTTACTTTTTATCCAGAAAAAGTATCATTAATACCCACTTGCACGCTTATCTGCTTTAAATATTGTAGAACACAAACTAAATAGGCATGGTTCCTCCCTTCTAAAGTTAAGAATCGAAACAATGATCTATGTTTTAAGGAGTCTATATAGAATCCAACTTGAATTTTACAGAATATCAAATTACTCAGGGGGGGTTTCAGCTATTATGCTTGAGAATTCAAGTGATGAATTCCCTTAAAATTGACGTATCATCTAGACAGAAGAAACAAAGTGTGTATTCATAATTACTGGAGGTCTTATGTTGGCACAGTGAGCTTCTATGAGTTTTATAATGCCCAAATAAGTATTGCAACAAAATAAAGCTCATGCTGGCTTCTTTCCTTGTTTTCTATGACTTTCTTCCTATGCTGCTGAATATTATTAGATCACTTTCATTCTCACTGAATTTCAATGCATACAGCCACCATTTCTCTGGGTTTATAATGTATAAGGAATGGGGCTAACGGTGTATGACTAGTGACATATTTAATCCCCTAGTATATTATTATTAAAAGAATAACATTAAAATTTTATTAATTTTAGATTTGAGAAAACTGTGGGCCAGAGAAGCCAAAGATAGCTAGTAAGATATGGAAAAGAGGGATGCAAGCCTAAAGCATGTGAGCTAAACACTATGCCATATACCTTGTAATATTTTAGATGAGCAAAAAATATGGCCTAGAAAACAAAGAAAAGAATGTAGAAACTGGAAAGCTGCATGTTTCTCCATTTATGAAAACAATTACTCCATGTTATTTCACTGGGATTGCATTTGGCTGCAAATAAGAAAACAACTAAATGGTATCTTACATATAAAGTTTATTTTGTTTCCTGTAATGAACCAGAAGTCTGAAGTATGTGATTGCTGGCTTTTGGTTCTGCAGCTAAAAGAGGTCATGGCTGAGGTCTCTGCAACTCTCTTTGGCATTCATTCAAAGTTGTAAAATGGCTGCTACATCTCCAGCCATCATAACAAAGAAAGAGAAAATGATAAAGAGGAAAGGGTGGCACCAACGTCAAGAAAGTAAATGTTTGACATAAATCCCCAGCAACCTGGAATTAAATATAATTGGCCAAAATTGTGTCACAATGTAATCCTGAAGCTAAATGTAGCATCACTGAAAAAAAAAAAAAAAGATAAAAATCCAAAACAAAAACGCAACCCAACAAACTCCAAATCTATTTTAGTAAAGAAGAAAGCATCAGTGATATTAGGTGAATGAATAGTACTGTCTGCCACATTTGACTTCACAAGAAATAAATTTGGTATGTTTGAGTTTCATGACAAACGATGTGCAATGCATCATATAAAAACAATTTTGCACAAGAGAAGATATATTTAATCATTTTAATTTTAAAGTACAGAGAGGGTGATTGCCTACTAAGAATCCATTCTGGCTTTATTATTCCTTCCTAAACTAACTAGATGTAGTTAATCTATGTATATGTCCCTAACATTACTCGAAAAAAGTCAATGGCATTCTGCTCTGGAGGTCAGTGGTTCTCAAACATAGCTTGCACCAAAATTATCTGAGAGGATTTTTTTTTTTTTTTTTTTAAGATAACTGGGCCCTACTCCCAGAGTTTCTGATTTAGTGAGTCTGGGGTGGTGCCTGATAATTTATATTTCTAATGAGCTCCCAGGGGATTCTAAAATTGCTGGTCCAGGGACCACACCTTAAGAATCACTGCTCTAAAGGTAGACACCAATTAGTTTAAGGCAAACAGTAGAAACTATCTAGGTCTGGGGTAGGCACATGATGTAATTTGGCCCCATTGGACCAAAAGAAACTCTGTTACGTTGTACTTGGTGAAAGGTTTTATTCTGTCTCACCAGTTTGGCTAGAACAAGAAAGCCTATAGCTCCAAAATCATTGTCAATTACTTTGTGATTACAAGAGAATATGTCTTAAGAAACTGATGACGAAGTTAACACAGTGGAAATATGGCGAAAACCTTGGATACTTAATTGAGCCTCTTGTGTCACAGTACCTCCAGACTTCAGCTAGTTTGAGGCAAGATATTCTGAAGCTTGGGGGGTGGAGCCAAGATGGCCGAATAGGAACAGCTCCGGTCTACAGCTCCCAGCCTGAGCGACACAGAAGACGGGTGATTTCTGCATTTCTGTTTGAGGTACCAGTTTCATCTCAATAGGGAGTGCCAAACAGTGGGTGCAGGACAGTCGGTGAAGCGCACTGTGCGTGAGCCGAAGCAGGGTGAGGCATTGCCTCACTCGGGAAGTGCAAGGGCTCAGGGAGTTCCCTTTCCTAGTCAAAGAAAGGGGAAACAGACTGCACCTGGAATATCGGGTCAGTCCCACCCTAATACTGCGCTTTTTCAACGGGCCTGGAAAACGGCACACTAGGAGATTGTGTCCCGCACCTGGCTCGGAGGGTCCTATGCCCACAGAGTCTTGCTGATTGCTAGCACAGCAGTCTGAGATCAACCTGAAAGGCAGCAGCAAGGCTGGGGGAGGGGCGCCCGCCATTGCCCAGGCTTGCTTAGGTAAACAAAGCAGCCAGGAAGCTCTATCTGGGTGGAGCCCACCACAGCTCAAGGAGGCCTGCCTGCCTCTGTAGGCTCCACCTCTGGGGGCAGGGCACAGACAAACAAAAAGTCAGCAGGAACCTCCTCAGAATTAAATGTCCCTGTCTGACTGACAGCTTTGAAGAGAGTAGTGGTTCTCTCAGCACGCAGCTGGAGATCTGAGAACGGACAGACTGCCTCCTAGAGTGGGTCCCTCACCCCTGAACAGCCTAACTGGGAGGCATCCTCCCAGTAGGGACAGACTGACACCTAATCCGGCCAGGTACTCCTCTGAGACAAAACTTCCAGAGGAACTATCAGACAGCTGAATTTGTGGTCTCACGAAAATCCGCTGTTCTGCAGCCACCGCTGCTGACCCCCAGCCAAACAGGGTCTGGAGTGGACGTCTAGTAAACTCCAACAGACCTGCAGCTGAGGGTCCTGTCTGGTAGAAGGAAAACTAACAAACAGAAAGGACATCCACACCAAAAACCCATCTGTACATCACCATCATCAAAGACCAAAAGTAGATACAACCACAAAGATGGGGAAAAAACAGAGCAGAAAAACTGGAAACTCTAAAAAGCAGAGCACCTCTCCTCCTCCAAAGGAATGCAGTTCCTCACCAGCAACGGAACAAAGCTGGATGGAGGATGACTTAGACGAGTTGAGAGAAGAAGGCTTCAGACGATCAAACTACTCTGAGCTGTGGGAGGAAATTCAAAACAATAGCAAAGAAGTTACAAACTTTGAAAAAAAATTAGAAGAATGGATAACTAGAATAACCAACGGAGAGAAGGGCTTAAGGAGCTGATGGAGCTGAAAGCCAAGTTTCGAGAACTACGCGAAGATTGCAGAAGCCTCAGTAGCAGATGCGATCAACTGGAAGAAAGGGTATCGCCGATGGAAGATGAAATGAATGAAATGAAGCGAGAAGGGAAGTTTAGAGAAAAAAGAATAAAAAGAAACGAACAAAGCCTCCAAGAAATTTGGGACTATGTGAAAAGACCAAACCTATGTCTGATTGGTGTATCTGAAAATGACGGGGAGAATGGAACCAAGTTGGAAAACACTCTGCAAGATATTATCCAGGAGAACTTCCCCAATCTAGCAAGGCAGGCCAACATTCAGATTCAGGAAATACAGAGAACGCCACAAAGATACTCCTCGAGAAGAGCAACTCCAAGACACATAATTGTCAGATTCACAAAAGTTGAAATGAAGGAAAAAATGTTAAGGGCAGCCAGAGAGAAAGGTCGGGTTACCCACAAAGGGAAGCCCATCAGACTAACAGCTGATCTCTCGGCATTAACTCTACAAGCCAGAAGAGAGTGGGGGCCGATATTCAACATTCTTAAAGAAAAGAATTTTCAACCCAGAATTTCATATCCAGCCAAACTAAGCTTCATAAGTGAAGGAGAAATAAAATACTTTACAGACAAGCAAACGCTGAGTGATTTTGTCACCACCAGGCCTGCCCTAAAAGAGCTCCTAAAGGAAGCACTAAACATGGAAAGGAACAACCGGTACCAGCCACTGCAAAAACATGCCAAATTGTAAAGACCATCGAGGTTAGGAAGAAACTGCATCAACTAACGAGCAAAATAACCAACTAACATCATAACGACAGGATCAGATTCACACATAACAATATTAACCTTAAATGTAAATGGGCTAAATGCTCCAATTAAAAGACACAGACTGGCAAACTGGATAAGGAGTCAGGACCCATCAGTGTGCTGTATTCAGGAAACCCATCTCACATGCAGAGACACACATAGACTCAAAATAAAGGGATGGAGGAAGATCTATCAAGCAAATGGAAAACAAAGAAAGGCAGGGGTTGCAATCCTAGTCCCTGATAAAATAGACTTTAAACCAACAAAGATCAAAAGAGACAAAGAAGGCCATTACATAGTGGTAAAGGGATCAATTCAACAAGAAGGCTAACTATCCTAAATATATATGCACCCAACACAGGAGCACCTAGATTCATAAAGCAAGTCCTGAGTGACCTACAAAGGGACTTAAACTCGCACACAATAATAATGGGAGATTTTAACACCCCACTGTCAACATTAGACAGATCAATGAGACAGAAAGTTAACAAGGATATCCAGGAATTGAACTCAGCTCTGCACAAAGTGGACCTAATAGACATCTACAGAACTCTCCACCCCAAATCAACAGAATATACATTTTTTTCAGCACCACACCACACCTATTCCAAAATTGACCACATAGTTGGAAGTAAAGCTCTCCTCAGCAAATGTAAAAGAACAGAAATTATAACAAACTGCCTCTCAGACCACAGTGCAATCAAACTAGAACTCAGGATTAAGAAACTCATTCAAAACCGCTCAACTACATGGAAACTCAACAACCTGCTCCTGAATGACTATTGGGTACATAATGAAATGAAGGCTGAAATAAAGATGTTCTTTGAAACCAACCAGAACAAAGACGCAACATACCAGAATCTCTGGGACACGTTCAAAGCAGTGTGTACAGGGAAATTTATAGCACTAAATGCCCACAAGAGAAAGCAGGAAAGATCCAAAATTGACACCCTAACATCACGATTAAAAGAACTAGAAAAGCAAGAGCAAACACATTCAAAAGCTAGCAGGAGGCTAGAAATAACTAAAATGAGAGCAGAACTGAAGGAAATAGAGACACAAAAAACCCTTCAAAAAATTAACGAATCCAGGAGCTGGTTTTTTGAAATGATCAACAAAATTGATAGACCACTAGCAAGACTAATAAAGAAGAAAAGAGAGAAGAATCAAATAGATGCAATAAAAAATGAAAAAGGGGATATCACCACCGATCCCACAGAAATACAATCTACCATCAGAGAATACTACAAACACCTCTATGCAAATAAACTAGAAAATCTAGAAGAAATGGAAAAATTCCTGGACAAATACACCCTCCCAAGACTAAACCAGGAAGAAGTTGAATCTCTGAATAGACCAATAACAGGTTCTGAAATTGTGGCAATAATCAATAGCTTACCAACGAAAAAGAGTCCACGACCTGATGGATTCACAGCCGAATTCTACCAGAGGTACAAGGAGGAACTGGTACCATTCCTTCTGAAACTATTCCAATCAATAGAAAAAGAGGGAATCCTCCCTAACACATTTTATGAAGCCAGCATCGTCTTGATACCATAGCCTGGCAGAGACATAACAAAAAAAGAGAATTTCAGACCAATATCCTTGATGAACATTGATGCAAAAATCCTCAATAAAATACTGGCAAACCGAATCCAGCAGCACATCAAAAAGCTTATCCACCATGATCAAGTGGGCTTCATCCCTGGGATGCAAGTCTGGTTCAACATACACAAATCAATAAATGTAATCCAGCATATAAACAGAACCAAAGACAAAAACCACATGATTATCTCAAGAGATGCAGAAAAGGCCTTTGACAAAATTCAACAACCCTTCATGCTAAAAACTCTCAATAAATTAGGTATTGATGGGATGTATCTCAAAATAATAAGAGCTATCTATGACAAACCCACAGCCAATATCATAATGAATGGGCAAAAACTGGAAGCATTCCCTCTGAAAACTGGCACCAGACAGGGATGGCCTCTCTCACCATTCCTATTCAACATAGTGCTGGAAGTTCTGGCTAGAGCAATCAGGCAGGAGAAGGAAATAAAGGGTATTCAATTAGGAAAAGAGGAAGTCAAATTGTCCCTGTTTGCAGATGACATGATTGTATATCTAGAAAACCCCATTGTCTCAGCCCAAAATCTCCTTAAGCTGATTAGCAACTTCAGCAAAGTCTCAGGACACAAAATCAATGTACAAAAATCACAAGCATTCTTGTACACGAATCACAGACAAACAGAGAGCCAAATCATGAGTGAACTCCCATTCACAATTGCTTCAAAGAGAATAAAATAACTAGGAATCCAACTTACAAGGGATGTGAAGGACTTCTTCAAGGAGAACTACAAACCACTGCTCAATGAAATAAATGAGGATACAAACAAATGGAAGAACATTCCATGCTCATGGGTTGGAAGAATCAATATCGTGAAAATGGCCATACTGCCCAAGGTAATTTATAGATTCAATGCCATCCCCATCAAGCTACCAATGACTTTCTTCACAGAATTGGAAAAAACTACTTTAAAGTTCATATGGAACCAAAAAAGAGCCCGCATCGCCAAGTCAATCCTAAGCCAAAAGAACAAAGCTGGAGGCATCACGCTACCTGACTTCAAACTATACTACAAGGCTACAGTAACCAAAACAGCATGGTACTGGTACCACAACAGAGACATAGATCAATGGAACAGAACAGAGCCCTCAGAAACAATGCTGCATATCTACAACTATCCGATCTTTGACAAACCTGAGAAAAACAAGAAATGGGGAAAGGATTCCCTATTTAATAAATGGTGCTGGGAAAACTGGCTAGCCATATGTAGAAAGCTGAAACTGGATCCCTTCCTTACACCTTATACAAAAATTAATTCGAGATGGATTAAAGACTTAAATGTTAGACCTAAAACCATTAAAATCCTACAAGAAAACCTAGGCAATACCATTCAGGACATAGGCGTGGGCAAGGACTTCATGTCTAAAACACCAAAAGCAATGGCAACAAAAGCCAAAATTGACAAATGGGATCTAATCAAACTAAAGAGCTTCTGCACAGCAAAAGAAACTACCATCAGAGTGAACAGGCAACCTACAGAATGGGAGAACATTTTTGCAACCTACTCATCTGAGAAAGGGCTAATATCCAGAATCTACAATGAACTCAAACAAATTTACAAGAAAAAAACAAACAAACCCATCAAAAAGTGGGCAAAGGACATGAACAGACTCTTCTCAAAAGACGACATTTATGCAGCCAAAAAACACATGAAGAAATGCTCATCATCACTGGCCATCAGAGAAATGCAAATCAAAACCACAGTGAGATACCATCTCACACCAGTCAGAATGACCATCATTAAAAAATCAGGAAACAACAGGTGCTGGAGAGGATGTGGAGAAATAGGAACACTTTTACACTGTTGGTGGGACTGTAAACTAGTTCAACCATTGTGGAAGTCACTGTGGCGATTCCTCAGGTATCTAGAACTAGAAATACCATTTGACCCAGCCATCCCATTACTGGGTATATACCCAAAGGACTATAAATCATGCTGCTATAAAGACACATGCACATGTATGTTTATTGCAGCACTATTCACAATAGCAAAGACTTGGAAACAACCCAAATGTCCAACAACGATAGACTGGATTAAGAAAATGTGGCACATATACACCATGGAATACTATGTAGCCATAAAAAATGATGAGTTCATGTCCTTTGTAGGGACATGGATGAAACTGGAAAACATCATTCTCAGTGAACTATCACAAGGACAAAAAACCAAACACCACATGTTCTCACTCATAGGTGGGAATTGAACAATGAGAACACATGGACACAGGAAGGGGAACATCACCCTCCGGGGACTGTTGTGGGGTTGGGGGAGGGCGGAGGGACAGCATTAGGAGATACATCTAATGCTAAATGGCGAGTTAATGGGTGCAGGAAATCAACATGGCACATGGATACATATGTAACAAACCTGCACATTGTGCACATGTACCCTAAAACCTAAAGTATAAAAAAAAAAAAAAAAAAGATATTCTGAAGCTTGTAATCAAAAGCATCCTAATTAAGACAAAAGATAAACCTGAAGTTTAAATAAAGAACACAATTTTATTTTCTTTAAAGCAGTACATGAATAAGTAACATCTCTATATAATCCAAAGCTCATTTGAGATATTGGTTTAAAATATTCCTCTACAGCATATTTTTATAATAACTGTTAACGAGTACCAAAATGGATAGTTTGATTTTTTCCCACTGTCTAGCCTCTACCTAATGAATAGTAAAAAGAAAGTGGAGAAAGTAGAAAGCCTAAATCATTTTATCCAGTTAATAAATAATTATCAATTAAGTTGACTACATGAAATAACTGAATTTTCTTGCTTTCTTATTGCCAATTTCGAATTTTCCCAATAGAATCTCTACTCTATGCCTCTCACTCCTATCCACAGAGAGGCCAAAGAAGAGAGGAAAAAAAGAAGACTCAATTAAATAAAAGAAACTGAATAACACGGTGATTTTAAATTTTGTAGAGTTCAGGGGTCACTGAAGCAATAATCTGTTGTTTAGGGAATCCTAAACTTTTAATAAAATAGTATTTGTAATTAGTTATTTTTATTCTGAGAATTTTGGGGATGCTTTTTAACTAAAGATGCCAATGAATTTAAAACTTTAGAACTATGTAAGATGACTTGTCTTTAGTTAAGGAATGCAATGGGACAGAAAAGTGCAGAGAAAACAAGAATTGAGATGGCACAGAATTCAAAACTATGACTACTTATATACTGAAAAATAATTATAGAAGCTGTTTAACAATGGACACCTCCAGCAGCTACTTCCCTTCATCTGCTTGCCTGAGTACTCCGTACCTCCAAGGTGCTGGTTATCATCAATCTTCTCTTTCCTCACTGGCCACCTCCTCACAAAACAAAGCAGCCCAAGAAGCCCTCTTCATTAGAACACTGTGCCAAGCACAAATAAATTCTCATTCAGGTGAAAGAATAGATATGGAAATGAGTATATTTTATCATTAGCAACATGAAAATAAGTAAGTTTCAACTGTGATATTAAAGACGGTAATATTTACTTCTTTCATAATTGAAAGACATGTTCAAAATAATTCATTTTGGGAACACTAGTATGTAGTACCGGCCTGAAACAAATTATGCACATACTTATGTCTTGTAATTTATTCAACTGCTTTCTAATTCCTCATTTTCTTAACTAAATTAGCTAAAAGGGGAAATATATGACCAAAAAATTAATGTCCATCATCTAAATTAGTATACAATGAATTCATCTTTCAAACTATAAGATCTGAGATGGGCAGATTTCTATCCCTGCCTTAAAGGAATACTGCCTATTTAAACAGATTCACAGAGGGTTTGATGGTCTCATTTAGATATTCCTGCTTCTATAGAAGCTAGCACAAAATACACTGGTGGCAAGCAGTTAATTCATTAATTAACCAAATTATTTTTGAAGAAAAGATAGCACTAAACAACACAGTACTGAAAGTGCAATTGTGGTTGTCTGAGGTCCCTGTCTGTAAAATGTGGTAAAGACAAGCAATGCCTATGCCGTTTCTAATTATTCCAATTATCATGGCACACTATGAAAACTTGATTAATAACACTGAAGATATTGTTGTGGCAATTAGCCATATGGTTGTGGGACTTTATTCTGTCACGATTTAGCCATTAGCATCTACTTATGTTTGTCAGAACAGTGCATCCGTGACAAGTTGAAGTTCCGCTCACCTTGCCAAGTCCCCTGTGAGCAACACTAGAGAACTGTTTATTCCTAGGAGCCTCTTGCCTGAGTAAATTTTTCATGTGGCATCCGGTCTGACTGGGGACAAATGTCAAATAACTTATCTGATGACCCATCAAGCTAATCTTTCTCTGAAAAACCACTCAGTGACATGTGTGTTTAAACAAACTAACTGAAGAAATTTTACTTGACCAGTAATAGCTGGTTATCTATATTTCCCCACATATTCCCATGGTCAGTAATTAGAGAAACTGATCTTCATATATTGATATACAGAAATCTATAAATACAGCATTAGAAAGGATATATGTGTACATATGTACACACACATGCCATATAGCAAAAGATTTACTGCCTATAGTATTTTTGCATGACATTTGCAGTGAATTTACTCAAGAAAGTTGAGAAGATAATCCTTTTAATTATTAGTGAGGAGTTCATTTTAAGGAAAAAGAGAAGTAAAGACATTGGTCGGTTTCTAAAATTAATGCTAGGGTAAACACATACCTTGCAGTAGAAGATTATAAAGATCAATTAAGAAAAACAAAGATTACATTTTGAAATGGAATTAATGTTAATGTGAGAAATATAGCAGTATATGTTTGCTTAATTAATTAGCTAATTAATTAATTTTTATAAGATAAAGCTTTGATATAGTTGCTAGCAGTAGGCAAATTTGCCAGTTTTTCTTAGAAGCTGAAGAATGGTAAACAGTTCCCACTGTATTTACAAACCCTTAAGGCAGCTCAGAGCTCCCCAGATGGAAGTGACGGGTACTGGGGGGTAAAGTAACACAAGAGGGAGATAGCAAGAGCTCTGTGTTTCCATTTCATGTTTGCGTCCCCTCTACACTGGGAATGGGTCACAACATGAAGGGATAAGCAGTTACCCAGGTCTTGCTTGCAAACGTTCAGTTTGGAAGTTCACAATGAGAGACAATAAAAAAGTGGTCTATGTTCCTGAGGTATAACCACATTGGGCCAGTGGGGTCGGCCTTCAGACAATCAGGAGTTTGAAATCCCCAGTGAAGTAGGCTCACATATAATTTCAGCTGCTGCCACAGGCAGGGAGGTGGCAACAGCAGTGCTGGGATGCAGCCATGGCTGAGGGGCTGGGCACATACAGGGCCTCTGAGTGAGATGTAAGATTTCACTGTCCTCTACACTATACCAATACCTGATTTAGAGTAAGCTTATGAAGGAAGTACATGTCTGACAAATGGAAAATATAGCCAAGGGTTGTCACTGTAACTTAACAAAAGTATCTACTGTTTCATGTTAGGAAACTGACTTACAAGTGTCCCTTGCAGTTTCCAAATTCTTCCAAGGGCAGCTGAAAGAGCAGAGGGATTATTAAGAGGGACATGTCACCATAATGAAGTCTAGAGTCAGTGATGGGGTGGGGAGGACTAGCTTCCTTCCCAGTGATCTAAAGAATTTTATCTATTCACATACATTTATAAAATAAGTACAGCTGTGTGTCTAGTGGTGGTATCTAGAAATCTTCTATCAGTAACCCACGTCTCTGGTACTTTCTTAGTCACCACTGGGTCATCTCCTTGTAGATAAACTTCTGAACAACAGGCACTGGTTTCTGCAACTTACAATGTTCTGAAAATGTCACATTAATATTTACAGAAGTCCCTCAATTTTGCATAATGACTCTATTGTGATAATTTTATTTTTAGAAAAATATGCAAGTAAATATTTTCTGCATATTATAAAACTATATTTTCCTACAAAATAATCTGTCTTGTTATACTAAATAACAATGGCTAACACTTATTTGAGTGATTACTATTTTGAGCACTTTACATGTAGCTCTTTATTAAATTCTGAGTTCTTTTTTTTGAGACGGAGTCTCACTCTGTCACCCAGGCTGGAGTGCAGTGGCATGATCTCTGCTCACTGCAAGCTCCGCCTCCTGGGTTCACACCATTCTCCTGCCTCAGCCTCCAGAGTAGCTGGGACTACAGGCGCCCGCCACCACGCCTGGCTAATTTTTTGTATTTTTATTAGAGACGGGGTTTCACCCTGTTAGCCAGGATGGTCTCGATCTCCTGACCTCGTGATCCACCCGCCTCGGCCTCCCAAAGTGCTGGGATTACAGGCGTGAGCCACCGTGCCCGGCCTAAATTCTGAATTCTTAAAAGGTATTTCCCTCATCTTCAGATGAGAAACTGCAGCCTGGAGATGCCAGTTACTTTTGTGAGGTCACACAGAGTAAGGGGTAGAGTTGGGATTCAATTCTAGGGAGGCTGACTCATATTCTTAATCACTGTTCTATAGTACCTTCTAATAAATGACATTTAAATATACTAACACTTGGCCGGGCGCGGTGGCTCATGCTTGTAATCCCAGTACTTTGGGAGGCAGAGGCGGGTGGATCACGAGGTCAGGAGATCGAGACCACGGTGAAACCCCGTCTCTACTAAAAATACAAAAAATCAGCCGGGCGTGGTGGCGGGCGCCTGTAGTCCCAGCTACTCGGAGAGGCTGAGGCAGGAGAATGGCGTGAACCCGGGAGGCGGAGCTTGCAGTGAGCCGAGATTGCGCCACTGCACTCCAGCCTGGGTGACAGAGCGAGACTCCGTCTCAAAAAAAAATAAAAATAAAAATAAAAATAAATAAGTATAGTAACACTTTTAGACTACTACATTTAAATGATGAGAAGTAGCTGGGAATATATTAATAGAACATCAAAAATAATTGCAAAACAAATATTCAAGCTAAAAATTGCAGTATGAATTAACAATACATTCAAACTTAATTCTTCTGACACAGAACTCGTCATTTTACCTCTCTCCCACCCCAACTTCTATCTTCTTCCATAGTGGTAATTACTCCTAGTCCTTAAGGCCTCCCTCTTCCCATCTCCAATACAGCATTCGCTGCCTACTTGTAGTTATCTTCCCCACTCCAACTCCACTGCTACTGACCTTATCATTTCTTAATAGATGCTCCATCAGCTTTCTAACTAGTCTCCCTGCTACCATCTTATTTAGGCCCATTCTGCTGCCACAGGTATCTTTCTAAGATATAAATATGACAAATTCTGTCCCACACTGCTCACCTAATGAATGCCTTTGTGTGGCATCTAAAATCCTGACTATCTGCTGAGGCTTATCTTTGTCACTTCCTCATATGCAGGTCACATTTTAGTCTATCCTAATTGTAGACTACAGAGTCATTCAGTACTTGTCAGGAATGCTCTGCCTTCTTACACAGATTTGGAGGACATTTTCAAAACCTTGCTCAATAATCTCTTCTTGCTTGAACCATGTCCTGATTATCAGGAAGCATAGATGACCATTCTTATTCTGACATATGTCCACTCCATTGCTACACATGCCTCTTATTTCAGAATCACATGCCTCTTATTTACAGGGCTAATTTCTTCTACACACCAAGATGAACTCCTTGAGCTGTATTTCTAATTAGTACAGCATGTAATAGGTGCCAAATTAAAGGAAAATATTTAATCTACAACTTAAATTGGTTACACACACTCTTTTACATATTAGCTAATGTCAAGGCTGACTATTAAAATAAATTTTTCCTTATTCCAAAAGTAATCTGTATATGTCTCAGGAAAGCTAGCAAACAAAAGCATAAGCAAAAGGAAGAAAAAAAGATACCCCGAATCTCATTGCCCAGAAATTATTTTGGATTATGCTTTTCAAATTTTATTTTTACGCACATATAATATATAAACAAATTTACTTTATAATAAAAATATGACCATAACATGCATATTATAATCTTTTCTCTATGTCAACAAATATTAACCACTGAAAAGTCATTTAAAGTGGATGCATAATTTTCCCTTATATTTATATACTATTATCTATTAAATTATTCCTTTATTTTTAGGCATTTAAATTTATAGAATTTTTCAGTATAATAAATACTATTGCCAAAAAATCTTTAAAGCAAAAACTCTGTATATCATTATTTGGTTTTAATAAATTCCCAATAATAAAATTGGATGGTAAAGTTTATACACAGCTGTATGAATTTTGAAACAAACTGTGAAACTGATCCTTTCCATGAAACCTTCCAAATATGGGGTATACTGAATTATTCTGGCTTCACCTTTGCTAATCTAATAAGCAAATATGACATACCCTTGCTTTAATTAGCATGGTTTTGATTACAAAGTTAAATTTTTTTCAAATGCTTATGGGCATATACATATACATACATCTAAAACTGTCTGTACCACCTGCCCATTTTTCTATTCAGTTATTAATCCTTTTCCTATTTGTAAGAGATTTTAATATATTAAGGATATTAATTCTTTGCCATATACTTGTAAACATTTTTCCTAATGTATTGTCCTTCAATTGATAATGGTTTCCCATGATATATTTAACATTTTTATTCAGTAAAACCCATCAACATCTCCTTAATGGGTTTCTTGCATTGAAATCATACATAGAAAGGCCCAGCCATACCCAAGAATACATTAATATATAGCTACATTTTTTCTAGCTTTTTAAAGCAGTTTCCTTTCACCTTTAATTCTTACATTATATGGAATTAATTTCAGCATATGGAGTGGGGTATGGATAACAGATTTATTATCCATTGTCCCAAACAGATAATAAATTATGTCAACACTATTTACTGAATATTCTATCCTATACAAATTTGAAGTCACCTTTATAATATTAACACACACATAAGCATGGAGACCAGATTCAATAGCTGTTCACTATTAGTATAAACTAATTTGTATAATATACTTGAATCTATGGACTTTCTATTGTGTTCTACAGAATGGCTTTCCAATTACTGCGTTAGCTGACATTGTATGTAATTCAACACCAATTAAAATTGACCTTTATTTAAATTATATACTTTTACATGTATGTTTTACAACCTAAAGTTTTGCTTCTTTGGTTTACACAGATTGCTTTTCAAGAGGGTGGTACTTGGCCCAAGAGTCAGAAGATAAGGTTTTGGATGTAGATCCTTCAAGTACCAACTATGTGAATTGGATATGTTACTCAGCTTCTTGATGTCTCAGGGAATAGTATTTGTTTTTGTCTAACTCATAGTGATGCTATGAGGGCATCTGATATCAAGCACCTGAAACCACTTGTTTAATGACTATATATATCTAAGTAAATTTGGTTTAGTCTGTCTTTTTTTTTTTTTTTTTTTTTTTTTTTTTTTGAGACGGAGTCTCGCTCTGTCGCCCAGGCTGGAGTGCAGTGGCGCAATCTCGGCTCACTGCAAGCTCCGCCTCCCGGGTTCACGCCATTCTCCTGCCTCAGCCTCTCCGAGTAGCTGGGACTACAGGCGCCCGCCACCACGCCCGGCTAATTTTTTGTATTTTTAGTAGAGACGGGGTTTCACCGTGGTCTCGATCTCCTGCCCTCGTGATCCACCCGCCTCGGCCTCCCAAAGTGCTGGGATTACAAGCGTGAGCCACCGCGCCCGGCCGGTTTAGTCTGTCTTAATTCAAAATAATCTAGTCTTTTGAAATGCTCCTCATGACTCAAACGGTCACTTATTTCAGTAGTCACCTTTAAAACTGTTCTTGTTTCCTCTCAATATAGATAATTGAGAATTAACTATAGCAATTTTTCTCAGGTCCAAATTAAATAAAAAAAATTATTGACAAGTTACCTAAAATCATAAGCCTAAATTTTTCTTCTGAAATAGCAAGAAGGAAGAGTAATAATAAACATGCCTCACTTTCTTAATTTCCTGAGATGAAGCAACTGAGTTGTAAAAATATAAAAATCTCTACACTTTCTATCACTTAAAAAAAAATCAAAGAAAGTCTCAGCTCGGAATTTTTTGAGTTTAGATTTAAATCTAAATTATCCCTTGGGACAAGAGTAGAGGCTCATGTCTGTAATCCTAACACTTACGTGGGAGAATCACTTGAGCCCAAGGGCTTGAGATCAGCCTGGGCAACACAGCAAGACCTCATCTCTAAAAAACAACAACGAAAAAATTAGTCAGGTGTGGAGACACATCCCTGTAATTCTTGCTACTTGGGAAGCTGACATGGGAGGATCCCTCGAGTCCAGGAGCTGGAGGCTGCAGTGAGCTATGATCACATCACTGCACTCCAGCCTGGGTGACAGAGCGAGACCCTGTTGCTACAACAACAATAAAAAGTTATCCATTAGATGGAGTCCCTTTCATACTTACAATATCATCTTGGACTTTAAATTCTTGGGAAGAGACAAGTAAAATTTAAAGATCATTCATCACATTTAATAGTTCCATAATTAATTTATTCCAAAATAAGTTAAATTGGACAAATAATTTCTCCTATAATTGCAATAGCATTGTGTATTTGCTGAAAATCACCTTGGAACTATCAAAACCCCATGGAATTCTTCATGTAAAAGTACAACATTGCTTTAATATATGCCTTCACTATCAATCTTTGACCAAATCCACTGCCTGCTAATATATTAAGCAAGCGATTCTCCATTTTTAGTGTATATGCAAATCTCCTGGGCATCTTGGTAAAATGTGAATTGTCAGTGGGCTACCCTGATATGGGACCTGGGGTTTTGCATTTCCACCAAGTTTGCAGGTGACGCAGTGTTGCTGGTCCTTGCACTATACTCTGAGTAGTAAGGGATGAAGAAATGCCTTTTAAACAAAACTGGCTATAATTATCACTGGCTTTAATTTACCTCTCATACAATTCTTCTTGGCTGTCTTTTTTTCTGATTTCTCTTGCCACTTTCCACTTTAGACTCAATTTCATTCATCGTGTCAATCTACTGGCCACAGTAGTTAATCATAAACGCTGCAGGCAAAACGCACTAAATTCTAATAATCCTTTATTAGCCATTGTGGAGTATATGACCCATTCCTACCAGAGATACCTGCCTACTTCATCAAAGATTCACCTGGATGGCACCAAAAGAAACCTGTTCTCTTCATTCTAAGTGTACTTTTTATGAATAGCTTTGAAATAAATTTGAAATTGAAACTGAAACAAAATACCACCAAACACTAGAATCTCTAAATTCTAGACTGAGATATTTGGTTATTAGGAATAGAAAATCACAGGCTGAGTAACATGGAATTTAACTACAAATTCTATCATTACCTTGCAAAATGGGTAGAGAAAAAGGTGTATTAAAACTGAGAAAAAGAAATGGGGGAAAAGTAGCAGAAAATCAAATAGGTGGAGTTGAAAATGAGATTAATGGCATCTGATGGAAATCATCCAAAACTGAAAGAAAGCCACTTGCTTTCTTTGGGATTCTATACATACATGAGGAATTAATAAATGTCCCACAATGTTTTGTTTTTGCTTCAATTAGTCTATCAGTATATACCAGTGGTTCACAAATTTTACTGTACATCAGAATCACTTTCAGGGCACGTTAAAACACAGATTCTTAGTCGCCTCTCACAGTTTCTGGTTAAGTAGGTGGGTGGGACTGAAGAGTCTGCATTTCTGACAAGCTCTCAGGTGATGGCTGGTGCTGCTGGTTCTGGGATGACACCTGAGAATCACTGGTATACATTATTCTGAAAAACAGTTGTGCGTATGATTTTTCTGTTTAAAATAACTAATACTACTTTTTAAATATCTGGGCTTTCATTTGAATGATACTTCTCATTTCCCATGCATTTTAAATCAGTATGGTGATTACAACTTTCTACCTAGTACGAAATAGAAGTACAAGAAGCTTACAACATTGTTCTGTTTGATTGATGTATAGTAATGCTTAAAAACTTTTTAGAGGTTGGGGTTCCTAAAAATAAATAAGGGCAGGAAGATAATCAGCAGAGAGCTGAGAGGCTCCCAAATGAAAATTACTGTTTTGTCCTTTCCATTACATTCTTGATGTCTTCAGCTGCAGAAGAGCTCATTTCTGAGGTTCTTTTTGGCCTTATGAGTTAATCGCACCAAGAGGAGTCACTTTAACTCATATGCCTTTAGGAGTAATGATACGTTTAAATGATTAAACAATCACGAAAAAAATGCACATCTCCATAATGAAAGCAGTTAACACACAGATCCATGGTTTATATGAGTATCACAAGTCATTTGTAAATAACATGTTCATTTTAGATATGTAAAGAGTTCTGTCGTGCCCTATGAAATAAATTATGTTTTATTGGTGCCCGGGTGTTTCATAACTTTTATTTATTTACTGCAAGAGTGGAGAATTAAGATAGAGTAGTTAATTTCACCAAAAGACTGACAAATGGCTCATTAGACACTTATGGAGCTGAAGCTAATTGTACAATTTTTGCTGTTGTATTAATTGTCATTGCTTGCTTAACATGTTCACACTGGTGGTCATCAGCACCCATTTTTTACCACTATCCCACAAACTACTCCCCAAAAGAAAGAAAAAATGAAAAGAAAAAAAGAGACAAGAAAAAAAGGAAAACAGAACTTAAAATAATGATGTGGGTTAGAGAAACGCATGGGAGGAATGACAAAGAATAAAAGTGATAGCCTTTCCCCACTGGGCCACCAATAACCATCAATCCCAAACAGCAGTCACCTCACCTAACAGCTTGAGCCACAGAGTCAAAGAGCTGCTTTTTTGTTATTCAGATTCAGTATCATTTACATTATATACTTTTTATTTTGCCAGAGACATAAGGTCAGAATTGATTGAATATGTACTACCTGCATGTAATGATTTCTCCTTTTTTACAATCATGTGCTAACGTTGCTCAGTAATGGCCTATGGATGAAGAGACAGATGTACTACCAGTCATTTGCGACACATTTGCATTAACAAATCATCATTTAATTAAAGCCCATCCAACAAGTTTATGCTACTTAAATAAAGTTCCTTTCAATAAAAGATGCCTCAATGGCACACAGTTGTTAACTATGAGGAAAATTTTTTAACTATATTAATTTTTGTGTCAAAGGCTTAGGTGTGCATTAGACAACCATTTATTAATTTTAATTTTGCTTGCAATAAACACCCTGACAAATAGCATTTCAATTCAGGCTGCTATACAACAGAATCATTCACTTTCAGACATAATCATGCAGTAACACCACAAGCTCCTGCTTCACAAATTGCTCAATCCCCAATCCCCAAATACTATAGAAGATGGCTTATATGTAAGTTATACAAGACATGCGTTCTAATATTCAAGCCAAAGCTCTAATATTCATATAAACCTAAAATCCTGCTATAATTAGGAAGGAATATTATTTTAAAATATCACACTAAGTTTCATGGGTAAATATTTATTCAATAGAGTCAAAATTTCTATGCTTCTTTAAATAAAAGTAGGGAGACTTGTAGTACAAATGCTGATTTAAGCCTTGGTTTCACAAACTGGTTGCTGTTCATGTATTTGACTCAGTAATCCCATTACTGGGTATACACCCAAAGGATTATAAATCATTCCACTATAAAGACACATGCACATGTATGTTTACTGCAGCACTGTTCACAATAGCCAAGACTTGGAACCAACCCAAATGCCCTTCAATATTAGACTGGATAAGGAAATGTGGCACATATACACCATGGAATACTATGCAGCCATAAAAAAGAATGAGTTCATGTCCTTTGCAGGGACATGGATGAGGCTGGAAACCATCATTCTCAGCAAACTAACACAGGAACAGAAAACCAAACACCACATGTTTTCACTTATAAGTGGGAGTTGAACAATGAGAACATATGGGCACAGGGAGGGGAACATCATACAGCAAGGCCTTTCACGGGGTGGGGGGCAAGGGGAGGGATAGCATTAAGAGAAATACCTAATATAGATGATGGTTGATGGGTGCAGCAAACCACCATGGCACATGTATACCTATGTAACAAACCTGCATGTTCTGCACATTTATCCCAGAACTTAAAGTATAATTTAAAAAAAAAGAATATTCTGATTACATTTTATTACATTACCTACTTCTTTTCTTTAGTAGGGAGAAAAAACAAGAGAAAAGAAAGGAAAAAAGAAAAGATTCCCTAGCACTACCTCCTACCTACAAAATTTCTCATCATCTTAAAACAAAGTTGGCTAAATATGGTAAGGGCATTTTCTCCTACCCTTTTCTGTATCTGTTTTTTTTTTTTTTTTCTCAAAAGAAACTCAAACAACCAGATTTATTTAGTTTAACATTTCCTCTAACCTAAAGAGAAATATGTCAAAAAAAAACAAAAAACAAAAAACAAAACCCTAAGACATACGGAGAAGCAGCCACCCCCATGAACCCAGATAATCTAAAAGAAAAAATTCTTTCTTGATGCTAAATGTAAGGACACTCATTTAAAGCCAATTCCTACTGATTAATGCAGAGCATTATGCACTTTGTATAAATATGTATACATACATCTATTTCACATAGGCACACAGGCCTATGTATTACAATAAAAGATGTTATTGGGGCATTATTCTGACAGTTTCTAAGCTGAGAGAAGCTTAGTCTTTAAATGAATTTTTTATTTTCTGCAAATAAAAAATACCTTTTATTTTTCCTAGGTTGCATACATTAATGATATGTCAAATGTTTTACTTTAAAAGGCAACAGAAATCTCTAAGTGTTAAAATAAACCTTCTAACTGCTTTCTACATTATTTTTTAAAATAAGAGAAGAGAAATAAATTTTTTAAAAATGTTCTTTACTCTATCCCACACTAGATTTGCTTTGGGTTCCTTTTATAGAGTTGACTGTAGAGACTGGTGAAATTTTACCTTGGTACAGGATTCAAACTAAATAATGGGATGCAGAAATGTGTCATAAATCAACTTCAAATATTGAACAAAAGATAAATAACAGAAGATTTATATTCTGACATAAAGAACCATCTCTAACTACAATACAAAGCAAAAGGCAAAACAACAACAACAACAACAACAACAAAAAACACCTACTGTGCACTCCAACAGGTTCTCCTTGCCCTTCTATATGCTAACTCGGAATAGTAATTATGGATCTTGCAAGTTGACTCCTGTTTTCCAGAACTATGAGTTGTACGTAAAACATGCCTTTTCATCGAAACAATTACCATTAATCAAAACACTGAGAGCTAATACCACTCAAGTCCAACCTACCGCTGTGCCCAGCAATATATCAAACTGTCTGTTGTCAAACACACTAAACAAACTTAAACACACTGTTTTCACTACAAACAGTAAAAGAAAAAAAAGAAATGCTTGCTAAGTAATTTTCGAATTGAAATTGCTATCTCAGTAATCCATTCTGTCACTGTGTTTTAATTTTGAGTATTCAATCATAGTCCAACACAGACAGATCATTATTTGGCTCTGGGAAAAGAAAATCCGTGGCACTGATAAATGAAGTTACCTGCAAAAGACTTGGTATTACAATGAATTTGATTAACTTGTGATAATTTGATTTAGAAGTACACTTAAACAATAACATATTTTACTCTTTTAGGGGTTTGTAATGCTTCATTTCCCAGCGAAAACTATTAACATAAGATAGGTTATGATTGTTCTACAAGAGGCAGAAATAATAAACCTATTTCTACAGCAAGAGTATAAGGTCCATAACTCCATTGGTCTACCTTTTAGTAATTTACTGCTTTATAACACACTTTTTATATTTAATTTTGAAATCTGTATTAGGGAAAATGACACAAGAAATTATCTACCGAAATTGTAAATTACCTAACTTCAGTTTGCATAAGTATCAGACATTTACATCACTATTATATTTCAATGCATAACTATGTGAATGCAAAGCCATCATCTATAAATATAGACTAAGTAACTATCTTGAAAAACCTTGCTTTTCTTATTATCTTTTCCTTCTTTACTCTAATTTTTGTTTTTCTTATTAAGCCAAAAGGTTAAGATTCTCCTCCAAAGAGAAAAAACATTTTACAAATCAGAAAGTCAGCTCTGTTTAATAATTTCTAATCAGTGGAGATGTCAAAGTACTTTATTTTTTTTTTTATTGATATTTCTTTTTTTTTTATTATACTTTAGGGTTTTAGGGTACATGTGCACAATGTGCAGGTTTGTTACATATGTATCCATGTGCCATGTTGATTTCCTGCACCCATTAACTCGTCATTTAGCATTAGGTGTATCTCCTAATGCTGTCCCTCCCCGCTCCCCCCACCCCACAACAGTCCCCGGAGGGTGATGTTCCCCTTCCTGTGTCCATGAGTTCTCATTGTTCAATTCCCACCTATGAGTGAGAACATGCGGTGTTTGGTTTTTTGTCCTTGCGATAGTTTACTTTATATAAGAAGATGAGAAGAGGAATGGAAACAGTGGAGTTTAACAAACAGATCAGGCATTTATTACCAGCAAGCTCCATTACGGATTTCTGAGCTTTGTAAGCCAAGCTCCCCCAAGAGTAATTAAATTTTTATTTATAATGGGTTTGTGACTGTTAACTTCATGTTGCCTGTGCTTGTTTCCCTCACATATGCTCATATACACCAATGCAAAATAGCATTCCACGTTTTCTATTAGACAGTACATATTGATGATTTTTCATCTAAAATATCAAAATTGAACATTAACAAAATATGTACATAAAAAAAGATACGGTATGTAGTGGTTAAGACAGACTACATACACATGAGCACATTACTCTTTCACAGACTCAAATATTTTTCACAGCCTTATGCAGTAAAGGATACTACAAATCTAACACAAAAGGATATAAGGATACTACACAGCCAACTACATGTTTACTGCTAGTGATATCAAAGATTAGTGTAAATGTAACTGGAAAAAAGGTCTGAAGTTCACCCAAGGCCAATGTATTCTTACCCATTTGAGGAGTTTCTTCATTTACAAACCTCTCCTTCTGATAGAATTTATCACTTTTGTTTTATCTTTAATCCCTTTCCTCTTCTCATTTAGGTATAAACCCCTGTATACTTTACACCTTCTTTTAAATGCTTAATATAAGTAACCACAGGAGAATCTCTTCTCCCCTTGAAAAACTGCAAATAAAGATGTCAGCTATTGAGTATATTTGTGGCGTCTCCAGCAGCTGCTGTTAAATACCAGCTGGTCTAGCTGTTTAAAATTACCTCCGAGTTGGTATTATAAAGATGCCTGGGCAGCGTTGCTGTATTAATGGATTATTGAGTGAGCGATGAAAACCTTGGCCAGCTGATGCGTTTTATTACAAATAGGCTTTATGATGTGTAATCACTGTAATTTTTACAACTAGAGGAAATATGAAAAAAGGAGTAAAAAAAAAAACCCCACAGAAACTGATTTAACTAGATTATTCCTATCATTTTGTTTCCTAGAAGAAGTCAAAGTGCATAATTACCGTGTATAAATATACAGGTATGAACTTACACACACAATTCATCCATGTGGATGTGTTTTCATCAATATAGGCAAGCAGAGAATGCACATGGACAAATTCAGTATGCATACAATTTGTGAGAAAAGACATTTGTTGTTGTCTGCCAAACCACCCAATTGGCTACAATGGGATCACATGACCTAAAATAGTTTTGAACTATTCACCAGCTGGGCAATAGCTGAAAATCTAAATCTGGCCAACTGGACTGTAGTTCGCAATCCAAAGGATGGGATCATTTCACTCCCTTTATCATTTCCGTTTCGTTGTTTTCTTATAATAAGCCAAGGTTTTTATAGAACTCTAGCAAATTGTCTCCCAGATCCTCTAACTTCCAACTTATGTTCAAAAGAAGGTATGGCAGTTTATTGGCTTGGCTATTTTTATGCCTGCTATAGTAGCCCAGGGTGCTACCCTATCAGTTTCCAAGGTCCTTCAAATGTATTGTTCTATTTATGGCACTCTCAAGACTCCTGTATGTTCCCAATCGTTTTTAAGAATGAACACCAACTCTCAGGAGGCTGTGGCCAATTAAAATAGTTCCAAGCAGAAAACAAAACTCAGAAAATTCATTCAAGTATGTCACTGGGTGAATTAGTATCTTGTAGGAAAGGACAGCCATCTCAGCCTGGATTTCCTCTTTAGGTAATCTACAAGTTTTACTCTAAAGAAATATTGAAGAACACAATCATCATCATCAAGAAATATCAAGTATATTGTTTTGGTTTTGCTGTATGACATTTAACATCAATTTTCATCACAGCCATTTTGATAAAATATATAGAATGTGTGACAAGAAAGTAATAAATTTTTTTAAATATACCAAAATTTATACATGAAATGATTCATTCAGATCCCATGGTAGGGTTTTTTTTGGTTTTTATTTCCCATAGAGGCTGAGTACTGTGCTTTGAGGGTTTTACTCATGCGAGTAACTAACAATTCTAATTAGAGCCAAATGTGGTGAATGAACAATGTGAGAAATAAGGTTATGCAATACTTTCTGAGGTCAAAATGTTCTTTGTTTGATTTTATAGCTATAAAACAGTTTTCAAATGTGGCTCCTATTCTAGTAATGAAGCCAATTCCAGATAGAAAATTCCAGAAGTATTTTGAGTAATAATGCTAAATTAAATGTGTAACTTGTTACAATGATCATGCTTTAGAAAAACCATAATCATTTTTAATATTAAAAGCACCAATATGCTGGTTTTAAAAAAAGTGATCATTGTTGGTTAACATTTTTGGTTTGGTTTTTTAATGGGAATAAGCTAGTCATGGCTACCAAACTTAAAAAAACTCTTCCCAGGCTTTATTTTGCCTCCCTTCCTTTTGCTTCTCTTCCTGCATTGTCTTACCACCAGCAGAAAGCACTGGTTAGAGGTGCGGATGTAGTATGGGGCAAGTGAAGAGAAGGATACAAGAAGGAAGGGTGAAAAAGAATAAAAGACTGCACAGGCAGAAAGCCAAGGTGGTAGAGGGGAGTCTGACCAATTTGGGCAGCAATGCAGAGAAAGGAGGTGCTTCCTTTCTGCCATCAGCAATACAATCCACTGAAAAGGATAATTAGATAACTAATCACTTTCACTATTGTTTTAAAACTGCATTTTCCACAAAAGAGTGGGAGTGAAAAGTCAAAAGAGTAGGAGTGAAAAGTCAGAAATGAAAAAAAATAATGATAGGATTTGGCACTGTTGTCATAAATACCAACAGGCAGAGGCCTTCCTGCCTAAAGGTGATCGAGGTAGAGAAAAGAGAGTTACTTATAGATGGCTGAAGCCACAGCAAGAGGCATTTGTTACATGGGGACTGACATCGCTACAAAACAAAATCTCTTCTCATTAATTTTCAGTTTGAGAAAGTGACGTTATTCATCATATTATTACTTAGACGTACTTAATAAATATGTAAGAAATATTTCCTATGCAACAGGCACTGTTTTAAGTGCTTTGCAAATAAGAACTCCACATGGCAACCCTATAAAGGCAGTACTCTTGATCTGACTTTAGCTTTTTTGTTGCTTTCCATTGAATAGGAGACAAGATCAGATTCTTGATTGCAATGAAGAGTTCAGCAACTGAAAGAATAGGTATAGAAAAGATACTTTATAAATATTACATTTCTCTGCCTATTTCTTGTTTTACAGAAAGTAAAATCCTATTAATTATAAACTGGTAGTTCAAATAAACTAAACTTGTAATACATACCAAGCAACAACAGGATAAAATTCTATCCATTAAAATATATTTGTGGTTCTGTACCTTCCCCCACAACTCACTCCAGTTGGGGAAATTTATCATCTTCATGCTTGGAAACTGGTTAGCTAGAGAAACTAGATCTCTGGTTCTCTCCAGTGTCACTGCTTTGGCTAAATTCTGATAGTGTCCACAATGTTCACTGTTTTTTTTTTTTTTTTTTTTTTTTGAGAAGGAGTTTTGCCCGTTGCCCAGGCTGGAGTACAATGGCATGATCTCGGCTCACCACAACCTCCACCTCCCGGGTTCATGTGATTTTCCTGCCTCAGCCTCCTGAGTAGCTGGTATTACAGGCATGTGCCACCATTCCTGGCTAATTTTTTGTATTTTTAGTGGAGACCAGGTTTCTCCATGTTGGTCAGGCTGGTCTTGAACTCCCGACCTCAGGTGATCCTCCCACCTTGGCCTCCCAAAGTGCTGGGATTACAGGCGTGAGCCACTGCGCCTGGCCCACTGTTCTTAATAGCACTATTTTTAATTGTTAAGTCCCTCCCATTGACATAATTAGGTCAGAAGTTCTCTTTAATAAAACCTGAATCTACTGAGCGTAGGTGCAATCTCTCAGCTTACAACTCATTCTTTTTTATCTCAGTCCCACTCATTTTGTTATTGTTTCTGATGCCTCTTAGAGCTTATATCTATTAAAATGATTACAAATTCTAAATTAAATGTTTTAAAAGGTATATTTTCTCTAACAAATTCCATGTAGTACAAACTTTAATTAAAAAATTAGAATATTTTTAAACTTGAGATATTTTAAACCCTACATACCATTTACAATTTAAGTCATAATAAGAACCTCTGGAGATGGTACACTGCTATAAAAAATCTATAAAAAATCATTCAAAATATCTAACAATAATTCGTGTAAAATGAAAATAAAAGCATTTTTATCAGAGAAAGCAAATTTTAATAAAAGTAATTTTTAGAAATAAAATACATATACATGCCAAACTTACTATATTAACAAATAATATTTATTTTTCTGCATTTAAATTCTGTGACAAATCGATTTAAAACTATAAAAATAAGAAATTTGAGAGGATAAACACATAAAGAACCAAAAGTAGTCAAAAGCAAAAATAAGAAGCAAAAAGCAACACGTTCCACCAGCATTTCATCTGTATCTCCAATTAGCGGAGAAAGTTTTTCTTAGGATTTGTTGAAGAATTTTTATCTTTTATCCTTTATAATAGAGTGTAATAAATGACAATTTTTCTTAATTGATTCAGCAGCCTTTGTCAAAGCATCTTATGACATTATGAAAGGCTCTCTTCACTAAGCAAGCTCCATCATTTTTCTTATATTTAGGTCAGAAAAGAAGTAATAGTGAGAAGACAGGATTCCATCTTGGTATTATGGGTCAGATAAAATTATACTGGTACAACTCTGTCCTTAAAGTAATTTTACAAAAGCCAGAAAAATATCTTAGAATTGTCATACAAGATGCATACTGGTGATCTCAAATATCTGAAAAGCTAGTCAGGAGACACTTGTCTAGAAAACTTGCTTTTACAGGCACATTCGAAGCCCTCTTTGTTCCCATGAAAGATTTTACACATATTAAGCAGTCTCTCAAGGTCAAAAAATAAGGGTAGAAACTTAAGTCTGGTCACAACCTATCAAATACACACTATGTAATCACTAGTATAAGTGATACAGGTTAGCTTAATTACCAAGTATACTTAATAATGGAATATGATATCTTACATAAATTACCATATGGCAATAGAAAAGAGCTTATTAGAACAATTAGCTCTAGATATTCAATTTGCCTGTAGGTTACTTGGTTACTGAAAGAGTTGGAGAATGGAAAAACAGAGACCCACGAAATAAAAAATCCAAGGATAAGAAATGAAGGAGAGAAATCTGAATATTAAAGATTAACTTAATTCTAGGATTTTTTACCCACATTTAACTATTATTTCTTAGTAAGTCCTGAAAAATTCTCCTTCAAGCTTTAGAACCTATAGTTTTGACTGGAGGGTAGAAATTACTTTCCTTCCAATCTAAATGTATTCTGCCAACAGACTGGAAGGCAATGTCAGTTTTACAGTATTATCACTGTTACTAAACCACATAGTTTAAAGAAGGCATTCCTTTGTTTTACTGTGATTTAAAAACAACTCTGCCTAAATATATTTCTGGGAAAGTTTTTTTTTCCTGACTCTTGTTAGATGGTATTTTGTAACTATAAAGTTTTGGGGTAATATTAAATATTTGTTTTACCTGTATACTTATGTTCAAAGAATCATAACAACTGTAAAGTCACGGTTTTATCAGGCTTTCCTTAGAGAATGTTGATATAACCTGAAGTTGATCAAGTCTGGTTAGTGACTTTTAAGACCGGGATTCGCAAAGGGTTGTGTTGTTTAAGATATACAACCAAAAGAAAGGATTTTTACTACCTTTATATATATACATACCTAGAATGCCAAATATAGCTGAGGTGAAGGTATGTTCTATCATGAACTATTTTGGTCTATCAGTTTTCAGGACATCAGTATTTCTCAGGTATCTAGCATATTTTGTGTTTCAATCACCTCGATTCTTATTTAGCAACATACATTTTTAAAACTATGAATTTAGTGACATATTTACAAAAATTTAGAAATATATTATGCATAGTAATCTTTAATAAACTGTTCTAACAAATAAATACAAATTTAAAAATAAAGTCTTAGTTGCAGAGTTAAAATTATGATTAAAATTTCTTCTATGTTATATATTTTGGAAGTATTTAAAAACTCATTGTAAATACTTCTCATTAGAAGGTAAATATTTTGGAAGTATTAAAACTATTCAAATACGTTGAATAAATGTGACATCATTTGTTTTTTGGTTGTTTTCATTAGTCCCATATATTTACTAGGTTCCCAAACACCAGTGAAATAAGCCATTTAATTGAAAGAAATTTCAAACTGTGGCCAGGATTTTTGGAAGGAACAAAAAGAGACATCCTGGTCTATGTTTAAAATTACATTTCCAAATATATATGTAATAGTCCTTTAGCTACAGTATATCAAAACCATATTGGAAATCACTGGTTTCTCAAATCTCATATGTCCATTATATTTAAAAGTTTCACAATCAAGTCTCTGTAACTATTCACGTGACTAGAATGCTATTTCCTGTGTGTGAAAAGTACCAGTAAACAAAAACACGAAAGCAAAAGCTGAGTTGCCTAATTTTTTTTTTTTTTTTTTTATTATACTTTAGGGTTTTAGGGTACATGTGCACAATGTGCAGGTTTGTTACATATGTATCCATGTGCCATGTTGATTTCCTGCACCCATTAACTCGTCATTTAGCATTAGGTGTATCTCCTAATGCTGTCCCTCCCCCCTCCCCCCACCCCACAACAGTCCCCGGAGCGTGATGTTCCCCTTCCTGTGTCCATGAATTCTCATTGTTCAATTCCCACCTATGAGTGAGAACATGCGGTGTTTGGTTTTTTGTCCTTGCGATAGTTTACTGAGAATGATGTTTTCCAGTTTCATCCATGTCCCTACAAAGGACACGAACTCATCATTTTTTATGGCTGCATAGTATTCCATGGTGTATATGTGCCACATTTTCTTAATCCAGTCTATCGTTGTTGGACATTTGGGTTGGTTCCAACTCTTTGCTAATGTGAATAGTGCCGCAATAAACATACGTGTGCATGTGTCTTTATAGCAGCATGATTTATAGTCCTTTGGGTATATACCCAGTAATGGGATGGCTGGGTGAAATGGTATTTCTAGTTCGAGATCCCTGAGGAATCGCCACACTGACTTCCACAATGGTTGAACTAGTTTACAGTCCCACCAACAGTGTAAAAGTGTTCCTATTTCTCCACATCCTCTCCAGCACCTGTTGTTTCCTGATTTTTTAATGATGGCCATTCTAACTGGTGTGAGATGGTATCTCACTGTGGTTTTGATTTGCATTTCTCTGATGGCCAGTGATGAGGAGCATTTCTTCATGTGTTTTTTGGCTGCATAAATGTCTTCTTTGGAGAAGTGTCTGTTCATGTCCTCTGCCCACTTTTTGATGGGGTTGTTTGTTTTTTTCTTGTAAATTTGTTTGAGTTCATTGTAGATTCTGGATATTAGCCCTTTGTCAGATGAGTAGGTTGCAAAAATTTTCTCCCATTGTGTAGGTTGCCTGTTCACTCTGATGATAGTTTCTTTTGCTGTGCAGAAGCTCTTTAGTTTAATGAGATCCCATTTGTCGATTTTGGCTTTTGTTGCCATTGCTTTTGGTGTTTTAGACATGAAGTCCTTGCCCACGCCTATGTCCTGAATGGTATTGCCTAGGTTTTCTTGTAGGATTTTAATGGTTTTAGGTCTAACATATAAGTCTTTAATCCATCTTGAATTAATTTTTGTATAAGGTGTAAGGAAGGGATCCAGTTGCAGCTTTCTACATATGGCTAGCCAGTTTTCCCAGCACCATTTATTAAATAGGGAATCCTTTCCCCATTTCTTGTTTTTGTCAGGTTTGTCAAAGATCAGATAGTTGTAGCTATGCGGCATCATTTCTGAGGGCTCTGTTCTGTTCCATTGATCTATGTCTCTGTTGTGGTACCAGTACCATGCTGTTTTGGTTACTGTAGCCTTGTAGTATAGTTTAAAGTCAGGTAGCGTGATGCCTCCAGCTTTCTTCTTTTGGCTTAGGATTGACTTGGCGATGCGGGCTCTTTTTTGGTTCCATATGAACTTTAAAGTAGTTTTTTCCAATTCTGTGAAGAAAGTCATTGGTAGCTTGATGGGGATGGCATTGAATCTATAAATTACCTTGGGCAGTATGGCCATTTTCACGATATTGATTCTTCCAACCCATGAGCATGGAATGTTCTTCCATTTGTTTGTATCCTCTTTTATTTCATTGAGCAGTGGTTTGTAGTTCTCCTTGAAGAGGTCCTTCACATCCCTTGTAAGTTGGATTCCTAGGTATTTTATTCTCTTTGAAGCAATTGTGAATGGGAGTTCACTCGTGATTTGGCTCTCTGTTTGTCTGTTATTGGTGTACAAGAATGCTTGTGATTTTTGTACATTGATTTTGTATCCTGAGACATTGCTGAAGTTGCTAATCAGCTTAAGGAGATTTTGGGCTGAGACAATGGGGTTTTCTAGATATACAATCATGTCATCTGCAAACAGGGACAATTTGACTTCCTCTTTTCCTAATTGAATACCCTTTATTTCCTTCTCCTGCCTGATTGCTCTGGCCAGAACTTCCAGCACTATGTTGAATAGGAGTGGTGAGAGAGGGCATCCCTGTCTTGTGCCAGTTTTCAGAGGGAATGCTTCCAGTTTTTGCCCATTCAGTATGATATTGGCTGTGGGTTTGTTGTAGATAGCTCTTATTATTTTGAGATATGTCCCATCAATACCTAATTTATTGAGAGTTTTTAGCATGAAGGGTTGTTGAATTTTGTCAAAGGCCTTTTCTGCATCTATTGAGATAATCATGTGGTTTTTGTCTTTGGTTCTGTTTATATGCTGGATTACATTTATTGATTTGTGTATGTTGAACCAGACTTGCATCCCAGGGATGAAGCCCACTTGATCATGGTGGATAAGCTTTTTGATGTGCTGCTGGATTCGGTTTGCCAGTATTTTATTGAGGATTTTTGCATCAATGTTCATCAAGGATATTGGTCTGAAATTCTCTTTTTTGGTTATGTCTCTGCCAGGTTTTGGTATCAGGACGATGCTGGCTTCGTAAAATGTGTTAGGGAGGATTCCCTCTTTTTCTATGGACTGGAATAGTTTCAGAAGGAATGGTACCAGTTCCTCCTTGTACCTCTGGTAGAATTCAGCTGTGAATCCATCAGGTCCTGGACGCTTTTTGGTTGGTAAGCTATTGATTATTGCCACAATTTCAGAACCTGTTATTGGTCTATTCAGAGATTCAACTTCTTCCTGGTTTAGTCTTGGGAGGGTGTATTTGTCGAGGAATTTATCCATTTCTTCTAGATTTTCTAGTTTATTTGCATAGAGGTGTTTGTAGTATTCTCTGATGGTAGATTGTATTTCTGTGGGATCGGTGGTGATATCCCCTTTTTCGTTTTTTATTGCATCTATTTGATTCTTCTCTCTTTTCTTCTTTATTAGTCTTGCTAGTGGTCCATCAATTTTGTTGATCTTTTCAAAAAACCAGCTCCTGGATTCATTAATTTTTTGAAGGGTTTTTTGTGTCTCTATTTCCTTCAGTTCTGCTCTGATTTTAGTTATTTCTAGCCTTCTGCTAGCTTTTGAATGTGTTTGCTCTTGCTTTTCTAGTTCTTTTAATTGTGATGTTAGGGTGTCAATTTTGGATCTTTCCTGCTTCCTCTTGTGGGCATTTAGTGCTATAAATTTCCCTCTACACACTGCTTTGAATGTGTCCCAGAGATTCTGGTATGTTGTGTCTTTGTTCTCGTTGGTTTCAAAGAACATCTTTATTTCTGCCTTCATTTCATTATGTACCCAATAGTCATTCAGGAGCAAGTTGTTCAGTTTCCACGTAGTTGAGCGGTTTTGAGTGAGTTTCTTAATCCTGAGTTCTAGTTTGATTGCACTGTGGTCTGAGAGACAGTTTGTTATAATCTCTGTTCTTTTACATTTGCTGAGAAGAGCTTTACTTCCAACTATGTGGTCAATTTTGGAATAGGTGTGGTGTGGTGCTGAAAAAATGTATATTCTGTTGATTTGGGGTGGAGAGTTCTGTAGATGTCTATTAGGTCCACTTTATGTAGAGCTGAGTTCAATTCCTGGATATCCTTGTTAACTTTCTGTCTCGTTGATCTGTCTAATGCTGACAGTGGGGTGTTAAAATCTCGCATTATTATTGTGTGGGAGTTTAAGTCCCTTTGTAGGTCACTGAGGACTTGCTTTATGAATCTGGGTGCTCCTGTGTTGGGTGCATATATATTTAGGATAGTTAGCTCTTCTTGTTGAATTGATCCCTTTACCATTATGTAATGGCCTTCTTTGTCTCTTTTGATCTTTGTTGGTTTAAAGTCTATTTTATCAGAGACTAGGATTGCAACCCCTGCCTTTTTTTGTTTTCCAGTTGCTTGATAGATCTTCCTCCATCCCTTTATTTTGAGTCTATGTGTGTCTCTGCACGTGAGATGGGTTTCCTGAATACAGCACACTGATGGGTCCTGACTCCTTATCCAGTTTGCCAGTCTGTGTCTTTTGATTGGAGCATTTAGCCCATTTACATTTAACGTGAATATTGTTATGTGTGAATCTGATCCTGTCATTATGATGTTAGTTGGTTATTTTGCTTGTTAGTTGCTATAGTTTCTTCCTAGCCTCGATGGTCTTTACAATTTGGCATGTTTTTGCAGGGGCTGGTACCGGTTGTTCCTTTCCATGTTTAGTGCTTCCTTCAGGAGCTCTTTTAGGGCAGGCCTGGTGGTGACAAAATCACTCAGCGTTTGCTTGTCTGTAAAGTAGTTTATTTCTCCTTCACTTATGAAGCTTAGTTTGGCGGGATAGGAAATTCTGGGTTGAAAATTCTTTTCTTTAAGAATGTTGAATATCGGCCCCCACTCTCTTCTGGCTTGTAGAGTTTCTGCCGAGAGACCAGCTGTTAGTCTGATGGGCTTCCCTTTGTGGGTAACCTGACCTTTCTCTCTGGCTGCCCTTAACATTTTTTCCTTCATTTCAACTTTGGTGAATCTGACAATTATGTGTCTTGGAGTTGCCCTTCTCGAGGAGTATCTTTGTGGCGTTCTCTGTATTTCCTGAATTTGAATGCTGGCCTGCCTTGCTAGATTGGGGAAGTTCTCCTGGATAATATCTTGCAGAGTGTTTTCCAACTTGGTTCCATTCTCCCCATCATTTTCAGGTACACCAATCAGACGTAGGTTTGGTCTTTTCACATAGTCCCAAATTTCTTGGAGGCTTTGTTCATTTCTTTTTATTCTTTTTTCTCTAAACTTCCCTTCTCTCTTCATTTCATTCATTTCATCTTCTATCAGCGATACCCTTTCTTCCAGTTGATCGCATCTGCTACTGAGGCTTCTGCATTCTTCGCGTAGTTCTCGAAACTTGGCTTTCAGCTCCATCATCTCCTTTAAGCCCTTCTCTCCATTGGTTATTCTAGTTATCCATTCTTCTAATTTTTTTTCAAAGTTTTTAACTTCTTTGCTATTGTTTTGAATTTCCTCTCGTAGCTCAGAGTAGTTTGATCGTCTGAAGCCTTCTTCTCTCAACTCATCAAAGTCATCCTCCATCCAGCTTTGTTCCGTTGCTGGTGAGGAACTGCGTTCCTTTGGAGGAGGAGAGGTGCTCTGTTTTTTAGAGTTGCCAGTTTTTTTGGTCTGTTTTTTCCCCATCTTTGTGGTTTTGTCTACTTTTTGTCTTGGATGATGGTGATGTACAGATGGGTTTTTGGTGTGGATGTCCTTTCTGTTTGTTAATTTTCCTTCTACCAGACAAGACCCTCAGCTGCAGGTCTGTTGGAGTTTACTAGAGGTCCACTCCAGACCCTGTTTGGCTGGGTGTCAGCACCGGTGGCTGCAGAACAGCGGATTTTCGTGAGACCACAAATTCAGCTGTCTGATAGTTCCTCTGAAAGTTTTGTCTCAGAGGAGTACCCGGTTGAATGAGGTGTCAGTCTGTCCCTACTTGGGGGTTGCCTCCCAGTTAGGCTGCTCAGGGGTGAGGGACCCACTTTAGGAGGCAGTCTGTCCGTTCTCAGATCTCCAGCTGCGTGCTGGAAGAACCACTACTCTCTTCAAAGCTGTCAGTCAGACAGGGACATTTAAGGCTGTGGAGGTTCTCGCTGAGATTTTGGTTGTCTGTGCCCTGCCCCCAGAGGTGGAGCCTACAGAGGCAGGCAGGCCTCCTTGAGCTGTGGTGGGCTCCACCCAGTTCGAGCTTCCTGGCTGCTTTGTTTACTTAAGCAAGCCTGGGCAATGGAGGGCGCCCCTCCCCCAGCCTCGTTGCCGCCTTGCAGCGTGATCTCAGACTGCTGTGCTAGCAATCAGCAAGACTCTGTGGGCATAGGACCCTCCGAGCCAGGTGCGGGACACAATCTCCTAGTGTGCCGTTTTCCAGGCCGGCTTGGAAAAGCGCAGTATTAGGACGGGACTGACCCGATATTCCAGGTGCCGTCTGTTTCCCCTTTCTTTGACTAGGAAAGGGAACTCCCTGACCCCTTGCGCTTCCCGAGTGAGGCAATGCCTCGCCCTGCTTCGGCTCGCGCACAGTGCGCTTCACCAACTGTCCTGAACCCACTGTTAGGCACTCCCTAGTGAGATGAAACCGGTACCTCAAGCAGAAATGCAGAAATCACCCGTCTTCTGTGTCGCTGGGGCTGGGAGCTGGAGACCGGAGCTGTTCCTATTCGGCCATCTTGGCTCCACCTAATTTTTTTTTTTTAACTGTGCTATTTGCATTGGGTAAGAATACTAGATATTTCATTATTAATCCCACGTCTGGTCATTTTAAAGTAGATTTAGATTCAGAAATTTAAAAATTTACAATTACAGCTGGAGACAGAACAAGCAGACAGAAAAAGAGAAAAAACATGGAAGGCCTAACCAACATAATCAACCAATTTGACCTGACATTTATAGAACATGCCATTCAACGACAGTAGAATAAACAATCATTTCATGTGCACAAGAAATATTCACCAAGCTCTACTATATTTAGGGCTAAAAATAGGCTTAAAAATCATACAAAATCATGTTTTTGGATCATAATGGAATTTAATAATAAATTTGTAAAAGATATCTGAATAATTCCCCAATATTTGGAAATTAAGCAACACAACCCATGGTACAAAAAGGAAGCCTTAAAGAAAAATTTAAAATATCTTGAGCTGAAGAAAAATAAAAATATAGCAACCAAAACTTTAGGAATGCAACTAAACCAGTGCTTAGGAAGTAACTTACAGCAATAAAAACATACTTAAAAAGAAGAAAGGTCTAAAGTCAATAATCTGACCTCCTACCTTCAACAACTTGAAAGAGAAGACGAAAATAAACTGAACGTAAGTAAAAGGATAAGAGCTGCAACTAATGACACTAAAAATAGAAAGAAAAAGAGAAAGGGAGATAAAATTAATCAAACCTAAAACTGGTTCTTTGAAAAGATCAATTTTATTGATAAACTTGTAGCCAGATAAAACTAACTGATCTTCAGCAAAGGTACAAAAGCAATTCAATGGAGAAAGGATAGTCTTTCCACAAATGGTTCTGAAATAATTGGATATTCATATTTAAAAAAGAAAAAAAGTTGACCAACACCTTTTACCTTACATAAAAATTAAGTCAAAATAAATCATAGACCTAAACATAATACGTAATGTGTATGACTTGGATTGGGCAGAGTTCTAATATGTGACACAAAAAACAATCTCCATAAAAGAAAAAGTTGATAAATCAGGTTTCAACAAAATTAAGTGTTTGCTCTATGAAAGACATGAGAAATGAAATGACAAGTTTCAGATTGGGAGACATTTGCAAATGCAAATTTCAAATGTGACAATGGACTTGTATCCAGAATAAAGAACTGTCAAAACTTAATACTAAGAAAATAACCTCAATTTATTCAAAAAGGGCAAAAGATGTAAGACATGCAGGCTGAGGCCGGGCGCGGTGGCTCACGCTTATAATCCCAGCACTTTGGGAGGCCGAGGCGGGCGGATCACGAGGTCAGGAGATCGAGACCACGGTGAAACCCCGTCTCTACTAAAAATACAAAAAATTAGCCGGGGATGGTGGCGGGTGCCTGTAGTCCCAGCTACTCGGAGAGGCTGAGGCAGGAGAATGGTGTGAACCCAGGAGGCGGAGCTTGCAGTGAGCCGAGAACGCGCCACTGCACTCCAGCGTGGGTGAAAAAGCGAGACTCCGTCTCAAAAAAAAAAAAAAAAAAAAAAAAAAGACACGCAGACTGACATTTTTTCTTTTTTTTTTTTTTTTTTTTTTTTTTTGAGTCTCGCTGTCGCCCAGGCTGGAGAGCAGTGGCACCATCTTGGCATACTGCAACCTCCACCTACTGGGTTTAAGAGGTTCTCGTGCCTCAGCCTCCCAAGTAGTTGAGATTCCAGGGATGTGCCACCTCACATGACTAAGTTTTGTATGTTTAGTAGAGATGGGGTTTCAGCATGTTGGCCAGACTTGTCCTGAACTCTTGGCCTCAAGTGATCTGCCCGCCTCAGCCTCCCAAAGTGCTGGAATTATAGGGATGAGCCACTGCACAAGGCTCTGACATTATTTTAATTAAACTATTTATTTTGAGATAACTGTACATTCACATACAGTTGTAAGAAATAATACAAAGAGCTCCTCAGTACCCAGTAGTTTTCCCCAATGGCAACATCCTGCAAAACTATAGTCCAATGTCACTACCATGATATGTTCCATTACCAAAAGGATCCTTTCCATGCCCTTTTATAGCCATATTCATTTCCTTTCTACCCTTTTCTTCTGTTAGTCTTGCTAGTGTCTGTCAATTTAATTGACCTTTTCAAAGACACAACTTACTTCATTTATTTTCTGTTATTGTTTTCAATTATATTAATTTTAACTCTATTATTTCCTGCCTTCTGCTTTTGAGTTTATTTTACTTTTCTTTTTCCATGTTCTTGGCATAATATTTCCCCTATTATTATTTACCTTATTATTGGAAATGTATTATTTCTCATTTCATGTCATAAAAAACACTGTGATAAACATATCTATACATGGACTTTTATTCTACTGATGCACTTAATATGTTTATATGCTTAAAAGTAAAATTATTTTACAGGCTTGGTGGTGACAAAATCTCTCAGCATTTGCTTGTCTGTAAAGTATTTTATTTCTTCTTCACTTATGAAGCTTAGTTTGGCTGGATATGAAATTCTGGGTTGAAAATTCTTTCCTTTAAGAATGTTGAATAAAAAGGGCTCCTGAAGGAAGCACTAAACATGGAAAGGAAAAACCGGTACCAGCCACTGCAAAATCATGCCAAATTGTAAAGACTATCGAGGTTAGGAAGAAACTGCATCAACTAACGAGCAAAATAACCAACTAACATCATAATGACAGGATCAAATTCACACATAACAATATTAACTTTAAATGTAAATGGGCTAAATGCTCCAATTAAAAGACACAGACTGGCAAATTGGATAAAGAGTCCAGACCCATCAGTGTGTTGTATTCAGGAAACCCATCTCACGTGCAGAGACACATGTAGGCCCAAAATAAAAGGATGGAGGAAGATCTACCAAGCAAACGGGAAACAAAAAAAGGCAGGGGTTGCAATCCTAGTCTCTGATAAAATAGACTTTAAACCAACAAAGATCAAAAGAGACAAAGAAGGCCATTACATAATGGTAAAGGGATCAATTCAACAAGAAGAGCTAACTATCCTAAATATATATGCACCCAATACAGGAGGACCCAGATTCATAAAGCAAGTCCTGAGTGACCTACAAAGAGGCTTAGACTGCCACACAATAATAATGGGAGACTTTAACACCCCACTGTCAACATTAGACAGATCAACGAGACAGAAAGTTAACAAGGATACCCAGGAATTGAACTCAGCTCGGCACCAAGCGGACCTAATAGACATCTACAGAACTCTCCACCTCAAATCAACAGAATATACATTTTTTTCAGCACCACACCACACCTATTCCAAAATTGACCACATAGTTGGAAGTAAAGCTCTCTTCAGCAAATGTAAAACAACAGAAATTATAACAAACTGTCTCTCAGACCACAGTGCAATCAAACTAGAACTCAGGATTAAGAAACCCACTCAAAACCGCTCAACTACATGGAAACTCAACAACCTGCTCCTGAATGACTACTGGGAACATAAGGAAATGAAGGCAGAAATAAAGATGTTCTTTGAAACCAATGAGAACAATGACACAACATACCAGAATCTCTGGGACACATTCATTTTTAGTAGAGACGGGGTTTCACCATGGTCTTGATCTCCTGACCTCGTGATCCGCCTGCCTCGGCCTCCCAAAGTGCTGGGATTACAAGCGTGTGTAGAGGAAAATTTATAGCACTAAATGCCCACAAGAGAAAGCAGGAAAGATCCAAAATTGACACCCTAACATCACAATTAAAAGAACTAGAAAAGGGCAAACACATACAAAAGCTAGCAGAAGGCAAGAAATAACTAAAATCAGAGCAGAACTGAAGGAAATAGAGACACAAAAAACCCTTCAAAAAATTAAGGAATCCAGGAGCTGGTTTTTTGAAAAGATCAACAAAATTGATAGACTGCTAGCAACACTAATAAAGAAGAAAAGAGAGAAGAATCAAATAGATGCAATAAAAAATGATAAAGGGGTATCACCACCGATCCCACAGAAATACAAACTACCATCAGAGAATACTACCAACACCTCTATGCAAATAAACTAGAAAATCTACAAGAAATGGATAAATTCCTCGACACATACACCCTCCCAAGACTAAACCAGGAAGAAGTTGAATCTCTGAATAGACCAATAACAGGCTCTGAAATTGAGGCAATAATCAATAGCTTACCAACCAAAAAGAGTCCAGGACCAGATGGATTCACAGCCGAATTCTACCAGAGGTACAAGGAGGAACTGGTACCATTCCTTCTGAAACTATTCCAATCAATAGAAAAAGAGGGAATCCTCCCTAACTCATTTTATGAGGCCAGCATCATCCTGATACCAAAGCCTGGCAGAGACACAACCAAAAAGGAGAATTTCAGACCAATATCCTTGATGAACATTGATGCAAAAATCCTCAAAAAAATACTGGCAAACCGAATCCAGCAGCACATCAAAAAGCTTATCCACCATGAACAAGTGGGCTTCATCCCTGGGATGCAAGGCTGGTTCAACATACGCAAATCAATAAATGTAATCCAGCATACAAACAGAACCAAAGACAAAAACCACATGATTATCTCAATAGATGCAGAAAAGGCCTTTTTTTTTTTTTTTTTGAGATGGAGTCTTGCTCTGTCGCCCAGGCTGGAGTGCAGTGGCGCTATCTCGGCTCACTGCAAGCTCCGCCTCCCGGGTTCACGCAATTCTCCTGCCTCAGCCTCTCGGAGTAACTGGGACTACAGGTGCCTACCACCACGCCCGGCTAATTTTTTGTATTTTTAGTAGAGATGGGGTTTCACCATGGTCTTGATCTCCTGACCTCGTGATCCGCCTGCCTCGGCCTCCCAAAGTGCTGGGATTACAAGCGTGAGCCACCGTGCCCGGCCCAGAAAAGGCCTTTGACAAAATTCAACAACCCTTCATGCTAAAAACTCTCAATAAATTAGGTATTGATGGGACATATCTCAAAATAATAAGAGCTATCTATGACAAACCCACAGCCAATATCATACTGAATGGGCAAAAACTGGAAGCATTCCCTTTGAAAACTGGCACAAGACAGGGATGCCCTCTCTCACCACTCCTATTCAACATAGTGTTGGAAGTTGTGGCCAGGGCAGTTAGGCAGGAGAAGGAAATAAAGGGTATTCAATTAGGAAAAGAGGAAGTCAAATTGTCCCTGTTTGCAGATGACATGATTGTATATCTAGAAAACCCCATTATCTCAGCCCAAAATCTCCTTAAGCTGATAAGCAACTTCAGCAAAGTCTCAGGATACAAAATCAATGTACAAAAATCACAAGCATTCTTATACACCAATAACAGACAAACAGAAAGCCAAATCATGAGTGAACTCCCATTCACAATTGCTTCAAAGAGAATAAAATACCTAGGAAGCCAACTTACAAGGGATGTGAAGGACCTCTTCAAGGAGAACTACAAACCACTGCTCAATGAAATAAAAGAGGATACAAACAAATGGAAGAACATTCCATGCTCATGGGTTGGAAGAATCAATATCGTGAAAATGGCCATACTGCCTAAGGTAATTTATAGATTCAATTCCATCCCCATCAAGCTACCAATGACTTTCTTCACAGAATTGGAAAAAACTACTTTAAAGTTCATATGGGACCAAAAAAGAGCCCGCATCACCAAGTCAATCCTAAGCCAATAGAACAAAGCTGGAGGCATCACGCTACCTGACTTCAAACTATACTACAAGGCTACAGTAACCGAAACAGCAAGGTACTGGTACCAAAACAGAGATATAGATCAATGGAACAGAACAGAGCCCTCAGAAATGATGCCGCATATCTACAACTATCTGATCTTTGACAAACCTGACAAAAACAAGAAATGGGGAAAGGATTCCCTATTTAATAAATGGTGCTGGGAAAACTGGCTAGCCATATGTAGAAAGCTGAAACTGGATCCCTTCCTTACACCTTATATAAAAATTAATTCAAGATGGGTTAAAGACTTGCATGTTAGACCTAAAACCATAGAAACTCTAGAAGAAAACCTAGGCGATACCATTCAGGACATAAGCATAGGCAAGGACTTCATGTCTAAAACACCAAAAGCAATGGCAACAAAAGCCAATATTGACAAATGGGATATAATTAAACTAAAGAGCTTCTGCACAGCAAAAGAAACTACCATCAGAGTGAACAGGCAACCTACAAAATGGGAGAAAATTTTCACAACCTACTCATCTGCAAAGGGCTAATATCCAGAATCTGCAATGAACTCAAACAAATTTACAAGAAAAAAACAAACAGCCCCATCAAAAAGTGGGCAAAGGACATCAACAGACACTTCTCAAAAGAAGACATTTATGCAGCCAAAAAACACATGAAAAAATGCTCATCATCACTGGCCATCAGAGAAATGCAAATCAAAACCACAATGAGATACCATCTCACACCAGTTAGAATGGCCATCACTAAAAAGTCAGGAAACAACACTTGCTGGAGAGGATGTGGAGAAATAGGAACACTTTTACACTGCTGGTGGGACTGTAAACTAGTTCAACCATTGTGGAAGTCAGTGTGGCGATTCCTCAGGGATCTAGAACTAGAAATACCATTTGACCCAGCCATCCCATTACTGGGTATATACCCAAAGGACTATAAATCATGCTGCTATAAAGAGACATGCACACGTATGTTTATTGGGGCACTATTCACAATAGCAAAGACTTGGAACCAACCCAAATGTGCAACAACGATAGACTGGATTAAGAAAATGTGGCACATACACACCATGGAATACTATGTAGCCATAAAAATGATGAGTTCATGTCCTTTGTAGGGACATGGATGAAACTGGAAATCATCATTCTCAGTAAACTATCACAAGGACAAAAAACCAAACACCCCATGTTCTCACTCATAGGTGGGAATTGAACAATGAGAACACATGGCACAGAAACGGGAACATCACACTCTGGGGACTGTTGTGGGGTGGGGGGAGTGGGGAGACATAGCATTAGGAGATATACCTAACGCTAAATGATGAGTTAATGGATGCAGCACACCAACATGGCACATGTATACGTATGTAACAAACCTGCACATTGTGCACATGTACCCTAAAACTTAAAGCATAATAAAATAAAATAAAATAATAAAAAAAAGTAAAATGATGAGTCAAAGAATCCAATTGGTCAGATTTCTGACTTATCCTCCCAATTGCCTCCTAAATGATTATATCAACATTGAGCACAATTTTCTCTAATCTTTACCAATCTAAGTGAAAATTATATTATGCCATTTAATTTGTATATTTCTTTCCTTTTTTTATTTTTTAGAGACAGGGTCTACTCCCAAGTCTCTGGGACTACAGGTGTACACCACCATACCTGGCTAATTTTTTCTTTCTTTTCTTTCCTTTTTCTTTCTTTCTTTATTTTTATTTTTTGGGTAGAGGCAAGGGTCTCGCTACCTTGCCCAGCCTGATCTCAAACTCCTGGCCTCAAGATATCTTCCCGCCATGACCTCTCAAAGCACTGTGATTATAAGCATGAGCCACCTAATTTCTGTTTCTTTAAATGTTTGAATAGCTGAAAGTTTTCACTATACGTACTGGCCATTGTTAATTTTTCCTTATGCATTTGTTGATTCATTTTACTGTTCTACTTAATGGATTAGTGATTTCTTACCAAATTTACGACTCTATATATAAAAAATAAAAACTAGTATTTTATTCTTTATATTATTTCTTTATGGATGTTAAATTTTTTAAACCAATTTAAAAATCATAAGGAAAAATTTGTACTGAATTTTATTGGACTAATTTTTTTTTTAATTTAACAGAGTTTAATCGAGCAAAGAACAATACAAGAATCAGGCAGCACCATCAACCCCGTCCCGGACTGAAATTTTGATGTAGTCAAATTTCCAGCTTACCCTCTAGAATGTCTTCACTGATATTCTTACAAAATCTATTGTCATTGGAAGATAGGCTATTCATGTATGTTTTCTACTAATTATTTAGAGTTGTAATTCTTTCATTCTTATTACTTGATGTTCCTTAAAATAGCAACAAAATTTTCACCATATCATATTTTGAATAACCAGATCCATGTATTACTCGTTTGTGATCTTTCCTTCTTTTGTTTTTCTTTCCTTCCCATTCATTCATCTTCTCATGCACTCAAAAATTATTTGCTGAGTGTTTACCACATGCCAGGTTCAGTTTAGGGAGGCATTTGAGATATATCAATGAATAAGACAGACAAACTCCTTGCTGTCATGGATTTTACATACCAAAATTCAAGGCTATTGTATGTCTATGAAGAATTGAATGTTTTATGAATATACAAGGCTATTCTCTGTTTCTTTCAATGCTTTTCTTTGAAGTATATTATCTTGATATTACAGTTGCTGTCCCTGTAATCCTTTACCAAGCTATGTCAATTTATTTTAGCTGCCTCTTCTTTTTTTTTTTTTTTTTTTTTGAGACGGAGTCTCGCTCTGTCACCCAGGCTGGAGTGCAGTGGCGCAATCTCGGCTCACTGCAAGCTCCGCCTCCCGGGTTCACGCCATTCTCCTGCCTCAGCCTCTCCGAGTAGCTGGGACTACAGGCGCCCGCCACCACGCCCGGCTAATTTTTTTGTATTTTTTTTAGTAGAGACGGGGTTTCACCGTGGTCTCGATCTCCTGACCTCGTGATCCGCCCGCCTCAGCCTCCCAAAGTGCTCTTCTAAGAAGCGTATAGTTGGATACTGTCTAAAAACCAGTCAATAATTTTTGCCTTTTATTAGGTAAGTTTAAAGCATTTATGTATAGTACCATAACTAACGTTTGATAGCTTTGTCATCATCTTTTATGTTTCCTTTGTAAATAATCTTGTTACTTTCTTTTGTTATTCTTCTTATTGCTACTTCTTATTATGAGTCTTATTAATAGCCAGGAATTTTGCACTGAGCACATAAAAATTAGTAACAATGAACACTGATGAGTGCTTACAATGTGCCAGGTATTGTACTCTACATGATTTTTCTCATTTAATTGTCACAAGCCTATTGCATAAACATCTTTTATGAGCGTTTTTAAAAACATTTACTTAGTGATTAGAAACAGCAATAATATATTTATTTCATGTGTACTGATGAATTATGTAAACTTCTATACTTCCTTCCCTCTTTAAATTATTCACTAGAATTAAGTAGACTTAAGATACAAATAATGATTTAACTTATTTTCACTGCTATTGACATGATTATTTTTGACAATTGCTTTCAGTTATTTAGACTTAATCATATCTTACTGGTTACATTGCTTTCCAGTAGTCCTCTTACACTTGTTTTCCTCTTGCTTGAATTATTGATTTTTGTTCACCTCTCAGTGGGAAAAGTGTATTTTTATCTAGAAAGGCATGTGGATGGTACCCTTCCTAAGCAAGTGCATGCATAACTCAGCACTTTTCCTTCTTGGCCTTTGACTATGCTAAAATACATGGTCACTCTGTCAGTAAAGGTTGTTTCTCCCACTTCATCAATTCACTCTTTTTTTGTAGGTCAAGTTTAAGATTAAAGTAGCAGATCCCCATCCCCAAGCTTTGTTAATTTTTTATCCAGTAGTCTGACTTAAATAAGGCCAGAATTGGACTTCGACAAGGAAATTTAAGCCTTTAGGCTATGTCTTATTATTTTAGCTATACATTTGCTGGGGGCACATCCTATGTGAAAGATCTGGAGCTCATTTATTCCTGATTTGGGGCATGGCTGTGACCTTAGGCTCTCCCGTGCCCTTGATTTTCTATTCCTTCCTTATAAGGCTGGTTTCTAATCAGTACTAACAAGACTCCTCTGATTCTGGGCCTTGTACCTAGCCTGGGTCGTTGATAGCTGGTGAAGCTGAATTTGGCTCATGGTCCAATGTGACACATAAAACCTTCAGGTGCCTCAGCTTTCTACCACACTTATAGTCCTGGTCAAATTAAACTGTGAATATTTAGCTCAAGAGTTCAAAGCCTGGCTCAGCTTCTTGGTAACTATTTAATCTAAATAAGGCTTTATAATCCTTCATTTCCTCATCAACAAAATGGGGATAATAACAGTACCTATTTCTATGTGTTATTAGGTTAAATAAGATAAAGTCTTTTGGCCAGGAGTGGTGGCTCACACCTGTAATCTCAGCACTTTGGGAAGCCAAAGCAGGCAGATCACCTGAGCTTACAAGTTTGAGATCAACCTGGGCAACATAGTGAAACCTTATCTTTACCAAAAATACAAAAAATTAGCTGGGCATGGTGACAGGTGCCTGTGGTCCCAGCTACTTGGGAGGCTGAGGTGGGAGGATCCCTTGAGCCTGGGAGGTGGAGGCTGCAGTGAGCTGAGATCACACCGCTGCGCTCCAGCCTGGGTGACAGAGTGAGACCCCCTTCTCAAAAAAAAAAAAAAAAAAAAAAAAAAAAAAAGATAAAAGATAAAGCCTTTAGCACAATGCCTAGCCCTCAGGAAATAATAAATATAATAAATTACGAGTAATTATTTCAAATATTTAATTATTCTTCCCCATAATTCTTAATCAGTGATAATTCTTCACGTAGAAGGGGAAAAACTCCTACTTTCTGAAAAATAATAATTCTGGGAAAACATTCAGTAGTGTATGAAAGCAAGTGATCATTGGATCATCACTTTCTAATCCTTCATATTTCATGTATTATGTTTAATGTATAATATAAAGCTCATTGAAAAGACTGAAAAGAAAGGAATATCTCAGTTGTTAACTGTGTTTAGGAAGTTCTTTAACTGTCGAGAGATATAATTTTTTAGGTGGATAATTACACTGACTTCTGATGACTGAGAGTTACTTTTTTACCAATATGCTTATACTTAAATATAGGTTAAAAAAAACCTTGGCATTCAACATAATTATACTATGATATGTTAGAACCAATATACTATGACGTATTTTAAAATTATATAAAAAATTTGGCAGATTGGTAATCAATAACCAAGAATCTCCCCAATTAAATTACAATAAACTGCACGGTAAAACAACTGCTAATCCAGATAATAGAAAATAGACATGGAAGATGTATAATAAGCATTTGGGGGATATGAAATTTATCCCATGAGTGTTGTAAAGAGCTCATAATTTAACATTGCCGAAGCCCAAGCGTGTTATGAGGGTCTTTCCTCAAAAGTGACATTAATTCCATATCCCACAGATGCCTATTATGTACTCTATTTATATCAAAGTATAAAATACAGTAAAAAATTTACAGATTCAATACATTTAAAGGTGATAATAAAACAGTTATTCTGGCCTACTAAAACTGTTAAAACTTCAAATTTTAGTCTCTTTATAATAAAAGAATGTTGTAGTAGCATTGAATCTCTATATAAATCTGCTCTAATTTAGAGTTTTTTGAACTCACAACATGACGTGTGATCAGTGATAGAATTGTAACACAAATATTTTAGGTGCTTTTGCACAAAAATAATCCCCAAGTGATGAAATCTCAGGACATTCTTATGCTCATACTAAAAAATACCACAAAAATGACTCTTAAAAAATTACCTTGGAAAGCTGGAAATGATGCAGTCAATATTTTACTTTGGAAATTGGTCAGTATGTATTGACAGGTTTATACAACCTAATTTTTTTAAGTGCAATACCATTCAATAATTGGCAAACAAAAGACAACTCAAGATGTTAATTAGGCTGGGTGCAGTGGCTCACATGTGTAATCGTAGCACTTTGGGAAGCCCGGGCGGGCAGATCACTCAAGGTTGGGAGTTTGAGACCTGCCTGTCCAATGTGGTGAAACCCCATCTCTACTGAAAATACAAAAATTAGCCAGGTGTGGTGGTGGGCGTCTATAATCCTAGCTACTCAGGAGGCTGAGGCAGGATGATTGCTTGAACATGGGAGGCAGAAGCTTCAGTGAGCCAAGATTGCACCACTGCACACCAGCCTAGGCAACAGAGCAAGACACCCTCTCAAAAAAAAAGAAAAAAAGATGTCAATTATTTATTTGAATTATAGTAAGAGAAACTTCATTCTATGTGCAACAGAAGGAACTTTCATAAAATTAATGAAAAACATAGTATAAATTACCTTTAGGATATATTATTTTATAAAATCACTTATGTTGAACATTTAATTGCAGATTTAATTTTATTAAACCTAAAATACAGGTAGTAAATTGATTTAACATTTGCTAACAAAAAATTTTTAACCATCCAGAAGATAATACAGTTAAATATATAAGTAACAGCATTAAATAAGCAAGCTGTTATATAATATTCAAGAATTCATGTGGACTTATTCACATGTCAAGATAAATGTCATCCATTTATATAATACTAAGATTATCTAATTTAGAATGAGATTATCAAATTTTGGTGCAAGTAATATTTTTGTACTATTTGTTAATTCTAATTTTGTTAAGTACATCTATTAGCAAAATGCAGCAAGTGTACATACTTAGGGCACATCTCCCACCTCAGGAGATATTAACATATATTCTCTTGGAAAAACTGGTTTTAAAAATAATTGCAAAATTTAGTGACAAATATAACCATAATACAGACTAGATTTAAGTAATTTGATGTCCCATGCAACTGTTAAAAATTTTGACTAAAAATAGAAATCTGGACTCTACATGGGGCTTAATTTAATCTTGCTAACACTTTTCCCCCATGTAAATATATATTTATGATTTACTCCTCTTTCCACACAAGCTGTTGGTAATGATAACATCTTGCCATTGGCTCATTCATTATTGACATTTTTACTATAATTTCTAATAATTAACTTTTATTTTTTTATTTTCTAATTTTTCATTTTTACTATAATTTATAATTTTCTTGAAACATTTTACTTTACAAAAAAATTTGTTTTGTTTGAAAATTCAAATTCTATAAAATATCTGGCATGCAAAAGCACACTTTAGATGACACGATTATGAATTATTATGTAATCTGAGAAAGCAGTTTCATTAACTAAAAAGAGATTATTTTACATCTGCCCCTTGGTGATATTTACTCAAACCACTGACTATATTTTCAAGTATTAATTCTGAATGTAAAACTAAATTAATAACTTTCTTCCAAAAGGAATAAACAGTAGCACAGCAATTACTTAGATTAAGATATTTATGTGATATAGAATAAGATATTTTAATTCATTTCCATGAGATACAAAACTATAATATTAAATTCTAGAACATAAACTTATTCTGCCAAACTATATGATCATTTCTAAAAGTTTACTCCCAACTTCCATAGCATCACTTTAGAAAGCAGTGGTCTAAAAGACGGCTATTATAAGTTTGCAGGTAAGAGAAGTATGTAGGCTTTAGTGAAACGAAAAAAAAAAGTCAAAGACAGACTTGGAAGGGCTAACTAATGATTCACACAAGGCATCATATTCACATAGCCATGACATTCTAATTAAGTAATGGTAATGACAAATAATGATAATAAAGGCATGTCAAAACATACATTAAATGTATACTACATACTGAGTACTACTTTTTTTTTGTATATTATGATTTAATTCTCACAGGCACCCTATGAAGTAGGTACCATTATTTTTAATTTCCATTTCACAGATGAAAAAACAAAGGCTGTTTCATGTCAGAGCCTATGCTTCTATCTGCAGTATTATTATTATTGTTATTATTAGAGATGTGGGTCTTGCTATGTTGCCCAGGCTGGACTTGAACTCCTGGGTCAAGCGATCATCCTGCCTCAGACTCCCGAGTAGGGTGGGATTACAGGAATGTGCCACCATGCCTGACTTACACTGTTTTTTGACCCAAAGTTTCTAATAGTCATTAATAGAAAATACACAGATGGCTAGTACAGATGGCCGTACAGCTTAGGGATATAAGAAAATTCAAGCACTCTGGCCTTTCATGTGCTCCATAAATAGTAATAACAAAACCAAATTACTATGTGAAATAGGTAAATAAAATCCTTGCATTATAAAATGTAATAAAGGCCAGTTGAGACGAGTGATCTATTCTTCAAAGATTAAAAAATACCTATTTTGAAAAATAATACAGATCAGATTCTATTAAAAAATAATGAGCTAAATGAGGTAGCTATGATTATTGCAAGACCTGGTATTTTCAGTATTGCTGATAATGTTGGAAAGATTAAGAGTAATTATGTCATGGATCATGGAATTTTAATGGGAAGGTACTGGTCAAAATGTCAAAGAAATTCTATAAATTATTATGATAAAGATGAAACTAACCCCTGAAACTAACTGAAGGAAACTAACATCTGAAAAGGAAACAGAAACACTCTGGTTATAAATTATTGCACCCAAGCCCATGCCATCACCACTGCAACATCAAGCACCGGTTTGGGCAAGAAGGCAAAAAATTATAAAGCATTTCAAAGAAATGAAAAACATGTTCAACATCAACTTCTTTCCCCAATATTTAAAACCAATTTTTGGATCTTAGCAAGCAATTTTTGAGGGTGTAAAATGTGCTTTTGTATTTGGATATAGCAATTATTTGCACAGTGGAGAGGAATATAAAATTTAGCTCCTGACCTTGTTACTAGCTATTTCAAATAAATTTTTATGTCTATAATCACAAATGTATTAGACTTTCAAATGTACATAGCAATTCATTAATAACCTGCATTGCTGCCCAATACCACATGTCACAGACAATTTTCTCATTTCCAGTGGAAATAATGAAGCTGCTCTCAATGATGAGGGCAAGCTAAAGTAAGAAAAAGGAAAACATGCAGCGTTAAAACAGAAAAGTAGACTTCTTCAGTCACAGTTCAGGGCTTCCAGAGAAGAAAAACAGCTGAGAGTTATTATTCATGAAAGACTGTATAAAATCAGAATATAAATGAAACACTAATTTATTCTCTTTTCTGGGTTAAATAAACAGACCCTGCTCTGGGTGACTTGCTTGAGATTCTCTGCAATTCAAATAATGAATTCACATTTATTGAGCATCTACTATGTACACCTCAATAAAAAAATGCCTCAATTTTGCATGTTCTACCTAACAGAGAGTTAAGCTTTACATAAAATATCTACGAAGAAACTGCCTAGCACTACATATAAATGTTCTACTATTTCAATATAAAGAACCCTTTTGTCTATAGCTCTACATAGATAATTCACATTTACTAAAATCACTATTTTCTAATTTGCATACACACCTTATAAGCCACTGAAAAAATACACACACACACACACACATGCACACGCACCCCTAAGGAGTGACCATGTCCCTGTTCTGCTATGACATGTTACAGAAGTTATGTGGCTGAAGAAAATTAATACATTATGGTCCTTAAGGTCCCTGAGAGGCATCTATCTTACTTATAGGAATCTACCTCTGAGGGTAGAACAAAAGATGATCACATGATATAATGGAAAGAACACAAACATTTTATAGTATTGTTAGGATTTGGGGCTGGCTCCATGCATGTATGACTCATACAACTTCTTGGAATTCTTGGTTCAATGATCTGCTGTTACCAGCTTGAAATTCTCACTCATTTTTTCAAAGGGGCCTTGCATCTTTCTTTTGCACTGGGCTCTGCAAATTATGTAGCCAATCCTAAATAATTATGGCTCTGAGTTACGATTTCACTGTGCAGTATGTGTAAACTAAATCTGAGCCTTAGCTTCTTCATCTCTAATAAAGGAATAATACCCAATTTACAGGGTTGGTATTACAGAGAGTATTAGATGAGATACCATACATAGGTGAAATTGATAAGCACTGAGCATGCACATAGGCACATACAAGAGATGTGAAATAAAATGGAGATGGAACAGTTGTTATTTTTACTTTGAAGGATCCAAGCACATAGAAATTTACATATCATTAGAAACTACTATATAATTAGATGTAGTTGAAATTTAAACTTTAGCCTGGGTGCAATGGCTCATATCTGTAATCCCAGCACTTTGGAAGGCAGAAGCAAGCTCAGGAGTTCAAGGGGAGCCTGGCCAACATGGTGAAACCCCATCTACCAAAACTACAAAAACTTAGCTGGGCTTGGTGGCACGTATCTGTGGTATCAGCTACTTGGGAAGCTGAGGTAGGAGGATCGCTTGAGCCCAGGGGGCAGAGTTTGCAGTGAGCCAAGATCATGCCACCGTACTCCGGCATGGGTGAAAAACTGAGACTTTGTCTCAAAAAAAAAAAAAAACAAAAAACAAACAGAAGAACCTTAATACTTACAACCCATATATCTGTGGTGCAATTTCTAGTCTGTTCAAGTGCATGTAAAGCTCAATATCATGCTTCTTCAGTAGATGATCCTGGATCTGGTTGACTTTAGTAACAATAGCAATTGTTGGCCCTAAATCTTGTGGTCTAGCAAAGGGAATGGGAGTCATCAGTGTTTCTTTCCCCTAAAAACAGAAAAATTGAACATGTATTATTTAAATATAAAATTAATAAATATATGGATGTCATTCTTTATCAATGACAGTTTAAACAAGTCTTATTATCTGCTTACTACTCATTCTTAAAAAAAGGTGAGAGCACCATGAAATAATTAAAATAGGAAGATGAAAAAGGGATTCACTAGAAATACTTTTTAGGAATATATTATTCATTCATATATAAGGGTAATTAAGATGAATGTTCAAAAGTCACATCTATTATGCTCCTTGATAAAATTAATGTCTTTCTTTGTGTTGTCTAAGCCACTTTTATAAAGCTGACTCAGTAATATCAATACAATTAGGTAAAATCAAGAACTGATAACCCTCACAGTTTAGTCACTGAGTTTCTCACCTAGCGTGACTCAGTTATAAAATACAAAATGACCACTATTAAGAAATGATCAGTGTTTAAATGTGTTCAAATACTCTGCTCAAAATGTTGATGTTCATTTAAGTCTATGACTTCATCACATAACTTGCCAAGAACTAAAGGTTATTATTCCAAAAATATAAAGTAGTTTGCCAAATATGCTTACAGTAGCTTTTACCTTCAACAACCCTTTTACAATATAATATGTTGGTATATGAAGAAATACTTTATCACCTAGTGTAGGGGTCAGCAAACTTTCCCTATAAAGAGCCAGAGAGTAAATATTTTAGGCTTTACAAGTCACACAGTCTGTGCTGCAACTCTGCCACTGCAATGATCATGCAGCCACAGACAATAAGTAAACAAATAGGAATGACTGTGTTCCAAAACATTTTATTTAAGGGCATGGAAACTTAAATTTCATATTCTTTTCACATGTTACAAAATACTATTCTTCTTTTGACAGTTTTCTAACCATTTAAAAATGTTAAAAACCATTCTTAACTCATAAGATGTATAAAAACAGATGGTAGGCCAAATTTGACCTACAGGCAGTAGGATGCCAACCTCTGAGCTGGCCAAAGGCATGAAAAACATCGATTACCTATTTCATTTTTTAAGAGATGGAATGAAGTGACTGAGTAATAATGGTTTCTAACCGGAAAGCAATTAATTATACCAATATAAAGGAAATAAACCATACTGGAAACAATATGCCAAATTCTTTAACAGTATCCATTGCCAGAACAATTTGTGATTTTTCCAATATTGTGTAATACAATGAGACAACCATAATGATCACTAAGATAGCATGAAGGTTAGTTTGAAAATATAGTTAACTCAGCAATTCCACTTCTAGGTATGTAACAAGAGAAGTGAACACATGTTCATACAAAGCTTGTATACAAATGTTCAAAGTTATTCACAATAGCCAAAAGTGAAAATAACCCAAATGTCCATCGACTGATGTATGGATAAACAAAATGTGGTATATCTATATAATACAATATTATTCAGGCATAAAAAGAAATACTGGTACATGCCACAATATGAATGAAAACTGAAAACACTATGCCAAGTGAAAGGAGTCAGTCACAAATGGCAGTATATGATTCCACTTATATGAAATATCCAGAATCAGCAAGTCCATAGAGACAGAAACTATACTAGTGATGCCAGGGCCTGTAGGAATAGGGAAATGGAGAGTGACTGTTAATGGACATGCAGTTTTCTTTTTGGGTGATCAAAAAAATGTTTTGGAATTAGATAGCAGGGATGTTTGCCTGCTAACCCTATAAATATACTAAAAACCATTAAAAGTTTAATAGGTACAAGTTATGCTATGTGAATTATATAAAAATTTAAAATCTAGTTAAAAATAAGAATAAGAGTAAGAGTAAGGGATATTGATGCTAAATGTATGAATTCAATAGCAACGCATTGGTAAAAGCAAAACAACCTATTTGATACAGATTTTACCTATGCACTTCAGTAATAATGTGTATACCAACTAACTAGGGTAGCAAGAGAAAGATTATAATGATTTTGTAACTAAGCACTTATGCTGCTTGATTAATATACACACATATAAAATGTATTTATATGAAATTTTTACATTGCCTTTGTGTATCTGCCAATATGATTAGAAATATACTTAGATCCCCAGGCTCAATCTTATTCTATAGGTAATTTCATTTTGGTTATAGCAATAATAAAGGCCATATACTATTCTTTGGTTACATGTTGTTATTTATTGAAAGCATTTGCTCCATCGCATATACTGAAAAGATCTGTACTATAAGATTTACCTTCTGACCATCATGCTCAAAAGTTGAAAACCAAGGTTCAGCAGTTTCCATAAGTTGTGAGAATACTGCACTAAAAATAAAATAACATAATGCTATGTTTAACTTTCATTAAAATAACGATGGTATAAAAAAATAAAACAAAGAAACTTTTTGTACTTACTAGGCATCATGTTCCAGATACTCAGGGTTCAAGAGAGTTTTCATTTCCTCACTTAAAAAAACAATACGAGCAATCAAAATGTGTAATTTTTGAATAATTAAAGAGGCAGAGTTTGTCTTATTCTATATAAGACAACTTTCATATAATGTGCAAACGAGAAAAATTGGTCTTTTTTAATGAAAAGAGCAATGCCATTAACAAATGATATGCTTTCTATAAAGATCAAAAACAAATTAGCTGCCTTGTCTATGCCATATGAACTAATTATTCCAAATAAATACAGACTATGACAATATATTCCTTGACTATGATTCATCTAGAATAATCAATTAATCCACAATCTATCACTTGTTGTCCAAAAGAACAAAAAGGTAGCTACTGGTCAAATATGCAATATCAAAACATTGATTTATTTTCTTTAACTGGATTTTCATTTTAACATCAATTTATCAGTGACAACACCTCTTAAGCATTTATTTTTTAACAGATTGAATCAGCTGAAGAAGCAGGTCCAACACATTTAAAAGCTATTTTCAATCACCTATTTTTTTTGTAAATTATATTCTACATGCACATTTTTTAAAGAGCTGCTGTCTGAAGAATACACTCACATGTTAAAAAAAAAAAAAAAATGGCAGGCCAAGCATGGTGGCTCACACCTGTAATCCCAACACTTTGGGAGGCCGAGGTGGGTAGATCACGAGGTCAAGAGATCAAGACCATCCTGGCCAACATGGTGAAACCCCATCTCTACTAAAAATACAAAAATTAGCTGGACAAGGTAGTGCCCGCCTGTAGTCCCAGCTACTCGGGAGTCTGAGGCAGGAGAATCGCTTGAACCCGCAAGGCAGAGGTTGCAGTGAGCCGAGATACCGCTTTTGTACTCCAGCCCGGTGACAGAGCAAGACTCCGTCTCAAAAAATAAAACTAAAAAAAAAAAAAAAAAAAAAAAAAAAAAAAAGGCATTACAACATGATCCTAATACTAACTTCATGTTTATATTTTAGAATAACTGAAGTGAAAGCAAGTTATATATGGTTATACTCTTGTCAAGATAAAAAAAAAACTCAGTAAAATTAGCAAAGCTTCAAGGAAACTTGAAAATACTAATCTATAAACTAGTAGACAAAAGTTAATTAAACAAAGGCCTGAATATATGCTCAGCAAAATGGATAGCTATATTTGATTAATAAAGATCTTATAATCAGATATGTGAAATGTTATCTACAAGTTTTCTGTTTACTGCATATAGATGGGCTGGCCTCATGAATACTCCTGGACACAACCTGACAGTCCCAGAGCACTCCATTTCCAAAATGATTTTCTGAAGGCCCCAAAGTTAGGGTATCTTAAGTTAGAAAAATGAATTCTAACAATTAGCCTAAGTTGAATCCAATTACAAAAGTTATTTGCAGGGAAGAATAAATGAATATATCTAAAAAATTTGAGAAGCAATTTTGTTTATTTACAGACTGAGGTTCTTTGTGGCTCTGCTCCCTTATGAATTAAGCTGAGTCAAACCTGATGAGGAGAGATAATCTCATATATAAAGTCTTATTCAGCTTGGAGTAAAAAATGGATCATTAGAGGATGATATATATGGATAATATCAATCACTAGCACTTTTGTGATTACAACAAAAATTTTCCATTCTTGATCCATTACTTACATGTCTTCCTTTGATACAGAATCAAGAATTCCAAAGACATTTATGATTCTAAATTTTCCCCATAGCTAAACTGGCCTAACAACTATTAAGTAGAATTAACAATTAACCACATGAAACACAATCAAATGTTTACAACTTGTACAGCTTGTAAGTACCTTCCATTTAAAAGATTTTGAGGTTTCAAAAACAAAGGTTACCGTGGGGGCTAAAAAACAAATGGAGCTCATATTAAAAAAAAACTTGCCTGGGCTGTGCAGACTCACTGGCATGTAGAAAAGCTTGGTGGTCACAGTGAAGGACAAAGACTATAGGTGCTAACAGCTCGTGCATGCCCTGAAATAAAAGAGCCAGAAAAATGAAAGAGATGGATACTCAGAGTCCATTAGTGGACAGTATAAACTCAGTTAAATACTTCTTCAAACCAATTCCCACTAGCAAAATTTCCATATTATATAGAACACATAAAAATGGAAAGCTACAAGATGAGATTTTTATCTACGTTCAGAATTTGATTCTAATTCAACCACAGCAGGTATTCTTCTTTAAAACATGGAGAGCAGTTCTCTTTTAAATGACATGACAAACAATAAATTGGCATGGTGGATAACCTTGCACCTGTCAGTTGCTTCAAGATCTGTACTCATAAATATGAATTTCATTTATGCAAATTATAATCATAAGCTACAGTGTTAAGATCTGCAGTAAGAAGGGCAACTACGAACTGTAGAACTAAGGAAATTACATCCAATGTTTTCATTATATAATGGCTCAAAATTAGGATGTCTGTAGATTTAGGAAGTGCTGAAGTCAGCTAGCTAAAATGTTGGATAATAAAAGAAACAACCTTAAGAAGGTTTGACAGAAAATAAACTTGTTAAAATAGGATTTAACATGTTTAATCAGAAAACTACCATAATTTTTTCCTGTCTACTTAAACTCTAAGGTTAATTTCAATTTATTTAATGATTTCACCAATACGATTTTCCTCCTTATATTGGTTTTCACGAAAAACAGGAATAGAAACAAAAAGGTATAATATTAGTTACTAAGCTGTCCTTAAAAGGGTACTATAAAAATCCATTACTGATCCATTATTGTGGTGACATATGGTATTCCACATTATGGCTACCTTTGCTAATTGAGATTTCTTTCCCCCTTAAGCATCAAAAAACATTTCAGCAAGTTAAAACAGATTATAATCTTTCCTATCTCTTAAAGTGAGCAAATTACTACTTTCCTTTTGCTTAGTAACTAGGGGTGCTCTTTTATAAAAAGACAAGACAAAATACCACTTTTAGAGGAAATAAAAATAAAATATGAAAGCAGAGAGGAGACAAATATTTTGCTGGTAGAATCAGAGAAGGCTTCCTATAATGGATGAACAGAGTCACACAGTCCTCTGCACAGTCTAATAGTACTGTACTATTCTTAGAAAGCCAATTGTTATCATAAAGATAATATGCAAGTTAACTTTTTCAGGCTTCATGTATAAGTTATCACTAGCTTTGAATTAAAAAGATTTAGTTATATTTTTACAAAACAATTTATGATTAATTGAAAATTTACTTGTGATTTAGGACAAATGACTACATGTCATTTCAATCTTTATAGGTAACCATCTCCTTATTAAACAAACTTTGAAAAAAATCTCTCAGATAACATGTTAGACACGTAGAAAAATGACATTAAGGATTACTAACTCTGCTTTAAAAATCATGAAGGGTTTACTCTCTTGGAATAGTCTCAAGTTACTCCAAAAAGAAAGTGCCATAATTCTAATCATTAAAATAATAAATAAGTATTGTATTAATAGAAAAGCATGGAAAAGCAAAAACCAAAATAAGAAAATGATAAAGGGGGAGAGGGAGGCCAGACAAAAACCAAAAGTTAAGAAATAAATTTAAAACTCCAATAGATATCCTTGTGATCTTTTTTTGCCTATTTCTGAGGATTTCTCCAGGATTAAAGTGCTTGGAAGTAGAATTTCAGGGCAAAGGGGTAAAAACATGTGTTAAACTGTGGTAGGATGTATACCATTAAGCTGTCTCCAGAAAGAATTCCCTCAGTGAAGAATATAAAAATCACTCTCTCACACATCCTCACCTATATTCAGAGTGTTTTAAAAAAATTTTGTCAAGTTTTACAGTTAAATTGTTATAGTTTATTTAAATGCTAGCAAGATTGAACCCCAAAATTTTATTGACCGTTTTTACTTAATAAATTGCCCTTTTTCTCCTGATGAAGTGTTTCCTTTCCTTGGTGATGTCTAATAGTTCTATACCAGTGAAAGGTATTAACCCTGTGTAATTTTTGTTACAAACATTTTACCATGCTTATCATTAGTCTTACTTTTGATTTCTATGATATATCATACTGACATTATACACTTTAGTCAATACAATAAATCATTCTTCATGGTTTCTATTTTGCTTTCATGCCTATAAATGCCTTCCTCATATTGAGATTAGGAAAGAATACAGTTTCCTTTTTTTTTTTTTCAGTTAATTCTTCGCTTAACTGATATAAGTTTAATTTTTGCCATGAAAATAAGTATGTTTTTCTCCAAAATAATTACACCAATTTACTGATTAATCATTCCATCTTCAATAAATTCAATCTATTCAATCAGTTGAATAACCCATCTTCTCCCCAGAGTTCTGAAATGCCATCTTTAGTAAAAAATAAATATTTAGCTTACATTTTTTCCAGGCTGTCACTGTGAAATACATTGGTTTGTATATTATTAACAATAACTGTACCATTATAAAGATTCAACCTTTAAAATATTCTAATATTTCCTACTTTCTGCTCCTTTTTTTCAAATTTATCTTGATGATTCTATTTTTTTATTCCAGGCTATATCATTATCATGTAGGTTATACAAAATGGTAAACAAAACATTAAAATTGTTATTGGCATTGCATTGAAATTAACTTGAGGAGAGTATTTTTAAGAACATCAGATTTCCCAATCCAAAAATTTGCAGAACTGCATAGTTCTTACTAGGTTTATCATGAAGTTTTCTTTCTTTGCTGTCAGTGGCATGCCCTTTTGAAAGAAATAGTGCTTTTTCCCCAAAATATATTTTATAACAAGTTATGGCTAGTTTAATAAGAGTTCTTGTCTAAATGGATCTGTCCAACTTTAAATGTTCTCTTCCTTCTAGTTTCTGTGACACCACTCTGTCTAGATTCTCCATTAATCATTCACTTATCGCAAAAACTATTAAATGCCTGTATTTGCTGTGGACACAAAAGTGAATGAAGTGGGCAAGTTCCTAACTTTGATGGAGCTTGTGGTCTAGAGAGAAAGGAACAAAACAATAAAATGAGCACAGAAATGGCTATACAGTAGTCCCTCATTATGTGAAGGAGATATATTCTAAGACCTCCCAGTAGATGCCTAAAACTGTAAATAGCACTGAAAACTACACATACCATGCTGTTTTTATACATACACCTGTATGACAAAGGTATTAAAATTATGATTTAAATTAAAGATTATAAATTAGGCACACTAAGATGAACAACAATTAATAAGAATAGAACAATTATAACAATATAGTGTAACAATATTATGTGATTGTGGTTTCTCTCTCTCTCTCTCTCTCAAAATATCTTATTGTACCATACTCAACTGTTTTTGAATCCTGGTTGGCCGCAGGTAACTGAAACCACAGAAAGTGAAACTGCAGGTAAGGGTGAACTACTGTACTGTACTGTATTGTATTGCAGGTAAGAATGGACACTGTACAACTGTGACTGTGTGTGTATGTGTGTGTGTGTATACACATCCAGATCCTACCACAGGCCCAGCACAAAGAAGGTACTCACTACATATTGACTGAATGAATGCAATATCTACCACTTAATATATCCCCATAGTGAAAAAAGCTAAGCTACAATATGAAAAAAAGAATAGAATTAAATCATATTTCAAATCAATAAATAAAGGTGTTCTTGGCAGAATGGAAATTAAGAGTCTTTTGAATACCATTAAAACTATTTTACAAGCTCAGTTTTGACTTTCATCTCAACTAGGGATTTTTTTTCAAATACCTAAAAGAGATTTTTGGTTTTGCTATCAATTCTAGACTAGTAAAACCTGCTTAATAATTACAAATGGCAATTACATAGACATCTTTAAAAGAAAAGAGAAATACCAGAAACAATAATCATGAATTCAGTATGCTATAAATTTGACAAAGCATAATAAAAAATAATTTATTGATAGTATGCTTCTTGTTCCCAAAATGTATATTTTGCTTCCACCTATATTGTCAGCATTTCTGCCTGCTTAAAAGCCTTTATCCCTGCTAGATTGTTAGTAGTCACCGCACTCCAAACTCATGCCAGTTGAAAATAAAGGTAACAAAGTTTTCTTCAACAACAGCCTGTAGGTTCACAAAATTGAACCTGTTCTTTTATCTGCCTGTGTTCATTTAGCCCACCAAGCAGTCTTTATTAAAGCTAAGGCATCAGGCAGTCAAAGTTCATTAATACCATTTATATAATCTCTGCAATTTCAATTAACTCAGCAAGACATTCTACTACATGATAACAGACTCATTAATTCAATAAAATCCCATAACTATTAACAATATGGTCGATGTTAAACGGGGTGTCACCTAGTACAAAATAATAGCTTTAACAGCTTGTGATGAAACTTAAGGTTTTTTCTTAAATTTGATCTGGCTAAATATTCAGTCCTTCTACAGCAAGGTATTATTTTTCTGTAAAAAATCTATAGGATTTTAAACATGTACAGGGAGTAATTACATATTTTAAAATGACACCCAGGAGTAAGTTAATAATACTTTCTTATTCAGTAATTGATAGATTTTTGTCTAAATGGATCAAGAACCTGATCTTCCATATTCCTGTGTAGTCTTCCATACAAATGCAGTGGGCCACATACATCACAAATGGTAGATGGAGTGCACAGTTATTATGTTTTTGTTCCTTGTCCATAGAACTTGTTTCCATTATTATAAGCCTTCCTTAATCTATTTTTTCTTTCTCTAAAAAAAATTGGAAAAGAGATGTGTAATTTGGGATAACTTTATCCTTATTTGATTCACTATCATCAAGACTTTTACTACGGGGTATTTTCAAGTATTTAAAGGAAAAGAGGAAATAACAAAGAGATAAGGTTCACAACGAAAGCCAACATAATGAAAAGAGAGCAGAAAAACAAAATCCTGGAATCTGTGATAAAGATTTTAAGCTAATGAACTAATACAGCAGAACCATTTACTCCCAGACTTCATGTGAAGTGTGTTAACAATCTCCTTACAGTTTAAGCCATTTTAAACGGGGGCTCCTGCTATTTGCTTCCAAAAGAATTCTACACTAACAGATTTTTTTTTTCCCCCAGTCTCCTTTTTGGTTTGTTTTTAGTCTTTCGACTTTTTATCTGACTTGTAGATGAGTCTACCTTGCTTGCGAGGGCCTTTCCTAGTCTTGAGATAACAAAAAAAATTCTCCTAAATCTTCTTCCAGTATTTTTATATACTTTGAGTTTTTATATTTATATTTTTACACCATCTGGAATTTATTCTCCAATAAATGTATAATTTAATGGTTTTTCCAGATGGAAATCCACATATATCAAGTCAATATCCTTTTCTCTATTTTACCATATTCAGATCCCATATATAACTGAACCTGTTTCTAGACTGTTTCACTGAACAATGGTCAATTCACGATACTGTCACATTAGTTTGATCACAGAACCTTTATAGAAGTTTTAATATCTATATTTGCCATTATCCCTTTCCCACAAATTCTATGGTAATTCCAACACATTTAATAATTATTATAATGATGATGATAATAAAAACAACCACAACCACCAACATGAACCTTTGCTTGGCATCAAATGTTAACTCTATAAAGTAATTACTATTATTACCCTCATCTTACAGATACAAAACTAAAGATTAAAAAAGTTAAGTAAATTGTCTAAGATTGTGAAGTTAGTAAATGACAGAGGTGAGATTCAAACAAAGGAATTTGCGTCTACACTCAGTGCTTTTAATCCCTAAATTATATTATCTCCGTTAAAATAAGTGTAACGTTTTTAGGCACTAAATTTAAAATAAGTGTATCCAGTTTTTTAAAAAAACATACATCTTACTCAGGTTATCAATGGAATGATAATTCATTTAAACATAAAGAAGTAGTATTTTTACTTAAAGTCTTCTCATCCAAAAACATGCTATTTTTCTATTTATTCGATTCTTGCTTTATATCCTTGAATAACTTTTTTTTTTTTTTTTTTTTTTTTTTTTTTTTTTTTTTTGAGACAGGATCTCACTCTTTCGCCCAGGCTAGAGTGCAGTGAATCAATCACAGCTCATTGCAGCCTCAAATTCCTGGTCTCAAGAGATCCTCCCACCTCAGTCTCCCAAGTAGCTGAGACTATACGTGTGCACCACCATGCCCAGCTAATTTTGTGGTATTTTTGTAGAGACGGGGTTTCACCATGTTGCCCAGCCTGGTCTCAAACTCCTGGGCTCAGCCAATCACCCTGCCTCAGCCTTACAAAGTGCTGGGATTATAGGTGTAAAGCCACTGCACCTGGCCTATAGTTTTCTTCATATAGCTTTTGTATCTTTATTGTTAATTTTCTTCTAGACATGTTATAGCTTTTGGTTGCCCTTATAAATGCAATATATTTTTCATTTCCAATTCTACTAAGCTATTGTCAGCAGTTAATTAATACAGAAAAATATTACTACTGTTAAAAATAAGATAAAATTAGTTCCCTTGGGTATTCTATGTATATACAATAATTAAAAATGTATGATTTAGTATATTTATAGTCTGACATGTTTTACTATCCTTAAATCTAGTTTATTTCAAATTAAATACACTGCTTTTACCATTAAGTGTTTTCTATTATATTAAATTTAAGTTCAGTGGTCCTGAATTAGGTATACATTATAACTTTTGATTATTAGAGAATTTAATAATTTAGCTTGAATTCTCACTTAATTTGCATTTGGAGAAATACATAAAAATACCCAACTGTGTGTAGTTTTATTAGAACACCATAAACTTAAATAAAAAATGTAAATACATCTGTATATATTAAATAATTTACATTTCAATAAAATAAAACAACCCAATAATCTTCTTTGCTTTAGTAATGAGATGAGTCAAATAACAGGATCACAAAGGAACTAAATACACATTTCAAAAATTTAAAGAAACTTTCTGAAGTTCTATTACTGATAAGTTTTAAAAGGTAATAGGATACTTGATTATTTTTTACATGACATATATTTAAAAATGCTATACTTAAAAATAATATTTGTACATACAACTCTGAAATTTTATTACTAGATTGCCTTCAAAGATGCTGTTTATAAACAAACTCCCAGAAGTTGAAAGAAAAGATTGAACACCATATAGAAGACAATTTGGTGGAATGTCTTATAATGAGGAAGAAGCATATGTGCTTCAATGAGCTTACCGAGCTTACCTTTCTCACCATGCAGCTGACAAGCAACTCTCTGATTGCTTTAGCATTATGATACAACTTTGGATACAATAAAGGCTATATTATTGCTCTATCATTTGTCAAGCCGTATAGAAAATTTTGAGTCAATGGATGCCACCTGTAAGATATTTTCATTACCTGTTTATAAAGCAACTGCTCGTTTTCTCTGGCATAACAGAAAAGAACATCTGTAAGAATTTTTCTCACATTTTCTTGTTGGAAAAACTGCATTTCAGGAAACCTGGAAAAAGAAAATACAAGATCGAAACTGACTAACACAGTTTCAAGAATCACTCTCAAATTCTCATCTCGAAGACGTGCCAAGGGCTGCTTCAGGTTTTAGAACAAGCCTGTGTTTGCCATATAACTTATGCCTTTGGTGGGTACTGAAAAAGGAGTGAGGCAAGGGGAAATAATTACATCCTTCAACATATTCACATTCCAAATTTTTTCGCATGCTTCATATACTTCATACATATGTGAATATGATAGCTTTTGAATTATATTCGACCTTCTGCAGATGGGGAGTTGCTTTGTTTTAGCCCATTGGTTTTTAGGATAAGAATGTGATTTTGTAAAAGTACTGGTTTTTTTCAAAAAAGATTGTCAATCTTTTTCCTTCATGTAAAATATCGACACTTCAATTATTATATATAACCACCCTATCAGCTTTTCATCTGATTAAAATATAGACTTCTAAATATTTCTTTATAATGCAGTAAAACACCACAACTGCAAGAATCCAAAGAGAAAACCCACAGCAACACAATACACAACGAATGTATAAGGGCTGAGGGAATGTCATCTAGTAGTAGTAGTCAACTGGGTTTAATCACAGAGAGTTTGAACAATAATTTTTAGGAGAGGAGGAACATGGAACATCAGTGGAAAAGGTAATCAAAACAGAAAGAAAGATATGAAGGCACAGAAGGCAATGGGTATTTCAAGAGTGCAGCATAACATGGTAATTATTAATCAGAAGGAAAAGACAATTCCATGAAATACTGCCTGCTGGGAGCAGGACAGTGGGATAGAAGAAAAGGTGGAGCAAGGCTGGAAAGAACTTTGCATGCTGAATTTCCAACTATGGAAATACAGCATAGTAAATGTATATTTTTTAATAAGGAAGTGATAAAGAAAAGAGTATTTTAATTTAACTCTATGGAGGAATAAACCTGAAAGAGTAGCGTAGGAAGGACATAAGAGTGCATTATAATAAAGTGAAATTTGAAAGTCCCAAACCCAAGTAGAAAAGCCTGTGTTCAAATTCATGTTGCATAATTTCTAGTTATGCAACCCTGAGTGAATGATTGCTTAATTGCCTCATCTATTAAGTAGGGATAACAATACTGATCTTGTAATCAAGATGCAATCATGTGAGAGCACCAAGAACAGTGCCTGACAAGTAGCAGATATTCAGGAATAAGAGGCCATTATTATAATAGTATTTGAGTAATTATACTTTAGGTAATGAGATTGCAAATCAGGTGGCTTTGGAACTAAAAAATGAGAGAAAATGTGAGAGAGTAGACAGGAAGATGACCTAGAGCATGAAGGCATAGTGCATTATTGAAACAGAAAAATATTCCTTCATGAGTCTTTTAAGAGCAATAGTGGCTGTTTTATGTTTTACATCATATTATAATGGTTTACTGCCTCCCATTTCTGGAGACCTCAGCTATTTTATGCTTCACTCTGCTACTTTGTTGGTGCCTTGGACAATTATAACTTTCTAGTCCAAGCTAGGTTTTTGGTGAATTATGCTAGAAATCTGTGAAGCATCTTTTTTTCTGGTCCTAATTTTTTAAATAAATTAAGGCCCATTTTACATTCATCTGTTCATTTGACTTTTGCTTATAACTCCCTTTTGCAACTGCCCAGACAGGTTTGGTTTGTTTGTTTGTTTGTTTGTTTTTTTACCTTTTCTGTGGTAGCAAGGAAGCCTCTTTTTGGGGGGCCAGTAAACAACCTAAGGATCTGAGCAAGGTCGCTTCACATATTTGCATAAAGCTTAATGTGATGATCTCCCAAGCAGTCCCTATCCAGGCATCAGATTTCAAACAGGGGTGGCACAATTAACTTCTAAAGAAGAGAAAAATTAACCTGAAGAGTAAGCGTATGTCAGAGAAGCCAAAGAAACTGCAGAGTGATGTCAAATGCACTGAAGTAGGCAAGAAACACAAAAACTTTTAAAATGTCATTTTGAAACAAAAGAAAGTTGCTAAAGCCCTTAAAAATCAAATATCCCAAATTAATCAGGATAAAAGATAGGTAAGTAGTTAATAAAATAACTTGGCATAGAGAAATATCTTGGGAAACTTAGCAATTAAAAATAGAATAATACTTTTGAGAGGTGAAATTTTCTCTCTTTCTCATTATATAACATAAATTTAACTCTGTCTTCGAGTAGGCTTTATTCCTAAAAATCTGGATCACCTGACTTAATAATTTTGCATGTCCCCTTCCTCACCTATTCTTTGGAAATTTTCTATGCACACTGGCACAACCAAATTCTGTGTAGCTATTACAATCTAAAATTGATTAGGAAAGAAAGTACCAAAAACTACTACATTAACTTTGTAAAGAGTATCCATAAACTATAAATAATTTAATACCTAAAAACTAAAAATGTAAAGCATACTTGTTAAGTCAACTTTAGGCTGAAGCTGCCTCCTTACATATTTTAAGTTCGGCCTAAAGGTTTCTCTGTACATCGTGAACTATAACAAGTGGAGGTGTAAACAGACCATAGCTTACACGTCTGCCAATCATCGACTTTTGGCCAATCAAATGTAGCCAACTGTTCAACTCATGTTCAAATAAGGCAAACACCAACCTGTAACCAATCCAGCTGTTTCTGTACCTCACTTCTGTTATCTGCATGTCATTTTCCTTTTTCTGTCTATAAATCTTCCAACATGTGGCTGTGCTGGCATCTCTGAGCCTACTCTGACTCGGAAGGCTGCCCGATTCACAAATCGTTCATTGCTCAATTAAACTCCATTAAATTTAATTCGGCTGAAGTTTTTCTTTTAACACACTGTATACCAATTCCTGGTTTCATTTAAATGCATACCAACCACTTTCAAGATTAAAAACTACAGATCTAAAAGAATTCAATTGCAAGTAGTAATTTAAATTGCCTACTTTTAGCAAATACCAAATCAACTGAAAATATGTATTATGCAGACATAGCATATCTATGAAACAGCACACCAACTATGATTCTGCTCTACAATGCTGAAGTGCTAATTTGTGAAGTTTCATGGCACTCTCTTTGTTAGAAAACTGTAACTTGTTCTTTAAATGATGAAGAATCCATTGCATCAAATAAGTAAGGTAGGAAGATATAGAAAAGCTCTGAAAAAGAAGTAAAGTTTTCAAAACTATTTCAAAAGTTGGAAAAAGAACTGAAAATCAGAGTTTTGTGCTGAGTCTTTGGAGATTATCCAGTCCAACTCAGAGATTAACAGGCATTTAAACAGAAGCACAGAGAAATAATACCTGTGCCAAGGTATCTGGGTAGTTAACAGAACAGCAGCACTTTCCAACTGCTTCCCTAATCAGTTATAAATTAATCTGAGAAATGCATTTAGGTAAAATTTCATGACTTTAGAGTTACACATAAGAACCTAGCTCTGAAGGTTGATGAATATACCTAGACGATAACATATTTCCTACAAAAAATACTTGATGGTCACAGTATCAGGATTCAATCCAGAAGATGTTACATCTATAGGTACAAGAAATATGAGAGAAAAGTACAGTGAGTAGCATTTCTAGGAATAGTAATAATCTGTTTTTGATGATATGTTGTAAGTTTCAAAATAGCTTCCTTACCACTCATTACACTTCTAGTTTTTATTTACCCCTTGCTAGATGGTGTGGATTCAGGCTAGGTAAAGTAATTTGAACGTCGGTCTAACCCAAATATCACTGGAAAGGCAAATCTGTTTTTGAAACATAATTAAAAGCACAGAATACAAACCATACTAGATGCAACAATCATTCAGGTTTTGAAAAATCAACAATGATGCTACAGTTTCATGAAAATAGAGAGAGAAATTAAGAATTAAAACTGTAGAGGTTCATAATTTATTCAAACCAAAATATCTGGTAGGAAAATAAAACAGAAAGGAAAAAAATCACACTAAGTAGGAACTGGAAACAAATTTTATTATTAACAGAAAGTCTTTCTTTCTACATTTGTCCATAAAATAAAAATTGAGATGTAAAATAGGTGAGGGTGAAACTCTAAAAATAGAGATGAACAGCAAAGATTAAGTAGTCCATAATGGAATTTAGATTAAAATAGTCTTAAATCTTTACTTTAGGGTAAAAGTCATATTTCAGTTTAGAGTCAATTGATCAGTATTTATAATATAGAAGTTTCTCTCTCAGATGTGTGAAGAAACTATATTTAAACAAATTTTACATAGTACAAATAATAACAAGAGCCATCACAAACATGTGGTGTGTAAGTTTTGTTTTCTATCTTGAAATAAACCAAAATTGGTAGGCAATATAGGTTTAATTACAAATTTTAAAAATCTTTCATTATGGAAAATTAAAACATTTATAAAGACAACAGTAAACTGAACCCCAATCTACCCATCAGCTAGCTTCATCACTAATCATTTCTTGTTTTACATATATTCCTCCCCAATATTGCATTATTTTGAAGCTAATCCCGACATCATTATATCTATAAATACTGCAATCTGTATCTCTAAAAGATAAGCACTCTTTAAAAACATAACCATAGGCCAGGTGAAGAGGCTCACACCTATAATCCCAGCACTTTGAAAGGTCCAAGGCAGGAGGATCGCTTGAGCCCAGGAGTTTGAGATCAGCTTGGGCAACATAGTGAGACCCTGCCTTTACAAAAAAAAAAAAAGTAAAAGTAAATTAGCTGGGTATGATGGCACACACCTGTAGTCCCAGCTAATTGGGAAGCTGAGGTGGGAGGATCACTTGAGCCTCGGAGGTAGAGGCTGCAGTGGGCTGTATTTGTGTCGCTGTACTTCGGCCTAAGCAAGAGAGACAGACCCTGTCTCAAAGAACAAAACAAACAAACAAAGAAATAAAAAAATCCCATAGTGCCATTGTAACACTACTAATAATAAAAATAATAATCTATTAATCAATTATCCAGTAAATGTTCAAATTTCTGTGACTGTCTAAAAATTCTTAACACTTTGTTCAAGAGCCAAGAAATATTTGTCAGTGCACTGCAGTTTGTTGATATATCTCTTAAGATTCCTTTAATCTATAGACTTGTCCTTCTTCTCTTTTTTATCTTGCAATGTATTTGTTAAAGAAACCAGATTTTTTATCCTGTAGAAGGTTCCTACATTCAGAATTTTACGTATTGTGCCTCCATTTTCTCATTTAACAATTCTCCTTTCCCCTGTATTTTCTACAAACTGGCAGTTAGATCTAGAGACTTTATCAGATTCAGGTTCAAGTTTTCAACAAGATTCTTCTTGTCTCATCTATAGATGATATAATTTGAGAACATGTTTGCAAATTCTTTGATACTCCTCTCATAGAAAGATGAAAGAGTCTGACTGTCTTCCCTTTGAGTATGTGCTGGCCTTAGTGACCAGTTTCTCAAAAAATAAACGTGTCAAAAGTGGTGGTGGAACACAGCTTCTGTCTGGCTCTCTCTGGACACATTCTCAGAACCAGACCACCAAGCTGTGAAGAAGCCAAGCAGCCATATGAAAAGGCTGTCTCGGGTGTTTTCACCACAGCTCCAGAGGAGGTCTCAACTGAGAGCCAGCTTCAACAACCAGACAGGTGAGTGAGCAAACCTTCAGATGATTCCAGACCCTGGACTTCAAGCTACCCCAGCCAACACCATGTGGAACAGAGATGAGCCATCCTACTGAGCCCTGCTCAAGTTGTAGATTCAACAACAAAATAAATTCTGTTGTTTTAAACTTGGGGTGATTTCAATGCAGTGATAAGCTGGTGTTGTGTACTTCCATCAGGAGGCACCGAACATTAATGTATCCCACTTTCTGTGATGCTACCAACTGTTAATGATCACTGCCTAAATCTATTAATTCATTAGAAGTCATAAAATGGTAAAACTATAATTCTATCATATTTTTTCTTCCTTTATTATCTAAGACATAGACATAATGAAAAAAAAATCCTTCATCAATATTTAGCTATCCTGAAGTATAATTCATATAATTTTTAAAAATCTTATTGATTTCTATTACATTTGGCTCATGGATACTTACCGCAGACATTTGATTATATAAAGACCTATACATGATAGAATGGCTACTAATTCTGTAACAAAAGTAGTTTATGACAACTAGAGTATCCTATTTGCCATTTGGATTTGGTCTCATATGACTGCAGTGTGTGGAAGTGAACTGAAAAGTGAGGGATGGAGAGCAAATAAACCCCAACTTTGGAGCCCCAGTAATCAGGAACCCAGGTGCCTGATGGTTAGTTGGAAAGACATTCAACAGGGCAATGGTCTGTCATAACACAGACAATAAAGGGAAGCCAGACAAACATCGGGGCTATCTGTAATGCAGGCAACAAAGAGACAAAAAGAATCTTTCCTAAGCAAGAAAAGGGTTAAGAAAAGAGTAAAATGATAAAGGTTTTGTCACCACATTATAGTACATAATTAGGTAATTAGAAGTATTAAAACAGACAAAGCATTGGGCCCAGATGAAATACTGAAGATGCAAGTATTCAATAAGATGCCCCAGGGGAAAAAGGAAAGCCCTTGGTGAGGGTTTATAACTATGCAATAGGACAAAGAAGCACAGAAGGACTTGAAGGAACAATAACTGTTGTTACGCCCATATTTCAAAAACAGAAAATCAAAACAAGCACTCATCCAAAATTTTTAAATGAGCTGATGAAAACTCCCTAGAATACTATTAACCACCAAAATAACTATAATACCTTACTGTGGTTTATTGTTTTATTAAAGAAAAACTGAACAATCAAGCCAAGACTACAACAAGGAACAATTTGATACGGAATAAAAACAGACATACTGAAAGACACAATTCTTTTTCTTCCTGTGTTCCCTATTTTGGTTGGTAATTTCCATTCTCCCTATTCAACCAAACCTGTTTTCTCTTCTTTGCAGGCACATAGCTGGATTTAATTTCCCAGCTTCCTTTTCAGTTAGCTGTGGTCATGTGACTTGAGTGCTAGCCAATGGAATGAGAGTGGAAATTATGTGGGACCACGAAATACACTCCCCTAACTTCCCCACCGGCAGGCCTCTGTACACATTTCCCCTTCTAGGGGACAGAATGAAAAAGATCATGAGGAAGACCTTGAAAACTCCATTGGGATTGTGCTGCTCTTAAAACTATATCTGCAAATTCTTTAATTCTCACATTTCCCTTCTGAGGTAATGGCATAAAAACGACATAGCTTCTACATGGCTCTTTTTCTTTCTTGGATCGCTTGATCTGAAGAAAGTATCTTCTGAAGGAGGACCCTAAAGCAGCACCTTAGAGAGATGCACATGGAGAGGAACCAAAGTGGATACTCCAGCCATAGTCAAGCCATCAAATGTTTGCAGCTCCAGTAACCACGTGACTGCAATCTCATGAAACACTCCTAAGCCAGAATCTCCCAGCTACACTGCTCCCAAACTCCTGATCCACAGCAACCATGACATAATAATTAATTGTTGTTCTAAGCCACTAATTTTGGTCGATTAATTACATAGCAAAATATAATAGAGGTTTTGATATCTGAAACTGGGGTGCTGTTTCAAAAAAAAAAAAAAAACCTAAAATATATGGTAGAAGTGCCTATGGGACTGGACAGAAGACAGAAGGACCTTCGGGAGAGCATCAGTGAGAAATTAAGGCTGTGGGAAAAAGACTATTAGCAAAAGACAATCTGCAAAGAGGCTGCCAGTGAGGCCTTAAATGAAAGTGAGGAAAACATTACAGAAAAAAAATGGAGAAAAGGTTCCTTATTATGCAGTGACAGAAAGTCTGGCAATGTGATAGCCTCTAGTTATATGGAACATAGAAAATGAATCTAATAAACTGGGTGATCTAAGGAGATATCCAGGCAGAGTACTGAAAGTACTGTCTGGTTTATTTGTGTTACTTATAGTAGAATGAAAGAAGAGAAAAAACAAAAGGAATAACTGGTAAACATAAAGGTGCTAGAACTTTCTTGGTTTGAAAATAAAGCTTTTTCTGATTCCCAGCTTCTCAAGTCAGCAAATGATACCAACATTAACACACTGCTTCTGGGCAAAGATCAAATCTAGGACAAAGACAGGCAAGAACTAAAGATGAAATCAAAGGTGTGACTGTAAAAGCCTTTGTTAAGATCTCAGAAAGGTCTAGGATGATGCCACAGAGAACCCTTCAGTCAGACAAAAGGCCCTTAGATTTTTTATTATTTATTTTTTTAGTGATGGCATAAAATTGAATTTACTAAGTGATCAATGATAGTTACTGGTTATAATATTGTTGCAGAAAATAGGGTCCAGTCTTATGCTAACATCTTCTTTCTACATGATCCACTTGCTGTGTCATGTGACCCTTTTTAAAAAAATTATACTTTCAAGTTCCGGGAAACGTGTAGAATGTGCAGGTTTGTTACATTAGGTATACACATGCCATGGTGGTTTGCTGCACCCTTCACCCCATCATCTACATTAGGTTTCTCCTAACGCTATCCCTCCCCTAGCCCCCCAATCCCGCAACAGGCCCCAGTGTGTGATGTTCCCCTCCCTGTGTCCATGTGTTCTCATTGTTCAACTCCCACTTACGAATGAGAATATGTGGTGTTTGGTTTTCTGTTCCTGTGTTAGTCTGCTGAGAATGATGGTTTCCAGCTTCATCCATGTCCCTGCAAAGGACATGAACTCATCCTTTTTTATGGCTACATAGTATTCCATGGTGTATATGTGCCACACTTTCTTTATCCAGTCTATCTTTGATGGGCATTTGGGTTGGTTCCAAGTCTTTGCTATTGTGAACAGTGCGGCAATAAACATACGTGTGCATATGTCTTTATAGTAGAATGATTTATAATCCTTTGGGTATGTACTCAGTAATAGGATTGCTGCGTCAAATGGTATTTCTGGTTCTAGATCCTTGAGGAATCGCCACACTGTCTTCCACAATGGTTGAACTAATTTACACTCCCACCAAAAGCATTCCTATTTCTCCACATCCTCTCCAGCATCTGTTGTTTCCTGACTTTTTAATGATCACCATTCTAACTGGTGTGAGATGGTATCTCATTGTGGTTTTGATTTGCATTTCTCTAATGACCAGTGATGATGAGGTTTTTTTTTTCATATGTTTGTCAGCTGCATAAATGTCTTCCTTTGAGAAATGTCTGCTCATATCCTTCACCCAGTTTTTGATGGGGTTGTTTTTTCTTGTAAATTAAAGTTCTTTGTAAATACCTGGGAGTACAACTTACAAGGGATGTGAAGGACCTCTTCAAGGAGAACTACAAACCACTGCTCAAGGAAATAAGAGAGGACACAAACAAACGGAAAAACATTCCATACTCACGGATAGAAAGAATCAGTATCATGAAAATGGCCATACTGTCCAAAGTAATTTATAGATTCAATGCTATTTCCATCAACCTACCATTGACTTTCTTCACAGAATTAGAAAAAACTACTTTAAATTTCATATGGAACCAAGAAAGAGCCCATATATTGATGACAATCCTAAGCAAAAAGAACAAAGCTGGAGGCATCATGCTACCTGACTTCAAACTATACTATAAGGCTACAGTAACCAAAACAGCATGGTACTGGTACCAAAATAGATATATAGAACGATGGAATAGAACAGAGGCCTGAGAAATAACACTACACATCTACAACCATCTGATCTTTGACAAACCCGACAAAAGCAAGCAATGGAGAAAGGACTCCCTATTTAGTAAATGGTGTTGGGGAAACTGGCTAGCTATATGCAGAAAACTGAGCGTGGACCCCTTCCTTACACCTTATACAAAAATTAACTCAAAATGGATTAAAGACTTAAACGTAAGACCCAAAACCATAAAAACCCTAGAAGAAAACCTAGGCAATACCATTCAGGACACAGGCATGGACAAAGACTTCATGACTAATACACCAAAAGCAATGGCAACAAAAGTCAAAATTGACAAATGGATCTAATGAAACTAAAGAGCTTCTGTAGAGCAAAAGAAACTATCATCAGAGTGAACAGGCCTCACAGCTCTAGCAAGTAGAGATCAGGGATCTGCTAAACATCCTACAGTACACAAAACAACCTCTCAAAACAAAGAATTGGTCCAAAATGTTAATATTCAGAAGGTTGAGAAACACTACATTACAATATATAAACCCAGAAGGCAGAAACAGTATCTACTTATTTAGTCTCCACCACTTTTTGAATAAGATTTGAGATACTGATTCATTTATGTTTCTGTCCTGTTTTGCTTCACAAAGTGCTTGTACACTGAAGGTATTTAAGAAACGTTTCTTGAAGAAGCATTAAATCTAGGCAAACGAGATTAACATAAATTATAGAGTAGTGGAAAAACAGAAGTCCCAGGTACCATTTCCATTTTGGCCTTAACAAGTTATATTTGTTTATTCATGTCATAGTCTTTCTGAGCTTCAACTTTGCACCTTTGCAAAATAAAAGGATTTTACTAGATGACTATTAATGACATAAATGCTTATAATGGGTGCCAAGTACTGGGAAATATGAAGATATAAAACATATAAACTGAAGAAAATCTAGGAGAAAAAAACCAGACACCTTACAGATAATTTTAAAAGAAGATAATTACAATAAAATATGCATTATATATTAAAGAACGGAAGAGACAGTCTTTTATTTGAATCTTGAACTTCTAAAACAGTGGCTGACACAGTGATCTCTCAAGTAGTATTTGCTGAATGAACAAATATACCTACAAACCTTACAAACAACCAAACCTTTAAGGAAAATTAAGACGACGCAATCAGGCACTAGGGATATGAAGGCAAAGCAAAAGGAAAGCCTGAACAAGGTTCTGCTTTCTTTAATTTATGTTTTCAGTGAAGAAAAGAATGACATATAGCTTTCGTAGTTCATAAACAGGAGGTGAATACAGAATTTTTTAAAGTGAAAAAAAAGAAAGTAGTGATTTATTGTGATGACAATGAGTAGGACTCAGCCCAAGAGGAGAGCAGAAAAATCTCCAAGAGGCTAATAAGGAAGGTGGAGTAAGAAATCACCATACAGTTGAGAAGATTAAGCAAAAACAAAAAGGAGGAGGGGCGGTTTGGGATGACAGGATATAAGGTGGGATAAGGCAGGTGTGGCTGCAGTTCAGGAGATGGGATCTGTCACTATCTAAGTAGAGGTCTTCATCTAAGGTTCTTTCTAGTTCTACAATGTCTGAGTCACTTAACAAGCCCTTTACCCCACTCCTCCACTCCTCCAAAAACATCTTTCTGTTCCTACCATAAAGGTAAAAAATTAGGAAAAAATAGAAACGTAGGTAGATATACTGTATATGTACTTTCAGTGCCAGACGAAACTGTGTCACAAGTGGAAATACAGACTCTATTTTGAAGTTTTTCATAATTAAGAAAAAAATTTAAAAAATAAATACAAAGCACTACCCCTGAAGTACCAAAGCTGCTTCAATTCTAAATCTGCTGAAATGTTCTAAAAAGACTGTGTTACACTACCAAACAGGCTGTGCCCACTGGGAATATTATTTTACTACTCACCAAACTTTACTTTTTAACCTTCTCATAATCATATAAATCTACAACTATAAATAGTCCTTAAAAATCTGGGCTCATTTAAAACAAGGAAAATCTGAAAAGCAAAAACTCTATTGGTCAGCAGTTCAGAGGGTACCCCTATAACTGTGCTGCCCCTATGTACTACTGCTCCTAAATTCCGAAGACTAGGAACACCAGGGTGCTAATGAAAGCACTGCAACTATATTTTCATTAAAATGCTGAAAAAAATTTTAAGTTTTTAAAAATCTCACAAATTAGAATAAATGTATGCTAAGAATTTGCATGCTTAAATGAAACAGAAATGGGAAAAATATACTTTAAAACAGTACAGGAGCAGTACAGGAAAAATACTAAATATACATATGCAATAGTAATTATTTTGTTTTTACCTTAAGTGTCAAATGAGGAAGGACTACAGGCCATTTGACAGAAGAATTATTTTTCATATTCCTGAAAATCTGTTTTCCCCCCTCTTTAATATTTAAGAAACACACACAGGTTGCCGACAACTCTTAGAGAGCGGCTTGTGTTGTAGTTTTCACTTTCTCGGCTGTGAACAAGTGCATATGTGAGGGCTGGTCGTGCATGCACAAGCATGTACTTTGCCTGCATTAAATAAAATCACAACACAACACCAAGTACATCCACTCATTCATGTGTGCCTGCAGTCCACCTCGAGGAGACTGAAAATATAAATACAAGCTGCTATTTTGGTGTGATCACAGGAATATGGCAGCTTGTATTTTTTTTTCTCTTTAACATTTTAACACTGGGCAGATTGTCGGCATTAACACACACCAAAATCAATTCTGCTCTGAAATTGCTTGTAAAATCCTTCTTCCCAGAGGAATTTGTTTTTTATTTAAATAAAAAATGGGCTTGGAGGAAACTGTGTAGGAGATATCGACATTTAGGACATCTTAACTTTGTAAAGTGTGACATCAATGGACCAAATTACTGGGAGTATTTCTTTTTCAAAATAGGAACTGAGAAAGAGGATCTTTAAATTAAAAAAAAAAAATCAATAAATTACTCAGTAAAATAACTTTTGAATATGCTTAACATAGAAAAAAATTCAAAACTAATCTAGTTTCCATCCACATACTACAATGTAACATAATAACTACATTTGACCAAAAATTCAGGTAAGATTTATTTACTGTAAAAATTCATGTCATTTTCTAAAGGAGAGAGAAAAGAAATAAAAGTAAATGTTTCACAGAGGCCATATCTAAAAGTTCAACATGAATAAAAAGCAAAATGCAGACATTTACATCATATATTACACAAAAATAAATAATGAATTATCATTCCAATTTTAGTATATGTGCTGCTGAGGCGAGCATAATAATGAATTATCTATACAGCACTATCCAAAGAACTTTCTGTAAGAATGGAAGTATCCTCTATAAGAGTTGTCCAATACAGTAGCCATTATCAGCTATAGCTACTGTGATGACTAAAATTTTTAATTTTATTTAATTTAAATTTAAACAGCCACATGTGCCTGGTATCTACCAAACAGTACAGCACATATCTATAATTTTTAAAAAATAATTTAAAGAATTTTTTTTTACTTCCCTACCTGCTCCTTTTCTCTTGCAAGCAATTATTAATGAATCCAGAAAATATCAAATAAGGTGTGTTTTAATTGAGGAGACAAAGTTTGCTTGCAAAATATCAAATTATAAGACTTAAAAAACTGAGAAGACAAAATTTGCTTAAATAGATTATGTTGGAAGTATGGCATACATATACACTATAAACAAAAGGAAACATTAAGATGAGAAAGTTACTTTTTTTTAAGACAGGATCTCACTCTTTCACCCAGGCTGGAGTGCACTGGCGTGACCACAGCTTACTGCAGTCTCAACCTCCTGGAATCAAGTGATCCCCCAACTGCAGCCTGCCAAGTAGATGGGACTACAGGTGTGTGCCACCATGTCTGGCTAATTTCTGTGTTTTCTGTGGAGACAGTTTTGCCATGTTGCCCAGGCTGGTCTCAAATTCCTGGGCTCAAGTGATCCTCCTGCCTTGGCCTCCCAGAGTGCTGGGATTAAAGGCATGAGCCAACACACCTGGCCCAAGAAAGCTGCATCTTTAAAAACTCACCATGGAGATACAAGTAAGAAAAAGAATAATTAAATTATGAATGAGCTACCTAAAATGTTAACTACGATAACTAGAAATACAAAAGATCAAATATTGAAGATGATAACAGAATATCAATAGGCAATCAGATAAACTTTTAAATATGGTCAAAGTTACAATTATAAAAGTCAGTTAAAGAAATTTAATCATTTAATTCAAGAGAGGGAAAACACATTTGAAGAAAAGATGAGACTATTTGGCAATAGCTTATAAATATGTTAATCTGCAAATGACGTTATAGATGCTGCATATATATTTTTAGAATAGACCTTGATAGACCAAATAACATACTTCTTTGGCATCTAATATGGAAATGATATTTTATCCTGAACTCATTATTTCCACCATTTTAAAATAATACTGAATTTCATTTAATGTTACAGCTTTTGAAACATGGCAAAATTTGTTCAGAATAGACAATTCAAGTTCTAAATCAGAATGCTGTAAATGGAAATTCCTTGATTTACCTTTTGATTATCAGTTTTTTCAGTAATAAAAATGGGAATAGTAACAACCTCATTAGGTTAAGATAAAGAACAATTAATTGAAATGAATGCAAAACGCTTTGAGGCAAAAAAGGGTTAGTGACATAAAAGAGTATTAAAATTGGCTGAAGGGGAAGATAATATTTAATACAGTGACGTATCCAGATCAAATAAATTAAATAATGATGGCAGAATCACAGCTCATGCAATCAAATTATCTTGTGTAAACTCATACTAAAAAGTTGATAATAGTATTTTTTAAAGTGTGCTTATGTCTCTGAAAGTTTAAAGATGTTTGAGATAATTACTAAAATTGAACAACACTGATCATCAGTGATAAGATTCACAATCAATGATCATTTATTAAGCATAACTTTGGTGATAAGCAGTGAGACAAAAACAAGACTAGGTCCATGCCTTCAAAGGGTTTACTACTAGGTATGAAAGATAAGATCTGGGCTAACACAAGAGCTCCTGTACATACTGCTTCTCTTAATGGCACCAATAATCCTGCATTGTAACTTTTTTTTTCCTGTTTTCTCTGTAAGCTTCTTAAGGGTCCATATCACATTTATCTTGGCATCTCTAGTGCCTGGTACACTAAGGAGATCAATATAAATGTACTGAATACACTGACAGATGGACCTAAATAAATATAAGACCAAACAAAATTAAATAATATTAAAAAGTTATTAAGAAAATTCTATAGAACACAGACTAGGCACAAATGATTTCCAATTGCCAAGACTGGAAAATGTTTCATAAACTTAGGTGATGAACTCAGGCCTTGAATGGTGAGCTGTCAGGAATCTAACAGGAAGCAGAGGAGGGAAGCAGCATTCCAGCAGAGGAGAGCATGAAAGATTCCAAAACATGGAAAATGGAAAGCACAAAACCTGTTCACTGAATAATGCCAGAAGCACTTGTCTAAAAGGGAACTGGGTATGTATTAGAGAAACTGAGTAAGTCCATTCTTCTTCAGGGCACAGGAAGTCACAGAAAGGTCTGGATTAGGCAAATAGAATGATCATAAATGTGCTTTGAGTAGAGTGATTAGGCTGTAACACATGGAATGGACTGGAAGTGGAAAAACGCTAGATCCCAAGAAAACAATTAAACAAGTAAGTGAATTGTGGGCAGGAGGTAAAAAGGATCTGAAACAGAGCAGTAAAAATGGAACAGAAACTTATGAATGTGAGAAAACTACATATAATGATCCCCTAATTTGTATTTTGAAACATAAAATATATATCCCCAATCCATCTACCTACTCTTGTCTTTATTACTACATTTTTAGTCTAATAAATCGCTAACATTACTTAACTTGAAATACTCCAATGGACTCCTAGTTGCTTTTCCAGCTTCCGTTCTTACATCCACCTTTGCCCCACTGCACAGCAGCCATAATTATCTTTCTAGGTATCATGCCACTGCTCAATGTCCTCCAAAAGCTTCCTATTGCAATCAGAATAAATCCTTACTTTTTACTGTGGTCTACAAGACTGTTTGGCCTTTGCTCTCCTCTCAGATTTCCTTCTCTAAAGCACTTGCTCTAGCCGGCCTGACTTCTTTTTGCTCCTCTAAACACTGAGCTCATTTTCATTGACAAACTAACTTTGCCCTAGCTACTCCCTCTGTCTACATGTTCTTGCCCTAGTTCTTCACATGGCTGGCCTTTAAATTTTTTCACATCTCAGCTCAAATGTCATCTTTTCAAAGATGTCTTCTCCAATCACTATTCCTAAAGTAGCCATGCCACTGGCTACTCTCCTTCTAGCTATCTAGTTACTCTGCCTTATTTCTTCAGAACAATGATCACCCTCTGTAATTATCCTCTTTATCTATACATGCTTGTTGTCTCACCACTCTCCCCGACACCACACTAAAATATACAACCTGTGATGGCAGCACCCTATCTGTGTTATTCACCACTCCACTCTGTCCCCCACAGTGCAAAGGGCAATTATGGAACATAGCGATGCTCCATAAATACACATTTTTAAAAAAATTCTTATCACAAAGCTAGTAAACAAGTAACACTTTATAACCTTATCTGGGCTGTACTTCTTTTATTAGGAAATTCCTCACAGACTGAAATGAAAAACATATATTTTAGATCATGTAGTACCTTATAAAGATGTAAATTTATACAAGCTATTCAGCTTTTACAATTAAATAATTTGGTGGACTTAAAATAAGACTGACCGCCTTACCTCACAAGCTAAGTATTTGCCAGAAAATTTATGTAGAAATGACAAGGAAGACTTAATCTAAATGCGGAGACAGCCATGGGAGAGTCTTCAAGAGAAGAAGATATGGAACCCTCCTGTGATGGTTAATATTGAGTGTCAACTTGATTGGATTGAGGGATGCAAAGTATTGTTCCTGGATGTGTCTGTGAGGGTGTTGCCAAAGGAGATTAAAATTTGAGTCAGTGGACTCAGAGAGGCAGCCCTATCCTCACTCTGGATGGGCACCATCTAATCAGCTGCCAGTGTGGCTAGAATAAAGCAGGCAGAAGGAGGTGGAAAGAGCAGGCTTGCTGAATCTTCCAGCCTTCATCTTTCCCCTGTGGTGGATGCTTCCTGCCCTCGAACATCAGACTCCAAGTTCTTCAGGTTTTGGACTCTTGGACTTACACCAGCAGTTTGCCAGGGGCTCTTGGGGCCTTCAGCCATAGACTGAAGGCTGCACTGCCAGCTTCCCTACTTTTAAGGTGTTGGGACTCGGACTGGCTTCCTTGCTTGTCAGCTTGTAGACGGCCTGTTGTGGGACTTCACCATGATCATGTGAGTCAATACTCCTTAATAAACTCCTCTTTATATATACATCTATCCTAATAGTTCTGTCCCTCTAGAGAATGCTAATCCATTTCCCTACTATGCTATCAACTACAGGGCCTCCTAGCTACCTTCTTTGGGTCACTGGTTTGCCATTTTAATTAAAATAAACTGGCAGAGATACATTTTAAGAAAAACACTGTATGTGTGTGTACATATATATATATACACACACATGTATGTGTATAATATACATATATATCTATATGTATATGTATGTATGTATCTGTGTATATATCTTGCATTTTTGTAAGAAAAAAACAGAAAATATAGGAGTTTTCAAGAACTAACACTTTCTTACATAACAAAGCAGAAATGTTCAAACTAAGTCACTAAAATGATGAAAAAATTCCCAGTATCACTGCTTGTTTGGTGTGGCTATCAGAGGTTTATTTTCCCCCTTTCTTGTTTGCTATTTCTTTAAGTCAATCTGGCCCCCATGGCCTCTGACTCTATGACTCGGCACCAGTGCTGTGGACCCTTCATTTCCATTTGATAATTGTAGAGAGATTAATTATAATCCTGCTCATTAGACAGATCAATCTGAAGTTGGCAAGTTTTTAAATATAACTACCTAGCATTTTAAAAAAGGGATGCCTTTACAGTTTAGTTAACAATATATACTGCACATTTTGTTTTTAAAAGGCCTGTTTACTACCACTGATTAACTATATACTTAAATTACTGAGGAAATTCCTTCTTTTGTTTTATTCAAATATTTACCGAGTGCCAGGACTCCTGTGTGCTAATACAATGGTGCTCTACTTTCTGCACCTATATACTAGGGAGACCAAGCACTATCACCCATACCTCTGAGAGTAGCTTCCCTAACTGGGTTATTCCTGAGTTAACTGGATAACTCAAGCTAACCAAAATCATCCCAAACTTCCCACCCATACCCTATTACCACTGCCAATTACCTGTGGTTTCATTTACTCTAAACCTGTGATTCCTCTGAATTATTTTCATTTTAAAGAAATTGTATTTGTTAAATATGTACTATAAACTTAGTAGTAGTTCATGTCATCTTATTATTCAGTATTTATAACTTGCAAAGAAATCAATATCAGAGAGCAAGAGGCCTTGACATTATAACAGATTTAGTAGGAATTGAACTAGGAGTGGAACACACGGGCAAAGCTACAGAAGTACTTGGAGGAAGCCACCAGAGATACTCACGATTCTGCACATACCTGGCTAATTCCAGATCCTAAGGATTACATTAAGTTTACTAACATTTATATAATGATTTATAGTTTAAAGTATAAACTTATCTAATTTACTACTATTCTGACAGATATTAATTAATCCTCAAATATCATATGAGATGGTTACTATTATCCCCATTTAACACAAGAGGAAACTGAGAGGGAAAGATGTTGAAGTAATTTTCCCACATTTACAGCATCCGTTAGTTAGGACTCTATCTATGATCTTCTGACACAAATTCCATTTACTCCTCACCCTATGACTCAGAAAGATGCGGTCGAATATATCAAAGTTATGGACATTATGCTAAGTAAAAAATTACCCTTTTACATAGTAAATACTGAATAGACTGAGAGAAGAGATTGTTTGCAAACCTGAATAGCTTCAAGAGGAAGAGAAGTAAGGATAAGAATAACAGTTGTCATTTAACAAGTTTTAGCAAGTAACTTGGTTAGAAAGGGATTCAAATGCATAAAGCAAGGGATAAATTTTTCTGGCAATAAGATTATACAATATAACCTTAAAAAGATGCATATGACTTCAAATAATTGTTGGAAATTGATAAAACTTATTAAATATTATTGAAGATTATCAATATTATAAATGTAATTTACTTTTAAAAAGGGAACATAGAAATCTGTATCGTTAGAGTAGAAAACAATCCTTATTATCACAATTTGTCAAAACAAGTTTGTTATTAACACAAGTAGAATACTGCATTCAATTAAGTTGACTCTGCAGATTTTGTGTTTTGTTAAAATTAGAAAGAGGTAACAACAATTTGAATTATTGAAAGTAACATGTAAATAGTTCTACATACGTTCTTTTGACATCTTGTTCAATCATTGATCGAAGTTCTTTATCTTGGAAGAATTTGTTCCAAAGACTCTGAAATAAGGAAAACAATCTATTATATAGTCTCACACCTTTGTTTTACTTTTAGTGATTTCAATTTAATAATGTAAATAGTTAAATTTATTCTTCTCAGATCATTTCACATTGCAGATAGAAAACCTGAGACTGGGGTAATTTTTATTAAAATCTAATTTAATCTCAGAAACACATCTTTATTCTAACATCAATTTTTCCAGTTTGATATTATCATATAAAGTCAGCCCTCCTTATCTGCAGGTTCCACAACAAAAATCCAACCGTGGATCAAAAATATTGGGAAAAAATAAAAAATAGCAATACAACAATAAAAAAATACAAATTAGAAAACACAGTATAACAACTTTATTTAGCATTTACAATCTATTAGGTATTATGAGTAATCTAGAGATTATTTAAAGTATACAGGAGGATGTACACAGGTTTTATGGAAATACTTATGCCATTTTATATAAGAAACTTTATCATCTGCAGATTGCAGTGCCCATGAGGAGCCTGGAACCAATCTCCTGTGAATAATGAGAAACTAGTGTATATTGTCAACATTTTTATTATCTATATAAAGTGAACAATACTTTTCACTGCCATATGCTACTGCTACTACCCCTGTAACAACAGAAAGGTGCTTGGATTACAGCAGGACTCATGGGCCAACTGTCCCCAGCTTGAACCTGACCTGGATTCCCAATGCACTAAGAAAGATGGGTTAAGTTTTTCTACAGAGCTTGGTTTTATAATCCAGTAGGTTTTTATATACATTTTAAAATGTGAATTTAAGGGAAAGTTTTTAAAAATTACTCAATATTGTATGTTCCTATACCAAAGAGTCTATAAATACTTACGTATTGGGAAAGAGAAATGCTAACCCTACGTATTGAATGGAAAAAATGTGTTTTTAGGTAAATAGGCAAAAATTAGAGCACTCACACTTTTAAAGTTACATAATATCTTTAAAGTAGTAATCCTTGTCTTCACTGGAATACGAGTAGAAGTAGACCTGATTTTTTAAAAACTTCTTCATAGACTCACTACAAAGGGTTACTTCTTTCTTCCTGCGAGTTAGCCCTGCTAAGTGAGCCCTTCTTTATTTTCACAATGAAGGGAGGCTTTCCTTAGCTACCAGATTCCCCACTGCAACCCTGATAAAAGTTCTATTCTCATCTTTATGCTCTTATATTTTTACAGAATCCCAAGACTTTTTTGTACTGCCATTTCACAGAAATAGATCATAAATTTTCTACAACACAGTATATATATAATGTAAAATCATTTCTACCAGGTTTTAGGTGGTACTGTATGTGGAATAAAGAAAATAGTTAGCATGAAATATATTGCTTTCATGGTGATTGGCAACCAGTCATATAAACAAATTCTTAGCAGCAAAAGAGGTTAAGACATGAACAAAGACAAACTTTACCCCTTCATCCTGTGAAAGAGGATTATTGATCATCAAATCTTGTTGGCCAACAACTTTCCTCGGGTTGGTAATATGCTAGTAAAGAAAGAGAAAACACACACACAAGGATCAGAGGCTACTGGACTTTAAAGTGTACATAAGAAAACAATTACGTTAATTAAATATACTATTTACTTACTATTTCTTTAATGTTGCTATACCATGCTCTTAATTCTTCAATTCTACTTATCCATTGACTTTTGTCTTGAGGAAGAACACAAAGAAACAGCTGTCAAGAAAAACAGAAGAAACTTTTATAAAAATCTTAAGATATAAAATGTGAAACTATGCCAAACTGAACCACCTGAACATTGAAAGACATAATATTCATGATATTTCATATTCATATCATCATTTCAATTCCTACCAATTTCTGTTTGGAGATATTTAAGAAATATATAATCACAAAATTCAAAAAGTGAACAAAGGCCAAAAAGCAAGATAACAAAAGCTACACCACAAAACAGAATCAAGCTCCCCTTCAGATTCACATTAAAAAGGAAGAAAAATTCATTGAGGTTCAAATATAATTCACATTTTACATTCTAGTCTTAATGGGAGTAGTAGGGGGTTATTAGGGAGCACAAAGTCAGATTAGTAATTGCTACATTTAAAGTTTTGTTTTAAAACAAGCTAGTAAAAGATAGTGAACAACAGTCTCACTGAGGGCACAGCCTGAAACATGAAAGCATTCCTTTTACAGAAAAAAAATGTAATTTAAAGCTGGCAGTCAGCTTATGAAAATAACAAACATTCTTAAAATGACAAATTTGATTTAATTTAGTTTAATACAATATTAAAATAAAATTGGATTTAGGTTTATTTTTAACAAATGAAAGATAGTAAAAGTTAAACAACAGGGAATGGGGGTGGGGCACAAATACTTGTACACAAATATTCTAGCAGCAGGTCTCCTGCCTTTAATGCCTGCATCTAAAAGAAGAAAAGTGTATTTTAATTATTAAATCTAAATTATTGAACCTAAAACTGTCTAATACAGTATGTGTTTTTGTCTTTACTTGCACAGACTCAGTATGCTTAATTTATGCAGATAACCCTAAAAACTTATGATAGAATTCATTCTAGAAATGAGTCTAAACCTAAATAAATTCATGTTTAGAAAACAAAAACAAACAATATTTCAAAGCAATTAAAAAGATAACTATAGATTATTATTATTAGTTTTGGTAATCAGTGGTCCTTTTCCTCTAAAGGAGAGTGATCCAATTTCCTTCCACTTCTTGCCACCCCTCACTACTAAAAGAAATGTGAAAAATATTTTCCTGCTGCCATTTATGAAGAAAAAAGGGAAGATAACTAAATGACGGCTTGATAAAATAGGAACCTAAAAGTTAACCCCCAACCACTGCCTTTTCTTGCAAATCTTCAAGAATTTCTGCAAAAGCCTCTGGGGAGTGTAAAACTGTTGCTCTCAATTTGGCACCATCAAAACAGTTGAAAAGATAGTTATTTTATATGACTCTTTTACCATTATCACTTACTCAGGACTAAGGTAGTCTAACCTTATTAGTAAATGTCCTATGAAAGATAAACATAGATGGTCAAAATAATGGGAGTGAAGTCTCTTGGAAAATTCAGTGATCCCCTGCATGGCTAATCTTCCACGGCATCAGGTAATGTGTTGATATATTGCAACCAGAAACTGTAAATAAATATTTTCTTCTTACCTTCCAGCAAATGCTGCGGAACCTGCTGCTTCTCAGCTGCCCATTAATCCCCTTCTGCCTTATTGTTGCCAAGTAATTGTTGTTTACAAATAGTTCTTCCCATTCTTTCCTATATGAAAGAAACCAAAGCATGAGAATCCTTTTGTTAAAATTCCTCTGCTTGGAGAGAAGTTCTACGGGAAATTAATTTTAAGTAAGTCTAAAAAATGCAACTTTTAAAACATATATTTTAGTTGTGTACTGTCTCTGAACGCATGGCTGTCTTTTTGGACACAGTTCTTCCGTAGATTTAATGAATATGTAGATAGCTATAATTACGCCAGCTACTGAAATTCATAATGTCTATGGAGGCTATTCCATTTCCTCTAAAATGTTGATAGTACAGTTCAGTGAGTAAACAAGAAAAAAATGAATAATATAAATATATGACTGTTTTAGCCAATGGCAAAAACATACCTGCTCCAAAAATATGCAACAAAGAAGTGTAATATTGATTATATTAGCTTCTCATGTGAAATACCTGTTTAAATGAACCAATTTCTCTTTAATGTCAGGCTGGACAGTAAAGTATAATAGAAGACTACTTTAACTGTTAGTGCTGCTTACTACTGAAATTGCAACTTCTTTCTACATGATCAGTTTTAAAATTTTAACAGGTGTGGGCAAATTTGAAAAAAACATCAAAAAATTAAAAAGCCTCACTGTAAAAACTGTTAAAGGCAAGCTTGAGTACCTTGCAGTACCTATGGCTGAGTAGATAAACAACTGAAATATGCCTCCCAGGCATGCAGACACCAGGGGCCTAACACCTGTGCCTCATTAATATACAAGTAAATCTGTTCTACTGGGAAACAATTGGAAATTAATTGTCCTAAACCATTTACTGAGTTTGAATAAAGGAATTAGACCTATATTCCCTGCATCTTGCACCAAACTAAACATTAAGAATCACTTGAGTAAAGGCTACTGAGATTAGCTTTATGAAATTTCTCCCAAATTCCATCATATCACAATAAAATTTACATATAACTTAACATTTATTATCAAAGCTGAAACCCTGACGGCAATACCTTAAGAGAGATTTCTGAAAAAAGAAAGCCACTAAAACCCTCAATCATTCTTCTGTTACATACACGTGCGGTTGTCACTGGCTAGACCCTATTCATTTTGAGAAAGGATAATCTTGCATACTATGCTTAGAGTAATGAACTGTACACAAAAATTTCAAAACTTGACCATGGGACAAAATGCATCTTCTCCAGAAGAGAAGTTCCAGAAGAGTGACCAAAGACAATGACACATTCCCTACTGCCACCAGCAGAACTTCCAGCTTTAACCCAGTAGTGTTGTGATCCTCAATCACAACAAGCCTTCTGCCAATAGTGGTTTCTGGCTAAGATTGCTAAATGAGATACACATTCCAACCCATGCTGGAAGAAATGCATTTCTATCACCACTCCACAAAAATTTCTTCTTCTCATCACTCTATTAGTTTAAAAAATTTAGCTTTACTTTAATTTGTACTACTAGTGAACTAAAAATTGTTCATGCTTTTGGGTCATTTTACTGCTTCCTTTGTAAAACCTGCTTTTTGCTCTTTGCCCATTTTAAGCAGTACAGGATAGTGGTTAAGAGAATGGACATCAGAGGCACATGCTTGGGATCAGAAAGCTGTACAGTAAGGAAAGCTACACAGCTCACTAGTTACTTACTAGATGTGCAAGCATGGGCAAATTTCTTAACCTCTCTGTGCCTCGGTTTCCTCATCTGTAAAACGGAGTAATAACAGAATCTACTTAAAGGAATTATTATGAGAATTTCAAAAATACATCAAAAACCCTCAGAAGACTATCCAACACACACACACACTTTTTAAAAAAGAGACAAGGTCTCACTTGGTCATCAGGATGGAGTACAGTGGTGCAATCACAGCTCACTTTAGCCTTGAACTCCTTGGGCTCAATCAATCCTCCCACCTCAGCCTCCACTGTAGCTGAGGCTACTCAGGAGGGACCACAGGCACACACCATCACACCTGGCTAATTTTGTAACTTTTTGTAGAGACTGGGTATTCCTATGTTGCCCAGATTGGTCTACAAAGGGCCTCAAGCGATTCTCCCTCCTCAGCCTCCCAAAGTGCTGGAATTACAGGTATGAGCCAGTGTGCCCAAGTCCTATACTTTTAAAAATTAATATTTTTGTTAATAATACTGCTTTTATTTTAGTGTGCCTTATTACTGATTAAAAAGTTTTTCATACATTAAAGACATCATGCCTTCATCAGCCAATTTTTTAACCCAATTGTCTTAATTTTCAATACATTGAAGCTTTTTAAATTTGTGTATAATTAAGATCTAACATTATTTTCTCTTATTGATCCTTCCATTGTTTTCTCTTGCTTAAGTAATTCTTAGCCACTCCAACACCAAATAAATATTCGCTGAAATTTTGTGGGGCTTTTTTCCCCATTTTAATCCATTTTTATTACCTAAAATATTCTAAATATGTCCTATTTCCAAGTAATTACGCATATATACTGATATCTCATAATGTTCAAACTTTGTTTTTGTCTAGTTTTTAGCAATATTCAAAGATGAGATTAGCAATGAGTACCTTAGAGGAGTAGAGGCATACCTCATTTTATGTCACTTCATTTTACTGCACTTCACAGGTACTGCATTTTAATAAATTGAAGGTTTGTGGCAACCTTGCATTGAGCAAGTCTATCAGCATGTGCTCACTTCATGTCTCTTGTGACATATTTTGATAATCTTCACAATATTTCCAACTCTTTCATTATATCTGTTATGGGAATATGTGATCAGTGATCTTTGATGTTACTATTGTAACTGTTATGAAGCAAAATGAACCACAACCATATAAGACAGTGAACTCACTGATAAATGTTGTATGTGTTCTGGCCATACCACTAAACAGTCCCTTGTCTCTCTCCCTCTGCTTGGACCGCCCTAATAATGCTACAATGGCCTCGTACTGTTCAAGTGAAAAGAAGAGTCATAGGTCTCTTAATTTAAATCAAAACCTAGAAATGATTAAGCTTAGTGAGGAAGGTATATCTAAAGCCAAGTTAGACCAAAAGCTTAGTCTCTTGCACTAAACAGGTAGCCCAGTGGTGAACGCAGAAAAAAAAAAAGTTCTTGAACAAACTCAAAAGTGCTACTCCAGTGAACTCATGAATGATGAGAAAGCAAAACAGTCTTACCGCTGATACAGAGAAAGTTTGAGTGGTCTGGATAGAAAATCAAACCAGCTACAATATTCTCTAAAGCCAAAACCTAATCCAGAGCAAAGCCCTAACTCTCTTCAATTCTGTGAAAGCTGAGAAAGGTGAGGAAGCTGCCAAAGAGAAGTTGGAAGGTAGCAGAGGTTGGTTCATGAAGTTTAAGAAAAGAAGCCATCTCCATAACATAAAATCGCAAAGTGGAGCAGAAAGTGCTGATTGAGAAGCTGCAGTAAGTTACACAGAAGATCAAGCCAAGATAACTGCTGAAGGTAGCTACAATAAACAATAGATATTCAATGTAGACATAACAGCCTTCTATTGAAGGAGGATGCCATCTAGGACTTTCATAGCTAGGGACCAGAAGGCAAGGCCTGGTTTCAGAGCTTCAAAGGACAGGCTGTTCTCTTGTTACAGGATAATGCAGCTGGTGACTAAACTGAAGCCAATCTTTAATCATTCTGAAAGTCCTAGAGACCTTAAGAATTATGCTAAATCTACTCTCCTTGTGCCTATAAATGGAATAACAAAGCCTGGATGATAGCATATCTGTTTGCAACATAGTTTACAGAACATTTTAAGCCCATTTTTGGAAACTATTGCTCAGGAAAAAAAAAGATTCCTTTCAAAATATTATTGTTCACTGACAATACACCTCATCACCCAAGAGCTCTGATGGATATGTACAAAGAGATTAATGTTGTGTCCATGTCTGCTAACATCCATTCTGCAGCCCATGAAGTGGGGAGTCATTTCTAATTTCAAGTTTTATTATTTAAGAAATATATTTCATAGGCTATAGCTGCCATATGATAGTGATTTCTCTGACAGATCTGGGCAAAGTAAATTCAAAATCTTCTGGTAAGGATTCACCATTCTAGATGTCATTAAGAACATTAGAGATTCATGGGGAAAGTCAGAATAGCAACATGAACAAGAGTTTTTAAAAGGTGATTCCAATCCTCATGGATGACTTGGAGGGGTTTCAAGACTTCAGTGGAAGAAGTAACTGTAGATGGGGAAAAATAACAAGAAAACTAGAATTAGAAGTGGAACCTGAAGATGTGACTTAACTGCTATAATCTCATAATAAAACTTAAATTAGGAGTTGCTTCTTATGGATCAACAAAGAAAGTAGTTTCTTGAGATGGAGTCTACTGCTGGTGAAGATGCTGTGAATATTTTTTAAATGATATCAAAGAATTTAGAATATTTAATAAACTAAGTGAGAAAGCAGCTGTATGGTTTGAGAAGACTGAGTCCAATTTTGAAACAAGTTCTACTCTGGGTAAGATGCTGCCAAACAGAATCTCATGTTACAGAGAAATCTTTATTGAAAAGAAGAGTGAATCTATGTGGCATATTTCACTGTTGTCTTTTTTTTAAGGAATTGCGACAGTTACCCCCAACCTTCAGCAACCACCACCCTAACAAGTGGGAAGCCATCAACCACAAGGCAAGACCCTCTACCAGCAAAAAGATTAAGAACTGCTGAAGGCTCAGATGATCCTTGGCATTTGTTTTTTTTGCAATAAGGTATTTTTAATTAAGGTATATATATTTTTTAGATACATGCTATTGCATACTTAATGGATGACAGTATAGTGTAATCATAACTTTTACATGTACTAGAAAACAAAAAAAATCATGTGACTCACTTTATTGCAATAGTTGCTTTATTGCAGTTGTTTGGAACTGAATCCGCAATATCTCTGGGGTATGTATACACGTCTCAAAAACCATCAATATATTTAAATAGCTTGTAGTCTGTGAACAACAAGCACAGATCTCAAATGTGCAATGTTTTGAACCCAGAAGGAATCATAATTTGAGACACCATGCAGTTCTGTGGACTGAAAACACAAAGTATTCCAGATAAGAGAGGGAAGTATGAAGCAATGACTCCTCCAGTCTTTTCCAAAATCAGCTCCTATTCACAAGTACTAAGAAATTGTAAAAGTACAGGCACAGCTGGTGGCTAGATTCATTGCCATCTTGTCAAGTTAAGCAGGCTTTTAAGGTCAAGTTACATACTACTTATGTAATGAAGGATAATTATTTGTTAGCTTAAATAAGACCCTGTACCTTGATTACGGTGTTGGTACAGGGAAAAGAAGACTGAGGCATGTGAATTGGAAACATTATCTCTGAAATTTACAATCATTTAAATTTATTCATGGGTACTTACATTTCTAATTAAGGCATAACATCTCAAACTGATGAACAGCTCTAACAACAGAGGAGCATAAAGGCCACAAAATAATAAATTAATTGTCTTTCGTTTCTATTGAATAGTGTTTCATCAATAAACTGTAACACAGAGTAAATATAAACATTTATTAATTGCCTACTATGTGCTTAGCACTCACAGGCATATTTTTTAAAACATACAAAGTTAAAAAGAGTGGACAGATGGATGTGTAAACCAATAATAAAATGATTACTGCAAAGCACTCTGGTAGTACAGAGGGGAAAGAAATGGTTTGATACTTCAAAATTAAAACTTAGGATATAAAATAACAGTAGCACCATAGCCAATGAAATACTACTGCAAAGAATTGAGCTAATCAAACATTAAACAGATTCCAGAGGGTAAACTGCTGAAAGGTTTAGCCCTTCTGGGGGAGAGGGATCAAAATGAAGGTTTTTTTACAATCACAAATATGAATGGTAGGCCTGCTCCTGAAGTTGGAGGAAGACATGATTAACAATAGAAAATATTAAGTGAAATATTTCAGTTTAATTAAAAAAAAAGAAAAAGTAGTTGCTAAACTTATTCTTACATAAAAAATATATATTTACAATGTGCCTGAAAAGCAAAAATCTGACAATAATGCCATCGAAATGCTTTTAAAAGACCCACTTATGATATAATATTTTAGGTAAATCACTTAGGGTATATATTTTTAACCCCTTTTTATGAATGAGGAAAGTAAGGTTCAGAAAAATTAAATAACTTGTCAAGAGAATAAAGAAATGAGAAATAGGAAAGACATCTTTCTGGAATAACATGGAAGTAACCACTAAAGGGAAACATGATTCTCCAGACACCAAGAGCAAAAATGACCTCTGGCAACAAGGCAAGATAGAAATATACCCTTGTTTTCTTCCTCAGATTTTTAGTTTTTGAATATCAAGTCCATGTACATGCAGATAACTTTTTACTAGTTGGACTGAGAAGATAAGTTAACAACAGTCCCTGTGAGTAGTTAAGAACCTGGGTGTTTAGGTGTGTAAAACCTTAAATGGAATGGATTAGCCACCTGGACCTTGAAGATTTCCTCAACAAAGCATTAGTGCCATCTAGTGGCAATTACTCTATCTTGCAGATACTTGGTCCCTGAAAACAATCAGCATCTAAGCAAGGAAAGGTGAAGATGAGTAGGTTTCATTTCTCAGGCCAATGTTAATAGATCAGTACTGGCTGCCTTGGAAGCACCATGCTGAGAAGGACCCTGAGCTTACTCGTGTGCTCCTCAGGAAAGAACACTGTAACTTATTAAATATGTAGGCCATGAGTGATGCAATTATTTCTCAAAAAATAAAGTCAACTTCTGCAGCAGGAATTGACACCTTCCCTCCAAGAAGACCTATTTGGGTAGTTAAGCTTCCTGCAATGGCTATTTTGACATGGAAAGCAATTAGAATATGCAGTGTATAAATACAGCTGATGATTATAATGAGATTATCTATTTGTAATTATATATTTTAATATATAATTAAATAGTAGTTTCCCAAGATATGCTCATAACATTGGTGTGAAACTAGTATCTTCTAAATTTGTTAATATCTTCTAAATTTAATAGTTGAAATACCTTTATAACCTACATGATGACTAATAAATGTCTAAATTATGTGCTAATTTATGACTAGAAGGCTTCTGAATCATTGTCCCAAATGGTGATACACTATAGAAAACACTAATTTTACACTGTATAGGTTTATATGATGGTTTCTATCCCATTTTTAAGCTTAACGTGGAAAGGAAACAATGTGTTTGTGGGCTAACTTAAGAAATCCAAACGACTACAATAATAGCAAAGAGTTCAGGGCCTACATATAGTTTAAGACTAAAGATCTCTAATCGTTGGTTAAGAGGTGCTACTTAGGCTTCTACTGACAATGAAATTGCTGAGTGGTTAAGAGAAGGGATTCTCACCTTGGGGAAAGCCAATAAGTCACAGACAGTGGAAGAAAAAAGAGAGAAGGTAGAAAGATGCTTCTAGCTCTCTGGGAGGTATAGTGATAGGGAAGTACAGCAGACGGAGCTGTCAGAGATGACCATGGAGTTTACAAGGTCAGCCAGCCAACCAGATCATTTCATTGCAATTCTGAGTAGTAAGATAATAGAACAAAGTGGCCACAGCAGGATGAAGCAGGATTTAAGCAAGATTAGATCAGGGTTAGATGGGTAGAATATCTGAAGCTGAGGTAGTAAAAGGTAAGAAAGCTGAACTTGATTCAAAAAGATTTATACAATTTCATAATCCTAAAGTGCATGCCAATATTTTTAAAAATTGCCATATTTAGTATGATCACATTTATTTTATCAAAAAGGAGCCAGTAAATTTTTGAATCTGTTTCTAATCTATATCAAAATACATTAGTGAAAGATTTCTGTCAATGCAAGGACTGTACCATAATTCCAGTATTAACGTTTAAGAGTATATACTTTTAAGCCATTTTAAAGGTATGATTTTGAAAATACTATTCAAATAGAACAAGTAACACCTAACTTAAAATCAATGGAAATACGAAAAGTGTAAATTAGGTATGTCAGCATAAGACTGTAAAGTGTGGCACCAGATATGGGTAAGCTACATTAGGACTGCAGGTGCCAAGATCAACCAGATAAACACGATGTTATCTATAATTACCTCATTTTTAGCTTAAATCACAGGTAATGAGGGAACTCACAAGTCTCTAAAAGGCAATTAGAAACTGTACTGGCTTTTTTGCTTCCTGTACCACGAATTTTCTAAAACTTACTTTTATTTAAAGCTTTTTTCTCCTCCATAATGAAACATCAGGGCATATCTCTTATACATAAATATATATAAAAAAACAGAATGCACAATTACACACAAGCTTAAAATGTATTTCTTCATATGTCTAGGTGAAACATGTTATCATATGATAAGGCTCCAGTGAAATACAGGTAAAGAATAGTTCATTGCCTAGAGGTTCGTTAAAATTACGATAATGTTTTGATTCAGGTTTGAATTGAACTTTAAATTGAGAAACCTTGAGCCTTCACCTTAGTTTTCACAGGAACACAAAGAACTGAGTTAAAACAGTTAGGGACTGTCAAATATAATACTCTCCTTTTTATTATTTTATTTATTTATATATTTTTTGAGACAGAGTCTCACTCTATCGCCCTGGCTGGAGTGCAGTGGCGCTATCTCTGCTCACTGCAAGCTCCACCTCTGGGGTTTGCACCATTCTCCTGCCTCAGCCTCCCCAGGTAGCTGGGACTACAGGCACCTACAACCACGCCCGGCTAAATTTTTTGTACTTTTAGTAGAGACGGGGTTTCACTGTGTTAGCCAGGATGGTCTCGATCTCCTGACCTTATAATCTGCCTGCCTCGGCCTCCCAAAGTGCTGGAATACTCTCTTTTTTAAAGGAAAAAACAAAACAAAAACAAACAAAAAAAACACAGGCATTATTTTCTTAAAAATACAGTGTGTAAGAGCTTCCAAATCCAGGGTCATATTAAAGTAGGTAAACTCAATAATCGTACTTTAAAAAAGGAAACCAAGAAAAGCAGTATCACAAACTTTTCGATTTTATAACAAGCTTTTCATTTTGAATTGTATTAATAATTTAAATATACAATAAAGATAATTAGATTACTAATCAAAGGACTGGCATTTGCAAATGAAGTGAGAAAAGGATCGTATACCAGACAATCTCTGTGAAGTTGTCTGGAGTAGGTATATTTTATATTCCATGGTTTACTCATGCTTCCTCTATAATTAATAAGGAAAAAATCCTCTCCCTGCAGACCTTTCCTACCTTCTTCCCACCCTCACCTCACCTCATTTACTTTGATATTTGCGATAACTGGCAAGGGCTTGATATCTAACATTCTATAACATGATAAAGAATTTGCCTCACAGTCTGCAAATACAAGCCAATACTGTAAAGGAAAGGCTGGTAGAATAGAGAATAAATTACTTTCCAGTTATTTTAAATAGGCATTTATTTAGCAAAACCTGATGTCCTAATTAAAAGTCAATCCTATGACTTAAAGCATGTTTTCCAATAGTGTGTTCACTAACAGGGTATTACGAAACAGAAACACATGTGCGCTTAAATACTTTCTCTAAGAAATATTAAAATCAATTATATTTTAACTGAATCCATCGTTCACTTGACAACCTCTAGATGAGCGCTAAGCAAGTAAACTTTCTGAGATGACAGAAATGTTCTACATCTGACTCCCCAATATGGTAAGCACTGACCACACATAGTCACTAAGCAGTTAAAATATGGCTAGTTGCAGCTGAAGAACTACATACTGTATTTTATTTTAATTAATTGAAATCCAAATTTAAATAGCTTCATATTGCCAGTAGTTCCCATATTGGACAGGGAAGCTTAAAATGTTAAGGATGGCAACAATTCACTCATACACATTCAATTTTTAAAGTAACAAGTATAAAGTTTCAAGGGATATAAATATACAAGTGATGCATACTCATATATAACTGGGGAAAGAAAACAAACATTAAAAGTTAAATAATACATGTGGTTAAATAAACCAACTTAATTCCATAAGAGAGGTAACGTAGTATATAATTATTCTAAATAAATGGTGCTACTAACAAGACTATTAGATATGGATATAATCTTTTCTTTTTCTTTCCCATGTCTATCTCATTGACTCTCCCCGTGGTTTCTATCACTCCCTTCCCCTGCCTCCACCCACATCCCTCCTCTCACACACATACCTGAAAGTTAGAAAGGCAAATCTTTAGTGATGCCAGTGTTATTTCTATTGGTTACCCCAAAATGGTCAATGCTGGAAAGAACTAGACCCAAGATTTGGATCACAAACCTAATATAATCATATTCAGCAACAGGCTGGCTAAACAAACCTGGATTGGATAATTTAAAATGAAGATAAATGGGCCATGGGATAAACTTTTGTTTAAAGTCAATTAAGTATTTTAAGTACTGCTCCCCGGTGGTAAGGTGGGGGGAAGGGCAAGAAGTAGTTATTTTGGAGATTATAAGTTTATTACTGTGAACTGAACAAAATACACATGAGAAGTTTGTGTCTAGATCTATGAAAGTTGAGCTATGCTGTTCAAGAGAACTTTAAGATTTAGAAGTATTTTTTTTTTAATTGGAATGAGGTTTAAGATACAGTGTTCAACTACCCTGTTTTGGTTCTAATGGGTTGAGACACTTGGGCACGTCATCTGCATTAGTTTCCTAATCTGAAAAGGTAGCCTGGAAGAGTCTTTGAAATGCCTTGAGATTATGTCAACCAAACTCCTTCTATGTCTCTCTCAGAACATAATATCTATAATCATGGAATGAAAATTATATCCATATGTTCAGATACAAGGACATCTTTTACATTTCAAATATTCTGTCATTTGCAGGTTATTTTTTATTCCATAGCAGTTTTATTGATTTTCTTCATATTCCTAGGTACATAATACTCATTCTCAATTGTATCATTATCAACTATTTCATAATTAATTTTGTGTGATTTAAAGATTTTTAACCCTCAGTTAAAATTTTTGATCATCGATTCAAATATATCAAACATCACTGGGTGCAGTGGCTTATGCCTGTAATCCCAACACTTTGGGAGGCTGAGGCGGGTGGATCATCTGAGGTCAGGAGTTCAAGAACAGCCTGGCCAACATGGTGAAACTCCCCACTCTACTAAAAATACAAAAATTAGATGAGCACAGTGGTGCACACCTGTAATCCCAGCTACACAGGAAGATGAGGCATGAGAATCACTTGAACCCAGGAAGTGAAGGTTGCAGTGGGCTGAGATGGCCCTCTAGCCTAAGCAACAGAGTAAGACCCCATCTAATAATAATAAAAAAAAAAAACCTATGATATATTGAATTTTTAAACTTTAGTACTATCAAATAGCAAGTACTATAAAATAGCAGTTCATGTAAAGTAACACTGTCACCACAATGAAATAGATACATATGTAAATACTGATGTTGTATGGGTCACATCACATTAGCTGTCTTCATAGGTAAGAGCATAATTTTGTCACTGATGACTAAGTTCAAATGGGAAAGCTGTCAAAATCAAAATGAAGTCACTTGTGTCAAACCCTAACAAAAGTACAGTTGGCCCTCCATACGTGAGATTCTGCGTTCATGGTTTATACCAACCACGGACTGAGACTACAGTATTCTAAGGACGCCAAACTCATGGATACAGAGGGGCTGATTTTTCCTATCCTTTCCAATTCCATAGAGCTGACTGCTGGACTTTGGTATCCATGGGGGTCCTGGAATCCATCCCCAAGAATACTGACAGATAACCATAAATAAAGACAGGTTTAGAAAGAAGAGTCCTCATGCACACACGCAGAAGAAGTATTACAAAGACTCTCTGAAGGGCTCATACACATACGTCTGTAACAAAAACTTTTGCCAATAACTTTCTAAACTGCAGTTTGCTACATGAGTACAAGGATAGCTAGCTGATGTACAAGAACACTTGCCAGACAAACTGTCTCCATTAATGAACTGGTGTTAGCTCCTGCAATAAGCCCCTGTAACCAAAGTTCTCTGTTTCAAAATAAATTGTGTGTACTTTCCTCTCTTGTCTTTAAAAGCTTCCCCTTCCTTCAACCTCTTTGGATATGCCTATGGTTCCCAAGGCCTGCATATCCCAGATGTGCAAATCCTCTAATAAACTCAGTATCTTTGGAGAATCTCTGTGTTTTTGACAAACTGAAACTTACCCATTCTAATATACCGCAAAAGAAATCTAAGAGAATGCATTGCTGAAGAGTGGAAAATGAAGATCATCTTTGTACATGTTGCTCGCCTCCCTGAAACTCCTGCCCCAGCTAGAACACCTGGCAAACAGATTTTCCTCCTAACACCCACCATCCCAACCATTTGGTCTTCCCCTGGTTCTGTTTTTTGTTTTGTTTTTATTTTTGTCTTGAGACAGGGTCTTGCTCTGTCACCAAGGCTGGAGTGCAGTGGCATGATCACAGCTCACTGCAGCCTCAACCTCCCAGGCTCAACTGATTGTCCCACCTGAGCCTCCTGAGTAGGTGGGACTAGAGGCATGCGCCACCATGCCTGGCTAACATTTTTTTAATATTTATTTATTTATTTGCCTGTTTGTAGAGATGAGGTCTTGCTTTTTGCCCAGGCTGGTCTTCAACTCCTCAGCTCAAGTGATCCTCCCGCCTCAGCCTGTTGGGATTACTGGTGTAAGCCCCTGCACCTGGCCTTCCCCTAGTTCTTGATAAATGCCTCCATTATCATACCAGTCATCCTCTATGTTAGTTGCTTCCATGTTTGTCTCCCTGCTAGATCATGAGTGCCCCAAGGGCAGGGTCTGTGTTTAATTCCTCTTTGGGTCTTGAAGGTTTAGCACACTGGTTTGTCTATAATGGGAGTATAACAAAGATATACATAATGATGGAATATAAGTTAGCTCCCTTGAACAAAAAAAAATAAAGATATAGACAAACGTCGAAAAAGCACTTGTGAAAAAGCTCTGGATTAAAAATAAAATGGGGAAATACAATTATTAACCACTACAACTTTGCGCCAAAAGACAACACAATCTGATATAAAAAATAGACAAATGTTAAATATTGACTCCTAAATATCCTGTAGAAATTTCTCCCTTAAATCATTTATTTGAGTCAAATTGTCCATGAAATACACAATCAGAAATTAAGTATATAGAGCTACTATATAATACTTAATTATTGGGACTATAAAGCAGACCAATGCATCAATAAGCAAGATATTGGTGAATGTTTTTAAAAAAATTAACTCTCCACTTATGAACCTTAATTCTATGCATTATTTTCTCATACTTTAGTATTATTGAGCAAATATTTAATTGACTTTGTATATTTCACCACCATATCCAAACTATATATTACAAACAGTGATCCATAGGACTGACAGCAAGGCATTTCAACTGGGAACACCAGCAGGAAACAGAAGTGTGTTCAGGGGAAAGGACTCTCAGTGTTGATTGACTCAGAGCAGTTTATCCTCACATTTCAAATGTATGCCTGTCTTTTCAAAGATAAACATTTACACAGCCTTGGATGATCAGGCTTTCAGCTGACTATGTAAATAAACAAACATGAAAAAAAATTTCCCCTAAAGCCTGGCAACAGATAACAAAAAGGGCTTGACGGGGTTTCTAAAGGAAAATAACTCAAACTGTAACATGTATGCTCAAGCCAGTGTGGGTTGATAATTAGGGCTGTAAATGCAAACAAATCAGTTGATTTTTCAAAATAGAGGGTAACATTTTTTCAAAGCCCTAAGTAATCAATAAATTAGTTTAGAGACTGTATATTATAAAGAAGCACAGATACTATCATAAAAATAATGTTACTTCGAGAAGATGTATTTATCATTCAAATGTGATTTTTCTTTACTCAAAAGAGCCTCCACTGTGGAGATAAGAACAAAAGGTAATATTATGACTCTGATTTCTAAAAAATGAAAAGGCTATACATTTTGTGCTCTCTGAAGTGATCATTTAACTGTAAAGGTCGTGATGCTTCTTGAACAAATATAAGAACAAACAAGATGCAAGAAAATATGATGGGATTAAATATAAAAAGTGATTATATAAAAGTTCCTCTTATATAATCTATAGATAACTATAGATACATCTGATTCTTTAAATACTCACTTATTGCCACTTTAGAACTAGAAAAAAAATTTTTTAACTTTCCTGAGGCAAGGGCAAACTTTGTCAGGTAGTAGAGTTAATTACAACTTAAAATAAATTTTAGCAAAGAGAGAGGGAAGAAAAGGTGAAAAAACTAACAGTAGTTACCTACTATGTTTTGATGACAAGGGCCAGGTACTTTACACATTTTACAGGTATGCTCTCTACAACTCAATGATACAGATGTTAACATTTCATTTTTATAGATGAGGTAATTAAGAATCAGAGAGGTTAATTACTTTGCCTAAGGTTACAGTAGTAGAGCTAAGATCTAGACTTTAGTTTGTCTTATTTCTGTGCATTTTTTCCAAATTGATTCCCTAAATCATGTATTTATTCTTAAGAACATCTTAACATTATACAGATCCTCAACAACATACAGGCAATACAACAAAATCAGAAAAGCAAGGCTCATGGAATCAGGAAAGGAGCACTAATTCTAGGCCTTCCTTCCTCCTCTTCTACTTATTAAGCTATGAAACCCTGGAAAAATAATTAAAATGGCAAGGCCTTAGAAACTTAAGAGGACTGAGTGGTGGGGAAGAGGGATGGTAGATTCAGGTTGGTCTCTATCATCTTTCATATAACTTCTAGCAAATTGATTGAGCCAATATTCTGTTTTTGTTTTTTGGTTTTTGGGATTTTTTTGTTTTGTTGTTGTTGTTTTCAGACAGTTTTTTTTTTTTATCACCCAGGCAGCGGCACAGTGGTGCAATCTTGGCTTGCTGCAACCTCCGCCTCCCAGGTTCAAGTGATTCTTGTGCCTCAGACTCCCGAGTAGCTGGGATTACAGGCGTGCACCACCACACTGGCTAATTTCGTGGGTTTTTTTTGTATTTTCAGTAGAGACAGGGTTTTGCCATGTTGGCCAGGCTGGTCTTGAACAACTGACCCTGAAGTGATCCACCCACCTCAGCCTCCAAAAGCGCTGAGATTACTGGGGTGAGCCACTGAGCCTGCTCTCGTCCAATGAGCCAATATTCTTAAAAATAACATGATTAACAAAATTATATCACTCTAAGAGTGTGACTAGAACCCAGATTTCTGAATTTTAAATCTTGCTGCCAAAGTAGGCTTTTGCCCTATTATCTCCTTTCTAATATACTAAATCACTGTTTCATTGTTCTTTCTATGAGATATATAAATTCTCTTACATACAAATGTAAAAGGTACTATACTAAAAATAAATGTAAATGATGAAAAGATATTTCCCGCATCCTCCAAAATTATTGATTATATGCAAATAAGATACATACAAATCTTTGTGCTAAAACTTGAAGCCTAATTTTTCAAATTTACTGATTATTGATTATATGCAAATAAGATACATACAAAATTACTGATTATATACAAATAAGATACATACAAATCTTTGTGCCAAAACTTGAATCCTAATTTTTCAAATTTACTCAATGATTCAAGAAAATTCAAATTAATGTACTTTTTCTTAGGCAGGAAAAGACAACTTTTAGATTTAAAAGGCTATACTGACTTTAATTTTTTAAAAACTTTTTACCAACTTGAACAGCCTTTGACTTGGTGAGCTATATATAGTACATACTATATTGAGAAAGGGAGGCTACTTTGGAAGCTCTGACAAATATCAAGACATTAGAACACCATTGCTTTAGAGCCAAGTGCCTTTTTTTGTCTCTCCTTAAAAGGAATAAAACCCAACAACAACAACAAAACTATATACATATATAAAGTTCCCTTTATTTCTTCAATAAAAGCTCTTTTCAAATATGACAGTATTTTGTTAGAGAAAAAAACAAGCCAAAAGTATGAATGTTTCATTTTAAAAAAAACATAAGTTTATAAGTATTCCAGTCTATAAATTTTTTAAGTCTCAAGTCACTCCACTAGCCCAGGTGTAGGATTTATTAACTAAAAACATACATAGAAGTATCTATGTATCTTTTTAGCATTCAAGTAACTTTTGTTTTTTAATTCAACACCAAAGCTCTTAACTAAATTATTATAATCTTCAGTTTATTGGCTACGACTTCTAACTGAGCATCATTGGTGTTTATAATTTTGAACTGTGTCTCTGGAAGTCAGCATTGCATTTACAAATGATTATTTTTAAAGTATCTAATTGTCAAGATGAAAAAGAGTGTACATTTTTCTTAAGAGTGCAGCTTTGGAAAATATAAATAATGTCATGTGAAATTAAGTTAAAAAAATACTGAGAGTAAACTAGATGATTTACTACAGTTTATATAGAATCTCGAAAATTAGGGTTAAATATAATGTACAAATTTAATTTGAAATAATCTACAATGATTTATATTCTATCCTCTGCCATTTACACAAAACTAAGATGAGGTACAAAAATTAAGCAATATTTTGTTTCCCTGAGAATGCCAAATAACTGGTCTGAGTTTTCTCTAACTAAATTGACTATTAAGTTTACCACAAATTTTTGGCTATAGAAACACAAAAAGCTTATGAATAAATGAGCCAACAAATAAGTTATTTTCTATATTGGGAATTATGACATTATACTTTAAAAATCTGAAAAAAAAAGCATTACATTGGCTCAAAAATGATACAGATTTCCTGTCAACTTTTGAGGAAAGTTATAATTTGATCAAAAAGATATTTAGAAACATAGGGTAATAAAACAAAAGTTTTTAAATGTTCACCTTCAATTTATTTCATAGGTCACTGTTATACCATCTAATAAGATAATTAAAAACATGCAAGCAGCTGGTACTACAGCTAAACAGATTAATGTAATAGTCTGTAGTCATATGTGCTGGCAAGGGGCTTGCCTCTTTTGGCGAGGAGAAGGTCAGCTGCCCTTGGGAAGAGGAGGAGAGGAGTGGCCTGTGCTACAGTCACTAAGTTAAACATCTTCAGCAAACTGATAATCAGGAAATGACCTTCCTTCTTTCATACCCATTCATGTTCTTCTCTCAGTTTTAATGGTTAAATAAGGAACACAGAAAGCTCATATAATTTGGCAGACAACATTAACGTTGCTCTTTAAAAAGTACAAGATATATTTCACAAAACCAACAATGTCTTCTCAAGTCTTATAAACTTTCCATTTTAACGCATCATCTGCAAATTAGTTCAGAGATATACAATCAAATTTTAACCAAATTTTCCAAAACAATATCTGGACTATTACTCAAGCATCATATAATTATTATACTGGTGCCTTAGGAGTTAAATGCAGCTGTACTCTATCTGAATCCATGAAGCAAGATCAAAAGAAGATATAAATCCAAAGTAAACATCCCAGGCTATTAAAAAAAAAAAGTCTATGAGTATTAGGCACATAAAGCCATATAGCTAGGGTCCATTCATTTTAAATTTTAAAATTGATTTGTCAAAGTTCCAGATATCTTCTCTGAATTTATAGTAAAACATCTTCCTTTCATCTACTAGGTTTTCAAATTTGTTATTCAAAGGTAACCTGAAATATGTGTCAGAGATTGAGAATTTCAAATCTCAGGTTAAGCTTGTTCTTAAGCACTCTTTCTGCTAACAGACAAAACATTTATTTTCTTGTAAAACATACTTTTTCTCTTCCTTTTGGTATATTAGATCACTGTAACAATTTCTATAATACCAAAAGGTTAGTGATGATGACAATGATGATGATGACATTGTATGGAACAAAAAAGTAACAAATATTTATTCAGCATTTACCATATGTCATTATTCGATTAAACTCCTCATATCAACTGTATTTTATCATCTCCACTTCAAAAGTGAAGAAACTGAGGCTAAGACTTGTCAAAAGTATTCAAACTATTTGGAATCAGGATCTGAACCAGTACACTATGTTTAAACATTGTTTTTAAAAAACAGACCAGGTGCAGTGGCTCACGCCTGTAATCCCAACACTTTGGGAAGCTGAGGCAGGCAGACTTCTTGAGCCCAGGAGTTTGAGACCACCCTGGGCAACATGGTGAAACCCCATCTCTACAAAAAAACACAAAAATTACCCAGGTGTGGTGGCACACGCCTGTAGTCCCAGCTACTCAGGAGGCTGAGAGGTGGGAGGATTGCTTGAGGCCAGGTGGTTGAGGCTGCAGTGAGCCAAGATAGTGCCACTGTACTCCAGCCTGGGTGACAGAGTCAGACCCTGTCTCAAAAAACAAACAAAATCCCCAGAGACTATGCCCTCTTGAAACTAACAATCTAATACCATAATAATACAAACAGTGGAAAGAATATAAATTTCAGTGTCCAATTCAAGACTGAATTCAAAAGTTAATAAAATCTCAACATATGTTAGAGAAGGGTACATGTGTCCGATGGCGAATACAGGAAACAAAGTTACCGATTTACATGAAGTGATCACAAAAGAATTAATTCTATGACTTCCCATTTAGATTTTCAAAGGCCTTTCTTTTATACGTTTTAACCCGAGTCTTTAAAACAGTTGTGGGAAGGAAACAGGTTAGGCATTATAATGCCCATTTGATAGATAAGAAACTAAAGTAAATCTTAACCCTAGACACAAGTATATATAAAGTATGAGTATGTTGGTGATAGGTTTAAGGCCTGCATTGTCTAATTGTGAAGAAAAGCTAGGATTTCCGAGGTGGTTTAAATAATACAAAGGTAGAATTGTCATGCAAAAGGACATCTGAGGGTTGCAACATTTACATTTTTCTAATAACCTATTTCTAGTTAAAGAGCTGTAATGGCAACAAAAAATAATTTTCATTTTCAAAAGTAAATTTTACTGAAAATTCTATTGCCATTTTAATGTGATTCTGCAACAATTCCTAGATTTTGTCAGTTAACCTTAATATGAAGCTATACCACAGAGCTGTGCTTCTATGAATTCTACACTTAACCCAAGTGTCAAATCCAGAAGTAAGCTCATTGTATTATAAGAGCTATTGCCTACTGAGTAGAAAAATATTCATTTCACACCTTAAATACTATAACAGTATTTAACAACAGCACTGGCCTGCCAACTATTAAAAGTACATTTTTACATACTGTATTACTTGAGCTTTTTATCTTCTCTTTTTAATTACAACAATAAATTAATATTCTAACATTACAACATCGATTTTTAATCAATGCTTGTCATTTTTAATCAATGACAGGCATTGATTAAAAATATTTAGTTAACAACATTAGTATTTATTGTGCAAAGCTACACTAGGAGTTACTTTTCAAAATGCAATTATCATTTAATACTAAGATACTTTATTCAAGAACAAAAAAACCCACAATACTATACCTTCACATGAAAACATTTCTCTTAACTTTATATTATATCCACTATTTACTATAATTAGCTAAAATACAAATGTAATTGTAAAATACAATTCACCAACAAAATTTATACATATAATGGGATTTTCCTTCCTTTGAAATACATTTTTGTCTTGTTTATGTTTAACTGTATTTATACCTAATAAATTACCATCATAGATTTCATATATTACCATATTAAGATTCCTCTGTTACATGTCAAATCCTAATATTTATTTAACTATCTTTCATATTTACTTTATTGGTTATTGTTACAATCAGCTGTGACACACTCAAATAGGGGATTCTACCTATTGTTTAATATGCCAAATACAAGCTTTATATTATACTTCAGGACTCAGAAAGCATTTGGACAATTCCAATATTTATAAGGTAGGATGGATATAGTGAAAATTTAACAACAACATATGAGCTTTACTGCTGTAATAATACCCTTCTAGAACACTATAGAACATAAGCCTTTTGTAGTATCTGTGACACTTGAACAACTGATTATTTATACAGACCCCAACTGGTATAAAATAAATTATTTTATTTTATAAATTAATTACCATCTCATTTCTGAAATTCACAAACAAATTGTAAAAACTGTTTCATTTACTACATTTTTGTCAAGTGCCTCCTGTATAAAAGGCCGAATTCTAGATGTTAAAAGCCTGCCTGAAATCTGAAGAAATGACACAGTTCCAATTAAGAATATGTAACATGTATACAAATAAAAATATAAACTAAGCATAAATTCCGTATTTATTATAGAAGAGGAGACAGTTTAATATTAAAATTAGTTTTCAAGTACACAGTGGTTCTTGCATATATTTTATAGTATTGTTACACAAGTATCAGAAGTAATTAACCATAAGGACAATGTTGACCAATTAAATTATTTCTTCAAGAATCTGCATTGCCATCTATAATGTTAAAATGTATCATTATTGAATTTGCACTTTTTTCCTACAAGAAAATAACCAATTTCTTACACCACTTTGGTTCTGTATACAAAATTTCAACTATTACTGAAAATACTTTAATCTTTCTTACTCCTGAGTTTCCCAGATATAAGGTACAAATTTCATAAACATTTACTGAAGCAAAATTCAAGTTATGAGGAGAATATTAAGAAAGGACTAGGTAAAATACGTATTTTCTTAATTAGTGTATCCTTTTAAAAATTACTAATTGAGAAGTAATAGCCCTGTTTGCTGAAGAACTTAAACAAGATATTAGCAAACAGCACTTAATTGAACCATGAACTACATTTTAAGCTCTCTTAGGTGCTCATGAGTGGTACTGTATTTTAGCACAAAAATTAAAAGGAAGCTTTAGTACTGTAGCAGATACACTGGAAAAACAAAAATAGATTACAATGAAGCTGAATACTACATGTGCATTCATTCCAATTACCCTACTATTGGCTAACAACAGATACTGCAGTAAGTGCGTTTACTCAAAATTTTAGAATATTATATTTTCTGTATCTTATTAATTGCAGAAAATAACATAACACAATATTATTTACATTGGTCACCTTGTTAAAACACAAGTAGTGGTTCCTTACTATTCTAGATCAAAACCCTATATAATTATATATCTTATACATTATCTTGTAATATTATAGGTGTGTGTGTGTGTGTGTGTGTGTGTATATATATATATATATATATATATGTATTCATCACCTACCTATAGGAATTAAAAGTCCCTTCAGAGTCTAAAGTAGAACTTGTTCTTCTTCCATTTTTATTTGAATCTCCTGGAGAAAAAAATTACAACACTGAAATAATGGAGATAAACTGAATATTTCAGTTGAAAAACTGTGTGAAAGCTCTACGCAATATATTAGCCAAAAAGCATATATCCTCTTCCCCTTCCCCAAATTATCTTTTGTACTCAAAGCTTTTCAGGTAAAAAATTCATTTTGATACCAAAATATAAACCAATGCCAATCCTAGACTGGATAGTAACAGTACCAAAGTAACTGCTATCAGGAACAAATGAAGCACAGTACAAACATTTTCTTCTTAAGAATCACAGACAAAACTAAAATTATAAACCAGTGTTTATAAAGAAAGGAAATTTTTTGTTAATGACTAAGTCACCCATCCTGATCAGTGGTACTGTCAAAAGAGAACAGGCAGAGAGCCGACCTGGCTGATTTTCCAGGTCCTAGTTTGACACTTTCTAGGAATTTAGTAAACAGAGGTAAAATAAAAAGCCAACTTGAGAGGTAGTGATTAATTAATGAGCTTTTAATATGCCTTACTTAATATTCTTTACAAAACTTTAACTGTTAACTTTGGGTTTCAACTGTCAAACGTTCGGCAATTTAAAACATGAAAAAGGAACAACATCAAAAGGTATCTGCCTCCTATAATAATATCAAATATTTAGAAAAAAAAATTTTTACTCAAAAATCTATCATATTCATAAAATCACATTTAGAACAAACTATACATATCAATTTAAAGACTGCAGAATAAAAGTAAATGTACTAAAGTTGGAAAAAATGCTTACCAGTGCCCCAGTGTTATATATTCTTATTGATTGAAATTTCATGGTTCAATTTTTTAAAATACATACTTCAAAGTACAGCTTTTATGAAACCAAAGTATACCACTATTAAAAATGTCATTTGTTCTTCAAAAGTTTAGAATCTGATTACATTTTATATTCCTAATTTATATAATGTAACTTCCGAACATCAGGTTGTATTTGATTTTTATAACATTTACAGCTTAATATAACAATGATTTAACCCAATTTTATACTTTTAATATACTTTGAACAATTGAAGGTGCAATAGGAAATCATCACAGTGGTCGCGGATAAGTCAAACAGTAATTACAGATCTTTCACTTCAAAGATGAGATTATTTTTAATTATTGAGTATAGTATCTAAGGTAGTATACTTATATAATTATGCTACTCATTAAATGGTGACTGAATGCTGAAATGTAATTTTAATGACAGCTACCTATCTTTCTTTACACATTTTATAGCTGACAGATAGTAAAGAACACTGGTTCTTTTTTGAGAATTTGGTGAGATATGTGCAGCTGTGCCAGTGTTCAGGAGAAGTGGACTGAGCCCGCTTATTAACTTTCAACTCTACTCTTTTTTCAAAATATTGTTCCAGTTTATTTTGTTTTTTGAAAAAACAAAAAATCCTAAAATGGATTACAACACTTAAAAATGGTGACAATTTACAGAAGAAAATAATCCAAAAACATATAAATGTTTAAAATTAACCTAGCTAGGTATATGTTGCTAATTCTTTGAAAACATGGGTATGGTAATATTACTCATAAAACACCCTTCATTTTCTTTTAAATATTAATAATATTATAATAAACTAAAAAGATGTAAGGAAAATTAGTCTCTGTCTTGCTAAATGAAAATTTCCTACAACACATGTTATTTAACAGCTTGCAGACATTTCCTGTGAAACATTCCATAATCAGCATAGAATAAGTACTATATTATACATTTAAAATATGAGCTTCTTTCTCGTTAAAACTAAAGATTATGATTAAACATGAAAAATAACACCAATAGAATAGTTCTTCCTTTAAGCTGATATTTATCAGATTAAATATAAAATCCTTCAAATAATTAAGAGACTTCTGGCTTTATAAACAACCAGGTTTTATCATATTATAAAGGTTTTATTTAATTTATAACTGTTTCCAAATGAAACTATCACATTAAATGTAACTTTCAAGGTGCAAAAAAACGGTAATGGGAAAAAAAAAGCAGTTTTTCTTCCTCAAAAACATACCAAATAAGGAGTACAATTGTTTCACTAACAATATTAGAGAAAAGATTTCAAAGTTGGCTATATGGGGAAAAGGCAATAAAGTTTTGAAGCAGGAAAAACGCTTTGTTCCCTCAATCCTCTAGTTGAAATTAATTATAGCAAATGTTTATGAAAACATCTGTTCCTTACAGTTATAAATTCTTAATTTTAGTATGGACGATCCCAGACTCTTATTTTGGAAGGAAACTGTCTGACTATCGAAAGGTTTACAAAAGAACAGACAGAATCTGTAATTCTGTAAAATTGTGTATACAATGTGCTACATCCTGTAGAGATTTTCCTTGGTGTGAAACATTTGGAGAGGCTTAATATCGGTAACCAGGAGAAATCAAAGACAAACAGAAAGGCTCATTTTTCATTTAAGCTATAATATGATAAAAAACATATCTGTAACACCAGAAAACAACTTCCGCCAGTTTGGGAAATAAACAAGTGTTACTTTACTACTGAATCTAATTTGGAGGTAAGTATAATAAAATAAGTATTAATTTTATAAGGGATTAAAGTAAATGAAATGACAATACAATCATGGGAACGTATATGTAGAGTTTCCCAAAAATAACAACAGAGGGTGCAAGAGAGTTTACTATGATGTTTTTACGTGCTATTCTGATCCTTGAACTAAGTTGTCAGGTAGCCATAACTGTAACAAAGATGCATCATACACACACACACACACAAATACAGTATTAATGTAATCTTACACAAAGACTATTAAATGGTCAAACAGCACAAATATCTAAAATGTGGTTTAAGATAATAGACTTCCTTTTACTTACCTGAAAAGTAATTTAACTAATATGCAATGTTTAGCATACAGTTGTAACTTTAAAGGTATTTCAATATCTAATGTAAAGTAACCAGTAAAAGAATCTAGATGTCTTTATTGAGTAAATTTTGAATACATGCACGAATTATATAAAATAAATAAAATATGTGTTACTATATATTTATAACATTGTACAACATATATCTATAAGAACAATTCATCAATTACTTGTGACCATAAGTTTGAAATTTATGTAACATTCATTTCTCATTAATTGGTATGCAACTTTCCTAATGGGTTCATAATATTCACAATTAAAATAAATTGCTGATTTGCAAAAATATGCTGATAGTTACATTGGCTTAAATTATAAGAAAATGCATAATATTGCTTAATAGTAATTTCTAACATGTGTATCTAACTTATTAAGCCAGAAAGTATAACTGTGACTTAAATTTCAAAACAGAATGAATGGAATTTCAGACTCTCTTTTAGCTTTAACTGAGGTCATGTTTAGCAAAGGGCATTTTTGGTTCCATCTGTGCACTGTTGAAATCTTTCTAAAGGGAGGTTTACAATAGATTTCTGTAGTGTTTTTTTTATACAAAAACATCTAGTTCATGAAGAGAGAACCAGAGATTTTTAAACTAGGTTAAGGTAAAAACAGCCAGAATAACACTATAAATAATCACACCTACTCAAATGTGTCTTCAGTTTACATGTGAAAACATCAAGTTTTAGACTATCACATCACACTAGGTATGAATTCTGAAAAGTATTACACAATAAAGAAAAGGTTTTATCTTTGAATCATTAGAGCACTGTCAACATACACAGTCTGGGTGGGGTATTTAATAGTAAGATGGGGGAAAATGACTTGGTTCAGACTAAGATGAAAACAAAGCTATGAGTTTAGTGTAAAGACCTGAAAGCCTTTGTGTCTTTTAAAGGAATACGTATATACCAATGAAATGTTTTAGTTAACTTTAAAATCCTTTAAAAAAAGATTTAAAAAATCTATGAATAAAGTATATTCATGTGTTGACACACAGTGAAGGCAAAGCAAAATGACTCAGCATTATCCATGAAGTAGCCACATCATTTGTGAAATCAGGCTAACCATTAGCCACCCCAAGCTAATTACTTATGCTAAAAATCCAGGACCACTCATTAGATCTAAGAACCAGTGCTGAAGTCAATACAGAAAAAAATTTGTCAATTTTATAATTTTCAATTTTCTTTATTATTGTTAATGTATTTACATTCCAATGATTTAATAGCCATATTTAGTTCTCTAAATAATGTCTTAAAAATCTGTATTGTAGATAATGAAAACTCAAACGTAAAATAGAAATTCATAAGAAGTCTTAAATAAAAAACATTTTCAAGTGGACATTTTAATTTGAGAAAAGGATGCTTTGTTATCAAAGGTTTCTATTAAACCTTTAATAGAATTCTTAAAAACAAAAGACAGAAAGCAGCATGACATCAGCAAGATGGCAGAGTTTGAAACTCCAAGTAGTACATGTCCTCCCACAGAAACACTGAAAAACAAAAAGTAACCTTTAGGACTTTGTAAAAGCTGTAATAAACAGTAAAAAATATTCCAAAGCAAAATGAACACTGAATCAAGAAAAAAGGCAACTTAAAAATTTTGTGGTGTTTACACTTGCCCTTGCCCCACCCCCTCCCTGGCACTGTAGCAGTCTGGAAGAGGGTAGCTACTTTCCCAGGGTGGGAGTCTGGTACTTGGTTCTCGAAGGGAAGAGGGTGCCATGTTTGCAAATTGTTGTGCATATATGTTCTACCCTGTGTAAGGGCCATCTGAAAGATGACACAAGGTGCCTTTCTCTGTTCCGGCTAATTTAGAAGAAGCAGTGGACATCAATAGAACACACAACAAGCCAAACTAAAAACCCAATATATAGTCCATTCTCACATTGCTATAAAGCACTGCCTGAGACTGGGTAATTTAAAAAGGAAAGAAGTTTAATTGACTCACAGTTCCACATGGCTGGGAAGGCCTCAGGAAACTTACAATCACAGCAAAAGTGGAAACAAACATGCCCTACCTCATATGACGGCATGAAGGAGAAGTACAGGGCAAAACAGGGAAAAGCCCTTTATAAAACCATCAGATCTTGTGAGAACTCACTATCCCAAGAACAGCAGCATGGGGGTAACCGCCCTCATGATTCAATTACCTCCAACTGGGTCTCTCCCGTAACACCTGGGGATTACAGACCTACATTTCACTGAGATCTGGGTGGGGGCGTGGCCCAACCATATCACTGTACTCTCTCCCCAATCTCATGTCTTTATAATTCAAAACAGTCATGCCTTCCCAACAGTCCTGCAAAGTCTTAACTCATTTCAGCATTAACCCAAAAGTCCAAGTCCAAGGTCTTATCCGAGAAAAGCAAGTCCCTTCCGCTATGAGCCTGCAAAATCAAAAGGAAGTTAGCTACTTCATAGATACAATGGGCGTACAGGTATTGAGCAATACATGCGCTCCAAATGACAGAAACTGACCAAAACGAAGGGGCTACAAGCCCCATGCAAGTCCAAAATCCAATAGGCAGTAATTAAACTGTAAAGTACCAAAATGATCTACTTTGACTCCATGTCTCACTTCTGTGTCACACTGATACAAGAGGTAGGCTCCCATGGGCTCAGGTAGCTCTGCCCCTGTGGCTTTGCAGGGTACAGCTCCCCTCCTGGCTGCCTTCACGAAGCTGCTGTTGAGTGTCTGTGGCTTTACCAGGTGCACAATGCAAGCTGTCAGTGAATTTACCATTCTGGGGTCTGGAGAACAGTGGCCCTCTTCTCACAGCTCCACTAGGCAATGCCCCAGTGGGGACTTTGTGTGGGGACTCCAATGCCACATTTCCCTTCCGCACTGCCGCAGCAGAGGTTCTCCATGAAGGCCCTGTCCCTACAGCAGACATCTGCCTGGACATCCAGGTGTTTCCATATATCATCTGAAATCTAGGGAGAGATTCTCAAACATCAATTGTCTTCTGCACACCCACAGGCCCAACACAATGTGAAAGCTACCAAGGCTTGGGGCTTGCACCTTCTGAAGCAACAGCCCAAGCTGTACACTGGATTCTTTTAGTTACAGCTGGAGCTGAAGCAGCTGGGATCCAGGGCACCATGTCCTGAGGTTGCATAGAACAGGGGGGCCCTGGGCCCAGCCCATAAAACCACTTTTCCCTCCTAGGCCACCAGACCTGTGATGGAAGGGGTTGTGGTGAAGCTCTCTGACATGCCCTGGAGACATTTTCCCCATTGTCTTGGTGATTAACATTCCACTCCCCGTTACTTCTGCAAATTTCTGCAGTGGGCTTGTAATTCTCCCCAGAATTTTTTTCCCCCTACTACACTGTCATCCTGCAAATTTTCCAAACTTTTATACTCTGCTTCCTTTTGAATGCTTCGTTGCTTAGAAATTTCTTCCACCAGATACCCTACATCATCTCTCTCAAGTTCAAAGTTTCACCGATCACTAGGGCAGGGGCAAAATGCCACCAGACTGTTTGCATAGCAAGAGTTAACTTTATTCCAGTTCCCAACAAGTTCCTTATTTCCATATGAGACAACCTCGGCCTGGACTTCATTGTCCATATCACCATCAGCATTCTGGTCAAAGCTATTCAACAAATCTCAAGTTCCAAACTTTCCCACATCTTCCTATCTTCTGAGCCCCCCAAGTCTCTAAGAAATTCCAAACTTTCCGACATTTTCCTGTCTTCTTCTGAGCCCTCAAAACTATTCCAACCTGTGGCTGTCACCCAGTTCCAAAGTTGCTTCCACATTTTTGGGTATCCTTATTAGCAGCACGCCAATCTCTGTGGTACCAATTTACTGTATTAGTACCTTATCACATTGCTATAAAGGACTACCCAAGACTGAGTAATTTATAAAGGAAAGAGGTTTAATTGACTCACAGTTCCACATGGCTGGGGAGGCCTCAGGAAACTTACAATCATGACAGAAGGGGAAGCAAATATGTCCTTCACGTGGCAGCAGGATGGAGAAATGCCAAGCAAAAGGGGGAAAAGCCCCTTATAAAACCATCAGATTTTGTGAGAACTCACTTAATATCACAAGAACAGCAGCATGGGGGTAACTGCCCCCATTATTCAATTACCTCCCACCAGGTCCCTCCCATGACACATGGGGATTATGAGAACTACAATTCAAGGTGAGATTTGGGTGGGGCCACAGCCAAACCATATCACTCACAGATGCCTGCAGCAAAAGATTGCAATTGAAACATAAGATAGACCACCTAAGGCCTGGGAGCAAAAGCTGGTGAGGGTTTCTTCGGGAAATTAGGACATTCAAAAGCATCCATGTGTATTGGAGAAATGTAGAAGGCCGTGTGCGTGCCTAGAGCAATATCCATGATCAGAAAGTAACTGAGAAGACCCTAAGCTTCCACCAAAAGCGATCTCTATATGAGGGCTGCAAGCTTGGCTAAATGTTAAAGAACTACTGTGGCACAGAGCCAGTCTGCAAAGACAGGAAGAGGTTTCAAATTTTTAGGGTGGGGTCTATAAAAATACAAAGTGCTTTTAGCTTTTAAGAGAACAAATACACTGTCAATGATCTCTGTTAAAACTTTAAAGTATTTCCAGAAGTAAACCTTACTGAATTGGTAAAATTAAACTGACAGATTCAGTTTAATGAAATCAGGAACTAGAGGCATTAAAGTATCATAATTAAAAGCTAAGCCTCTATCTACCATTTGTTTGTTCTCTTACTTAACCATTCAATATCTCAGATTCCTCATCTGTAAGATGGAGACAACAATAGGTTCTACTGCAAAATGTAGTAAGAAAGATTAAATGAGATAAATGTATGTGAAGTGCTTATAGTACAATGTAAGTCCTCAAAAAAAGTTAGCTATCACTTTTATTAACATTTTAATCAATATATTTATAATACTGGTTGTAGTAGAGGAATAAAAGTAAAAGGCTACTAGTTCTACACAAGGAGAAATACACTTACTCGTAAATTAAGTAATTGAATATTGTGGCTTTTTTCTTCTTAGCAATTAAAAAGCATTATTTCTGAAAAACTTTATCAAAAACTTTATGAATTATATGAGGATGGTGTATAAGTCTTGTGCAGCCCTTATAATATCCTTCCTGACAAAGATCTCATCAAACATAAAATATTTAAAGAGAATGCAAGATATAGTAAATTTAAATAAAATTACAGCCTTGAAATATAAAGCCATATAATTTCATGAACTTAAGATATATAAATGTTTCTTGAAACTGATAAAAGATAAAAAACTAAAACCATGGTCAGTCTATTAATAAACTAAAACTAACATGTATGATAGTACATAGTATTACACATATAGCAATAACAGATAAAACAAGCTGTAAGAGGAATTCATTAATGATTCTGCAACTAAATGGGAAACAGGGACTAATATCAAAGATAATCACAAGTAGAATTACTCAATTTAAGTTAACATGTGCTATGGTTGAATGTGTCCATCAAAAAGCATGTGTTGGAAACAATACACAATGCAACAGCGTTAGGAGATGGGGCCTAGTGGGAGGTGTTTAGGTCAGGAGAGCTCTACACTTACGAATTAATTAATGTTGATTATAAAATAGCTTAATGTTGTGAATTCAATCTCTTGCTGTCTCTCACATGCGCTCTCTTGCCCTTCTGCTTTCCATCATGGGATAATGCAACAAGAAGGCCCTCACCAGATACTGGCACCTTGATATTAGATTTCCCAGGCTCTATAACTGTGAGAAATAAAATTATTTTCTTTATGAATTACCCAGTCAGTGATATTCTGCTATGATAACACAAAACAGACTAAGATAACACATAATAAGGCACAAATCCAAGTATTTCTATTTAGTATGATTGTCCTTTTTCCAGGTACTCTATGGATATAAAGCTACCTGATGTCTCAGAAATATAACAGAGTAGGCCAGAATCAATCAAGAGAACAGAATTCTAAGGCAAAATTAATATTTCTGGGTTCTACCATCCACATCTATTACAAGAGGGGGTGGTACCAGATCATATCTGATAATCCAAATCACCTGGGAACAGGTATATAGGTAGCATGCATGTATGTGTGTGTGGTGGGGTGGAGGGAGGGGAGAGAGACAGAGAGGGAGGTAGAGACAGAGAGAGAGAGAGAGGAAGGGAGGCAGGGAGAGATGGGAGAGAGGGGGCAGAAGAAGGAAGGGGGAAAGAAAGAAGGGGGGGAAGTGAAGGCAGAGAGAGAAAAGAGACTGAGATATTTGTGGGTGAGGCCTAGAACTCTACTTTAAAGGGTTCCCTAGATTATTCTGATGATACACAGGCCTTTCCTATTCTAAAATTATAAGCTTCTACTGTACTAAAAGTGACTATCTTATTATAGAAGGCAATTTTATTTGCCCAAATTGAGGAAATTATTGGGTATCTTATATGCCCTCATTTACTAATGACTAACAATAAGGCACAAACTATGATCTCATTTTCCAGCAATAGTAATAGACTGTATTGAGCTATGCCAACTTCACACATTATCCTAATATGACCAGTACTATGTACTCTTTATCAGGGGAGGGTGCAGGCTCCAGATGTTAAGGAGAATGCTACTAATGGCCTCTGAGGTTCTACCATAGACCACGTGGATCCCAAAAGCACCTTTCTGGAAAAGAGTTGCATTGCTAATGCTGCATTTTAGACAATTACAAAACACATTTCCACTTAGTACATAAACAACAAAGCAGACTTTCAGAAGAGCTTGCTAAGAAGTAAATATGTTGATAAAGAGTATTTGAAAATATTTCTTTAAACTTGGAGAAACAGTATTAAGGCCACAAAAGATTTGATATGGTTTGGCTGTTTCCCTACTCAAGTCTCATCTTGAATTGTAGTTCCCATAATCCCCACATGTCAATGGGAAGGACCAGGTGGAGATAACTGAATCATGGGGGTGGTTTTCCCCATCCTCTTCTCATGACAGTGAGTTAGTTCTCACGAGATCTGATGGTTTTATAAGGGGATTCCCTCTTCGCTGGGCACTCACTTTCTCTCCTGCTGCCATGTGAAGAAGGACATGTTTGCTTTGCCTTCCACCATAATTTTAAGTTTCCTGAGGCCTTCCAAGCCATGCAGAACGGAGTCAATTAAACCTCTTTCCTTTATAAAGTACCAGTCTTGGGTATTTCTTCATAGCAGTGTGAGCACAGACTAATACACGATTATATAATTTGTCCTTCACTACAATTTCATCTTAACAAAATACAGATACAATTTAGTTCAACTTTGGCTGAGATTTTTAGCCTTACTACAGTCCAACAAAAGCTTAAATAAAACATACCCTCCTCAAAACAACAAAACAAAAAATCATTGTATTTTGAAAAAGAATCTAATTGATATTTAGGGAATTCTAACCCTAACATTAAATTATCTATTAAGTGCCTAAATATATATAACAAAAATAAAATACATATTATTTACTATATAAAATAGAGTATATGTGGCAGTAAAGTCCTATTTCACTGTCTTTCAAATAATACCTATAGAATATTTATATTTATCAAAATTATTCTTTTTTCTTCAGTGTAATAAAAAGGAAACATCTTTTTCTAGAGAAAAGAATCCTTTGGGCACTACTCATTTCAACTGGTGATTACAATCAGTGCTAGATCCCTCAAGATTGGTTGAACATCTAGTGGACAAGACTTCATAAAAGGTAAAGGCATCTGTTAACCCAAAGTACATAACTTTCAATGTTAATATTAGATATGTCCCATTTTAGTGCCTGAAAAATTCACTGGGACTCTATGCAAGATATAAGTTATCATCGTGAACCAGGGTAGCTGATCCTATCTGTGTCTTTTAAATAACAGCTATCTTAACAAGTTCATATAACAAACATCTACTTAAAAAGCATAAATGGTATTTTTACTAAGACATTCCAAAGCCTAAATAAAGAAGTGAAGGTATATATTCTCAAAAATATCTTTAGTCTTATAAAAGATTTACTAACACAAATCACAATAAAACATTAGTGATTAGTATTTAAATATAAAATCTTCAAATATCAATTTTTTTAATGTTTACCAATTCCTTCAAATAAAAAAATTCCAAAAATATTTTAATTCATATAAAAATGTCTTATTTTACAAATTTTTGCTGACATTAAAGAATTACTGTACTAAAATGTTTTCAAAGAAAAGAATTCTAAATCCATGAATTGATATGTATCATTTTATGATAATGCATCTTTATTTACTAAAAAGGTGATTTTTAAAATCTGATAACTAGAAATATGTCAATATAATGGCTATTCCTTTAAATCTGCTAGGAAATGTACAATATTGTACAAAATTCTTGTAGATTATTAAAAATATCATTCAAAGTAGTTATCACTTATTGAGCATTTTATTCAAACAAATTATTCATTACCTAGACAAACTGTAAATGGGCCCTAATAAATGCATTTTGTAATTCAAACTTTTAGTCATAAATTTAGATGTAATAGTTCTTGCAGGATTTTTCAGTTCTTTCAGCAATCACATGTTGAACACTTACAGTATTCAAGTGCTGACGTTACAGTGGTAAGCCAAAGCTCAAAACCCATCCCTGACATACTTCAGTTTGATGAATGCCCAACAGAGCAGAGGGACGGCCAAAGCAATCCACAATGACAACTTTGAAAAATGTTATACAAGATTACTATAATAACATATGAGTGAGGGGGTGGATAAGTCACAGACCAAAAGGGGCATAAAGAGCATCCCACTAGATATCAGCATATGCCAAGATTCTGTGGAGTTCACGTTAAGGATTTTGGTCTTTATCTCCAAAAAAAAACTCAGTAAAAGAAGGGTTATAGGCCAGGCACAGTGGCTCACGCCTGTAATTCTAGCACTTTGGGAGGCAGAGGTGGGCAGATCACTTGAGCTCAGGAGTTCGAGACCAGCCTGGGCTACATGGCAAAACTCGTATTTACAAAAAATTAGCCGGGCATGGTGGCGTGCACCTGTGGTCCCAGCTACTTAGGGGACTGGGGCGGGAGGATCGCTTGAGCCCAGCAGATCTAGGCTGCAGTGAGCTGAGATGGAGCCACTGCACTGCAGCTTGGGTGATAAAGTAAGACTTTGTCTCTTAAAAACATGTATAGTTTTTTGTTTTGTTTTGTTTTTTGAGGCAGAGTCTCACTCGGTCACCCAGGCTGGAGTGCAGTGGCATGTTCTCGGCTTACTGCAACCTCTGCCTCCTGGGTTCAAGCAATTCTTCTGCCTCAACCTCCCAAGTAGCTGGGATTACAGGTGTGAGCCACCATGCCCAGCAAATTTTTATATTTTTAGCAGAAACAGGATTTCGCCATGTTGGCCAAGCAGGTCTCGGACTCCTAGCCTCAAGTAATCCACCCACCTTCGCCTCCCAAAGTGCTGGGATTATGGTCATGAGCCACCATGTCCCACCAAAAAAGATTTGTTTTTAAGTGGTCACTTGAAGTTCAGGGTGAAGTGATTTGTGGGTGGGTGTATGAAAAAGGAGAGTGGATGAAGGGAGACTGGATAAGAAGCTTTGTGGTACCCTAAGGCAAAAATAAATGATAGAATAGTTATCAACATTGATGATACCATTATCAGACCATCTTAAGTATGGAAATTTACCATTCTGTCAGGACTGTTGCTATTTAAATCTCATGTGAATCATTCATTCATTAAATGAACATCTACTGAGTGTCTACTATGTGCCAGACACATAATTCCAGTCCTAGGAACTAGAAGTATTATAGTGAACTATAGTATTACAGAATGAAGCGGAGGAGCAGGGGGAAAAAACACAAGAAAATAAATTTGTTAAGTTCAGATAATTATAAGAGCTGTAAATAAAATGCAAAACAGAATAATGTGACGTTCAGTGATTGTGGGAGGGTGCTCTTTGAAGATGAAAGTAATATCTGATTTTGGATTCTAACGACAAGAAAAAAGTCAGCCATTTGAATATCTATGGCAAAGGGTACAATATGCAAAGCACAACGGCACTACTACAGAAGCCAGCTTTTAGATAACAAAATAAGGCCAAGGTGGCTGGAGGACTGGGGGCAGAGTACTATGAGATGAGGATAAGAATACAGGATAAGAAGTGGCCATAGACCTTATGGTTTTAATGGGAGGAAGTCTGGATTTTGAAACTACAATGAGAAGCTACTGGAAAGTTGTAAAATCACAAAATTAATTCTTTCTAAGATATTCTAAACAGGTATGCTTTGAAATCATTTCAGTGGTGGTAAAAGTATTTTATTTCATACATAGTAAAAAATTAGATTATTTTATTTATTTTACTGAATTGCTTTCTACCTAGATTAGAAATTAACTTGCTTTCTCAATAAGACTTAAAACAGATCACAATAAAACAAACCAGAAGAAAAGTACATCATAGGTTACTACCAAGATTTCCAGTTCCACCCACAATGGAGTACCACTGCAGCATATTTCTCCCACTGACAACAATTTAAAACTCTGGGCAAAATACAAAAACCAAAAACAAAAACCACTTGAATGCTCTGGAAAGTAAATAACAGGAGGACATTGGAGAAGAAAGTCAGTGGTGTTGAGTTTTCTGTTCTTTCTTCTCCTTTATTTACCACATCAGGATGAATCTGAGAATTAAATAGCAGGCATAGGGAGCAAAAACCCCAAAAGAATCCCATTTTTCAGAAACTAGAAAAAGGAGCTGCTGTGATCTCGAGAGTGTGGAAAGAAATCTCTTTCTTTTTCCCTTCTTTTTTCATTTCTAACCATGTGACAAGACCAGGTCTAGTTGTAGAACTACGTTGCCACAGTAGGTTGGTGGTGGCTGTGGTGTGAGCACCTAAAACTCTAATAAGGCTACTCTTTTGATAAGAAAACTGCAGAAAAGGGCCCCTGTTATGCAGACAGTGAGTGGAGAAGCCCTATCATTTTTTTCTTTGCTATTTCTTTCAACACTTTGCCAAAAAAGTGCATCCATTCATGTGGAACTGTGCAATAGCACAGGAGGCAAATGTTATGATAAAACCAGACATAGTGTCTGGGGTAACCCTGTAGAAGAAGGCCTGGACATGGGGATTCTCTATAATTCTGCGTATGAAAAGACACAAATCTTGAGCTCACTCCTCAGCTGTACATGCTCAAAATATACCCAAAGGAGCACAACAAAAGCTTTGAGAACTGAACCGTAATATTAATATAAACTACCACCAAAGTCCCAGACCAACTCCTGAGGGTCACACGCAAGGAGCAGACTAAAAAAGCATAGAAAGGACTTTGAAACTGCTGACACTGGAACCTCCACCCACAGAAAGTGAGTCACAAACTGTGGTCTGAACTTAACTGGAACAGCAGGAGAGTCGGTAATGGGAAGGAAGGGAGAAGAGAAGGGGAAAGAGAGAAGGAGAGAGGAGAGGGAGAAGAAGCAAGGGACAAGGGAAGTGAGAGGGGAGGAAGAGGGAGAGGGAAATAGAAGGAAGGGAAGGGGAGGAAAGGGAAGAGAGGAAGAAGAAAAATTCTCCAGAGGATTTAACAGGATCCAGAGTTTCATAACAAATTATTCAAAATGTTCAAGACACAGTCTAAAATTACTTGCTATAGCAAGAACCAGAAAAATATGATCAATTATCAAAATGTAATAAACAGATACCAAGCCAGAGACGATCCAGGCATTAGAATCAACAACGACTTAAAGAAGCTATCATAACTTGAGAAGTTTATTTTATTTTTTATCTGTGGAATATGAGCCTCTTTAAATTATCAGGCCGAGAGGCACTGAAATGTGACAGCAGTCAGCTCTCACTTCCACTTTGAGCTAAGTAATTACCTCTTGAAGCCATGTACTATGTGGGCTCTAGATTGACACCAAGTAGCCATAAAATTAACCAAACAATACCATGTGCTGGATACCATAACTCATACCCTATAGTTCAACAATGTATAGCCAATCACTAATCAATGTTATTTCTGTCAACCAGTGAGAATTCCTATCAAACACTTTATCAGCCCACTATTGGTTTCCTTTTTCCTTTAAAATCCTGCTTGTAACAAAGGCTGAGTGGAGTACTTCCCAAGGCAACTTGGAAATGTTTCTTAGGCAGCTGTCCTCACTTTATGTAAACTCTAAAGTTTTATTTTGTGCCTCAGCTTCTTCAAGTCAACAAACTTTTCTCTATGAAGTAATGGTGTATACTCTTGAAATGAATAGAAAAATAGAAGTTCACTGTAAAATAATAGAAACTATTAAAAAGAACCAAATGGAAATCTCAGAACTGTAAAGAACAATACCTGAAATTTTAAAAATTCATAGATGGGCTCTGTAATGAAGTGGATAAGACAGTGGAATGGGACAGTGAACTGAAAGATCAACAAAAGTTATATACAATCTGAAGAACACAGAAAAACAAGATTTTAAAAAATGAAATGAACAGAGTGTCAAGGATCCATGGTGACAATACAGGCTCCTAGTATATCTTCAAAACTCAAAGTATTTTCAAAAACATTATCAAAATCACATTAAATAAGTCATCAATGTAATCTAATTACCTTCTCATGAGCTACACTGAAATACAGTTACAGCATAAAGAATAAATGTAAAAATTACCTAAATAAAAATGAGAATATTATAACAGAATGTAAAAACTAATTTAACCCACTCTAATATTAACTTGTGTTTCATTTCTTGGATATACTTTATTTTTCCAGATGTAAAAGCAATGCAAACTACATTAAAAACTTGTACACTTGAGAGAAATTATTAAAACAAAACTTACCAAGAAAAAAGAAAAAGAAAAGTAGAAAGCAAAACCCACCCATAATGTGATGCAATTACATGAGGATACTTTTCCTTTGTCTTTTTTCTATAAAATTGAATTTACATACTATATAAACAATTTTATATTATATTATTTCATTGTATTATATGAGCATTTCTCCCATGTTACTTAAAAAACTTTTTACAAAGAAATTTTAACTGGCTACATAATAATCAATGTATGTCCTATACTTTATTTAACCATTCTTCAATTGGCAGATATTTCTTTTATTTAAAATATTTAGCTGTTCTAAATAACACTATGATAAATATCTTTGTGCACAAATCTCTCCATGGCTGCCTTTAGAGAAATAAACTGGTTGATCAAAGAGTATTAACAAAACCACAAAACAAATACAAATTGATAAAAATTACAAAACTAATACATAATTATTGTACAAAATTTTCAAATGCAGATCTATATTAAGAAAACATAAAGCCACACATAATTCTTCCATTGTTAGTATTTTAACATTTGCTCAAATTTTTAACAATATGCATTATATATATTCTATCATTTGAATACAATATATAGTTTAATACTATCCTAATATAACTTCAATGGCTACACAGAGTACTACACAATAGCATTACAGAGAAAAAGAATTACACATCATCAGTTAAGTAAATATATTCCTACAGCTACTAACCATAGAGCATACTATACAGAACTGTCCATGTGAGAAATAACTTCATTGAAAGTCAGCTTTTGAAATGTGAGCATCTGCATTTTGTAACCCTTGACTTAGATATTTCATAATACTGACACTTGCCCTGAATCTGTTTTCCCCTTATCAGTGGACATATGGCAACCCAGCTACAGACCATATTTCACATCTAGTTTATGCCTAGATATAGCCCTATATGTTCAAGTGATAAGGGCATATTCTGTTTTAATGATGTCTTATATGAGCTTTCTTTCTTTTCCATGGATTAAAACAGTAGTCAATTACAATGGCTAAATCAGGCCAATAATGGCCTCTTTTCATATGACCTGTGGACAAAAAAGGTTTATACACTTTTATAGGCTTTTTTTCTTAAAGAGGAAGGTCTTTAGTGAAGAACCATAAAAAAAAAAGTCCCGTCTGCCACAGACAATACTTTTGTGAAATAATAAAAATATTCGTATAAAAGTGAAATAAAGATATATAAAATATAAGCCTCAATATTTTATTATTACATTCAAAAGATGGAAAAATTACTCTGTTCTATATATTAACCTTCAGTTTCCATACAGCAGACTTTTCTTATTTGTGGTCTTGCTTTCCATAGTTTCAGTTACTTGCAGTGAACCACGGTCCAACAATAGGTGAGTACAGTACAATAAGATATTTTGAAAGCGACTACATTCACTTAACTTTTATTATGTGATAAAAGGATATTGTTATAATGGTTCTATTTTATTAGTAGTATGGTTGTTAATCTCTTAATGTGTCAAATTTATAAATTAAACTTTATCATAGGTATGTATGTATAGGAAAAAACACAGTATATACAGGGTTCAGTACTATCTGTGATTTCAGGCATCCACTTCAAGTCTTGGACCACGTTCGCCACAGATAAGAGTGTAATACTGTACTTATATAGTTGAGAACTAGTTACAAACAGTTCTCACCCATGGACTAGACTGAGTAGCACAGCTCTAGGAAATGGAAGAAGAACAACACGGAAGGATCCTGGAGTCAGGGCTGTTAGGTTAAGAGTAATGCACTTTTGCCTTTTCAAAGTCATTGTATTTTGGGTCTTAGCCATTGCTTAAAATAATACAGAGTTCAAAATGAAATGGCTGATGTTCTCCTCTGTGGCATAACAATATGTAGGGCAGAAGGATGACTGCCCATCTCTCTTAGATATCCTTTCTTTAGGTTATTTCTCCCAACCCCTATTCATCCTGAAGAGACATATTTTTATTTTAAGTAATTTACCCCAAATATAACTCCAAATTTGGTCCAACTCCCTTTAGGTCTCTGAATGTGATAAGAAACAAATCCTATTGATGAAAAGAATTACAGTAGCTTTAAGGTTGCAATGGTTTAGATCAAAAAAAAGTAAAACAGATTCTTGAGATATTAAGGAGACAAATCTATTGCATTGGTGGCTAAGAGATGTCAATAATGATTCCAAAGTTTCTGGCTTACACAACTAGATACATATTGACACCATTCACTGAGATTAAAAAAAAAAATAGGAGAGGAGTTTGGAAGAAAAGATCACAAATTCAATTTTGGACAAGCTGAGTCAGAACTTTTAAAAATCTAAGAGGAAATGTAATCTGGAACGTCAGATATATGAATCTGGAGCTACCTGAACTAGAAACACTTGAAAGTATTAAGGTATCAATAACTAAAGCTTAGGATAAGAACAGAGACAAGTAAAAGCCCAAATTTTAAAGACCACATTGGGCTGGGCATGGTGGCTCGCGCCTGTAATCCCAACACTTTGGGAGGCCGAGGCGGGCAGATCACGAGGTCAGGAGATCGAGACCATCCTGGTGAACATGGTTAAACCCCGTCTCTACTAAAAATATAAAAAAATTAGCTGGGTTGGTGGCGGGCACCTGTAGTCCCAGCTACTTGGGAGGCTGAGGCAGGAGAATGGCATGAACCTGGGAGGCGGCGCTTGCAGTGAGCCAAGATCGTGCCACTGCACTCCAGCCTGGGTGACAGAGCAAGACTCCAACTCAAAAAAAAAAAAAAGGCCACATTGAAAAGCAGAAGAAACAAGGAATACCAAGAGAAAATTTTATCACTGAAGCTAAAAGAGGATTTTGAGAAGGAGGAAGTCAAGAATTTAGGATGTTACTGTCAAGGCCAGATAAAATCTTAAAATAGATTTAATTATAGAAAGACCATTAGGATCTCAAGAGATATTCATTCAAGTAGAATGAGTGACAGCCACCAGAGTAAAATGTAAAATAATAAAAAATGAAGATAACCATTTATGTAGTATTGCTCAGAAAACGAGAATAAAGCTACTGCTGTAGCCAAAAGAAGTGGTGGGATCAGCACAGGACTTTTCATCCTAGCTTAAGTTACTAAGATGAGAAGGACTATCAGCAAAACAAGAAAGATCCAGTAGAAACACGGGGTTGAATATATAAGAGTCGAGAGATAACTGATAGAATACAAGGTTCCTGAGAAGATACAAGGGGATGGGATCTAGACCACAGGTAGGAGAACTGATCTGAAACGGAAGAGACATCACTCGGGAAGAAAAACAGCAAGATACAAATGTAGTTGCAGGTAACTCTGTTACAGAAAGCTAAAGCTCCCACCTAATAATCTCTATTTTCTTTATGGAATGAGCAGAGTCAATCTTCAGGAAATCATAAGTTTAAATTACAAAGGTTTTGAAACACCTGAGTAGAGAGGGAAAGCACCACTTACTTCTTATGGTGATCATGAACTTAGGCTGAAAAGATAAATCACACAGTAGAATAAACATGTCAGTCATTGATATATACATCCTAAACTGGCTGGCATTAAGCTTTTACCAATTAATCATCAAAGCAGATAATAATGTTTCAAAACTATTTTTCCCATCTAATAGGATCTTGTGTACATTTGCATTTCTTGGAATGTCAGGAAAACTAAACTTCTAAAATATGTTTATTGGAAATTTGCATCTCGCCATTTTTAAATAGCTGGTTAAACTTGTTTTCACTGCTAAATTATCATTTTCTTATTGATTTGTAAAAGCTCTTTAATTTTTAGGGTAATTAACTTTGTAGCTAGGAGTGTTAGTGTGCACCTATAGTCTCAGTAGCACTTAGGAGGCTGAGACAGGCAGATCACTGGAGCCCTCGGGTTCAAGGCTGATTCCATCTGAAGAAACTACTTTCTCTGCTTATCCAAAAGAAGCAACTCCTCATTCATTACAGTTTTATCATGAGATTGCAAGAATATATTAACACCTTCAGTGTCCACTTCTAATTCCAGTTCTCTTGCTATTTCCTGTCCGTCGGCAGTTACTTCCTCCACTGAGGAGGTCTTGAACTTAAAACTTGAAAGTCTCTAAGTCATCGATGAGGGCTGGAATCAACGTCTTCAAAACTCCTGTTCAGGTTGATATTTTGACCTCCTCCCATGAATCATGAATATTGTTAATAGCATCTATTATGATGACTCCTTTCCAGAAGGTTCCAATGTATTTTGCTCTGACACATCAGAGGAATCACTATCTATGGTAGCTATCAATTATGAAATGTATTTCTTAAATAATAAGATGTGAAAGTAGAAATGACTACTTGATCCAGGGGCTGCAGAATGGATGCTGTGTTGGCAGGCATGAACACAACATTAATCTCGTACATCTCTACCAGAGCTTTTGTGTGACCAGGTGCCTTATCAAAGAGAAGTACTTTCTGAAAGGTCTGATTAGTAGGTCGCAAGAATAGGCTTAAAATATTCAGTCAACCATGCTATAAGCAAATGTACTAACATCCAGCCTTTATTGTTCTACTTACAGAGCACAGTGAGAGTAGATTTAATATAACTCTTAAGGGCCCTAGGATCCTCAAAATTGTTAATGAACATCAGCTTTAACTAAATATCACCAACTACATTAGCCTCTAACAAGAGAGTCAGCCTGTCCTTTGAAGCTCTCCAGCCAGATACTGACTTCTCCTCTTTAGCTATAAAAGTCCTTATTCATGGGATCTAGCAAGATGGCCAAAAAAGAACAGCTCCCAGAGAGACCAATGCAGAAAGCAGGTGATTTCTGCATTTTCAACTGCGGTACCCTTCTCATCTCATTGGAACTGGTTAGAAAGTGGGTGCAGCTCACAGAGGGTGAGCAGAAGCAGAGTGGGGCACCACCTCACCTGGGAAGCCCAAGGGGTTGGGGAACTCCCTCCCCTAACTAAGGGAAGCCATGAGGGACTGTGCCATGAGAGACGGTGTTATCCAGCCCAGATACTATGCTTTTCTCACAGTTTTCGCAACCTGCAGACCAGGAGATTCCTTCAGGTGTCTACACCACCAGGGCCCTGGGTTTCAAGCACAAAACTGGGCAGCCATTTGGGGCAGACACGAAGCTAGCAGGAGTTTTTTTTCATACCCTAGTGACACCTGGAATGCCAGAGAGAGAGAACTGTTCATTCCCGTGGAATGGGTGCTGAAGCCAGGAAGCCAAGTGGTCTTGCTCAGTGGATCCCACCCCCACAAAGCCCAGCAAGCTAAGATCCACTGGCTTGAAATTCTTGCTGCCAGCACAGCAATCTGAAGTCGACCTGGGATACTCAAGCTTGGTAGGGGAAGGAGCGTCCACCATTACTGAGGCTTGAGTAGGCAGTTTTCCCCTCAGAGTATAAAGAAAGCCATCAGTAAGTTCGAACTGGGCGGAACCCACTGCAGCGCAGCAAAGCTGCTGTAGCCAGACTGCTTCTCTAGATTCCTCCTCTCTGGACAGGACATCTCTGAAAGAAAGGCAGGAGCCCCAGTCAGGGGCTTATAGATAAAACTCCCATCTCCCTGGGACAGAGCACCTGAGGGAAGGGGCGGCTGTGGGCGCAGCTTCAGCAGACTTAAACATTCCTGCCTGCAGAATCTGAAGAGAGCAGCGAATCTCCCAGCACAGTGCTCAAGCTCTGCTAAGGGACAGACTGCATCCTCAAGTGGATCCCTGATCCCCGTGCCTCCTGACTGGGAGACACCTCCCAGCAGGGATCGGCAGACACCTCATACAGGAGAGCTCCGGCTGGCATTGGGCAGGTGCCCCTCTGGGATGAAGTTTCCAGAGGAAGGGGCAGATCGCTTCTCGGCCTTTTGGCTAAGATCAAGTGCAGAGGAAGGGGCAGGCCGCAATCTTTGCTGTTCTGCAGCCTCCACTGGTGATACCAAGGCAAACGGTCTGGAGAGGACCTCCAGCAAAGTCCAGCAGAATTGCAGAAGAGGGGCCTGTTAGAAGGAAAACTAACAAACAGAAAGCTATAACATCAACATCAACAAAAAGGACACTCACGCAAAAACCTCATCCAAAAGTCATCAACATCAAAGATAAAAGGTAGATAAATCCACGAAGATGAGGAAAAAGCAGCGCAAAAATACTGAAAATTCCAAAGACCAGAATACCTCTTCTCCTCCAAAGGATCACAACTCCTCACCAGCAAGGGAACAAAACTGGATGGGGAATGAGTTTGACGAATTGACAGAAGTAGGCTTCAGAAGGTGGGTAATAACAAACTCCTCCGAACTAAAGGAGCACATTCTAACTCAATGGAAAGAAGCTAAGAACCTTGATAAAAGGTCACAGGAACTGCTAACTAGAATAACCAGTATAGAGAAGAACATAAATGACCCGATAGAGCTAAAAAACACAGCACAAGAACTTCGTGAAGCATACACACGTATCAATAGCAGAATCGATCAAGTGGAAGAAAGGATATAAGAGATTGAAGATCAACTTAATGAAATAAAGCATGAAGACAAGATTAGAGAAAAAAGAATGAAAAGGAACGAACAAAGCCTCCAAGAAATATGGGACTATGTGAAAAGACCAAACCTACGTTTGATTGGTATACCTGAAAGTGATAGAGAGAATGGAACAAAGTTGGAAAACACACTTCAGGATATTATCCAAAAGAACTTCCCCAACCTAGCAAGACAGGCCAACATTCAAATTCAGGAAATATAGAGAACACCACTAAGATACTCTACCAGAAGAACAACCCCAAGACACATAATTGTCAGATTCACCAAGGTTGAAATGAAGGAAAAAATGTTAAGGGCAGCCAGAGAGAAAGGTCAGGTTGCCCACAAAGACCATTAGACTAACAGCAGATCTCTCAGCAGAAGCCCTACAAACCAGAATAGAGTGGGGTCCAATATTCAACATCCTTAAAGAAAAGAATTTTCAATCCAAAATTTCATCTCAAGCCAAACTAAGCTTCATAAGCGAAGGAGAAATAAAATCCCTTACAAACAAGCAAATGCTGAGAGATTTTGTCACCACCAGGCCTGCCTTACAAGAGTTCTGAAGGAAGAACTAAATATAGAAAGGAGAAAGCAGTACCAGCCACTGCAAAAACATACCAAAATGTAAAGACCATCAACACTATGAAGAAACTGCATCAACTAATGGGCAAAATAACCAGGATATGAACAGACACTTCACAAAAGAAAACATTTATGTGGCCAACAAACATGAAGAAAAGCTCATCATCACTGGTCATTAGAGAAATGCAAATCAAAACCACAATGAGATACCATCTCATGCCAGTTAGAATGGTGATCATTAAAAAGTCAGGAAACAACAGATGCTGGAGAGGATGTGGAGAAATAGGAACACTTTTACACTGCTGGTGGGAGTGTAAATTAGTTCAACTATTGTGGAGACAGTGTGGCAATTCCTCAAGGATCTAGAACTAGAAATAACACTGGGGGGAAGGGGAGGGATAGCATTAGGAGAAACACCTAATGTAGATGACGGGGTGATAGGTGCAGCAAACCACCATGGCATGTGTATACCTATGTAACAAACCTGCATGTTCTGCACATGTATCCCAGAACTTAAAGTAAAATATTAGCTGGGCGTGGTGGTGGGTGTCTGTAATCCCAGCTCAGGGGACTGAGGCAGGAGAATCGCTGGAATCTGGGAGGTGGAGGTTGTAGTGAGCTCAGAGAGCACCGCCATCGCACTCCAACCTGGGCAACAAAGCGAGACTCCATCAAAAAAGAAGAAAAATTACAAGAAGGTTATAGAACACCAAGCAGATTTAACCCAAAGGTGATTACCTCAAGGCATTTAACAATCAAACTCCAAAGGGTCAGAAATAAAGAGTTTTTATTGCTTTTCTTAATTGCGTGTTTCTTTGTTTACACAATGAGTGTTAAGCTGCTATCAGTTTAAAGTAATGAGTTATAAAATAGTATTTATAAACCCCATGGTAAGCTCAAATTGAAAAACATACAATGGATACACAAAAAAATAAAAAGCAAGAACTGAAATCATACCACCAGAGAAAATCAACTTCACTAGAGGGAAGGAAGGGAAGAATACAAAACAACCAGAAAACAACAAAATGGCAGGAGTAAGTCCCTACTTATCAATAATAACATTAAATGTACACAGACTAAACTCTCAAAGGGCATAAAGATAGAAGGTTTGAATGGATAAAAAACCAAGACATGATGAAAACCCAAGATACAATGATCTATTGCCTACAAGAAACACACTTTACCTATAAGGATACATACAGACTGAAAATAAATGGATGGAAAAAGATATTCCATGCCAGTGGATACCAAAAAAGAACAAAAGTAGTTATACTTACATCAGACAAAATAGATATCCAGACAAAGAATGTCATTATATAATGATAAAAGGGTCAATTCACAGCAAGAGGATACAACAATTATATATGCATCCAGTACTGAGCATCCAACATATAAAGCAAGTATTATTAAAGCTAAAGAGACACATAGACACTAACACAATAATAGCTGGAGAATTCAGCACCCCACTTTCAGCACTGGAAGTATCTCCCAGACAAAAAAAATCAACAACAACAACAACAAAAATCAACAAAGAAACATCAGATTTAATCAGCAAAATAGAACAAGTGGACTCAACAGATATTTACAGAACACTTCATCCAACAGGTTCAGAATACACATTCTTCGCCTCAGCACATGGATCATTCTCCAGGATAGACCATATGTTAGGTTACAAAACAAGCTTAAAACATTAAAAAAAAATACTATCAAGCATCTTCTCTAATCACAATGGAATAAAACTACAAATCAATAACAAGAGGAATTTTCAAAACTATGCAAACACATGGAAATTAAACAATGTGCTCCAGAATGACCAGTAGGGCAATGAAGAAATAAAAAAAAAAAAAAAAAAAAGAAAGAAAAGTGTCTTGAAACAAATGATAATGGAAACACAACACACCAACACAGCAAAAGCAGTAGTAAGAGGGAAATTTATAGCTCTAAGTGCCTACATCAAAAAAAGAAAAATTCCAAATAGGTAACTAATGATGCATTTTACAGAACTAGAAAAGCAAAAGCAAACCAAACCCAAAATTAGGAGAAGAAAGGAAATAACGAAGATCAGATCAGAAATAGATGAATTTGAAATAAACAAAACAATAAAAAAAAAGAAACAAAAAGTTGGTTTTTTGAAACGATAAAATTGACAAACCTTTAGCCATACTAACAAAGAAAAATAATGGAGAAGACGCAAATAAATCACAGATGAAAAAGAAAACACTATAACAGATACCTCAGAAATTAAAAGAATCGTTAGTGGCTACTATGGGCAACTATAAGACAATAAATTGGACAATCTAGAGGAAATGTTTAAATTCCTAGACACATACAATCTACCAAGATCAAACCATGAAGAAATCCAAAACCTGAATAGACCAATAATGAGTAACAAGATCAAAGCCATAATGGCTTTACTGCTGAATTCTACCAAACATTTAAAGAAGAACTAATACCAATCCTACTAAACTCAAACTATTCCAAAAACTAGAGGCCAAAGGGATACTTCCAAACTAATTCTACAATGCCAATATACCAAAACCTAGACAAAGACACATCAAACAAGAAAACTACAGGTCAATATTTCTGATGAATAATGATGTAAAAAGTCCTCAACAAAATACTAGCAAATCAAAATAAACAATACATTAAAAAGGTCATTCATCATGACCAAGGGATTTATCTCAGAGATGCAAGTATAAATCTCTGGGATTTATCTCAGAGATGCAAGTACAAATCAACATATGCAAATCAATCAATGTGATACATCCTATCAATGGGATGAAGGATAAAAACCATATGATCATTTAAATTCATGCTGAAAAAGCATCTGATAAAGTTCAGCATTCCTTCAGGATAAAAGCCTTTAAAAAACTGGAGACAGAAGAACATATCTCAACATAATAAAAGCCATATATGACAGACCCACAGCCAGTATCATATTGAATGAAGAAAAATTGAAAGCCTTTTCTTTAAGATCTAGAAGACAACAAGAATGCCTGCTTTCACAACTGTTATTCAACAGAGTATTGGATGTCCAAGCTTGGGCAATCAGATGAGAGAACAGTATAAATGGTATCCGAATTGGAAAATAAAATGGCAAATTATCCTTGTTTGCAAATGATATGATCTTGTATTTGGAAAAACGTAAAGACTCCACAAAAAAAAACTAGTAGAACTGATAAATTCTTTTAAGTTGCAGGATACAAAATCAACATATAAAAATCAATAGCATTTTTTTTTCTTTTTTTTTTGAGATGGAGTCTCGCTCTGTCACCCAGGCTAGAGTGCAGTGGCGCAATCTCGGCTCACTGCAAGCTCCGCCTCCCAGGTTCACACCATTCTCCTGCCTCAGCCTCCTGAGTAGCTGGGACTACAGGCGCCCACCACCACGCCTGGCTAATTTTTTTGTATTTTTAGTAGAGATGGGATCTCACCATGTTAGCCAGGATGGTCTCGATCTCCTGACCTCATGATCCGCCTGCCTCAGGGTCCCAAAGTACTGGGATTACAGGCATGAGCCACCGTGGCCTGGCCAAAAATCAGTAGCATTTCTATATGCCAACAGTGAGGAATCTCAAATAGAATAAAAAAAGTAATCCCATTTACAATAGCCACAAATAAAATTAAATACTTATGAATTAACTTGAAGTAGAAGATGTCTACAATTAAAACTATCAAAGATCAATGAAACAAACTGAAGAGGACAACAAGAACAACAACAACAACAAAAGGAAAGATATTCCATGTTCATGGATTGGAAACCTCGATATTGCTAAAATGTCCATACCACCCAAAGCAGTCTGCAGATTCAATGCACTATTAAAATACCAAATGACATTCCTCACACAAGTAGAAAAAACTGTCCTAAAATGTATATGGAACCACAGAAGACTCAAAATAACCAAAGCTATCCTAAGCCAAAAAAAAAAAAAAGTACACACACACACACACATATATATATATAGGGCTGGGTGCAGTGGCTCACGCCTGTAATCCCAACACTTTGGGAGGCCAATGCAGCGGATTGCTTGAGCTCAGGAGTTTGAAACCAACCTGGGTAACATGAAGAAACCCCATCTCTACAAAAATTACAAAAAAATTAACCAGGTGTCGTGGTGCACACTTCTAGTCCAGTTACTTGGGAGGCTGAGATGGGAGAATTCCTTAAGGCTGGGAGGCAGAGGTGCAGGCAGCTGAGACTGCACTACTGCACCCCAGCCTGGGTGAAAGAATGAGACCCTGTCTCAAAAACAAAATAAAACAAAACAAAAAAGAACACAATAGGAGGATTCATATTATCTGCTTTCAAATTATACTGCAGAGCTATAGAAACCAAAACAGCATGGCACTAGCACAGAAACATAGACAAATGGAACAGAATAGAGAACCCAGAAACAAACCCACACTCCTACATGGAACTCATTTTTGACAAAGGTGCCAATAACATACATCAGGGAAAAGACAGTCTCTTCAATAAATGGTAGTGTGAAAACTGAATATCTACACGCAGAAGAATGAAACTAGATCCCTATCTCCTGACATATACAAAACTCAAATAAAAACATGATTAAAGACTTAAATCTAAGACCTCAAACTATTAAACTACCACACACACACAAAAAAAAAAATCTGGGAAACTCTCCAGGACATTGGTCTGGGCAAAGATTTCTTGAGTAATGTCCCACAAGCACAGGCAATCAAACCAAAAATTGACAAATGGGATCACATCAAGTTAAAAATATTCTGTGTAGTAATAGAAAAAAATGAACAAAGTGAAGACACAAACCACATAATGGGAGAAAATATCTGCAAACTACCCATGTGACAAGGGATTAATCACAAGAATATATAAGGAGCTCACAAAACTCTATAAGAAAAAAATCTAACAATCTGATTACAATATGGGTGAAAGATTTGAATAGACATTTCTCAAAAGAAGACACAGAAATGGCAAACAGGCATATGAAAAGGTGTTCAACATATCAATCATCAGAGAAATGCAAATCAAAACTACAATGAGATAACACCTCACTCCAGTTAAAATGGCTTTTATCCAAAAGACAGCCAATAACAAATGCTGGTGAGGATGTAGAACTCTTATACACTGCTGGTGGCAATGTAAGTTAGTACAACCACTACAAAGAACAGTTTGGAGGTTCCTCAAAAATCTAAAATACAAAATGAGTGAGTAAAAAATGTGGTATAACAATAAAATGGAATACTATTCAGCAATAAAAAGGAACAAAGTATGGATACATGCTATAAAATGGCTGAACCACAAAAACATTTTGTTAAACAAAACAAGACAGGCACAGTCATAAATGCCATGTAGTTACATTTATATGATATGTCTGCAAAAGCAAATTTATAGTTATAAGAAAAAAGTTGAATAGTGGTTTTATGGGACTAACAGTGAGAATGTAGAGTGACTTTCAATAGCAAAAAAAAATATTTTGGGGGGTAGTATTTTTTGCATTTGTTTTCTCTTTTTGCTAGAACAATGTATTTTTTTCTAATTGTCTTTAAGACATTCTTTGTCTTTTGTTTTTATTAGTGTGAATGATATGCAATGTTGTTGGTTTTTAAATTTTTATTTTATATATTCTGCTTTAAGTTCTCTGAATTTCTTGAATCTCTAGTTTGACGTCTGTCATTAATTTTGAAAAATTATTAGCCATTATTTCTTCAAATTCTTCTTCTACCCTTTTCTCTTTTTTTCCAAGACTCCAATTACATGTACCATTTGATATTTCTCATGGTTCTTGGGTGTTCTGTTCTGATTGGTTCATTATTATTTCTTTTTGTGTTTCAGTCTGGGTGATTTCTATTGACCTGTCTTTCAGCTCACTGCCTGCCAGTTCTACTGATGACCCTGACATAGGCATTCTCCATTTCTGTTACTGTGTTTTACATTTCTAGGACTTCCATTTAATTCAAATAAAATTTTTGTATCTCTGCTGAAATTAACCATCTGATCTTGAATGTTGCCCAGTTTTTCCATTAAAGTCTTCAACATATTCATCATAGTTATTTAAGAATACTTATGGGACAGTTCCACCATATATGTCATATCTGCATTGTGTTCTGGTTCTAATTGCTTTATCTATTTTGAGTGTTTTTTTTTCTTGCCTGTTCATCTGCTTTTAACTTTTTGTTTAAATTCTCATGTATTATTGTCATCAGATGTATGACAGTAAAGACTAAAACAGTTTTCATTGCTTGGATATGGCCACGTTTCCTTCTGCTAAAACTTTAGCACGGGGGTTTGCATCAACATAATTAAAAGGTGAGCTAGGTTTGAAGTTTGTTACTTCTATGCTACACTCAGTGCTCTACGGGCTACCATTCCTAAATGATACCTTATATTGGGGTGCAGGATTGAGTTTGTAAAAATATTTCGTTTTCAGAACCACTACATACATACTAAGTCACGTCTTTCCTTTGTACTCAAAAAAGTTATTTACCAAGGTACTTATCATCCTAACAGCAGATTAAGAAATGGAGGAAGGTATTCTTTGGTCTTCTGACTCAGCCTCAGTCTTAGGTGAACACTGTGACCCTAAGTCTGAAGTGTACAGCCTTCTCAGTGATCCTTCTCCTCCCCTAGCACAGTTTTTATCACTGTAGATATTCCTGCCCCTTCCTCAGGGGCTGAGGGTTTTTTCCCTGTTCCCATACTCCAACTGCAAAAAGATTTCATCAGTACTTAAGGGGAATGGTGATTGTTGCAGCGCTTCTGACAAAATATAGCTTTGTTCCAGAGTCCACGTGGAGATTATTCCCCCTCAGGCTGCAGTAATATTCCCCCTGTTCTTCACCATGGAGGGCATTTTCTTTTACTGATGGGTTCATAAACAAGCCTGCAAGAGGGTGTGGGTTCCCTCTATATTTGTGGCTCCCAGGATATTCATCCTTTCTCATCAGTATACACTTGGCTTCTATCAATGTAATGATCATCTTAGTTGATCTCTTTCTAGAGGTGTACAGCTGTGTCTTATCCAGGTAAGTCAGTACTTGTAGGATGCCTCTCCCTGCAGGTATTTGTCTCTAGATTCTGGTTCTGTCCATGGGTCTGAAATTTCAGCACTCAGAGGAGTGGTCAAGACAAGTTGTGAACTTGATTTTCAGTTTTTCATTGTTTTACATTTGGGAGTGATGTCTTTCCAGCTCGCTACATCTCTGATCAGAAACCATAAGTTATCCCAACTTCTTATATTTAACTCTATGTATTGTGGTTTTCAAAGCTTACTAACTTTCCACTTAGGCTCACTCACTCAACAATTGTACAGCTAAAGTTACCACTTTGCATGCATTGGTTATCTTCATTCTGCCAAAGTTAAGCAGTTAACTAATGTGTAGCCATACAAAACCTCCGACCAAGACAAGCTGACCAAATTTCTAACCATAAGAATGAGTACATGTAGATCAGAGAAAAATATTTCATGATTACAATTATTTTCCATTAAGTTTTAAGAAATATTTTAGTTTAACAACTGAAGTGTAAAAAGCACCTGTGTGGGCACCATAGAGGATATAGATATAAGTAAGATAAAGACTTTATACCTTATTTCAGTAACAGTTTCTTATAGAGCAGCGGTCCTCAACCTTTTTGGCCCCAGAAACTGGTTTCATGGAATACAATTTTTCCACAGATAGGGACACAGGGATGGCTTCAGGATGAAATTGTTCCACCTCAGATCATCAGGCATTAGATTCCCATAAGGAGTGTGCAACCCACATCCCTCGCATGCACAGGGTTCACGGTCCTATGAGAATCTAAAGCTGCTGCTGATCTGACAGGAGGCAGAGCTCTGGTAGTAATGCTCACTTGTCTGTCGCTCACCTCTGGCTGTGAGGTAAACTTTTCAGTACGCCCTGTTTCACTGGAGTCAGGTACTTCAAGCCAATTCTGTTTATATAAAAATTAAAGTATATATGCCAATTAATGAACATGTTATGGGGAGCCAAAAATGTGGAGAATTAGATATTCATAAGAACCTAAGCGGGCCAGGCGCGGTGGCTCATGCTTGTAATCCCAGCACTTTGGGAGGCCGAGGCGGGCGGATCACGAGGTCAGGAGATCGAGACCACAGTGAAACCCCGTCTCTACTAAAAATACAAAAAAAATTAGCCGGGCGTGGTGGCGGGCGCCTGTAGTCCCAGCTACTCGGAGAGGCTGAGGCAGGAGAATGGCGTGAACCCGGGAGGCGGAGCTTGCAGTGAGCCGAGATTGCGCCACTGCACTCCAGCCTGGGGGACAGAGCGAGACTCCGTCTCAAAAAAAAAAAAGAACCTAAGCGGTATGATCTTTACATGTAACAAAAACAAAACTACCTGGGAATTCACAGTTTCAGAAGATAAATTGATAAGGAAAATGCCAAATTAGAGAAGGTCAGAAAAATCTCACTTTAATGGCTTCAAATTCCTCTAGCTTGATGCATTCATTCTTCCACATCTTTGGGGATGAATGATGAGAATGCTATGGCTTTCTAAAACAACTGCTATTTCTGTAGCTAATGCTCAAATGGTTATCACGAATATTTACTCTTTTCCAATTCTAGCCACTCCTCCTTCACACAGATTCAGTTTTCCTCTAAGTATGTTAGTACAATTGATTACACTATAGCGAAGTTCTTAATCTGGCCTCTCAGGCATTTTTCCCCTTTAACATATCATTTCTATTATGTTATCTATTTTATACACATTTTATAATTTGACTCTTGAGAGTCAAATTTGACTATTTTCAAATATATTTTTCAAATTTTTCAGCTCTTAGACACAGGCCCACTCTTGCATATATATATATATATATATGCCAAAAAAGGATGCAACATTTCAATGCCAAGCTCACAGGGTTATGAAGGTTAAAAAAAAAAGATACTACATAGAAATGTTGGAAATTATACAATAATAAAAATTAACTTCAATATACTAGTGGGTCAGAGAGATTATTATACTAACACATGTAAGATTCAATCTTTTGATTAAAAAAGCACTATATTTAGAGTTATAAAAAGCTCAGAGAACTGGAAACAGAAATGCAGTCTACGATAGATTATTCAGACTAATATAGAAGTCTTGGCACGAATAATAAGATAACTGTGGTTGATCCACAGAACAGTTGGATTATGCACCACAATATGCAAATCAGGTAACTATTTATGATAATTATTAAAATGTTAACTTGCAAATAAAGCACAGAAAATAACATCCTACTGTAAGTTGATTCCAGCACAGTATAGGACAAGTCAGTATAATTAGGTAGTTTATGGTACGTATTACTCTCAGGTATGTTAATATGAATGCAATAATGCAAGCACAGTTTAACATTTTCAGTTAAGATAATTGTTCATGTTTTCTTTACACACACATGTATGAACGTGCAAACACACCTCCGGTTGGAAGTCTCCTTTCTGTACACTTCCAACAAGTTTTGTTAATGTGTTCTTATGTCTATACTGTGGGCTTCTCTCAAATCCAAGACTGAGAAGATTTCTGTCATTCACTAACTTCAGTATCTGATAGTTACTGAATGTTCTGCAATGCTTTAAGCTACTTATATTACTTTTCATTTGCAAAGCCATCACTCCATTCACTGGCTTCATAATCTAACCTACAGACTTTTACTTCTTAGAATTTAAAAAATAAAGATTAGAATAATCTTCATATAAATAATCCTGTTTGCCAAGGAGGCAGAGATCAAGGGCTTGGAGTACTGTGTATAAATTTGTCTCTTTCTGTGTGTGTGTGTGTGTGCACGTGTGTGTGTGTGTGTGTGTTGTTTTACCTGATTACTAATTCAAATCTAAACTCCCTACCAAAGAATCAAATGTCCTTGGGAACTGGTCTCCCATCTTCTCTAATCCACTCCTATAAGCTCAATATTCTAGAAGGGATGTTGGCTCTCACTGCACCCACCACCTTATTTTATATCATCCCTTTAATTTCCCCCCCTATCTATGCTTTAAGTTTCTGCTTTATTGATTCTGTCTTTTACTGCTTCTAAGAGACATTTCATTTCTGCTATCACATTTTAATGTCTTACCATTTTCTCTCTCCAATTCCCTCTGAATCTTTTCCAATATCTCAGGCAAATTTCAACTCAGTCTTTTTAACATCATTCCTACTTTGTTTCAAAAAAAAATGTTTTCTTATGGAAAATAAAAAATATATTTTAAAAAATTTACTTATTTTTCCTAGATTTAAATCTTTTCAAAAAATACGTCTTTCTTCTTTCCCCTCAGAAAAATGTTCCACTTATTTCATACTCTGAGTCTTTTGGTTTTTCTTTGACTGTTTATTCACTGTTAAAGTCTGCTCTGTTCTTTCCTAATAAATCAGGGAAGAAGAGGTTGTAGTGCCACATTAATTTCCTGGTTTCCTTCATTACCCACATACTATATTTAAATGTTTCAGATCTTAATTATTTTTTTTTTTGAGCCAAGTTCTCACTGTCACCAAGGCTGGAGTGCAATGGTGTGATCATAGCAAACTGCAGCCTCACACTCCCAGGCTCAAGAGATCCTCTCCCATCTCAGCCTCCTGAATAGCTAGGACAGGTGCAGGTCACCAAACTCAGCTAATTTTTATTTTTTTGTAGAGATGGAGGTCTCACTATGTTGCCCAGGCTGGTCTTGAACTCCTGGGCTCAAACGAGCCTCCCGCCTCAGCCTCCCAAAATGCTGGGATTACAGGCATGAGCCACTGGGCCCAGCCCTCAAATTTCTAATATTAGTTGTCATTTACTCACTATGGCTCTAAAGGTAAAAGGAAAGTTCACCTGGGTTCCTTCTACTGCTTGCCTATCTATACAGAATAATAATAAAGACTGTATGAACTGAAGCAGATCTTCTCTTTTAAACTGTATCAATAAAAATGCAATGCCAGACAGCATAGATCCATCCTATCGATCTTCCTGGCATTGTTTCTTATTTCTGAATGAAATGTGCCATGACCTATCTTCTTTTAACTTGGTCATATTACATTATCAGGAACCTTACTTCTAAATAAAGCAACGCACTAATGGGTGAATAGTTGGGGGTAAGGGGTCTGTGTAGTCATGAAATAGTCCACTATGTCAGAAAGCAACTCCCTCAGAGCAGAAAACAGCTTTCTTTCCTGAAAGGGTTGGAATTTCAAAGGTACAGACATGCAGTGGGATTAAAAAGAAAAACAAAAAATAATGTTAAAAAAACCTCCTTCCATCATTATATCCTGCTGTAAGTTCCATTTGCATTTTAGTTTGTAGAGATTCTTCCTGGTGTCTGGCATATTACTGATAAATATTCTGGGTTATATCACTTCTTAATATCGCATCTCTGTTTCTACAAGCATTCTGACAGTAGGATGAGAATGCATGGACTAGGTGTCAAAAGCTGGCTCACTCTTTAACTTGCTAGTATTTATTTGCCTACTTCTGGGTTCCATTGCATTGGATACTACAGTCGATCATCTCAAGCTCCAATTATCTAAGACCCTATGTTTCTGGCTTCTCTGGTCATTAGTTACAGTTTGCAAGTCAGTAGTCAACCCTGGGGAGAACTCACTGTTCATTCAACAAATTAGGACTAGGATTAGGGTGAAGTGAGTTAAGAAAATTTGGTGCTTAACCTTGGGCATACCATTTACGGGAGTGCTCAAAACTGAGTAATTAACATAAAAATACTCAAATATAATATTTTAAAAAACTCAATGATTCCAAAAGATTCATGATTAACAAAATATCAAAATTTTAAATGAAGACAAAATTTAATATTGCCATATCAAGCCACACTGGAGCCTAAGGCTAAGGAAAAGTCAGTAATAATGATCCTGTCATTTGCCTCATCCCAGTTTCGGCCCTGAAACAAATATATAAACAACTATACTTCCCAGCCACTGATCTCTGCCCTCATCATTGCAGAAAGCAGAATGTGGCCTGCTAATTTCATGCAATCGTATCTCTTCTCACAGCTGTTGATTTTAGTATTAATTTTATTCACATAATATTTCTCACGTTCCCAATGAATACTAGCATTCCTTATTCTTTTTTTTTTTTTCTTGTTTTTAGATGGTGTTTTGCTCTTTTTGCCCAGGCTGGAGTGCCATGGCGCGATCTCGGTTCACCACAACCTCCACCTCCTGGGTTCAAGTGATTCTCCTGCCTCAGCCTTCCAAATAGCTGGGATTACAGGCACGCGCCACCACACCCCGTTAATTTTGTGGTTTTAGTAGAGATATGGTTTCTCCACGTTGGTCAAGCTGGTCTCGAACTCCTGACCTCAGGTGATCTGCCCGTCTCAGCCTCCCAAAGTGCTGGGATTACAGGTGTGAGCCACTGCACCTGGTCATTCCTTATTCTTAATCAGATAAGAGTTGCTGGTTTTCACAACTGATTACTCCACCTCAAACCAAGATGCCACCACATGCTTAAAGCTCAAACTTTCTCTAAATATGCAACCATTTTATTCTGCTTTACTACTATCTCAAAGGAAGAGAGATCTGTCTTGATTTCCTATTTTATTCTCTCCTTTCTCCTTTATTGGGAGAAATACTATAACTATTTCTTTCACGTAAACTTCAAATCTTTCCTCACTGATTCCTTCACGTTTCATAGAAACTGGGTCATACAGCCCTAGAAATTCTTCCTAAAACTAGAGCAGTCTCTAACTTTATTTAACTTACTTTACTACTGCTACCACCGTGATGTACTGAACACTGTTTCCATCTTCTCATTTGACACGGTTTTCACCCCTACCATGTGATTAAAACCATACATGAATCATCTATTTTTTCATCTATATCCTTCTTCCATTAGCAGTATTATGTGATTCTTTCTGAAGAAGTCCTGGTGAAGTATCTGAAAACTACAACTATTTTTGTGTGGCCCATGAGCTAAGAATCGTTTCTATATTTCAAAAAAATTTTTTCAAGATAAAAAAAAACAGTATTATGTCACATGAAAATTAAATAAAATTCATATTTGAGTGATCATAAAGTTCACCAGCAGAAGGTGATGTTGCTGCACTAGATAAAGAAAAGGCTCTGGTGGCCACAGCAATGACCACTTCTTCTCTACTGTCCAACAAGTAGTTTGCTCTGCAGAGAAAAGGCGTGAAAAAAATTATTCTACCAGTTGACAGAAAAAAACCAGCTGAGAAATAAAACCTGATTGTTCACTTTTAAAAATCACACCCCCAACGTGGGCCTACTAGAATGGCTCCCACAAAGAAGAAGAAGGGTCATTCTCCCATCAGTGAAGTGGGGACCTGACCATACAATCAACATTCACAAGTGCATCCATGGAGTGGGCTTTAAGAAGCATGCCCGCTGTTAGTCTGATGGGCTTCCCTTTGTGGGTAACCCGACCTTTCTCTCTGGCTGCCCTTAACATTTTTTCCTTCATTTCAACTTTGGTGAATCTGACAATTATGTGTCTTGGGGTTGCTCTTCTCGAGGAGTATCTTTGTGGCGTTCTCTGTATTTCCTGAATCTGAATGTTGGCCTGCCTTGCTAGATTGGGGAAGTTCTCCTGGATAATATCTTGCAGAGTGTTTTCCAACTTGGTTCCATTCTCCCCGTCATTTTCAGGTACACCAATCAGATGTAGGTTTGGTCTTTTCACAAAGTTACAAATTTCTTGGAGGCTTTGTTCATTTCTTTTTATTCTTTTTTCTCTAAACTTCCCTTCTCGCTTCATTTCATCTTCCATCAGCGATACCCTTTCTTCCAGGGTATCGCTGATGGAAGATGAAATGAATGAAATGAAGCGAGATCTCTCGGCAGAAACTCTACAAGCCAGAAGAGAGTGGGGGCCGATATTCAACATTCTTAAAGAAAAGAATTTTCAACCCAGAATTTCCTATCCCGCCAAACTAAGCTTCATAAGTGAAGGAGAAATAAAATACTTTACAGACAAGCAAACGCTGAGTGATTTTGTCACCACCAGGCCTGCCCTAAAAGAGCTCCTGAAGGAAGCATTAAACATGGAAAGGAACAACTGGTACCAGCCACTGCAAAAACACGCCAAATTGTAAAGACCATCGAGGCTAGGAAGAAACTACAGCAACTAACGAGCAAAATAACCAACTAACATCATAGTGACAGGATCAGATTCACACATAACAACATTAATGTTAAATGTAAATGGGCTAAATGCTCCAATTAAAAGACACAGACTGGCAAACTGGATAAGGAGTCAGGACCCATCAGTGTGCTGTATTCAGGAAACCCATCTCACGTGCAGAGACACACATAGACTCAAAATAAAGGGATGGAGGAACATCTATCAAGCAAACGGAAAACAAAAAAAGGCAGGGGTTGCAATCCTAGTCTCTGATAAAATAGACTTTAAACCAACAAAGATCAAAAGAGACAAAGAAGGCCATTACATAATGGTAAAGGGATCAATTCAACAAGAAGAGCTAACTATCCTAAATATATATGCACCCAACACAGGAGCACCCAGACTCATAAAGCAAGTCCTGAGTGACATACAAAGGGACTTAAACTTCCACACAATAATAATGGGAGATTTTAACACCCCACTGTCAACATTAGACAGATCAACAAGACAGAAAGTTAACAAGGATATCCAGGAATTGAACTCAGCTCTACATAAAGTGGACCTAATAGACATCTACAGAACTCTCCACCCCAAATCAAAAGAATATACATTTTTTTCAACACCACACCACACCTATTCCAAAATTGACCACATAGTTGGAAGTAAAGCTCTCCTCAGCAAATGTAAAACAACAGAAATTATAACAAACTGTCTCTCAGACCACAGTGCAATCAAACTAGAACTCAGGATTAAGAAACTCACTCAAAACCGCTCAACTACATGGAAACTCAACAACCTACTCCTGAATGACTACTGGGAACATAAGGAAATGAAGGCAGAAATAAAGATGTTCTTTGAAACCAACAAGAACAAAGACGCAACATACCAGAATCTCTGGGACACGTTCAAAGCAGTGTGTAGAGGGAAATTTATAGCACTAAATGCCCACAAGAGAAAGCAGGAAAGATCCAAAATTGACACCCTAACATCACAATTAAAAGAACTAGAAAAGCAAGAGCAAACACATTCAAAAGCTAGCAGAAGGCTAGAAATAACTAAAATCAGAGCAGAACTGAAGGAAATAGAGACACAAAAAACCCTTCAAAAAATTAATGAATCCAGGAGCTGGTTTTTTGAAAAGATCAACAAAATTGATAGACCGCTAGCAAGACTAATAAAGAAGAAAAGAGAGAAGAATCAAACAGATGCAATAAAAAATGAAAAAGGGGATATGACCACCGATCCCACAGAAATACAATCTACCATCAGAGAATACTACAAACACCTCTATGCAAATAAACTAGAAAATCTAGAAGAAATGGATAAATTCCTCCACACATACACCCTCCCAAGACTAAATCAGGAAGAAGTTGAATCTCTGAATAGACCAACAACAGGCTCTGAAATTGTGGCATTAATCAATAGCTTACCAACCAAAAAGAGTCCAGGACCTGATGGATTCACAGCTGAATTCTACCAGAGGTACAAGGAGGAACTGGTACCATTCCTTCTGAAACTATTCCAATCGATAGAAAAAGAGGGAATCCTCCCTAACACATTTTATGAAGCCAGCATCGTCCTGATACCAAAGCCTGGCAGAGACATAACCAAAAAAGAGAATTTCAGACCAATATCCTTGATGAACATTGATGCAAAATCCTCAATAAAATACTGGCAAACCGAATCCAGCAGCACATCAAAAAGCTTATCCACCATGATCAAGTGGGCTTCATCCCTGGGATGCAAGGCTGGCTCAACCTACGCAAATCAATAAATGTAATCCAGCATATAAACAGAACCAAAGACAAAAACCACATGATTATCTCAATAGATGCAGAAAAGGCCTTTGACAAAATTCAACAACCCTTCATGCTAAAAACTCTCAATAAATTAGGTATTGATGGGACGTATCCGAAAATAATAAGAGCTATCTACGACAAACCCACAGCCAATATCATACTGAATGGGCAAAAACTGGAAGCATTCCCTCCTCTGAAAACTGGCACAAGACAGGGATGCCCTCTCTCATCACTCCTATTCAACATAGTGCTGGAAGTTCTGGCCAGAGCAATCAGGCAGGAGAAGGAAATAAAGTGTATTCAATTAGGAAAAGAGGAAGTCAAATTGTCCCTGTTTGCAGATGACATGATTATATATCTAGAAAACCCCATTGTGTCAGCCCAAAATCTCCTTAAGCTGATTAGCAACTTCAGCAAAGTCTCAGGATACAAAATCAATGTACAAAAATTACAAGCATTCTTGTACACCAATCACAGACAAACAGAGAGCCAAATCATGAGTGAACTACCATTCACAATTGCTTCAAAGAGAATAAAATACCTAGGAATCCAACTTACAAGGGATGTGAAGGACCTCTTCAAGGAGAACTACAAACCACTGCTCAATGAAATAAAAGAGGACACAAACAAATGGAAGAACATTCCATGCTCATGGGTTGGAAGAATCAATATCGTGAAAATGGCCATACTGCCCAAGGTAATTTATAGATTCAATGCCATCCCCATCAAGCTACCAATGACTTTCTTCAAAGAATTGGAAAAAACTACTTTAAAGTTCATATGGAACCAAAAAAGAGCCCGCATCGCCAAGTCAATCCTAAGCCAAAAGAACAAAGCTGGAGGCATCACGCTACCTGACTTCAAACTATACTACAAGGCTACAGTAACCAAAACAGCATGGTACTGGTACCACAACAGAGACATAGATCAATGGAACAGAACAGAGCCCTCAGAAATGATGCCGCATATCTACAACTATCTGATCTTTGACAAACCTGACAAAAACAAGAAATGGGGAAAGGATTCTCTATTTAATAAATGGTGCTGGAAAAACTGGCTAGCCATATGTAGAAAGCTGAAACTGGATCCCTTCCTTACACCTTATACAAAAATTAATTCAAGATGGATTAAAGACTTAAATGTTAGACCTAAAACCATTAAAATCCTACAAGAAAACCTAGGCAATACCATTCAGGACATAGGCGTGGGCAAGGACTTCATGTCTAAAACACCAAAAGCAATGGCAACAAAAGCCAAAATTGACAAATGGGATCTAATCAAACTAAAGAGCTTCTGCACAGCAAAAGAAACTACCATCAGAGTGAACAGGCAACCTACAGAATGGGAGAACATTTTTGCAACCTACTCATCTGAGAAAGGGCTAATATCCAGAATCTACAATGAACTCAAACAAATTTACAAGAAAAAAACAAACAACCCCATCAAAAAGTGGGCAAAGGACATGAACAGACACTTCTCAAAAGAAGACATTTATGTAGCCAAAAAACACATGAAGAAATGCTCATCATCACTGGCCATCAGAGAAATGCAAATCAAAACCACAGTGAGATACCATCTCACACCAGTTAGAATGGCCATCATTAAAAAAGCAGGAAACAACAGGTGCTGGAGAGGATGTGGAGAAAAAGGAATACTTTTACACTGTTGGTGGGACTGTAAACTAGTTCAACCATTGTGGAAGTCAGTGTGGCGATTCCTCAGGGATCTAGAACTAGAAATACCATTTGACCCAGCCATCCCATTACTGGGTATATACCCAAAGGACTATAAATCATGCTGCTATAAAGACACATGCACACGTATGTTTATTGCGGCACTATTCACAATAGCAAAGAGTTGGAACCAACCCAAATGTCCAACAATGATAGACTAGATTAAGAAAATGTGGCACATATACACCATGGAATACTATGCAGCCATAAAAAATGATGAGTTCATGTCCTTTGTAGGGACATGGATGAAACTGGAAAACATCATTCTCAGTAAACTATCGCAAGGACAAAAAAACCAAACACCGCATGTTCTCACTCATAGGTGGGAACTGAACAATGAGAACTCGTGGTCACAGGAAGGGGAACATCACACTCCGGGGACTGTTGTGGGGTGGGGGGAGGGGGGAGGGACAGCATTAGGAGATATACCTAATGCTAAATGACAAGTTAATGGGTACAGGAAATCAACGTGGCACATGGATACATATGTAACAAACCTGCACATTGTGCACATGTACCCTAAAACCTAAATTATAATAAAAAAGTAAAATAAAATAAAATAAAAATAAAAATAAAAATAAAAAATAAAAAAAAAAAAAAAGAAGCATGCCCGTCAGGCACTCAAAGAGATCTGGAAATCCGTCATGAGGGAGAGGGGAACTTCAGACCTGTGCACTGATAGGAGGCTCAACAAAGCTGTCTGGGCCAAAGGAATAAGGAATGTGCCATACCATATCCATGTGTGGCTGTCGAGAAAACATAATGAGGATGAAGATCTACCAAATGAGTTCTACACTTTGGTTACCTATGCACCTGTTACCACTTTCAAAAATCTACAGACATTGTGGATGAGAACTAACTGCTGATCATCAAATACATCAAATAAAGTTATAAAATCACCAAAAATAAACATAAAAAAATAAGAAATCACAACTCAGCTCATCATCAAATATATCCAAATTCAAAAATTTCGGGCAGCTATTTTCTAGTTTACACAAGGTAAATACCAAACAAAGTCAGTACAGCAGGGCAATTCCTAGAGAAACATATTTTTACCCAATTCCTTCTGCTAGGCCCAATAGGACATGACGTTATTTCAACTCAACTATTGTGAAGAATTGAGTCACCTTAGAATTGATATAGACAACTGATGGCACTTCCCACATTTTCCTGTTACAGGGATCCCTGCCATCTTGCGTGCCATGAAATTCTAGGGTATCAACAGAGTACTTACTCAGGAATGTAGACTGTTTCTTGAAAAATATTTTGCCTCTGCCTAGAGATACTGCTATAGTCACACCCATGGAAGAACACATCCCAGTAAGAATATAAGTCAGTATTTTCGTATGTCATGATGAAATGCTACTGCCTTGACATAACCGATTTACTAGCTAAAATATGAGTCAGTTCAATTAGTAAAAATTTAGTGACCTTCTGCTATGTGCCTAGATGAAATGCACAGCCTCTGCTTTCAAAGAAAAAATATTTAGATAGGAAAATAGATGAGTAACATAAAGGGTATCTATACAACAGATTCCTCAACTGAGAGCTGTATAGCTTGTCTCAGGCAGTTAAGACAGCCAATCTGTAAGAAAACACATCTAAAGCAATGTTCAGGCACACTTACAATTATTTCATGTCTATTTCTCTTTTCTACTTACTTATTTCCTCTTTTCCCTCACTCCATGAAACTGATGGACTTTAGGCAGTATATTAGTTCCCAGTATAATTTGGGTTGGGAGATACTTATCCAATAGATAGGCTGGCCATAATTTCCTTTAAGGATTCTTTTTTTCTCTCTTCATGTCAAGTTAGACCACTAGACAAGACATTCCTATAGATACAAAGAGTCCTTGATTTTACTGCCTTAACACCTTATATGCAAAATTACTTTTTTTTTTTTTTAGTAATTATGTCTTTAGACTTTTATTTTTATCAAACGTGACTCAAGTAGTCCATCTGCAACACGAATATTAAGTTACTAAAAAAATCAGGATTGGAAACTTTATCACAATTAAATTTAAAAGTTTATAATAAAAACAGGATGAAGAATAATTAATTTTAGAAGTGAAATTTTGAAAGTTCCAATAAATATTTAGTATTTTCTAAAATAAAGGAATAATACTAAAAATGAAAACATACGAAGTATTCACCTTTAATTATTAATAGCGGGTATGACAACTGATTTCTATGTCTACTCTTATTTTTTCAGAAACCCGTCAAGAGTTCTCTTCCCCAATATTTTCATAATTATAAATGTTTTGTTTTACTACAGATAAAATGTACACTAAACATGTTCTGTTGCTATCATTCTAGGTCTGATCCTTCATCCCATTTTTCAGTGCCTTTCTGATTTTATCAAGCAGAATGCTAACTATTAAGTCCACCTAATTAGGGCCCAGCTTCTGCCAGACTTTCTTACCCATTTGAAACACCAAGGAAGCAGTTCCAAGGTCCAGGTTCAATCTAGACCTTAAAACACCCTGTATGCCTCCTGTTCTTCTTCCTCTTTTTGGCTACAAGTGTCCAAAGATATAGACAAAAAAAGTTACATTTACTCAAAACTACATAATATAGACACAAAAAAGTTACATTTACTCAATACTACAGAATGATGAATAATTAGACAATATTTTGGCCAGGCTCAGTGGCTCACACATGTAAGGAGGCTAAGGCGGGCAGATCACATGAGGCCAGGAGTTTCAGACCAGCCTGGCCAACATGGCAAAACCCCATCTCTACTAAAAATACAAAAAAATAAAAATAAAATAAAATAACCAGGCATGGTGGTATATATACATTTGTAATCCTAGCTACTCAAGAGACTGAGACATGAGAACTGCTCCAACCCGGGAGGCAGAGGTTGCAGTGAGCGGAGATCATGACACTGTACTGCAGCCTAGGAAACAGGGGAGTTTCCTAGTTACCATGACAACTCCCCTTTCCCAAATATCTTCATGTGTTTCCAAATGCTTTTAGGGTCAAAAAAGATCCTAGTAGAATCTGACTCCAAGTGAAGAAAAGAGACTAAAGAAAGAATAATGCTAAAAGAAAGTATACATTTTGAATAAGCAGCATAAAATAATGAAGTGTCAAAATGTAAAAGGTTTAAAGGGAAGAATGACCAAAGGTCAGAGGAATCCAGGACCACTGCAGATGGCAACTCAGCCAACCTGGATCTAGTGTACAAACATTTAGGAACACTAAAAAGCGTCTAACATCAACTGAAGATTAGAAAGGATAAAATGATTACATTAACTTACATCCCTCTTTATGCCTGCTTGACCTGCAGAACATGTTTGGCAGCTCTTACCCTAGGACCTTTACACTTGCTATTTCCTCAGCTTGGAATGTCCTTGCCCCAAAATTTACATGGTTCACTCCTTTATCTCCCTTAAATATTAGCTCATTTTTTTTTCAATAATAACTGCTCTTATTTAATTCTGCAACTTATAATAACTTATACACTATCAATCCCCTTATATTGCAATATTCGTTTCTTTTTTTTTGAGACGGAGTCTCGCTCTGTCACCCAGGCTGGAGTGCAGTGGCGCGATCCCGGCTCACTGCAAGCTCCGCCTCCCGGGTTCACGCCATTCTCCTGCCTCAGCCTCTCCGAGTAGCTGGGACTACAGGCGCCCGCCACCACGTCTGGCTAATTTTTGGTATTTTTAGTAGAGACAGGGTTTCACCGTGGTCTCGATCTCCTGACCTCGTGATCTGCCCGCCTCGGCCTCCCAAAGTGCTGGGATTACAAGCGTGAGCCACCGTGCCCGGCCTCGTTTCTTTTTTTCCAAAGAAATTACTGCTTTCAAAGACACTGTTTATTTTTGTTATTTATTATATTTATTATTTACTCTTTCCCTCTGTTAGAATGCAAGCTCCATGAAGGCAGGGATCTTTGTTATGTTCAATATGTCCCAAGCATCTAGAACACAGCTGTAGAACTTAGAAGGCCTAATCCTCAATAATCAACAACCATGATCTGCAGAATGATGAATATAGGCTGTAGAGAGTCCAGTCCTGTCTCACCAAATCAAAAACATGATTCCTTTGAAACTGCAGGCTGTTTCATAATATTAAACTAATGATGTTCCTTCGTATTTACTATTTTATTATCAATGGGAGACAGAAAAATATTTCCCACATAGAAGTGGGCACTAACTAATCCCATAATGCCTTCAGTTAGCAAATCTCTAGACCCTCCACAGAAATCAAGCTTCAGACTCTGCAACAGGATATCAAAAATCACATTTCTTCTTTCATTTACCTGAAATGACTTGAACCTGGAGAAGAGAATTAATATTTCCCTAAGTCATTTGATGGCTGAGAGGCATGAACACAGAACTGGAGTCTCCCTGGATATCTGATTAGCATTTGAACATGCACTTTCTAATACAGTTCCACAATAGTTCCTGAATACTGATTTAGAAGGACTAGAATAAGTACCAACAACTGAAAAAAAATTATTAAAAAGATATATTTTAATTATAGACTATCGAATCAATAGTAAGAAATCAGCAAATAAATAGAAACTGCATTGTTGGGAGCTAAAATGTAGAAAAAGATGGTATGAAGTATTACTGAGGGAGCCAGAATAATCTATCAAGTCACATCTTTATTTCCAAAAGAAATTTCTTATAACCATACATCATTTTACAATGTAAAAACAGAGATTTCCCAAAGATTCTTACCCTGTTTCTGTAACAATATATAGCCACTCATTCACATGTTCCACCATTTACTTTATGTGAGGGCCATCCAGCCTGTAGACAATTCAATTAATCTTACAAGTGACATGCACAAGAAAAAAAAAAACAGATGTGGCATTAAGATTTACAAAGTTATTGAAACTTTTTAACAAGTAAAACGCATCTTTACTTAGCTACACCAGAATGAGGAATAAAGGGGTTTACATATGTTCCAATTCTAAACCTATCAATCAAACCCATGTTATTCCTTTGGGAGCTTATTTACATGCATATTTATCAGCCTCACATGCTAATTCCCTGCTGTTTTATGCCTGCAAGGCATGTTTATGAGTCATAATTGTTGATCTCATTTGATGTATTTCACTGAAGGAAGACATTATTCAGTTATGTGGCCTAATGTCAATGAGATATGATGACCTGATCTGCCAAACGCAACTTGCTCTTTAATTTTTATTAGGATATATAACTTACTGTACAGGAAAAGCAGTACACACTAAAATAAAAGAATAAATGTTTTACATAAAGAATTCAGTTAATCATCTCATTTTGATCCACCTTACTCCTCACATTTCTTCTAAAATGTGGCTATAAAATAAGCTATGTCACTCATTCAGTCACTTATTTCCCTACACTCCTACACTGCGCCCTTAGCTTCATAATCTGTCACCATAGTCTAACTTTGCAGACCTGCTTCCAAGTTCAAGAAAAAACATGTGTTCATTTATGCTACTTGCATATTCCTTTACTAGTTTTTCCCCTTAGTCAAGACCAGTGACTATTTTTAGGCTGCCCTACAAAATCTGGCTAACAAAGCTATTTTCTTCAACTCACTTAAAACATTATTTCAGGCAGGAAATCTTCCTAAAGTAGGTAAATTGGGTAATGTTAACTATTTCTGCATTCACCCAATCCCTTAGAAAACATAAAGCACCCACTATTTATATCAAAGCATTACCAATTTTTTAAAAAGTAAAAACACTATATGCAAAGTATAACAATAAAATTAGTGGTGGTATCAGGAGAGAACATCCTAAGAATTTTTGTTACTGAGAAACAGAAATGGAATATGATGCAGTATATCTATATTTCTATAAATCAATCTACACTGGTGTTGTAAAGAGCTTTAGAATAATGGAGTGACTTAAATGATTATAAAATGTATTTATTAATGACACAAGGGCCTTCTGCATTACTGTGAGAAATCTGAATTAAAAATAAGTGATTTTTGGCTGGGCACGGTGGCTCACGCCTATAATCCCACCACTTTGGGAGGCCGGGGTGGGCGGATCATGAGGTCAGGAGATCGAGACCATCCTGGCCAACGTGGTGAAACCCCGTATCTACTAAAAATACAAAAAAATCAGCGAGGCGTGGTGGTGGGCACCTGTAGTCCCAGCTACTCGGGAGGCTGGGACAGGAGAATCATTTGAACCTGGAGGCAGAGGTTGCAGTGAGCCAAGATCGCACCATTGCACTCCAGCCTGGACGACAGAGTGATACTCCGTCTCAAAAAAAAAAAAAAAGTGATTTTTGTGACATGAACTTCTGCAAGGAAAAAGGCTTATGATTTTTCCTCCCCAGCACATTTTAGGTGTGAATGATGATATCATACCACTAAAATATAGATGTCATTGCAAGGGGTTACCACACTGAGTTCAATAAGCACTATCACTCCAGTGAGAACAGAAGAACATGAAGCCTAACACCACTTTTCTGCTAGGTGATCACACCACCTAAGTGATAGCTAGATGGAATCGCAGCCCAGAAATTTAAGTATCAGGAGACAGGAAAACTGGGCACACAGATGAACAGAGCACAGTAGTCATTCTCTCTTCTCTTGACCTATACGTAAAGAATTAAAACTACAAGGAATCATTCTTAAAATGCATTTGAAAGTGTTTTTGTAGCAGGATTAAAATCTAAGAAGGTAATGAAATGGTATTAGTATTAATGTTCTATTCTTATTATGCTTAAATAATTTTTAAAATGTTTGGATAAGCAATAAACTAAAAAACAGATTTTAGAAAAGAATCATAATTTTAAAAACCTGTGAAAGAAACCACTTTGCCTTCCTCTTGCCTAGTATTCGTAAAAGATGTAGGAAAAGGAAAAGGTAACAAATAATAATACTACATAAACAGCATTTTAAAAAATCAAAATAAGCAAGTTGATATCCAGTACATGTATGCAGAATACCATATAATTTAAAATGTATTTTATTGCATTAGAAACTACATGTGTTTTGCAACCTGAGGAAACCGATTTCCAAAAATTAAAAACAAGAAAGAAACTATACATATTAATAGAATTTAACTGATTTCCTTTCTACTACAGAGATAAAATGCACTGAATTCCACATTTGCTGTGGGAGGTGGTCAGAACATTAGCAGAGTTACCACATGACGAAATCTACCCTTTAACATACTAAAATGGCAAACTACACTAACAGGACACACTAAGTAAACTATAACAGTTTCAGGAGATTATGAGTTTTTCAATGTTCATCTCATTGTTAAGTAATGTAGAAGAATAGTAAAATTCAACACTAATCTAGTATATTATTTAAAAACATTAAGGTTTTATGAAAGGAGTTTTTTTTTTTTCTTTTTTTCTTTGAGATGGAGTCTCACTCTGTTGCCAGGCTGGAGTGCAGTGACGTGATCTCAGCTCACTGCAACCTCCACCTCCTGAGTTCAAGAGATTCTCCTGCCTCAGCTTCCCGAGTAGCTGGGACTACAGGTGCGCGCCACCACACCCAGCTAATTTTTGTATTTTTTGTAGAGATGGGGTTTCAACCTTGTTGGCCAGGATGGTCTCAATCTCTTGACCTCGTGATCCGCCCACCTCAACCCCCAAAGTGCGCGAGTCACTGCACCCAGCCCAAAGGGAGATTTTTTACTACACAAATGAGGGCTTTTCTACTTCGTATCTTCTCAGTGAGGCCTTTCTTTCTGTCCTAACTAAAATGGTAACACCCTCCTTAATTCATTTCCTACCCTTCTCCCAGGCTTTATATTTCTCCATAGCACTTATCCCTATAGAACCAGATATATTTTACATATTAATCTTGCTTACTGTCAGTCTTTCACTAGAATTGTAACCTTCAAAGCAAAGGCTATTGTTTTGTTTATACCCATAATTCTCAGCATCTATAATATATCTTGGCAGAGAGTAGGCACTCAATAAACAGCTACTGAAAGAAGAAATCAATGAATATTAAATCTTACAATAAACATCTGGGAGCACATAAGTTTAAAAACATATATTTCTACATTAACAATGAAACCAGGATACTTAAGACAGCTAGTACTGAATATCTGATAGACCTATTACATTCTAAATATTAACATTAATGCCATCAGAATATCTGTGGCTGAGTAATCACAACACCATAATTCACACACTCACTCAGTCATCTTAGTTGAACTATGCAATCCCTGAAATACAATGAAGAGAAAATATATCACAAAGTACTAATCTCCTCTATCATGAGCTACAAATTTTATCCAAAAAAATTATTTCAACTAAAATGTACAGAATATAAATCAACTAACACATTGGTTTTCATGAAGTGTAAATATCTTGGTCAAGTGCAGTGGCTAATACCTGCAATCTCAGCATTTTAGGAGGCTGAGACAGAAGGATCACTTGAGCCCAGGAGTTTGAGACCAGCCTGGGCAACATACCGAGACTCTGTGTCTATTATAATTGTTTTAAGCGTCAATACCTTGAAAGCATATCTGCATAATCACAGATTAAATAAAAGAATAATTATCTTGAGCAATTTCATGCCCCTAATGTACCATTTTAAAATATGTGACTTTGATAGATTAGAATAACTTAGCACATTAATGTAAACATGAATTCATATACAATGAACTTGTAATACTAAAGATTCCCTGAATGTTGCAACATTCATCCTTTATGTATTTTAACTGTATTTCTAAAACTTAAACCTAAAGATAAACACGTAAAGTATAAAACACTAAGCTCTGAGAGAAAGAGGTTTTTCAACTTGTACTTCTACAAAGAATAAAATTTGAAGGTGGCTCTGTGGATCAACCTACTTAATAATAATCTCTCTTCCAATAAGCTAAACACAGGTTCTGGCCACAAGTCAGTAAATCGAATTTGATGGGGATTTAGCTAAGTATAAGGTGAAAATGTCTACGAATGAACAGATATGTGGCTTTTTTATTTACTAAAGTGTTTTTTATTTAAAAGTAAAGAAAATAAAATTTTAGTAATAACATGAAATGAATGTGCTTAGCTGAATTTCTACTTAAAATTACATTTACTTCATTCTTTTTACCTGTTTTGCTTTACTCGTTAGTTTTTACTTTACTTTTTTTTTGCTTTACTTGTTTAATTTTGCTTTTTACCTGTTTATGATGCATAATGTTGGAAAAAACAGTACAGTAATATCCCACAAGGGGGAGGATGAGGACTTTTTAATCTTCACTTTTACAATGTAAGTAACCTTCACATAGGAAGCTTTCCTCTAAAATAATTTACTTAGCAAGGAGTAAACTGACATAAAATTAAGAGAGATGCAGAGAAAACTTTCAAACAGAAACTACCTTTTAATCTACAAAGTGTGCACACATCCAAAGTCAGTTAATCACGTTGTAAAAACTGATACTTTTATATAATTTATAAAGTTAGAAATACAAAATAGACAGTTACACTGGCAAATATTTTTCTAGAATATAAACTACTTACTCATCAAAACAGATTTCTGAGTTATAAACTTAACTGAGATAAACGAGCTTCATCATAAGCTGAGTTTATGTTTGTCCTACAATGTCCATCATATCTTTGTTTTCCTTTGGGCAAAATGGGAAAATCATACCCTGTTTCCTATTTAATTCATTAAAAATTGAACACTACATGATTTATTATAAGTAAAGTTTTCTGTACTAGATATGAACATTAGCAATATTTGAAAGAATCAATTCTCTATCCAAAAGGAAAAAAATAAAGCTGATATTCAAAAGTAAAAGAAATGAACAGCAACATAAAGAAAACATGAAAATAATAAAGAACGACTCCAATCTTCAGAAGATATATTTAGACAGTTTCACATAAATAAAAACTTTACGTTCAACCAACCAAGTACCCACATTTAAATCTATTTTAATGCATCATTAACATGGAAAGTAAAAAACAGGCAAGGACAGGAGAAGCACAGGCTTTCAGAAAGAGAAAAATTAAACTGAATGTCAATGGGCAAGGACACATTAAGACTTATGATGTATACTGCCAAACGGAATGCCAGAAGGATAATACCAATCTACATTCCCACAAAACCTAAGTGAAATCTCCAATTCCCTAGACCTCAAGCAAAGCCCAGTTGTATTACTTTTTTTAACCTGACAATGTGGAAGAAAAAAAAAAAAAAAAAAAAAAAACAAGAAAACAAACTTGCTTTAATGTCACTCCTTATATGGCAAATGAGGTCATTCTGCATATAATTATGAAGCATCCAAAGTATTTCTTGAGAATTGCTAGTTTATGTCCTTTGGTCATTTTTCAATTGTGTTCATATTCCTTACTAACTTGTCTGAATTTTTGGATATTAAAGATATCAAACCCTCATTTACTAATCTCTAAATGTTAAGAGTATCTTGTGGTTCTACCTTGCCCCCTCTGTTTATATATCCCCAAATCTAACACCATCCACGTGGTAACTTCTCCCCAACCTATATCTTAAGCCTTTACATCTTCCCAGAATCTCAGACTCATATATCCATTTCTAGAAGACAAAAAGTCTAACAGACATCTCAGATGTCACCATACAAGGCAAACAAAACTCTTTATTTCTCCTCCCCACTCACCCCCTCCAAATTTAATTTTCTATCATTACCAACATTTTAGTAAATGATATCATCTAATTTTCCATCAATTTCCAACACTTCAGTAAATGTTATCACCTCTCTATTCAGTTGCCCAATGCCAAAAATCTAGGAATCTTTCTAGATAAATCTTTTACCTCACTGCCCTGCAATCATCAAGTAGTTTTCTCTACCCTACATCAAAAATATATCCCGTATCTGTTTAATTATCTTCATTTCCACTACTCCTTTTCCCAGTCTAACCCCACTATCAGCTCTCTCCTGAGGATGGCATTCCCAGTCAGAAGCTGAAGAAATTATTTGCACTGCTGATACACATTTGGACTATTTCCAGTTTTGTTATCACAAACAATGTTCTTACACACAATTCTTGATGCAGATATGCAAGTTTCCCTGTGTTCCTAGGGTATGGTCATATTCAATTTTCTTGTAATGCCAAATTATTTCCAAAATGTTTGAACCAACTTTAACTCCTATCAGCAACGGAGCAGAGCTCACGTTTCTTCACACAGTGGCAAACTCATGGTAACTGATTTTTGCCAGTCTAGAGGTTATCATATGTTATCTGACAGGGATTTCATTTAAATTCTTCCTACATATATGGCTGTTGCATGGTTCCTTTACTACAAAATAAAGGCCTTTTTCACGTCATTTTCATATTGATTCATAAGAATTCTTCATACCTCTTGGATGCTAAACTATTTTTAGTTTTGTATATTATCATCTTTTCTCAGACTGTGGTTTGTATTTTCACTCTCTGTTTACAGTATCTTCTCATAATAGTTTTTGATTCTGCAATAATTTAATTCTATATATATTTTTTTCCTTTTTGGTAATTGAAATTATATTTTCCTCTAAAAGTTCTATAGTTTTGCTTTACACATTTAAGTTTTTAATTTAGGAGAATTTGGTATTGTTAGTAAGATGTTGAGAAAATAATTCATTTTTGTTTTCCACCCAAATGAAAAATCAGTTGTTCTCCGCACCACTTAATGAAGATGCCATTCTTTCACCACTGATCTGTAATTTCAGCTCTGTCATGTATTTGGTTTTCATGTAAGTTTGGGTCTACCTGTCTATCTGTTCTTCCCACTGGTCTATTTATCAAGTCATGAGCCATTATCATATTACCTTGTTATATAAAATGTGCATGTTCTTTTTCAGAAGTGTCTTGACTATTGTACCTTTTGTTTTTCTATTAAATACTTGAATGAACCTGCCAAGTTACTAAAAAGAACAAATCAATGTAAAAATTTTGACTGAAAAATACACTGAATCTATAGATCAATTTGGGGAAAACCTAATAACTCTGTGACAATACGTCCTCTCATCCATGATCAGGGTGTGTCCTCTATATTTATTCAGGTCTTCTTAAATGTCTTCCAATGAAGTTTCATAACATTCTCCATAAAAACTACCACATAGTTTACTAATTTATTGAAGGGTTACTCATATTTTTGTACTATTATAAATGCTCTATCTTTATGGCTGGTATATTTGTAAGTGCGACTGATTTTGCACACGTTATATAACAAGGAATATAGGTAAACTAAATTGTTAAATTCTAATAATTTATGCGTAGATTTTTATTTCTAATTTTAAAGAGAAAACTTTTAACATTTTACATTGAGAAGGATTTTAGTGTAATTCTTTTATAAATGTCCTTTTTCATATTAAAGAAGGTCTCTTCAATCCATAGTTTGTTAACAGTTATTTTATCACAAACTTATGTGAATTTTTTTGAATGTTTCCCCTCCAACTACTGAAATGACTTTTCCACTTTGCTAATAAGGTAAATTACAAAAATAGATTTTCCCTAAGTACTAACCTTGCATTCCCAGGATAAACAAAATTTGGTAAAATATGTTTATCTTTTTACCCATGCTGGATTCTGTTTACTAATACTTTATTTTTATCCATATTCATGAGCAAGAATGGACTGTACTTTTTCATAATGCTCTTGACTGATATTGTTACAAAGGTTATACCAGTCACGTAATATAAATTTGAAAACATTCCCTATTTTTCAATTCTCTGAATTTTCTCTTTATGTTTTCTAGAAATCATCTGTCCCCAAATTGGGATTGGTGTTTTCTGTCTGGGATTATAATTATTTATTCCATTACATCAATGGTTATAGGATCACACAGAAACTTATTTTTTCTTTTGTATTTTAAAACTTGTGATACAACTGTATATGTCATTGTATGTCCGTTATAATAATCACTTTATCAAATAACAAACTTTTCTCATTTTTAAAGTTTTCATACATACTTAATGGCTATATATCCATTTATGTAACCATAGTTTTTGATGTGTAAAATATAACCTAGAAAGCAATGTGTATACACATTACCCATAACAAATGCTTACTATATATTGTGTAACAAGTTTAGAAATGTGTATACACATTGCTTTCTAGGTTACATTTTACTGAATTGAACTCTTATATAATAATTCTTGTCTTTATAGAAATGTATCCACTACACCTTAGTTTTCCAATTCATAGTCATAAAAATGTTCACATAAGAGAATACTTGTATTGTCTTTTTAGCCAGTTCATAATTCTGAATGGATTTTAGAAAGATATTTTAGAGGTTAAAAGAATCTCTCTAGAAATGTGACTGAAATTAAACTTGATTAAAGAATTTATTTTAGGCCGGGCGTGGTGGCTCATGTCTGTAATCTCAGCACTTTGGGAGGCCGAGGTGGGCGGATCACGAGGTCAGGAGATCGAGACCATCCTGGCTAACATGATGAAACCCCGTCTCTACTAAAAATACAAAAAATTAGCCGGGCAAGGTGGCGGGCGCCTGTAGTCCCAGCTACGCAGGAGGCTGAGGCAGGAGAATGGCATGAACCCCCGGGGGGCGGAGCCTACAGTGAGCCAAGATCACGCCACTGCACCTAGCCTGGGCGACAGCGAGACTGCGTCTCAAAAAAGAATTTATTTTAAAGACCTCACTATACCTTTTCATATGTAATACATTTTTAATCTGGAAAATCCAGAAATGTAGGAAAACGTTTGCTTTTTCGCTTGTTTCCCATTAGCTGCCTTACTGTTGAGCTCTCATTGCTTCCACTATTTTTCAGTCAATTGTCTTAGGTTTTCAGTTAATTATTTTGTGTCTTCCAGTAATGCCATCTTTTTTTGGCTGATTAACATAAAATATTTACATATCATAAATGTTCATTTATTTTTGAATTAGTATCTGTGAAAAATCGATGGTATTAATGGCCCAATTACTCCCTTCCTAAACATATGACATTTAGGGTGTGACTTTCCAGCTTCTTCCATCAAAAGGTAGTGGCAACACAGTTAATACTGAGTCTTCTAATCCATGAACATGAAATATCTACTTATTTATAACTTTCCTTAATTTCTTCCAGTATTGTTTTATAGTTGTCAGTGTACTTCCTCTACTTCTGGTGTTAAATGTATTCCTAAATATTTAGTTCTTTTAATGCTATCATGAATAGAATTTTTGCTTAAAATTATTATAGGATTATTCACTGCTAGTATACAAGAAATACAATTTTTGCTACCTCTAACAATTTTGCTACCTCTAGCTGGCTTTGTTACTTATCTTGGCCAAGAAAATGTGGCAGATCTGACAAGGTCACAGTACCAAGTCTAGGTCTCATGAAATCCTGAAACCTGGCAGTTTGTTTATTTGGAAAATTGACATCACCATGTAAACAAGTCTTGGCTACTCTGCTGGAGGATGAGACATGTAGCTTACTCAATCTCCAGACACGAGTGACAGAATCTTAGATCAACCATTGCTTAGACATGTAAGCAAGCTCAGCTCAGAGTAAGAGAATTACTCAACTTGCTCACTTTACCATTACCCATAATAAATGCTTACTATATTGTGTAACAAGTTTAGAAACAGTATGTCATACAAACAAAGTTAACTGATACACTATGAATAAGATGAAATATTAATGCTTGGTAAATAAATGGCTACACAGCTCATTTTAATCACTGAGCTAGATATATGTCACCTGAAAACATGCAAAGGCTGGACATGGCGGCTCACATCCATAATCCTAGCTTTTGGGGTGGCTGAGGCAGGAGGATTGTTGAGCCCAGGAATTCAAGACCAGACTGGGCAAAGTACTTGAGACCCTGTCTCTACAAAAATAAATTTAAAAATTAGCCAGGCATGGTAGCACACACCTGAAGTCTCAGCTACTCCAGAGACCGAGACAAGAAGATCACTGGAGCCCAGAAAGTTGAGACTGCAGCCAACTGTGATCGCACCACTGTGCGCAAGCCTGGGTGAGAGAGACCCCATCTCAAAAAAAAAAAATAAAGAAAGGAAACACTTTCAAACAATATATCAAGGTGTAGTTCAAGAAATGATTCAAAAAATACTAAATTTGCAAAACTCTGTGATACATTTTTATTGAAAAGTATCTGGTAAATGGAATAAACATGTTTGAACTTTAAAAATCAGAAAAGAGGTCAGTCATGGTAGTTAACACCGGTAATCCCAGCAACTTAGTAGGCCGACATGGATGGAGCCCAGGAATTTGAGACCAGCCTGGGCAACAGAGTGAGACCCCATCTCTACAAAAAAATTAAAAAATTAGCCAGGTATGTTGGTATGTACCTGTAGTCCTAGCTACTCAGGAGATGGAGGTAAGAAGATCACATTGATTTCAGCAGTGGCCTGTTTGGTGGGGTCACTGTGAAGATGCTGGGTGCAGTGGGTGAGGCGCTGGCTGGGGCTGCATGCTCTGTGAACCTGCAGGAGCGAGGGACAGGCGGAGGGAGCCCCTCTCCCTACCAAGTAGGCAGGACTGGAGCCCCACGCTCTGGGGCACAGCTACAGCCACACAGCTCCAGACCAAGGAATCCCTGTGCTCTTGGGGTCCCAGGAAGCCCCTTGTCCCTGCAGCTTTGAAAGTGCCTGATCCTGTGGCCTGGACTCTCCCTGCTCCTGGTGTCTGCTTTCTGGAGTGAAGCAAAGTTGTGGCTGAGCCCAGGAGCTATTACGACCCAGCTGGGTGTGCACACACACAGGGCGGCACTGTCATGCCAGCCCCCTGCCACCTCAGCCCCTTCAGGACTCTGGGCACCAACGAGTGTAGGAGAGACGGTGATGAGCAGCCAAGGGTGGCTCAGCATGTGCCTACAAGCACCCCTCAGCTCAAAAAGCCTGGACGCCATGGATGACATGCTGATGGTGGCAGAAAGCTGACAGGCTCTCGGGCAGAAACAGGCAGCTCCCCAGTGAAGCCCCACCTTAAAGCCAGGTATGGCCTGAAGCCTGGGGGCCAGGCTGTCACTTCCAGGTGAAGCCCCTGCCAGGACTGAGAACTTATGGTGCTTTTTCCAGCCTGCCCTTGGACAAACCAGCATGTACTTCCTCCCTTCTGAGCCCATAAAAACCCTGGACCCGGCTGGGCACAGTGGCTCATGCCTGTAATCCCAGCACTTTGGGAGGCTGAGACGGGCGGATCACGAGGTCAGGAGATCGAGACCATCCTGGCTAACATGGTAAAACCCCGTCTCTACTAAAAATACAAAAAATTAGCCAGCCTGGTGGTGGGCGCCTGTAGTCCCAGCTACTCGGAAGGCTGAGGCAGGAGAATGGAGTGAACCCAAGAGGCAGAGCTTGCAGTGAGCAGAGATTGAGCCACTGCACTCCAGCCTGGGCAACAGAGCGAGATTCCATCTCAAAAAAAAAAAAAAAAAAAAACCCTGGACCCAGCCAGGACTACCAGCTACGGGAAGGAGATACCCACCTCGGGTCTCCTCAATTCATGGTGACAAACTGCCTGTAGAAAGGAGCTACCCACTCCAGGTCTCATCTCTGCTAAGCGCTGGACAGTCATCAGGACAACCTGCCTGCAGAAAGGAGCTACCCACAGCAGATCTCTCCACTGAGAGCTGGAGACTCATTGGGACTACCTGCCTTCAGAAAGGAGCTATCCACTGAGGGTCTCCTCTCTGCTGAGAGCTGGACACTAATCAGGATGACCTGCCTACAGAAAGGAACTACCCATTCAAGTCTCCCAAGAGCTGCTGTTACTCACTGAAGCTCCTCTCTGCCTTGCTCACCCTCCAGTTGTCTGTGTACCTCATTCTTCCTGGACGCAGGACAAGAACTTGGGACCTGCCAAATGGCAAGACTAAAAGAGCTATAACACAAATGGCTTGAAACATGCTCCCCCACTGCTCACCATATTGTGGGCAATCAAAAATAGAGAAGAGCTAGGGCCCTTCAGGGACCCTAGAGTCAGGGGCTCCCTGAACCAGGGTTGTGACGACCTCTTTGGGGTTCTGTGGTTCCTGCTGTCTCCAAGCTTCCGGGTGCCATGATGTTCCCCTCATCCAGATGCGGGTGCCCACAATGGAAGTCACTTGCAGTACATCTGATCAAGCTACAGCTTTGCACAGAGCCAGCATCTGTGCCAGCACCTAGGGCTGCCCGCCCCACCGAAGCAGCTGACGTGCCTGGCTGTGTGCAGTGGCCAAAACCCATACTTGCTCCACTCTGTGCCTGGCTCACCCTTGGAAGGCATGGGATTTGGGTGAGTAGCACGAGCCAAGCACAGCCTGCCAAGCCAAGTGGATGGAACAAGTCCAGCGGGCACAAGCAGTACTCGGGTAAAAGGCACCGCCTGCCACAGAGGTTTCCAGCTGGCAAAGCAACAGCCCAAGTAGCCCATGACAACTTGAGCCCGTGAAGTAGAGGTTGCAGTGAGCCATGATCATGCCACTGCACTCCAGCCTGGGCCACAGAGCAAGACCTGTATAGCTTATCTTCACAGAGTATGTCCCAAATTATGCCTGTCACCTTTTTAAAACAAGATAGGACATACATATAAATTTTTTAAAATAAACACTTCTCACAAAGGAAACACTTATTTCAGAAAAATTAACAATGCCACTCTTCATAAGAATAACTATGTAGAATAAATATGCTATAAGCCTTAAAAATGTATTGTATTAAAATACTTCAATGTTGCATTTTTGGCAAATGACTTTTTTTTTTTTTTGAGACGGAGTATCGCTCTTGTCGCCCAGGCTGGAGTGGAGTGGCGTGATCTCGGCTCACTGCAACCTCCGCCTCCCGGGTTCAAGCGATTCTCCTGCCTCAGCCTCCTAAGTTGCTGGGATTACGGGTATGTGCCACCACGCCTGGCTAATTTTTATATTTTTAGTAGAGACGGGGTTTCACCATGTTCGCCAGGGTGGTCTCGAACTCCTGACCTCAGATGATCCACCAGCCTCAGCTTCCCAAAGTGCTACGATTACAGGCGTGGGCCACCGCGCCTGGCCGACTCATTTATTTAAATAAATTAAGATACAAAGAAAACGATCCTTAAATAAACACCTTCAGAGCACAATTGTCTAAGCATTGAAAGGTGTTTACTATGGAAAACAATGATCCAAAACTTAAACAAGAGTCATGTATTTTGATGTCTAATAACATATACCAAAAGCTCTGTTCAAATGCTCCCCGTAACATGTACCTTTAAGGCATAGTTTAAAAGACAAAAAACTTCTTAAAGTCATTTAAAAATAAATAATATTAAGTGATTAATAATAAGGTATTGGATATAGAAAGGTAAACACAAAGACATTTATTAGCAAAGAATAGGGAGAAATTAAAATAACACTGCAATACTTTTGTGTTATGCAATTTATCAAGAAATGTTGAAAGAGAACAAAACAAATGTTGGCTCATTCTGGAGCTTCTTTGTCATCATTAATGTATGCAGGTTTTCACAGCTGAACTGCTATACTTTGAAAAGATTTTCATGAAAGGAAACTCATATTCAATGTTTAAACAAAGCTGTCAGGTTACCAAGATTAAAATTCGTTTGAGTGTCCAGAAAATCTTTTCTTAAAAAATAAAAATAAAAACTAAGTTGGTCTTTATTTGCAAACAAAATAAAAGAAGCTTTTGTTTACCAGTGTGTATTTATTTTTGGAGCAAATATAGAGAAAGAACAATTTTAAAGCAAAAGACGAACTATTTTATATGGCTATTTTTTCATTACTAGTTCTGTTTCTCAAATTGATACAAATGATCTCCTTCTGTTTCTGTCTGTCTGCTTGCCTTGTCAGTACAACTAATTGTCAGGATTGGGGAGATCTCCTATATCTAAACAGAAGATATGCAGTTTGTAACCTGCTTAATTCGCCTTATGTCCTACATGCCCTCAGTATGGTGTTCATTAAAGTCTCAGCTGTTTTGTTTGTATCAGTGGCAGCCTAAACACAGGCTTATTTTTCTTTGTTAAAAGGCCAGATTGTGCATAAATATACACCTAATCTATGTGAATGTGTGTATATGTGTGTTTATGTGGCAAAAAATTACCATGCATGTAAATGCTTCTTAGTGTTTCCATCGCTTGCTCTCACACCCGAACTTCGACCCTTGCCTAGATGTAAGAACAGCACCTCTTAGGCTTTGCAGAGAACTTTAATATAACAGCTATCTCTAAAATTAGATAAACCATACAAGAACTGCAAGTTGTTATAAATGAATTCTATGGAATGCCATTAAAAACCAATCTTAAACCACCCCCCACCCCACCCCATACTTCCTCCCCTAAAAAAGTTCCTAGTAGACTCTAAATTTCTATTCCTAATCGCTCCCATAAATTTCGACAGAAGGTCTAAATGAAACCTATTTATATTTGCCTTGGCAATAGCAAATGGCTCAAATCAATTACTTTTTAGGGGTGGGCTTGAGAAGAAAACTCAAAACTTTACATTTAAGTGGTCAATCCATAACCAAAATTTCTACTCAGCTTTGGTCTATGTTTAAGTAGACTATACTACTACACGAAGTTTTTTAATGTACCATATAAATAAATGTTATTGATGTGTATGCAAATAATTACAAAACTCACAATTGAATTGTATATTATTAAAAGTGCTCACGTTTATCAAATTAATCAGACTCTCAAATCATTAAAAGAAGAAGGTATAGAAATGTGTTAGATAGTTACTGCATTTTTGGGTGAAATTTAACAAGACAAAAGATTTGTTAATAAGTGACTTGTGATGTTAATTTTAACACACAATTGATTAAATGTACATAAAGGACTATTAAAGTAGTATGCCTGACAGCTGTAAAAAAATAATTTAACCTTTGAAAGAGTAAAAAATAAATACTGTCTATTGAACAGTTTGGCCCATACCTTATTTAGTTCTTAAAATTAGCTATTAAATACAGCAGCCTGGACATGATAACTTTAGGAAAACAATCAAAATTTTATCTTCAAAGAATTCTCGCAAAACCATTAGACAACTGGAGAAAGTAGCCTCATTAGGTAAAGATACTATCTATACCACCACTCACTGGATATTAAGTATCAAAAGAACCAGACCCAAGGATCTCCTTTTAACTCCTAATGTTAATTTGTGAATCATTCACAGTTTATCCTTAAAGACAGGAACAGAAAATGAAGTTCAATACTATTTCAACATAAAATAATGTGCAATAGAGTACTATTTTCGATATGAAACCTGTCACACTCCTGATGTCATAATTAAAACAAACTTAATTAAAAGGCCTATTAAGAGATAACAAAACGTAACAGTTTACTATGGTGTGGGTAGAACAAAAACTTCAGAAACAAATTAATCAGAAACTCAATAACAGATAGAAGGTCTCCTGCCCCAGGTTTGGGTAACAACCATCATTACTCGAAGCATCCTGAGGTGATTTTAAAGATAAGGTAACACCGGGTGTGTGTGTGTGTGTGTGTGTGTGTGTGTGTGTGTGTGTGTGTGTGTGTATTCCTCCCACTCAGGCTCAAGCGAGCCTCTCATTTCAGCCTCCCAAGTAGCTGAGACCAAAGGTGTATGCCATTATGCTTAGCTAATTTTTTAAATTTTTCACAGAGACAGCGTCTTCCCTGTATTGCCCAGGCTGGTCTTCCACTCTGGGCTCAAGTGATCCTCGTGCCTCAGCTTCCCAAAATAGTAGGATTACAGGCATGAGCCACTAGGCCCGGCCTTAAAACCCAGTACATATGCTACCATAGACTTCCTTTCCTTAAGATGAATTTACAGGGTACAAGACAATCTCTGTACTTAACCTGATGAGAAGCGAGAGCAGAAAATGAGGAACCCACATTCACTCTACTTGAACCGTCTTAATAAAATTAAAGAGAATAATATATCAATGATTTACTTTTGCAAGGTAACTCTGGACAACACTATTATTTAATAGACATGATAAATATAAGATGAAAATTATATTAGAGAATATAAAATCAGCACTGAGCAATTTTGAAGTATGATACTATTATGCATACAACCTTCTAATAATGAAAAAAGTAAAAATGACTATTTAGGATTTACCTAAATGCTTCTGGTACTGAAATAAGGAATGGGTTTTTTTTTTTAAAGGAATAGTGAAGTTTGTGATTCCTCTGTTCATATGCCTGAAAACATTATTAGTTTTTGTGCTCTCTATATTCAATTATTTTTAAAGATAGAACTTTTTTAGTAAAATTTTAGAAGTCTCTTCACAGTACATGAGTAGTAGTGACACCAATAATGTCAGAGCACGGAACTCCCAGGTTCTGCCCCTCCACAAAAACAACAAATAAGCTGGCAAAAACTTTAAGAATCAACTTTTGCAGATCTCTGAAATCTAGTCAAAACTTAAACAGAGGAAAGATTAAGAAAAACAGAAGCTGCTGCACTGAGATAACAATAACAGCACACTGTGGCATTTTCAGCAGCCCACCTAGCATCTTCACCCTCTAGATCTACTGCAGCAGTAAAGTGGCAGCTCATATTCCTAGTGCCAGAGGGAGATATGCAAACTTTATAATGAAAGAACTGTGGTTGAATGTTTCAATCTCTCTGGCAGCTCCCTAAAGGACGAGAGCAAGTGCTTGCCTTTGTTTTGCCCAACTCATGGGTAGCTTCTCTAGTGGTGGTTTTTTAGGATAGTCTATTCAAAGAAAATATTAGAAAATGGCATATCCTAGTACTCTCTGTCACATTCCCACTACAGATATTATTTCAATAACATAGTGATAGTTAATTCTACAACGGTGGTCAACAAACTAAAGCCCATTGGACAAACTGGCTATAGCCTCTTGCTTAAGTAAATAATGTTTTCTTGGAACACATCTACACCAATCTGTTTATTTATTGTCTCAGGTTCCTTTCTTGCTAAAGTGGTATGACCTAAAATTTTACTAACTGGCCATATAAGAAAAAGTTTGTTGACCGCTATTCTAGAGAATAATGTAATATAAAAACTGACCTCAGATTGACATTTGACAGGTATACTAAGATTTCTCTATCCTGTCCATTGTAAGTAACCAAGCTATCAAAATACAGAAAAATAACACTGTTTCTGTAAAAATATAATGAGTTAACATAAACAAATTTCCAATCCAAAATTAAGGATTGGTCATTTTTTGAAAAGCACTTTGCTCACTAATTAACAAGAGAATTCTTACAAGAATTGTTAAATGAAAAATTAGATGTTAGAAGGTCATGGGTTACAAAGACCACTCATGCAAGAGATTAAATTACAGAAGGATTTGGCCTATTCTAGGAGTGAGACTGAGAACTATAAACCAAAAAGGTTTGAGCTACATTAATTGAGAGATGTAAGCAGAGAACCTAACACATCTATTTCTAATAATTTGTAATTTCAAGAATCACTAGTTTTGAGTATTCAATGTATTTCAAATAAATTAAGCATGTGTTTATATTAAACTAGCATGAGGAATAAAGGGAAAAGTTATGGTACCATCTGAAAAAGTAAAAGTCAATGGAAGAAGAATCCTGGGATCTTGGATTCTTTTTAATTAATAGATTTTATTATTTTTAAAAGCAATTTTGAGCTTACAGAAAAACTGAACAAAAGTAAAGAGAGTTCATACCTACCCTACCACACAAACACAGTTTCCACTATTAACATCTTCCATTAGTATGGTGCATCTGTTACATGAGTGTGCCAATGGTAATAAATTATTATTAAACTCCATAGTTTTACATTAAGCTTCACTCTTGTGCTATACATTTTATAGGTTTTGACAACTTATAATGACATGTGCCCACATTACAGTACCATACAGAATAGTTTCACTGCCCTAAAGATCTTTTGTGCTCCACCTATTCATTCTTTCCTGTTCCCTGGGACCCTTGGCAACCACTGATGTTTTTACTGTCTCCTTAGTTTTTCCTTTTCCACAATGTCATATAGTTGGAATAACGTATGTAGTCCTTCCAGATTAGCATCTTTTACTTAGCAGTATGTGCTTTTAAGGTTCCTCCATGTCTTTCTGTGGTTTGATAACTTATTCTTTTTATCACTGAATAACTGCATTGCATACATGTACCAGAGTTTCTTAATCCATTATCTGTTGAAGGATATCTTGGCTGCTTCCAAGTTTTGGCAATTATAAATAAAGCTGCTATAAACATTTGTGTGCAGATCTCTGTATAGACGTAAGTTTTCAACACACTTGGGTAAATACCAAGGAGCAAAACTGCTGGGTCATATGGTAAGAGTATGTACAATTTTGTAAGAAACTGTTAAAAGGTCTTCCAAAGTGGTTGTAACATTTTGCATTCCCACCAGCAATAAATAAGAGTTTCTGTTGCTCCACATTCTTATTTGCATTTTATGCTGTCATTGTTTAGGATCTTAACTCTGCAAATATGTATATAGTGGTATCTTCGTGTTATTTTAATTTGCAAATCCCTGATAACATATGATGTTGAGTATCTTTACCTATGCTTCTCCTGCCATATGTATATCCAGTCTGTGGCCTCTTAGGAACCAGGCCACACAAAAGGAAGTGAGTGGTGGGCGAGCATGCATTACCACCCGAGCTCTGCCTTCCGTCAGATCTGATGTGGCATTAGATTCTCATAGAAGAACAAACTCTATTGTGAACTGCACATGCGAGGGATCTAGGATGCATGCTCTGTATGAAAATCTAATGCCTGATGATCCGATGTGGAACAGTTTCATCCCAAAACCATCCCCCACCCGACTCCGGTCCATGGAAAAATTGTCTTCCATAAAGCCAGTCCCTGGTGCCAAAAACACTGGGGACTACTCGGTTAAGCAATCAACAAATGAATCATTTTAAAATTAACCATAAAATTTAGAGACTGAGTGTAATGAGTATCAAATAAGGGTCAAACAAGAATGTTTGCTGTACCCAGTTCGAGCTTCCTGGCTGCCAAATCATGAGTGAACTCCCATTCACAATTGCTTCAAAGAGAATAAAATACCTAGGAATCCAACTTACAAGGGATGTGAAGGACCTCTTCAAGGAGAACTACAAACCACTGCTCAATGAAATAAAAGAGGATATAAACAAATGGAAGAATATTCCACGCTCATGGGTTGGAAGAATCAATATTGTGAAAATGGCCATACTGCCCAAGGTAATTTATAGATTCAATGCCATCCCCATCAAGCTACCAATGACTTTCTTCACAGAATTGGAAAAAACTACTTTAAAGTTCATATGGAACCAAAAAAGAGCCCACATCGCCAAGTCAATCCTAAGCCAAAAGAACAAAGCTCGAGGCATCATGCTACCTGACTTCAAACTATACTACAAGGCTACAGTAAACAAAACAGCATGGTACTGGTACCACAACAGAGACATAGATCAATGGAACAGAACGGAGCCCTCAGAAATGATGCCGCATATCTACAACTATCTGATCTTTGACAAACCTGACAAAAACAAGAAATAGGTAAAGGATTCCCTATTTAATAAATGGTGCTGGGAAAACTGGCTAGCCATATGTAGAAAGCTGAAACTGGATCCCTTCCTTACACCTTATACAAAAATTAATTCAAGATGGATTAAAGACTTACATGTTAGACCTAAAACCATTAAAATCCTACAAGAAAACCTAGGCAATACCATTCAGGACATAGGCGTGGGCAAGGACTTCATGTCTAAAACACCAAAAGCAATGGCAACAAAAGCCAAAATTGACAAATGGGATCTAATTAAACTAAAGAGCTTCTGCACAGCAAAAGAAACTACCATCAGAGTGAACAGGCAACCTACAGAATGGGAGAACATTTTTGCAACCTACTCATCTGACAAAGGGCTAATATCCAGAATCTACAATGAACTCAAACAAATTTACAAGAAAAAAACAAACAACCCCATCAAAAAGTGGCCGAAGGACATGAACAGACACTTCTCAAAAGAAGACATTTATGCAGCCAAAAAACACATGAACAAATGCTCATCATCACTGGCCATCAGAGAAATGCAAATCAAAACCACAGTGAGATATCTCACACCAGTTAGAATGGCCATCATTAAAAAGTCAGGAAACTACAGGTGCTGGAGACAATGTGGAGAAATAGGAACACTTTTACACTGTTGGTGGGACTGTAAACTAGTTCAACCATTGTGGAAGTCACTGTGGCGATTCCTCAGGGATCTAGAACTAGAAATACCATTTGACCCAGCCATCCCATTACTGGGTATATACCCAAAGGACTATAAATCATGCTGCTATAAAGACACATGCACACGTATGCTTATTGCGGCACTATTCACAATAGCAAAGACTTGGAACCAACCCAAATGTCCAACAACGATAGACTGGATTAAGAAAATGTGGCACATATACACCATGGAACACTATGCAGCCATAAAAAATGATGAGTTCATGTCCTTTGTAGGGACATGGATGAAACTGGAAAACATCATTCTCAGTAAACTATCGCAAGGACAAAAAACCAAACACCGCATGTTCTCACTCATAGGTGGGAACTGAACAATGAGAACTCATGGACACAGGAAGGGGAACATCACACTCTGGGGACTGTTGTGGGGTTGGGGGAGGGGGGAGGGACAGCATTAGGAGATATATCTAATACTAAATGACGAGTTAATGGGTGCAGCAAAACAACATGGCACATGGATACATATGTAACAAACCTGCACATTGTGCACATGTATCCTAAAACCTAAAGTATAATAAAAAATAAAAAAAAATGTTTGCTGTAGTATATGTAGCAACTAAGCAAGTAGTAGTTTGCCTATGTAAAAGTCACAATGCTGTTTTTAAAACTCCATGATTTTCTACTACTGCTAAGTAGATTGTTCCTCAGTAAATCACTCTATCCCTGACTCATCTCATCTATGAATAATCTGGTAGACTGACCTGAGAATTTAAAATAAACAATGCAATTCAGTGAGGGATTGTTGGCATAAACACTTAGAGGTGTTGAAGAACTAAATACACTTCTATGAACTTCTTTCTTTGAAATCTGTATATTCTTCAATTTTCTTGCATTTTTGTTTTGCTCTCACTACCCCCAAGCCTCCGCAAGTGTTTGTCATTCCCCTCCCTGTGTCCATGTGTTCTCATTGTTCAACTCCCACTGATAAGAACATCTGCTGTTTGGTTTTCTGTTCCTGTATTAGTTTGCTGAGGATAATGGCTCACCACAACCGCCGTGTCCGGGGTTCAAGTATGTTCCATCTATGTTACTGCAAAGGACATGATGGTGTTCCCTTTTTATGGCTACACAGTATTCCATGGTGAATATGTACCACATTTTCTTTATCAAGTCTATCACTAATGGGCATCTGGGTATATTCCACTTCTTTGCTATTGTGAATAGTACTGCAATGAACATATGTGTGCATGTATCTTTGTAACAGAATGATTTACATTCCTTGAGGTATATACCCACTAATGGGATTGCTGGATCAAATGGTATTTCTGCCTTTAGGTCTTTGAGGACACTGTCTTCCACAATGGTGGAATTTACGTTCCCACCAATAGTGTAAAACCATTCCTATTTCTCCACAGCCTCATCAGCATCTGTTGTTTCTTGGCTTCTTAATAATCACCATTCTTACTGGCATGAGATGGTATCTCACTGTGGTTTTGATTTGCATTTGTCTAATGATCAGTGATGTTGAGTTTTTTTCATATGCGTTTTTGGCCACATGTATGTCTTCTATTGAGAAGTGTCTGTTCATGTCCTTTCCCCACTGTTTAGTGGGGTTGTTTTTTTCTTGTAAATTTGTGTAAGTTCCTTATAGACTCCAGATTTTAGACCTTTGTCAGATGGAGATATTGCAAAAATTTTCTCCCATACTGTAGGCTGCGCTGATGATAGTTTCTTGTACTGTGCAGAAGCTCTTTATTTTAATTAGATCCGATTTGTCAATTTTTGCTTTTGTTGCAATTGTTTTTGGGGATTTCATCATAAAATCTTTGCCCATGCCTATGTTCTGAATGCTATTAGCTAGATTTTCTTCCAGAGTTTTCATAGTTTTAAGTCTTTTTTTTTTTTTTTTTTTTTTGAGATGGAGTCTCACTCTGTCACTCAGGCTGGAGGGCAGTGGTGCGATCTCGGCTCACTGCAAGCTCCGCCTCCCAGGTTCATGCCATTCTCCTGCCTCAGCCTCTCCGAGCAGCTGGGACTACAGGTGCCCGCCACCACACCTGGCTAATTTTTTGCATTTTTAGTAGAGACGGGGTTTTACCGTGGTCTCGATCTCCTGACCTCGTGATCCGCCCGCCTCGGCCTCCCAAAGTGCTGGGATTACAAGCGTGAGCCACCGCACCCGGACCATAGTTTAAGTCTTTAATCCACCTTGAGTTAATTTTTGTATAAGGTGTGAGGAAGGGGTCTAGTTTCAATTTTCTGCAAATGGCTAGCCAGTTCTCCCAGCACCATTTATTAAATAGGGAATCCTTTCCCCTTGCTTGTTTTTTTCAAAAATAACGTTTGTAGTTGTGCAGTCTGATATCTGAGTTCTCTATTCTGTTCCATTGGTCTATGTATCTGGTTATGTACCAGTACCATGCTGTTTTGGTTACTGTAGCTTTGTAGTATAGTTTGAAGTCAGGTAGTGTGATGCCTCTAGCATTGTTCTTTTTGCTTAGGATTGTCTTGGATATTTGGGCTTTTTGGTTCCAAATGAATTTTAAAAGTTTTTTGTAATATTGTGAAGAATGTCAATGGTAATTTAATGGTAATAACATTAGATCTATAAATTACTTTCAGCAGTATGGCCATTTTCACAGTATTGTTTCTTCCTATCCATGAGCATAAAATGTTTTTCCATTTATTTGTGTCCTCTCTGATTTCCTTGAGCAGTGGTTTGTAGTTCTCCTTGAAGAGGTCCTTCACTTCCCTTGTTAGTTTTATTACTAGATATTTTATTATCTTGTTAGCAATTGTGAATGGGAGTTCATTCATGATTTGGCTCTCTGCTTGTCAGCTGTTAGTATATAAAAATGTTTGTAATTTTTGCACACTGGTTTTGTACCCTGAGACTTTGCTGAAGTCAGTTATCAGCTTGAAAAGCTTTTGGGCTGAGATGATGGGGTTTTTTAGATATAGGATCATGTATCTCTGCATACAAAGACAGTCTGACTTCCTCTCTTCCTATTTGAATATGCATTATTTCTTTCTGTTGCCTGACTGCTCTGGCCAGAACTTTCAATACTACATTAAATAGGAGTGGTGAGAGAGGGGGTTCTTATGTTGTGCCGGTTTTCAAAGGGAATGTTTCCAGCTTTTGCCCATTCAGTATGATATTGGCAGTGGGTGTGTCATAAATGGCTCTTATTATTTTGAAGTATGTTCCTTCAATGTCTAGTTTATTGAGAGTTTTTAACATGAAGGGATGTTCAATTTTATTGAAGGCCTTTTCTGCATCTATTGAGATAATCATGTGGTTTTGTCTTTAGTTCTGTTTATGTGATGGATTACATTTATTGACTTGCATATGCTGAACCAGCCTTGCATCCCGGGGATGACTTGATAATGGTGGACAAACTTTTTGATGTGCTGGCAGTTTGCCAGTATTTTACTGAAGATTTCTGCATTGATGTTCATCAGGGATGTTGCCTTAAGTTTACTGTTTTTGTTGTATCTCTGCCAGGTTTCAGTATCAGGATGATGTTGGCTTCATAAAATGAGTTAGGGAGCAGTCCCTCCTTTTCAACTGTTTGGATTAGTTTCAGAAGAAATGGTACCAGCTTCTTTCTGCACCTCTGATAGAATTTGGCTGGAAATCCACCTAGTCATGGGCTTTTTTTGATTGGAAGCCTATTTACTACTGCCTCAATTGCTGAACTCATTATGGGTTTATTAAGGGATTCCACTTCTTCCTGGTTCAGTCATGGGAGGGTGTATGTGTACAGGAATTTCTCCATTTCTTCTAGATTTTCTGGTTTATTTGCATAGAGTTGTTCATAGTATTCTCTGATGGTTGTATTTCTGTCGGGTCAGTAGTCATATACCCTTTATCATTTTTTATTGTCTCTGTTTGATTCTTCTCTGTTTTCTTCTCTATTAGTCTAGCTGGCAGTCTATCTATTTTATTAATTTTTTCAAAAAACCAGCTCCTGGATTCACTGATTTTTTTTGAAGGGTTTTTCGTGTCTCTATCTCCTTCAGTCCCACTCTGATCTTGGTTATTTCTTGGATTCTGGTAGCTTTGGGTTTGTCTGCTATTGGTTCTCTAGTTCTTTTAGTTGCGATGTTAGGATGTTGATCTAAGATCTCCCTAGCTTTTTGTTAAGGGCATTAGTGCTATACATTTCCAACTATTTTTTTGGAGACAGAGTCTCCTCTGTCACCCAGGCTGGAGTGCAGTGGCACAACCTTGGCTCACTGCAACCTCCATGTCCAGGATTCAAGTGAATCTCCTGCCTCAGCCTAGTGAGCACCTGGGACTACAGGCATGTGCCACCAGGTCTGGTTAATTTTTGTCTTTTTTAGTAGAGACAGGGTTTTACCATTTTGGCCAGGCTGGTCTTGATCTCCTGACGTCAAGTGATCTGCCCACTTCGGCCTCCCAAAGTGCTTGGATTACAAGCATGAGCCACCATACTCGGCCATAAATTTCCATCTTAACACTGCTTCGGCTGCATCCCAAAGATTCTGGTACATTGTCTCTTTTCTCATTAGTTTCAAAGAACTTCTTGATTTCTGAATTGCATTATTTACTCAAGAATCATTCAGAAGCACCGATGGGTCTTGACTCTTTATTCAGCTTGCCATTTTGTGTCTTTTAATTGGGCATTTAGCCCATTTACATTTAAGGTTAATACTGTTATGTGTGAATTTGATCCTGTCATCATGATGCTTGCCGGTTATTTTGCAGACTTGATGTATTTGCTTCATAGTGTCATTGGTCTGTGTGCTTCAGTGTGTTTTTGTAGTAGTTTTTCCTTTCCATATTTAGTGCTTCCTTCAGGAGATCTTGCAAGGCAAGCCTAGTGGTGATGAATTCCCTCAGTATTTGCTTGTCCGAAAAGGATTTAATTTCTCCTTTGCTTATGAAGCTTAGTTTGGCCAGATGTGAAATTGTGGGTTGGAAATTCTTTTTTTTTTTAAGAATGTTGAATATTGGCCTCCAATCTCTTCCGGCTTATAGGATTTCCACTGAGAAATCCTCTCTTAGTCTGATGGGTTTCCCTTTGTAGGCGACCTGGCCTTTCTCTCTGGCTGCCCTTAACACTTTTTCCTTCATTTTGACCTTGGAGAATCTGATGATTATGTCTTGGGGTTGATCTTCTCATGAAATATCTTCTATTTCCTGAATTTGAATGTTGGCGTGTCTTGCTAGGTTGGGGAAGTTCTCCTGGATGATATCCTGAAGTATGTTTACCAACTAGGTACCATTCTCTCCATCTCTTTCAGGTACCCCAGTCAGTTGCAGATTTAGTCTTTTTACATAATCCCATAGTTCTCAGAGGTTTTGTTCATTCCTTATCATTCTTTTTTCTCTAATCTTGTCTGCATGCCTTCTTTCAGCAAGCCAGTCTTCAAAGTCTGATATCCTTTCTTCCGCTTGGTGGATATGGCTACTGACACTTATGTATGCTTCCCAAAGTTCTCGTGCTGCATTTTTCAGCTCCATCAGGTCATTTATGTCCCTCTCTAAACTGGTTATTTTGGTTAACAACTCCTGTAATATTTTATCATAGTTCCTAGCTTCTTTGCATTGGGTTAGAACATACTCCTTTGACTCAGCAAAGTTCACTGTTACCCATCTTCTGAAGCCTATTTCTGTCAGTTCATCCATCTCAGCCTCAACCCAGTTCTGTGTCCTTGCTGCAGAGATGCTACAATCACTTGGAAAAGAGGCACTCTGACTTTTTGAGTTTTCAGCATTTTTGCACTTATTTTTTCTCATCTTTGTGGGTTTACCTACCTTCAATCTTTGAGGCTGTTGATCTTTGGATGAGGTTTTTTGTTGATGTTGTCGTTGATGCTTTCTGTTTGTTTTAACAGTCAGGCCCTTATTCCATAGTGGCTGCTACGGTTTGCTTGGGGTCCACTTGAGACCCTATTCGCCTGGGTCACCCCCCAACCTGGCACCTGTAGGCATCACCAGTGGAGACTGCAGAACAGCAAAGCTGGGCTGCTCCTTCCTCTGGAAGCTCCGTCCCAGAGGCACACTGACCTGATGCCAGCTGAAACATTCCTGTATACAGTGTCTGGTGACTCCCGTTGGAAGGTGTCACCCAGTCAGGAGGCACGGAATCAGGAACTTGCTTAAAGAAACACTCTGGCTGCCCCTTGGTGGAGTGGGTGCACTGTGCTGGGGGGAATCCTCCTCGTCTGGACTGCTCAGACTCCTTAGAGCCAGCAGGCAGGAAATACTAAGTCTGCTGATCTGCAGAGACCACAGCTGCCCCTCCCGCCAGGGGCTCCATCACAGGCAGATCAGAGTTCTGTCTGTAAGCCCCTGGCTGGAGTTGCTGAAATTCCCACAGGATGGCTCCACAGGGGAAGCAGTCTGGCCATGATCTACAGCTGCTGTGCTGTGCTGTGCTGTGAGGAATTCCTCCCGGTCCAAACCCAGTCTCCCTGGCACCATCAGGGGAAAACCGCTGACTGGAGCTGCAGTGATGGCAAGCTGCCCCTCCCCCAGGAACTCTTAGGCAGTCTTAGGCAGTCTCCAGCCTGCTGCCAGCTGGCTGCAACCCAAGCAGCCACCAAGAGTCTGCACAGCCCTGTGCTTGGGACCCAAGACTCTGGTGGCATGGGCTCATGAGGAGATACCCCGACCCCTGGGTTGCACAGATCCATGAAAAACACACGATTTCCCAGGCAGGGTAGTACAATTACTCACTGCCTCCCCTGGCTGGGGATGGGAGCTCCCCTTGCCCCGTGCGGCTCCCGGGTGGCCCCTTGCTCCACTATGCTTTTCCTCACTCTCCGTGGGTCATGCCAACCGCCTAGTCAGTCCCAGTGAGAGAACCTGGATACCTCAGTTGAAGATTCAGGATTTACCTGCCACTTTTGTTCTTCTCCATAGGAGCCACAGATGGAAGCTGCTTCTAATCAGCCATCTTGGCCCCACTCTGCAGCTTCCTGCATTTTATACTTAAATATTTATTGCCTAATTAAAATTCCTCCTGCTTCTTTTTTTATTTGTATTTTATGAACTTTTGTCATTAACCAAAGAACTAAAAAGGAAAAAAGATGAAAGTAACAGAAACTTAAATCAATCCAATTAGGCAAATAGATTATCAAGCTAATTTTTTAAATTAGAGTACTGAATTCTCTGGATTGCTTTTATCTCCTTTTCATATTAAGTTGCCACTTGATAACATGATAGCAAATCTTGCTTTTCTGTTTACAGAGAACAGCAGATCTTATTAATTATGACTTGGTTGACAGCTCATCACCTTCTGCTTACTCTACATATAAAGAAATAGAAATATAACAATTTATTCTTCCTTGGGTCTTCTGACCTCAACAGAGTGGGCCAGATAGAAGAAGTAACCACAGGAGTGGAGAAGCTTGCTCACCATCTCCTTCTGCAGAGCCTTTTCAAAGGCTATTAGTAAATTCTTAGGTCAGAAATACCTACATTAGAATATAAAACAAAAGCCCATTTGAGAATTATAACTTGTTGTTTCCCACCTTTTTGAAATTCTGCACCATTATGTTTCTCTCCATAAGGGTGATAAGTTAGGAATGACGTACTTTATGGTGTTCAGAAATTGAATTATTATTGCAGTATTACAACTAAGCTCTATTAAAAATTTCCAGGATGTATGTTCCCCTTCTTAACTACCATTAAAAGTTCTCAATACTATTCAGGCAATAGTGCTTACCTTTCCATGTACTGGTAAGTACCAAGAATGTTTTAGTTACATTCTTGCAAACTTTGCTTTCTGACTTTCTACTTTCTCCTCCATCACTTTACAGCTGACAGCACTACCACAAAATCCCTCAGTCCATTAAGCTTCCTTCTTTCTTTTTTAAGGAGCCGGGAATGCATTATTACATTTTTCTATGTGAAGTATGCTATTAAATAATAGCTTGTACACTAATTAAAGCAAATGTAATTGTGAGAACACATTGACATTGTTAAAGTAAATTACTCAATTTGTTAATAGTTTCATTCCAAGTGACCCTAATTGTATTAATTGTGATACCAGCAAATTAAATTGAAGAGCATTAAACACATTGTTCTAATATGTCCTAGAGGAACAAATTCTCCATTACATCAGCAAGGGAAAATAATGATTACATGCTCTGCACACAAATAAAGCTCGTACATGCACATACATACATGCATACATGCACACACACAAACACACACACACACACACAAATGGGTCAACAGAAAAGGTTTCAATAGGCTGTATATACTATTAGTATATACTGGTAGAATGGCATAAAATGGACCATATAGAAAGAACTGAGCTTTAGAGAAATAGAAAAATTTAGGGCATCCTGTTATCTCAGATTAAGCTGAAATTACTTCACCATTAAATTGTTAAAATGTTGAGAATGGGAAAACAAACCAACTGGTGTGGAGGACTGCAACGTGAAAAAAATGTTAAAAATACTACAACTCTCAGTAAATCAGGCATTACTTGTTAAATGCCTACCACCAAGTCAAAAGGAAATATATTTTAAAATAGCTATCATTCCTATCCTTGAGAAGAAACTTGGGAGTTCAACAGAGATAACAACACAGGCTATTACATAATTCTGAGTCTTTAGAATATAATCTGCACTCTTCAGCCTGGTTTACAAAAACCTTCTACCTGGCCCCTGCCTACTAGTCCCATCCTGTGTCATTCCCCTGTCACCCGTGGTAGCCCAGCCACAGTGATCTTCTTCAGTTCCCTATATATGACAAGCCTATTCATACAGTACTGCTTTTATGAGCTCTGTTTAGACAGATGCCTCTCTCTCTCTGTGTCACACACACACACCATCCTTGTATATCTGCATATCTGGCTCCTTCTTGTCATTAACATTTAGCCGAAATACCACCTTCTCAGAGAGATCTTCTCTGACAATCTAAAGTACTCACCTTGTCACTCACTGTAGTATCACCCTATTTTAATTCTTTGCATGGTATTTTTTCTCTGATTTTCTTATTTCTGTACTTACTTCTCAATTTGTTTGTCCATCTCATGCTAAAATATGAATTCCATAAGAGAAAGCAAGTGGTCTACTTGTTCAATATTTTATTCCCAGATACTGGATGATCAACACATATGTTTGTATAAATGAATGAACATCAGGTCTTTGGATGGCAGCCCTCACTCTGTATGATAAAATATATGTGCCTCTATGATTCAGTTATTATTACTGAATTTTCATAATCAGCATGTCAACATTTCTGATTAAAAATCAATCCCTTCAATAAAACAAATCTATTCACAAGTCTAATTAAGGATAAAAATTGATGTAGTGTTCTACGCTTGGCTAAAATCAGTCCTATTCCATTCAAATTTTCACTAAATACCAGTGCTAAGAAGTCAATTGTTATTAAAGTTTTTCTACATTTGGAAGAAGAAAGAATAGGAGAAGGAAAGTAGGAGAATTATTTAAGTACACATATTGCCATGATATAAAAGATTATTTGGCTCACACATTGCCTCATCTCTGACTTGAGTGAGTAAAGGTAAATTCTCATTATTTATTTGTAGATAAATCAAAGCTAGTTGAGATTTTTTTTCCTTGACTAAAATTAAAGATATTTTTAAGTTCAGGAAAAACAAAAATAGTCACTGTAATTTGTAGGAATACAAAAATTATCAAGTGGTAGAATATCAGATCTTTTCCAAGGAAGCAAGTAAATTATATTCTAAATACTGGAGATGTAAAAGAAAATGTCCACTTAAAATAAATAACTTTCATAATATAATTTTTATGATTTATGATTTTCTTAATTTCTTCCATTTAAAACACTCAAACTTTCCTAAAATGTAAAACCAGCTTGAAGATAGCATAATATTCCTGCCCTTGTGCTTTCCTATATACTTCATATGAGATTCCTTCTTAGGAAATTCAAGGAGCTACCCAAACTCCAGAATAAAATACTAGTATTGTATGAAAAAAAAAATGATTTCAAATTTCAAAACAACTATTTGATCAACAAGGAAGCCCTCATTCCAGCCAAAGTATACAGTAATGGTGAACTAATTTATTTTCAATTCTCATAGAATGCCAAGTTAAGAACAAAAAATATTTGAGCTTAAATTAATGACATATTGATAGGGCAAAGTGTATTATCGAAGCTTTTGGTGAGACATCTTTTAAGAACAGAACAATGTCAAAGATCATTGTGGAAACACCTAGGTGGAAACACTAAAAACTCAAAGACAGACAATTACTGAAGTAATAAAAATACCACAATAACACATCTCTTTTTACCAAAAATGAGACATACAATTTATAATCTGCTACAATACACTAAAGTAGATGTGAACATCTACAAATGTAATGTAGACTCTGCACATTAAATTGACTACTGTGCTTGCTATTCAAAAAGACTGTAGATTACTAAAAATTACTAAATTTAAAAAATTACATAATAATTTTTTAAACCTCCGAAAAAGAAACACACACAATGGGCCTAACTTAGATCTACAAGAAAAGTTATAAATATCTACATGTAATGTTAGTAAAATATTTTTTAAAAAAACTCAAGTACATGTAAGGAGAATTTTACCACAATATATCAGCTATATTAAAAAAATACTCCTGGCTGTTTTATTATATTGGTGACTGTTATATAGCAAAGTAAGGGGATAATTTTAAGACATGAACTTGAGATAAATAGGTCTTTGGGAACTTCTACTTTGGTTGGGGGGTGGCGGGGGAGGGCACTGATATAAAAGAGTGATTAAGGAAGTCCTTGAGTGATTTCCTATAGTAAAGTTTAATTTTTTTCTTGCATTCCTCTTATCCTCCCTTGGATATTCAAGTCTTCCCTCTAATTGAGTGATAGCAAAGAAAGCAAGCTTGTAATCTTAAAGACCAGTAGGTGCAGTAGATAGTTTTTTTAAATGGCTAATGCTATGAAAGGAGTTAACAGAAGCATTGGGGAGGTGGAGAATTATACTTGTAAGGGCCTAGTTATTCATTTCACTACGAAGCCATGAAGGAGAAATCTGTTTTAATGCATAAATCAATAAAATGGAGCTTTAACATGTGAGAAGCCAAGTGATAACTCTGATATACTTTCCTAAGCTATGCGGGCTGAAAGCTGGGTTATTTCATTATTTAAAAATTCTAGGTAGGGCATTGTGGCTCACACCTGTAATCTCAGCACTTTGGGAGGCCCACGTGGGCGGATCACTTGAGACCGGCCTGGGCAACATGGAGAGACCCCATCTCTACAAAAAAAATACAAAAATTTGCCGGGTGTGGTGACGCATTCCTATAGTCCCAGCTACTTGAAAGGGTGGGGTGGTAGGATCATCTAAACCCTGCCAGGTCAAGGCTGCAGTGAGCTACGATTGTACTACTGCCCGTGTGAAAAAGTGAAACTCTGTCTCCAAAAAAAAAAACAAAAACTAAACCCTTACTCTACTGTATTTTTTGGCCCCATTAATGAATCAACAAAAAGCAACCAACATAATTTTTTGATAAAAGCTCTGTTATAGACCATTTTACTTCAATGTTTGTTTCATATTTCAGGTTTTAAGATAATACTCTTAATCACCAGTGTCTCCTCCAGTTGTGCCAAGACCAATCAACCAAAACTACCACCACACAACCTCCCATGTCTTGGGGGTCCAGGAATACTAGAAAGGATGGTGGAGAATGTATCTTAAGATATGGATATCCTTTTGCAGACCAAATTGCCTAAAGGGGTAGTGGATAAGGGCTATTGCAAGGCTACTGCATCTCTGTCTGGTCAGCAGTGAGGTTTCATTGCTCCTAGGACACTGGTAAATGAATAATACCAAGGTATTTGTAAGGTAGTTCAATGACTGTTCACATAAATCCAACTCTAAAGTAACTGTAAAGTAGCCTATCTCCCCTCAAGCAAATAAAGAGAATTGCGACACCAATGGAAGATTTTGAATAAAACTGAAAAGCAGATCTGATTAATAAGATATGGACAACTCAATGAAAAAAAAATCAGAAGTAAGGCCAGAGGACTTTTTTTTTTTTTTTTTTCAAATTTTAAGGATCTAGATTTTACCAGCAGTGAGGTTCTCAACACAATGTAAGAACATAAATACAAAAAACACACGATCACCCAAATCTAACATTAAAGCGTAAGAATATTCTTCGCCATCTAAATGTTCATCATTGATATTTAATCACTACCTTTTTAATGTGAATTTGGAATCAGATTTTGAGTTCACTTCCTGTTCCTCCATCCACTCAAATGAGTTAGTGGTTTCTTGAAAATGACTTAACCCCCAATAGATAATCAATAGTCTTCCAATCACCAAATCATGTATTTCCTCCTTTTATACTCTTTAACCTACACAATGCTTGAAAAACTGCTCACTAAGAACCTTCTGGAAGCTCTCATATCTGTGGCTTCTATAATTTTGGCACTGTGACTTTCCCCTATTTTGATTATTCCTCCAGTAAGTACTATTAAAATACTTCCTGTATCCAAGTTCTAATCATGGGGTCTTTCTACAAATCAATCCTTAGTTCTCTCCTTCTTCTTTCCTTTGATTTCTTATTTGTCTCATACTTTGAATTGGCATTTCTGGAGGATGACTCACAGATCTCTAACTCATGGTCTTTCAAACTGAAGTCTCTCATATCCAACTTTTTTTTGAACAGCTTAATTTAGAGGAACTAGGCTTGGCATGTTCTTTGCTCTCGGATGTCACTTTGTCTTACTGTCATACCACTTGAAAAATCTGTTTTTAAAGAGACATTTTTAAAATCCATGCATTTTTTTATCCTTGTTACTGCATTCAAAAACTCCCAGGTCACTCCTATTTATTTAACAATCTGTCTTGAATAAAGCCACCATTTTCCTGGACAACCTTACACTCTAACATCTAAACTGCCATTTTCCTTGATATCTAGGGTGAATTTTTTATTAGTTACTTCAAACCAAGCCCTATCCAAATCATTATAGATCCAAATTATTACACAGAAATAATGGAGCACTGAGCTGCTTTATTGGCTACCACCACACAATGTTTCTCCAAATTAATGCATTTATCAAACACATAAGAATTACTGGTCTTGAACACCTGCTGTGGTTTAATTTCTACCAAAAGCACCAACTCTGATGTCTTGTCTTCTGAAGATTATTTAGTCAATAAAACCAATGGTGTTGAATAGGTGGTGGCGGGGGGAGGGGGGAGTCCACTTCAAATGTAAACATAAAAGTCAAATAAAGTAGGCTAACTCAAAAAAAAAAAAAAAGAATTTTTAAGAGATGTGATAAAAGACATGTTACTATTTTCTTTGGAATTTAGAATATATATTAGATAGGTACATTTAATATAAAACACACAACATTTTAGGTTATTAGGAATCACTGTGAAAAGTTTGCTGCCACCCTCACCATCCCTGTTAGTCTTAGACATCAAGCAAATTTTGGCCCTACTGCTCCCACATTCCCTGCAGGACTCCCATCACCACACTACTCTTCCTTCTCGCTTGACTCCATCCCTTCTAAAATTTTCTACCCTGCCTTCTGCAAACCACCTTCCGTCATAGCAAATATCCTTATATTCTCAATCCATCAATGAATTCTTCAACCATCAACTTCCTTGACTACTGTTTACCTGTTATACAGCCCTGACAAAAACCCTGGCTGTTCTTCTTTGTGGCTTAATCCTAGCTGCTGAAATCTGCTGGACATAATCACATACACTTATAAGCTGGAATCACCCATAAATATGATGTCCCATTTCAACTTGTCTCCAAGGTTATGTCTTATCAACCCACTTTAGCCTTTTTTACTCCCCAGAGATCTTCATATGCTTCGCCTTGTTATTCACTGTCAGCAATAACGTCACACTAACTTATCAAACAAGAGATTAAAACATCAGTGCTATCTCATTAAACTCTGCCATCAAACCCATGAACCTGTTGCATCTAAACACCTCCTTTTCTTTTTCCCTTCTATGATTACAACAGACAATAAGGTCCCTCTTCTTGTCTTTGCTCTACACTGCCTCTCCTCTATACTTCCAAGACCACAGAACTCTTCTTCCACTGATTTTTACTTTTCCTAATACTTTTGTACCTTTTCTCTTCTATTCCTCATGTCAGTTTAGTATAGAACACATAATTCATTTATATGAAATATACAGAGTGCTGGCGTATGGATTCTTGAGATTACAAAAAGCACTGTACTTATCACAACAATGACTTTGTCCACTGGACACTTCTATTTTCTTAACTTTAGTAATCTCTGGCAGTTTTGCTCACTCTCCTCTTGACATCTTAGCTTCTTTGGCATCACACTATCCTGGTTTTCCTTCTACTTCTCCAGCCTCTTTTTTTAAGTCTCCTCTGCAGGATACTCTTCTGCTGCAAGGCCTTTAAATGACTTTCCTTAGATATCGGTCCTAAGTCCTCTTCTTGGCCTACATGCTATTATGAGGTAATCATAATCATTGCCATTGTTTTTGCTACCATACTTAAGCTGACAAATCTTTATCTTCCAGCCCAATTCTGAGTTTCAGACCCATACATCAAAATCATCAGGGTGTCTTCATTTGAATGCCCTAAGGTACTTCTAACTCACATCTGAAACTGAACATCCAATGTCATGTCCTCTGCAGCCCTCTATCCCATCTGTACCACACAAAATTCTTTCTCTAGATTTCTCTGTCTCAATACTGGCATTATCACAGATCTAAGTAGTCAACTCAGAAAACTGTATGTCACTGCAAACTTCTCTCCCCTACCATTTCCCCGTATCTAGTCAAGTACTAGATCAAGTACTATCAATTCTACCTCCTAAATAACTCTCAAATGTTTCCACTTCTCTCTATTTCCATTGATACTTTCCAGTACAGGCCACTATCATCTCACCTAGAATATTTCGATGGCTTCCGAAATGATTGTTCAGCTTCTAGTCTTGCCCCCAACACTGTGGTTTATTCACCCTACTATAGCCAGAATAATCTTTGTAAAATGCAAATCTGGCCACAAGATTCTTTCACTGAAATACCCACTGTTCTTCATATAAGGGAGCTTCATCCTAGTCTTCAGTCTTATTTGTAGTCATTCTCCTTCTGAACTCTAATGTTTAGTCACACTGAAATTCTTTATGTTTAGCGGAGGGCAAGCTCATAGCACAAACTCTTTACAATCATCTGGCTAACAGCTACTCATCCTTCAGGTTGTGGCTTAGATAGACATCACACCTTCCTTGATCCACCATTACCACAGTTGGATTCTCTACCAATATACTCACTGTGCAACTGTTAATTCCTCTAGGAAAGCACTTACCATTCTCTGTCTTTATTGATCATTTATTTTTCTCTGCTGGGCACCCCCAAATCTGGCTACTAACCATAAACACCATGGTATCTTTTTCAATGTTTTATTTCCAGCACTTAGAACAATGCCTAGTACATGCAACGCACTCAAATATTTACTGAATGACAAAAAATAAACTTTAAAAGTGTTTTAAACTTAAGAAAAGCTGCTACTCCGATAGTTACTGGTTCTATCATATTTCATATAAAAAAGAAACAATATTTGCTATATACCACATTAGTAAGTTTAAGAAACCAGGTATCAAGAAAACTATCTACATAAAATGTTCACTAAGAATTATGTGCATTAAACATGTGTATTAAATGTAAGCATACTACATGTAGTCTATGCTCCCAAATTATGGCCACAAATTTCTTAGAAAAATAATAATTTATTTCCTTAGCTTTCCCTTTGCCAAGTGATTACTGCTGTGCATTAACTCAATAATTCTTAATTATCATAACTTGACATTTATTTGCCAGAAAACTCTCTGCCCATTTGGTTTTATGCAAATTCTGAGATGGGTCATATTGAAAAGAAAACATGGAATAAGTGAATTTTAGGAGAAACTTCAAAGGAAGAGAGGTCAAAGAGAACAGAGGATAAAACAGGAGAGTATATTAACTTTTGAAACCCTAAAAGGAGAAAAATTCAAGTGCTAGAATTATCAGGGACAATAAAACAGAGTTCATATATTACAACTTAAGAAAGAGAAAGACAGATGGAGGAAAGAGGCATTAAGCAAGTCTTAATTAACATAAGTGGAGGTACTCAAACTGATAAAACAACACAGTTTGCTCGTTCATCATTTACTGGGCAGTGCCCATGTGCCAGGTACTAGGTATACATACATTTCCAACACAATTCCTGCCCTCACAAAGCTCACATTTGAGACAAGGAGACAAAAAATAAACAAGGAAACAAATTAATAAAGGATTATATATTGTTGAGTGCTCTGAATGAATCAAAAATGTCAGAAAAATGGCATGTGTGAAGACCCAGAGTCTAGAACTGGCTTAGCATATCTGAGCAAGACCAGACAGACAAGAAGACAGCCATGCACATCACAGTCAACAGTCTGGATTTTATTGTTAATATAATGGGAAGTCACTAAAGAGTTGTAAGCCAGGGAAGAAAGTAAAAAGACGTTTTCATCTCTAAGATGACTCCAGCTAGTTAGCCCAGAGTAGGGTTTATAGTACTTCAGACACCATTTTTATACTTTAGCCAGATATCTAGATATCTTCAGCAGAACGAACCTATCTTTTAATCAAATTTAAATCCATCTCCACTATATGGAAAACAACACTAAAAATCATGATAGGACAGCATCATCTTATTATATCGACATCAGTCAACTATTTTAAATTACCAATTTCTTCATTAATAAAGCCAGGACATACCCTTCTAATTCTAAAACATGTCACTGTAATGGAAAGAAAGGACTACTTGGGAAAAAAACAAAATTATAGGAAGCAAAACGGAGTTGGCAGGATTCTGAAATCTTGGATTTTTTTTAAGTTGCCAAATATTTTATGAATGACAATAGAAAGAAAGCTTTGAAACAGAGAGTATATTAAAAGGCAAAGAAAGGTTAGGCAATTATTTAAATATATAAAAGCTATTAAGTAAGAAGGTGAATACTGTGACATACAAAATTTAAGCTAAAAACTAGTAATGTTTAACAAAATGCCATTCTCAAAAGAGACCTGATATGGTTTGGATTTATGTCCCTTCCAAATCTCATGTTGAAATGTGACTCCCAGTGTTGGAGAAAGGTCCTGGTGGGAGGTGAATTGATCAGGGGCTGATCCTTCATGAATGGTTTTGCACCATCCCCTTGGTGACAAGTGAGTTCTCAGTTCACCTGTGATCTAGTTGCTTAAGAGTCTGGGACATCCCCCCATCTCTCTTACTCCTGAGAAATACCTCCTCCCCGTTTGCCTTTTGCCATGATTGGAAGCTTCCTAACGCCCTCACCAGGAGCAGATACCTGTGTCATGCTTCCTGTGCAGCCTGCAGAACCATAAGCCAATTAAAGCAATTTTCCTTATAAATTGCAAGCCTCAGGTATTTCTTCACAGTGATGTAAAAACAGACTAACAAAGGATCCTCTACAGAAAAGTTTCTCTCATCACTGATGACATTCCAGTCTCTTATACGCTTGTGAAAATGAGTGATTCCAACAATACTATTTAATTAATAGGTTTGGTATACCTGAATTTTGATATTGTTATCTTAAATTAAAAATAAAGTGATTACTTCTTCATTTTATTGATCATTAAAGGTTAAGAACAAATAATCATAAATAGTCTAACAAATTTTTTGCTTTTTTGTTTTTAACTAAATTACTAGTAACTTGTCAGTTATTAAACTTTGATCATAGATCTTGGAATTTTATGTGGTAATTAATGTAAACTAAACTGAATAGGGCACACAGAAAATGTCATATTTTCTATGCTGTTCTCTATTTGAAAAAATAATTAAAGCAGTTAAAAGTTTAATTCACATGGAAAATATCTCCTAAGACTTTGCATATATATATCCGTATATATATATATATATCTAGATAGTTCTTTTTTCTTCACTCACCTACTTTTCTCAACCACCCATGAAAATAAGCCAATGATATGTAGTTTTTTCTCTCCATTCCTATTATCAGGCTGTTTTTTCTAATCTTTTCCAGAATTCTCAGAATCATTCAACAGTACTATTTCTTTATAAATTTTAAAATCCAGATTTGAGAAATTAAAGACTTATCTTGTTTACTAATAGAACCTATGACAAGAAATGTTTTTAAAAATTACACATGACTTCTACACAGGCAAACCACTGAAGTGCAGTGTTTAAATACTTAGAAAATGAGTCATCCAGTAGTAACAAATTCCCTAAAGGTTATGGCAGAAATGTGTAAAAAGCTTCAAAATACTTGAAGAAAGCCCAGGGAAGACATATATTAAAATAAGCAAACATAATAGAAAGGTGATGATTTTCTTCAAATAATATGACAACCTCATTAAAATGCAACACGTTTTCCTGTAAAAAGAAAATCAAAGAAGATGAAATAGATGCTTTATATAAAATATTTACCTATACAATGCACAAAGCCCACTATGGTTAGTAACCTTTATGGCTTTGAAGAACAAGATATTTACATATCTTTCTTTCTGCATGTGCGTGTGCGTATGTGTGTTTTGTATATATTTTTAACAGTTGACAGCTGTTTTAGAGCATACAGAGATGCCAAGCTGAATGAGGGTCTTGATTACTTCAAGATTAGCTATCTAAAGTTTCTATTCATTTTAAGTGTTGTTAGTTGGAAGAGTCATTAGTCACTTCCTTGTCTCATAGAACATCAGCATACATTTACATTGTTAATGAACATTTGGGGTAAATGAATTAATGGCACTTTTAAACATCAATTCAGTCCTAATAACTTAGTATGCCATAGAAATGTTAGGCTAGGATATAAACGAAAAGCCTTTTTAGTAAAGGTAACTACTCATTCCTGTAAACAATAAAGGATAAAATTAATTTAAAATGTTATTTTAACCAGGTTAAAAAAAAAACCCTCAGTATTTAATGAAATAGACCATATAAAAATATGCGCTTAAAAAACAAACAACAACCCCGTCTCTACTAAAAATACAAAAAAATTAGCCAGGCGAAGTGGCGGGCGCCTGTAGTCCCAGCTACTTGGGAGGCTGAGGCAGGAGAATGTCATGAACCCGGGAGGCACAGCTTGCAGTGAGCTGAGATTGTGCCACTACACTCCAGCCTGGGCTACAGAACAAGACTCCGTCTCAAAAACAAACAAACAAACAAACAACAACAACAGAAACTATGTCCTCAAATAACCATAGTAATCAGAAATAGTATGAAATATTTTGGTGAAACTATTTTATACACTTGTAACACAAAGACATTCACTTTTAAAACACCCACTTACAGAAGTATTTGCAAAATAATTTGATTTATTTAACTATGAATGCTTCTTATGAGTATTACATTTAAGAGAAAATATCACTAGAAAAGGTGTCATGCTTAGCACTGAAATATTAAAATACTGAAATTGAAATGAACATTATTAATTTTCATATTATCAAAATCTTAAACGTAAGTCTTGAGTTCTTATTTAAAAAAATATAAAAATTTAAAAATTACGTCACAAAAATAAGCTGGACAAATTATCTCCTATTTTTATTAAAAACAACAATGGCATTTTTATGTAGGAGGTATTAAAGATGCACAAAAAGCATAAACATTCTGCATAAAGTTTGTGTTCTAAAGAAATAGCCACTGTAGGTGGGAGTCAATTCTTTTTTTAAATTCTCAAAACATGAGTTAAAAGCAGACCTTGGCATCAATATAAACAGAAAAAATCATTTTGTTTGAAGAATGTAACACACATGATTTACTTTGACTAATTTTCCTTTTTATAACAGTTTGTCTGTATACTTTGACTAATTTATGTTTTAAAATAGATCTCACAATCTTGATACCTGCATTTCACAAGTGAAAAATTACAAGTAGTCACTGAGTCAATTAACTTTATCAAATATTTAGTGAACTGCTTAAAAACTAAGGATAAGGCTTCAAGAATTCTCACAAACTCAATTGCTTCTGTCTAAGAAACTATGTTATTACCATCATTAAGTAAATACTGAGAAAATAGTAGAGTTCTGATACATAAACATTTGATACATTTTTATAGAGTAGAACCTGAATACAGTCTACATTTTAACTGTCTACCATTTAATAATTTCAGTGTATAGATCTTTAAAAATAGAACACAAATTTCAATTACTTTAAAAAAAAAAAGAGGATGAATCAAGTCTTTTATCTTGGAACAATCTCAATCTGCTGAAAGGGGAAAAAAATCCCTGCAAAATCAATGCCAAAAATTTAAGATTCTTTAAAAGATGTTTGACCAAGGCCCTTTCGCATTTCAACATTCTTATGCTGAAGTCATTGTTCAGTTTATTATTTTCTTTGAAAGAACGACAGTGCGTTAAACATTTGGCTAATGCTTCTATGGATAACTGTGGCTTGTTGAAGTATTCATTAGTGTCAAGAGTGCTCTGTACATACCCAGAATAACATACTTAACACCGGCCTGCTCAGCTTCATCAAAATGTGTTCACATACATAAGGTGGACATAGCTAACTGAGGGCCCTCTGCTAGGTTTCCCAGTGCCCTACCTACAAATAGTATTCACATACAAAACTCACCTCCAGACTTGTTAGAGTAACTGGACAAGGGGTCAATGCCTACTTCTTGTTCTTCTGGCTGCAGAGGATGTCTAGTTTCAGATAAGGAATGATACATCGTGGGAACTGGACAGTGTCACCAAAAGTACCTGGAAGGTGAAAAAATACAGAGAAAAATGATAAATTCTTTTTCTGTTATGACTGGGAATAAATATAAGACTGAAATGATTACACGAGCATTACAGACATTAATAAGTTTTTCCCAGGCTCCAGGGAGTGTTACCTCACATTGGTAGGCTTATGCAAACAAGGGAAAAACTTGACAAAATTTCCATTTCAAAAATTTCTCAAAAATCTGAGCGTCATTTATAATCTTTATCTCAATTTTGAATCGTATTTATTTTCGATAAGCTAGATTCTAAATTAAAGACAATATTCTCACATTTATAGCATCCTTTTTACAGCCAAAATAATAAACATTCACAATAGAAACTTTCAAAATACAGAAAATACAGCAAATTAAAATTATTCATGATAGTATTAGCTAGAAATATCAGTGTTAACATTTCAGTGTATTACACATGTACTTCCTGTCTTTATTCTGGGCATTTAAAATACATATGGTTTTAATGTGATCCATAACATGCTAAACATACTGATTATGTAATCTATGAATACTTTAAATTCAGTATTTTCCTCCCCAGTTTAAAAAAAAAAAAACAATTGTGTGTCTATAATTTCTAATTATTCCTAACATTCTATTATATAGTCAGCACAATTTATGTAACCAATTCCTTATTTAGTAAACAACATGTTTTCAGTTGTTCAATACTACAAACAGTCTCAAAAATAAATATCTTTTAGCAGTATGTCTGTATCATATCCATGATTATTTCCTTAGGATAAATTCTTAAAGTACAATAGTTGGATTAAAATATATATTAAAAAATAAGATTTCAGCAAACTGTACTCTATAAAGGTTTGTAACTAACAGAACAATTCATTTCCCCATGATTCTCATTAACAATGGATGTTTCCTCTCAACCTGATAGTCAAATTTTGTATTGTATTTGCTTGATAACTACTGAAATACTGTTTCTCTGACATTTGTTTAGTGTCTTTTGTTAATGGAGTTAATTGTTATGACTGTCTTCATGATTTCTAAACATGCTTTAAGTATTAAGAGTATTAAACCTTGGTTATATGATACATATATTTTTCTCAAAGTGTATCTGTCTTTCAGTTGTATGACATTTTTGTAACACAGGTAACTTTTTACGTGCTCAAATATATCTGTATCTCCAGTATAATATCCACCTCTGGTGTCATACTTGCAAGATTTTATAAATAACTACCTACATTTCCTTTGGTCATTTTGAAAGTTTTCCCTCTCAATTCTCACTTATATACATTATTCCATATTGAACAAATTTTGTTTTAAATTATTTTCAACTTCCAACGTACACTATTTGTAAATTTTATATCTCCCTAAGATGCAAATTTATCTTCCCAAATCATAACTCTTTCAAAAAATAAACCAAGTTCACCGATTTTCATGCAAAATAATGTAAGTAACATAATCTTTTAAATTTCAGGAGCAGCAAGGACATAAGAAAAAGAGGAAATAATAAGAGAAAAAAGAAGTGGTAAAAGCAAGTCCAAACAAAATGAGCATCTAATTTTATAGGATACGGTCTTCACCCACGGAGGAAAAGCTCCAGAGGTGCTCATGAATGCATAAATTCTTGATGACCTTTTACCAAAACAAAATGCTCCTCTATCTTATTTACTTTCTCTCTAAAACCATCACCTAGTAAAATACTCATATACATGCTCTAATTTTTATCAGAAGTCTCCAAAACCCCCTACATCCACACAATCACAGTCAGATGTTAATAAAACCTATCCCCCTGGAATTGCGGCTAAAACAATATAAGCAGAGGATTAGGGAGAACAAAGAACTTTGGTAGCTAACATGCAGTAAGAATATCTAAAGCCATAAATCTTAAATCCATAAATCTAGACAGTTGTCAGTATTTGCTTATGTGTGCCAATCAATAAGCATATACTGAGCACTTGCTATATAGAAGAAACTCTGGAGAATATAATCTAGTAGAGGACAGCAAAATGTAGATGATCGGTTACAGTTTGATAAATTCTGTTGAACAAATAAATTCAGAACCAAGGTCCTCTACTATGGAGCAGTCACCAAATTCAAATGTCTAATGAGGTCAGGCAAAAAGTATTATTATTTTTAGTTAACATTTATGCACAATGAATATATGCCAAAAACTAGTCTAAATGTTTCATGTACACTCATTTCATCCTCCTTAAAACCCAACTGATTTATCTTTGTCAATTTTATTTTCATTTTACCACAGAGAAACTGAGGAACAGAGAGAGTAAGTAATTTGTCTAGAATCACACAAGGAGTAAGTATTAAAGCCAAAATTGAAGCCATCCTGTTTGGTTCTAGAGCTCACATTCTTTCTCCTACATTAATTTGGCTCTAAATAAGTCCGTGCGACAAAAAAGACCAGGTATAAAAAAGGGGGTATAAAAAGATACAGCCTATGAATAATTAGAACACCCTTTACTCTGCTTCAGCTTTTTCGAGACAAGCTAGAAATCCAAAATTTTATGTGAAATCTGCTAATTTGTGTTAGCAAATAATTCAAATTAAAAGAAAAATACTGGGTAGAACAGATTAAACACTTCAAAATTTTATTTGGCCCATGGGCAACTATTTTAATGTAAGATTTATATTCTCCATATATTTTGTTATACTCAAAAATATACAAGTAAACATTTGAAAATGTCTATTTCAAGTTAACTGCTGGATTCTTTAATTTTCTTTAGTATCTTAAACCATGTTTTCATAATCTCAGTAACTGAATTTCTTATTTTTACAGTACACTTTCACTGTTACAGGTTTCACATACCTAAAATAAATAAATAAATGACTTGTGTATTTTAAACTATATAAAAAATAGACAAGTGACAAGCAAGTTGCCATCAAAGTTTATTTTTAAAAGGAGTATTTTTAAAACTCTCATCTTTATGTTGTTAGAAGAAAATACTCTACCACACGATGATATTCATACATTCATTTAAGGTGCTACAAATACTTAAGGTCTTTTTGACTCCTTAGAGAAAGTTCAAGAAGTCATTTAGTTAATTTAGCTTAAATTATAATTCTTTAGAACTTAACAAGTCTATGGTAATATCCAATAGCCGGAATACAAAATCAACCAAATACCCCAGTCTACAACCATTCTTTTATAATCAGGCATCCATTATATCCTGATTTATTATGCCTATAGATTGAAAATGAACCACTGAAATGTTTTTATAATTAAATAAAGGAAACCAGCTAACTAGTAATAATGAGTTATTTTCAAGCAATCTGTTGAAGAAAACGTGTGGATAATGTTCGTAGTTTTCTTTTAATTATGGATTTAAATAACCTAATTCAAAAGTAACTGATTAAGAAGTTGCTGCTTTCATTTTTTTTATCATTTTGTTTTAAATATAAAGAGCTATTTTAGCTCTCTTGAATCTAAAAAAGCAACTTAAGTTTGTTGGTTACTGCTATTGGGATTACCTTATGAAATCATAGCATAATGTTGTTTTTAAATATGAAATCATTTTCCTACTAATTTCCCAATTTGTGTTTCATAAACATTCCAGTAAGAGAAAATGATTGATTACAAAGCAGAATATCAAAGGTTTTTAATAAATTTGTCTATTTAAATATTTATGAATAAATTTTTACCTGCAAATATCAAACTATAAAAAATTAAGGGATTTTATTTAGTCTAAAAATTTTTAAACAATCACTGTAAAAGTCCAGCATAAACGTAACACTTACAATGGTTCATGAGATCTCTAAATTTGATTACAAACTCCAACTTCTATCCTTGACATGCCTTAATTTTCTCTTACATAGAACCAAGATACATACAGAGAAAAGAATATAAAGGCCAAAAACATGCCTCTTAGTAGATGACTACTTAAATCCATAATTCATAGATTTTAGTTCTCTTAAATGGCATCTTCCTGTTCCTAGAATTTCTCTGGCTCATGAAAATGATGCCTGAAGAATTATTTTAAATAAACAAAAGCAATCTCATTTTTCTGACTGAGAAAGCATAGTAATACACCTTCCACGATCTGGGAAAGGCCCTATCCTTCCTTTGTCACATTTACCGTAAATAACGACTTTTCCTATACACATGAGTTTAAAATTCCAAAAAGTCGTAACTAATTTTACAATACAGTTTTAGTGCTATCCTGGGCACAGGAGTTCACAAATAGGCTAAAATTCCCATTTAAAATCCAAGACTAATCTGTAAGATATTTGTAGTGGTTTCACAAGTCTAGAGGTTGAAGTATTAAATCTTAAAAGTGATCTGTCTGAAAGAAAAGACTTCTTTTGCAAATAGTTAATTTTTAATAAAAGGGTAAGAGTTCAGCACTAAAGCTTAGAAGGCAGTTTTAAAGTACACTTAAAAAAATCAAAGCAGTATTTTCCATGTAAAAAAAAAAATCAATACAGGCCGGGCGTGGTGGCTCACGTCTATAATCCCAGCACTTTGGGAGGCAGAGGCAGGCAGATCACGAGGTCAGGAGTTCGAGACCAGCCTGGCCAATATGGTGAAACTCCATCTCAACTAAAAATACAAAAATTAGCTAGGCATGGTGGTGCGCGCCTGTAGTCCCAGCTACTCGGGAGACTGAGGCAGAAGAATTGCTGGAACCTGATAGGCGGAGGTTGCAGTGAGCCAAGATCGTGCCACTGCACTCCAGCCTGGGCGACAGAGCAAGACTCCATCTCAAAAAAAATAAAATCAATCAATCAATACAAGCAGTATCTAAGTGAAAATCTCAAACCATGAGCATTGAACAGATAAAATAATAAGTTACTTTAATAATATTTTCTCTTTTAAAATGGCATCACATGAGCAGAACCTCTAGAAATGAATTTATTCTGTCTGAATACGAAATTCTATATATTTCAGCTTATATTCTCTCCTTAACTGTTTCTAATACTTAGGCACAGAATTAGCATTCTGAACTGTGTCATTCTAAAAACATTCATATTCAGAAAAGCACATATAAGCATAAGTCATTCATTTAAATTCTTGACTGATGGTAAACCTAAAAGTCAAACACTGAAATGATATAGTATTACTTTATATAAAGATTTCTCCTATAAGAAAAGCATACCAAAGAGCTTAAATGGACTACTTTCAGAGTCGATTATAAAAGGAAGAAGGATGCAGCATGAATAAGTATGTGTTCTAGGTAGCATGTATTTACCATGATAGGTATTTAACCAGAAATACAACATCTGGGGTATAAACGCAAGCTTCTCTGGTAGAAGCTACATTTTCACAATTAAGAGATAGGGCAACTGAATATCTGGTTTAAAAAAACATTTTTTATTTAGAAATGTTGGTAGTTAAAGGTAAATTCAATGATTAGAAGTAACTACGTTCTAAAGTCTTAATTATAAGGGCAGAAAGGAGGAAAGAAGAAAGGAAAAAAGAAAAAAGAAGGAAAGAAAAAAAAAGAGAAAGAATAAAGTTTTATTTTTAAATTCTGTCAATCTTTAATGCAAGAGGGTTACATTGGACTTTAAGTTAATTAAGTATTAAAATCAATCATCTGAAAGTCTTAATATTTAATATTGTTAGACTGTATATCAAAGTAGTTTTATTATTTATTTACTCCAAACCTTTCCAGAATACTTCATTTGACAACAGGGGGTCTGTTTCTCATAAGATAAATGCATTTACAATGCCAAATAAATTATATATAAAAGCATTTGTCTTAATACATGTCATTCAATATTAAATATCACCCCTTGGTAAAACCCTGAAACCTTAATTCATTTTTACCAACCACACAATTTTACTATCCAAGTGTTGTCTAACAAATAGGTATAAGACTACAATAAGGGTCAACATATAAGAACAATGATCAAAAGAAAATCAAAACAGCTTGAATCCTTATAATTTTCACGCTATCAGAATAAGCTGTTTAGGGCAAACAATTCACTGTAAATTAAAATACTAGACTCATAAACAATATACCTACTGAGAAATATGCAGAATATGAAAGGTTCACAGGTGGACTTAAATATTTTATATTACAAACTAAGAATGCATTTTGCCTTTCAATATTAAAATGCTATAAAGTCATGAGAAAGTGACACTTGTGACCACATAAACCAAGAGAAAACTGAGCACTATAAGAGTCAAACTGCCAAACAGAAAGCTCTCCACAATGTATTCTCATACAGTTTCAGTGGTCTCCTGAGCAGATGCTCAAGATGCAGAGACTGGGGAGTTAGCTTGGCCTAGTGAGCAAAACCAAACCTCTTATTATTATGTAGCCATATGAAAGAAAATACTTTCAATTCTTGCTGTTCCTATTTTATATATTTATATATTATTTATATGTCCTATTTTATATAGATACTACCTCTAGTCATTAAATGATTCAACCTGGTTTTCATAAAATCAAGGTTAATACAACATACAATTAGGAATTCAGGAAAAATAAAATTTGAAAAGAGAAAACAGAAATCATAATTTGGCGAATTATATTAAACTGATGATAATTAAAAATAAGAAAAAGGAATAAATGGCTACTCTTCATACAAACATCAAATCAAATCATTTTGTCCAAAAAAACCAATGAACAAAAATCTCTCCTTGGTGCAAACATGGGGAGGCCAGGGGTATGTTCAGGAACACTTGACCAATTGTGGGGCAATCCTTCTAAAAGTCCATATGAATCTGTTATTTATCCCTTGATTTTTAGTAACTAGTAGGGCTGGGAAACCTAAGGAAGTTTTAGTACTTCCTTTAATTAAAAGATAGCCCTTTCAATTAATAACAACAGCAGCAAACACATAGCACTTATTGGGAAGCAAAGCTATTTAAACCACTATACATATTAACTCATTTAAACCTTACAACAATTCTATGAAGTAGATACTATAACACCTTTTACAGATAAGGAAACCACAAGGAAGTTATGTGACTTATTTAAGGTCACAGGGCAAAGCTACCTCAAATGACAACAATCACTTAATAAGTGGCCTAACAAAAATTAAACCAAGAATTATAGGGTAGTTTCCTTTGTTATGTTAACTATAACGTAATACCAAAGAATTCAGTTTACTTTTCTTGCATGCAAGCTGTTTCGAAATCTGAGATATTGAGATAAACAGATCCTTAATAGTTATAAGGTGTACACATCTTGTACAGATCACCATCTCAGAGTAAATGCATTATCTAGTAAGGAAAGCAAGTAATAAGTAAGCTGTGGATACAGCATAATTCACATATTCCTCAGCAAAATTATAATTTATGAAAAAATCACACTTGATCTTTGGAATCGTTATCAAAGAGCCAAAACTGTAGTTGGGGATTTTAAATCATTATTGAAGTCACCAAATGCTATAAGTTCACACTGCACCAGTCACTTCAGTACATCACTGAGGGAAGGCCAGCAGCTAAGAAGCACCAGTCCTTGCTAGCCAAAGTAGCTTACATAAAAACATTTCCACATTCCTCCATTCAGTTTTATGCATCTCTTTTCCTCCTGAGGAGGCCTTTCCTCTTCACTTTTCTAAATCCTGTACACAATTCCAACATTCAACTTTTCCTTTAGGGACCAGCACCAGAAGTAATTTCTCCCTGCTCTTCCATAGCAGTGTTTCCCCTGCTCTGATGTGCCTCTGGGCTTCGCAGAAACATACTTTTTTATTAGAATAAGTTTTTTTTAATGGTTCCCCTCTATTTACAGCAAGTGCTAATTTGTTTAGGATAATCTGTGGCCAAAAGAGTTCCTATTTACATAAATTTATTTAAAGAAAGAAAGAATTCATGAAAGGAAAAATATTAAATAAATTATAATAAAGTAGTAGGCATAGTTAAAATCCTTAAGGTATTATATAATAAATGATTAATGTTTTGAAAATAATGTTACAGCAGAAATTGTCACTTACCAACTTTATTAAGCATTCCTTGATATATCACTTCTATTGTTTACATAAACTGTTATCCTTATCATAAGTAGTTCTTAGCTTATTTAGCTTATCATACATTTTTGTAAATGCAAACTATGTATTCCTTGAGGGCAGAGAAAGTATTTTTCATTCCCTTGTACCCCCATAATATGCAGATATTATCCAATAGGAATAAAACCTATTCATTAATTCATCAAAAACAGCCAACACAATTATAAATGTGGTTCATGCTACTGGTAAACTAAACATCACTCTGGGAAATGTTTACTTATCTCCTCTTAAGAGGTCCTAAATTCAGGGTAATGCCTAACCCTCGGAGTCCACTCTCCCTTCTCCCTCAACATGCTCTGGCTACGTAAGTCTTCTTTCTATTCCTTAAACAAAAATACAGCTCATTGTCTCTTTAGGTCTTTGCACATCCCCATCTCCTCTTCTGGGAACACTCTGCTCTTCATATCATTCAGGTTATCTGCCCAAATTCAGGGCAGCACAGAAATGTTTTCCTGGAATATATCTAATCCACTGGCAAATCTTGTCAGTTCTACCTTCAAAATAAAATCCAGAATCAAAACCATTCTTTACAAACAACCACCTTGATCTAGGTCACACTCATTATACCCAGAAAAAGGTAGGAAACAGTCTTCTTTAACTTTGCCCTCTGCCTAGAAACCCTTACCTTTCTTGCTGTAGGCAACATGAAATCTGTGTATTTTACTCAACTTCTGAACTGTGCTTTTTTAGCAAGGCAATCCACTTATAGGAAAAAGAAGCCACTTGTTGTGTTGAGCTGGAACTAAAAGGTTAGTTCATAAACACACTCGTATGGTGGGTGAGAACTGTCATAAGTCCTTGTGCTTCATTTAAAAGTTTTAACTTCAGGAAATTTCTGAGAAGCAAGTAAACATTATTGTTATACAATATGCAAGCTTTACAAAGTTAGAACCACATACAGGTCAATGATGAGAATGTGTCATAAGGCAATGATTATGATTAATCAAATTAATAATATTCATGAAAAAAGTTAACCACTGGCATTTCCAACTATCCTTCTATACATTACAAAAATAGCTTTTTGATTATAAAAGCAGAGTTTGAAAGTATTTCAGAATAACATCTGGTTTATATTTGACATAAAGTAGACACTACCTTGTGGCTAATCTTTTAAGTCAATTTTATTAAAAATACATACATACAAATACAAACATGATATACTATATAACTAACTCTGCATTTACTCTTATTTTGAAAGATGTTTTTACGTTTATTTCAGTTATCTATCTTCTCTAAAAGATGACATTATGGAAAAAAGAAATTATATGTATTTCTAAATTTCATATAATACCTATCTCATGACTGTTACAAGGAGGAAATAAAGTATATGGGGACATATATCAAAAGCTGCAGTGTACTATGGTTCGTTGTTGTCATTCCTGGCAATAATAATAAACATTAAAAATTCTTCATAAGACAGCAGATGCATTACTTGTTACATATTTTTAAGGTTATATTGATCTCAGCTAAATAAAAACAGTAGAGTAGGAACAGATTAGAAGAGGGAAGAAATGATAGGGACAGGGGGCAGAGAAATTCTAAGCAGAAAAGGGTGGGTCCCCGACAAAATCCCACCTTCAAGCCGAAATGCCTGAAACCCACAGCCCAAAGTTAGAACTTCTATCCCTGTTTTCCCACTCGAATGTTGCCTTTTCCTAGACTACCCATGGCCCACCCTGCCTCTCCATCCTGTGCCTATAATATAGGACACCCAGGACTCAGCAAGCACAGAGAAGAAAGTAGCTGCTGTAGAGGACTACGACTGAACACGGGAGAGAAGTGGCTTGACTTGAAAGAGACAGCTTTACAGAGGGACAGCTTGCGTAACTTTGGAGAATAATCCAGCTGGAGATGGCCAGAATTCAGGGGAAGAAGATTACCTACCCACCCCATCTCCTTTCCAGCTCCCCTTCCCACTGAGAGCCACTTTCATCAGCAATAAAATCCCCTGCATTTACCATCCCTCAATTCATTCATGCAACCTCATTTTTCCTAGACGCTGGACAAGAGCTCGGGAGCCACACGTGCAGATTCAAAAGGCTGTCACACTGATACTTTGCCCTTCCTGGCAGAGGGCAGCTGCCTCATGCAAAAAGGCAGAAAGCCCACTGAGCTGTTAACACTTAAGCTGTCTGCAAAGGGCAGAACTAAAAGAACAATGTAACATGTCCTCTGGGGCTTCAGAGGTCACAGGCAGCCCCACCTAGACACTGCTGTGGGGCCCAAAGTTTGCTCCTACTGAAGCCCAAAAGTGCTTGCTCTGGCTCCCGCACCTGCTCACCTGCGCGCTCCCTCCCGTAAGGGGTGGAAGGCAGACAGCCAATTCCAGCACTTGTGCACTCCAGTTCCCACCTCGTTTGCTCGCAGGCTCCCTCCAGCAAGGAGTTGAGAGCAGAGGGCTGCGTAAATGAGGCACTCCTGTCATGAGTCCCATGAAGAAGTCAAGCAAATATCCTGCTTCAGAAAGAGCATTCTTGGGGGAGAAAACACTGTATACAAGGGCTCAGGGAAGAGGCAGTGCATGCACATTTCATGTAAAGTGTGTAAGGAGTCAAGCTCAGCTGCGTTGATTTTCAGGCTTAAGAAGCAGAAAAGGACTGTACAACGCATGGCTTACAGACCTTCTCAAGATTCAGAGCTTTTTCCTAATGTCAATGGAAACTACTTTTAAGTAAAGGAGGGCACCATCTCCTACTACTTCTCCATATTTAAATTTTCTTTAACTATACCAAATTACACACCTCAGCACTTCCACACATGTGGCTCCTCTGCAAGGCACTACTGTTCTTACCTTCTTTGCCTAACCAACTGCTACTGGCCCTTAAGATACAGCTCAAAAGTCACTCTTCCCCAACATGCCTTCTCCTAATTTGATTCAGATGCCCACTTACCTTATGCATAACTCCACCCTAATAGTAACCATTCTTTAGTATAATGGTTGGTTTTTGACTAACTTCTATTGTGAGGATAGGGGACCTGTTTTAGTCATCTATACTCTTAAGTTACTAGCACCCCAGAACTTGCAGAAATCATTTATTCAATGAATCAACAAAAACAAAGACATGCTTCAGTATAATTCCCAGATATGAGGACTAACTGAGCTATACTTGTTCTACACAGAAGCACACAAACTGAAATGCTTTAAGGGAACCTTGTAGTATGTCATAGGAATAGATATGGATTATACTATTTGAGATAAAAGATCTGAGTTTTCCATCATATTATTTTTTTAAACTATGCCATAAACAAGACCTAAAAGAGTCACTTAACAAATATATACTGAGCACCTACTATAGCCAACACAGCACTGATTCTCATATCAAATGCAAACTCAATAGGCAGTGAGCTTAATATTATATACTACTTGGTGAAAATTACCACCATGATACTACATGTTACAATGACACTGAAATGTAGTATTTACTTTCAACCACAACTTTGGACATTCTCAAATCACATAACAAACTACATTACTTAGAATGTTTTCTTTTCCACAAAACTAAAATCCTTTTTGAAATGTCAGCCTTGAACATCATAGAATTATACAGAATGATGAGGAAACAGGCTTATAGTGCATATAAATATGAAAGCATATTAGCCTGCATTTAATTACCAGTTCAAACAACAACCTGATCTAACCTTTGACAAGTAAAATAAATGTTCTGAATAATTTAACTAAAGCAAACATTTGCTGTTAATGCTAGCTAATTACAGTAAGAGCTGGAAAGATAAGAGGAAGAGAGATGACAAAGAGAAACGAAGAGAAATGGAGATGATATTTTTTAATTAAGGTTGAGATCTGCAATTATTCATTGAAACATGATATTTTTCAATGAATTTAATTCACAGGAAAGGGCAAACTCAGTAGAAGAAAGTTTCTTTATAAATACTCAGATAAAGAAACATTTCAGTTTATCAGCTTATTTTTTCAGTCAGTAAAAAATTATCCAACTACCATGGGAACAAGAAAACAAGTTATAGAATTAGGGTACAATCAATCTCCTTCTCTCAAGGGGCTCAAAGTTTAGTTAAGAAAAAGTCCAGGAAATGGGTTGCCAGATAAATAAATATAAGTAAATAATAAAATAAAATACAGATGCCCAATCAAATTTAAATTTCAGAAAAAAACAAACATAATATTTAAGACACTTATACTAAAAAGTACTCATTATTTATTGAAAATCATATTTAACAAGGAGTTCTGTATTTTATCTCACAACCCTACCAGTAGACAGACAAGAAGACATTGTAGGAGCTCCAGGATTAAAAGAGATCTCAAAGGACAAGACCCCAAAAGAACTCACCCAAAGGCAGGAAAGACATATTTTTTCCAGCGCTGTCATCTGATTGTTGCTGGAAAAAACTAAAGTGTGTGATTCAAATGTACTGACCCAGCTCCACGGAATCTTGTTTTTCAATTACCCTGAAAAAAGGAGCTACAAAGAAATATAGATAGCTCTTATTATTTTGAGATACGTCCCATCAATACCTAATTTATTGAGAGTTTTTAGCACGAACGGTTGTTGAATTTTGTCAAAGGCCTTTTCTACATCTATTGAGATACTCATGTGGTTTTTGTCTTTGGATCTGTTTATATGCTGGATTACATTTACTGATTTGCGTATGTTGAACCAGTCTTGCATCCCAGGGATGAAGTCCACTTGATCATGGTATATAAGCTTTTTGATGTGCTGCTGGATTCGGTTTGCCAGTATTTTATTGAGGACTTTTGCATCAATGTTCATCAAGGATATTGGTCTGAAATTCTCTTTTTTGGTTATGTCTCTGCCAGGCTTTGGTATCAGGATGATGCTGGCTTCATAAAATGTGTTAGGGAGGATTCCCTCTTTTTCTATTGATTGGAATAGTTTCAAAAGGAATGGTACCAGTTCCTCCATGTACCTCTGGTAGAATTCGGCTGTGAATCCATCAGGTCCTGGACTCTTTTTGGTTGGTAAGCTATTGATTATTGCCCCAATTTCAGTACCTGTTATTGGTCTATTCAGAGATTCAAATTCTTCCTGGTTTAGTCTTGGGAGGGTGTATTTGTCGAGGAATTTATCCATTTCTTCTAGAAGCCACAGCCAATATCATACTGAATGGGCAAAAACTGGAAGCATTCCCTTTGAAAACTGGCACAAGACAGGGATGGCCTCTCTCACCACTCCTATTCAACACAGTGTTGGAAGTTCTGGTCAGAGCAATCAGGCAGGAGAAGGAAATAAAGGGTATTCAATTAGGAAAAGAAGAAGTCAAATTGTCCCTGTTTGCAGATGACATGATTGTATATCTAGAAAACCCCATTGTCTCAGCCCAAAATCTCCTTAAGCTGATAAGCAACTTCAGCAAAGTCTCAGGATAAAAAATCAATGTGCAAAAATCACAAGCATTCTTGTACACCAATCACAGACAAACAGAGAGCCAAATCATGAGTGAACTCCCATTCACAATTGCTTCAAAGAGAATAAAATACCTAGGAAGCCAACTTACAGGGGATGTGAAGGACCTCTTCAAGGAGAACTACAAACCACTGCTCAGTGAAATAAAAGAGGATACAAACAAATGGAAGAACATTCCATGCTCATGGGTTGGAAGAATCAATATTGTGAAAATGGCCATACTGCCCAAGGTAATTTATAGATTCAATGCCATCCCCATCAAGCTACCAATGACTTTCTTCACAGAATTGGAAAAAACTACTTTAAAGTTCATATGGAACCAAATAAGAGCCCGCATCGCCAAGTCAATCATAAGCCAAAAGAACAAAGCTGGAGGCATCACGCTACCTGAGTTTAAACTATACTACAAGGCTAAAGTAACCAAAACAGCATGGTACTGGTACTACAACAGAGACATAGATCAATGGAACAGAACAGAGCCCTCAGAAATGATGCCGCATATCTACAACTATCTGGATCTTTGACAAACCTGACAAAAACAAGAAATGGGGAAAGGATTCCCTATTTAATAAATGGTGCTGGGAAAACTGGCTAGCCATATGTAGAAAGCTGAAACTGGATCCCTTCCTTACACCTTATACAAAAATTAATTCAAGATGGATTAAAGACTTACAGGTTAGACCTAAAACCATTAAAATCCTACAAGAAAACCTAGGCAATACCATTCAGGACATAGGCGTGGGCAAGGACTTCATGTCTAAAACACCAAAAGCAATGGCAACGAAAGCCAAAATTGACAAATGGGATCTAATTAAACTAAAGAGCTTCTGCACAGCAAAAGAAACTACCATCAGAGTGAACAGACAACCTACAGAATGGGAGAACATTTTTGCAACCTACTCATCTGACAAAGGGCTAATATCCAGAATCTACAATGAACTCAAACAAATTTACAAGAAAAAAACAAACAACCCCATCAAAAAGTGGGCAAAGGACATGAACAGACACTTCTCAAAAGAAGACATTTATGCAGCCAAAAAACACATGAACAAATGCTCATCATCACTGGCCATCAGAGAAATGCAAATCAAAACCACAATGAGATACCATCTCACACCAGTTAGAATGGCCATCATTAAGAAGTCAGGAAACAACAGGTGCTGGAGAGGATGTGGAGAAATAGGAACACCTTTACACTGTTGGTGGGACTGTAAACTAGTTCAACCACTGTGGAAGTCAGTGTGGTGATTCCTCAGGGATCTAGAACTAGAAATACCATTTGACCCAGCCATCCCATTACTGGGTATATACCCAAAGGACTATAAATCATGCTGCTATAAAGACACATGCACACGTATGTTTGTTGCGGCACTATTCACAATAGCAAAGACTTGGAACCAACCCAAATGTCCAACAACGATAGACTGGATTAAGAAAATGTGGCACATATACACCATGGAATACTATGCAGCCATAAAAAATGATGAGTTCATGTCCTTTGTAGGGACATGGATGAAACTGGAAAACATCATTCTCAGTAAACTATCGCAAGGACAAAAAACCAAACACCGCATGTTCTCACTCATAGGTGGGAACTGAACAATGAGAACTCATGGACACAGGAAGGGGAACATCACACTCCGGGGACTGTTGTGGGGTAGGGGGAGGGGGGAGGGACAGCATTAGGAGATATACCTAATGCTAAATGACGAGTTAATGGGTGCAGCAAAACAACATGGCACATGGATACATATGTAACAAACCTGCACATTATGCACATGTACCCTAAAACCTAAAGTATAATAATAAAAAATATATATATATAAAAAAAATTAAAAAAATTAAAAAAAAGAAATAAATGAACAAACCTCTTCGTAGAAACCATCAGCTACCATATGGCAGAAAAATGAAACATTCTGACAAGAATACAAGAGCTGCTGAGTAGAAACAGAGAGTATAAGACTATTCTTAAACAGTTCTGAGACTACAGCTGACCCTTGAACAACATGGGTTTGAACTGCACCAGTCCATGTGTATTTTCTTCTGCATGTACCTCTGATGAGACAGCAAGACCAAAACCTCTCCTCTTTCACCTCCTCCTCAGCCTACTCAATGTGAAGGCAACAAGGATAAAGACATTTATGATGATCTACTTCCGCTTAATGAATAGTAAATATATTTTCTCTTCCTTAGGATATTCTTAATAACACTTTCTTTTCTCTAACTTTATTGTAAGAATATAGTATAATACATATAACATACAAAATATGTGTTAATCAACTGTTTATGTCATTGGTAAGGCTTTTCTGGTCAACAGTAGGCTATCAGTAGTCAAAGCATTTGGGAAGTCAAAAGTTATACACGGATTTTTGACTGCATAGGGGTCAGCACCCCTAACTCCCACGTTGCTCAAGGATCAGCTGTATTATCTTTACCAGTGAAGAATGTAAGTGCATAATTTGTGGGGAGGGGGGAGAATCCAAAGAAAATGTGAACTTTGTTAATTTGTTGAGACTACTTTAATATAAAATATTATGTTGACTCTTTCATTCATGAATTAACATAATATTTGAACTCTTGTATTAATGTTAATAATTATACATGAAACTGCACAAGAATCTAAGGTATGATCATCAAAATTTATGGGACCATAAATTTTTAAAACATTCAATAATACAAAATGTGAAGAAAATATGTTGTAGTCCATATTAAAATGGCCAATTTAATTGATTAGTAGCTTCAAAAATGATGAGCTTACCTGCTGATGGAGTAGAAACTTCTATTAACTTGGATATATGAGCCAAAAAGTCTCAGTATAAATATGCAAATGTTCCAATTGTAGTAGAAGACTATCATTATTTACAGAGGCAAGAAAAATTCCAATTTCCCAAACATAACATATAAATATATATAGACTTTATAAAAGTGATAGTAAAAAATGATAGTCTCTTAAAATATTAAAATATTATTAAATAATGAACTTGAATATTATTGCAAAGTGATCTGACTTGGGGGTTTCTCTCAGAATCCATGTTGATTGTAATGGTTCCATTTTTTTCATAAGAGATTTGTGCACATGTAAACTTCTGTCCATATGTGTTCTAACACCAAAACTGTTTAGGTTGCCCATGTAAGAAAACTGACATATATTAAAATGTCATTATTAGCCCTCAAAATGGGAATAAACTATTTTAATTTCATTTTCATAAGAGGGAAAAATTAAAGCACTGAGAAGGTGAAAAAAAGGATATAGGAGAGGAGCTAATTATAAAAGAATGCAATACATAGTGCTCACATAATATCTTGAAGTCAGAAAACATAAAGGCTCTATGGTGACTGTCAAAGAATGTTTGAAGACATCAATGAATACTAAAAAACAAAACAATTCTATAAACTCTACATAGAACAGATACAGGCCAGAATGGTAATTAACAAAACTGAATAAACTGGGACTACAGAGGAGCTATCCCAACTCCCAGGGAATTTTACTAGCAAAAATATACACCTCCTTTTCCAATGTATACAATTAGGTAAAAGAATGTAGCATACTATCTCCAAAATTTCATTGAATACCATAATAAAATGTCTAAAAACTAAGTACATTAGAGTTCTATAATTCTTGCTTATCCTAATTTACCTGAAATCATTGCATAAATAATTTTTAGAATTTTGAAATCTATGTGTAAACTTCAGTAAACAATCGAAAGTAAATGACAAAATTTCATACCATGCTTTGTCATCTGTGGAACAATGATGCAGTTCAATTATATTTATTGAACAAATTAGCATCATTTGTCTTTCTCTGTGCTAAGAACTGTTTGGAATAGTGATGATTACTAATATTTCACTTAATGCTTACTAAATGCTAGACACTGTGTTTTATGTATATTATTATCCCATTTAATCTTCTCAGCAATCCTATCAGACAGGAATAATTATTACCCCCATTTTACATAGGTGGCAACTGAGGCTAGCAAGTTAACGATTTCATCTCGAGATCACACACTAAGTGGCTGGAAATTGAAGTGAACCTTCTTCAGAAACTCATTTTAAGATATCCTACTGCTTTCTCACTATGTACAATGGTGTGGGGAAAGGAACATTAGGAAATAGAGATGAAGAGAGAAGCAACATCTCCTGGGAGGTAGAACACACACAAAAAAATACAGACCACATAATGAAAACTAGAATGTTACAGCAAAGAAGATGTATTAAAAGGAGCTCTAACTCTGAAAGATCAAGGGGTAAATACAGGGGTCTCAAAAGACTTTATGGAGAAGGGAATATCTAGGACGGGCTTTGAAGAAATAGTATTTCAATAAGCAGAGATGGACAGAGAAATCTGATCAGAGTTCAACTCAAAAAAGATTGTTCTGAAGCCAGCAAAGTGGACAATAAAATAGTAAACACCTACATTTGCAACAGAGAAAGCTGCATTGAGAAAAAGCAGCTGAAAAACAGACATATAAAATGACATCATATGAAATGCAAATTATTAACAATAAAGCTTTAGATTTAAATAGCAGTTTGCAGTTTACAAAAATTTTCACATATTATCATGCATTCTCAATGGCAGTGATATTGTCTCCTAGTGGACAAGACTGGTGCACAGAGTGGGTGTAGGGAATCGTAGATACTACAATAGTTTAAGGTCCTCAAATGGAACTTAGTACATAAAGAGAAACATAGTTTATCTGTGTATATTTGTGTTATTAAACTTTGGTAGGGGAGGATGACTGGGAAAAGTTTTTCTTTAAAGACTTTTTAGGGGTGCAACGATTTTTTTAAAAGGTTCAGAAACACTGACAAATACTACCTCATTTGATCATCCCAATCATCTAATAAGTAAGCAGGTATCATTTCCTTTTGTAAAAAGCATGAAACAAATACAGGAAGATTTAAAGAGATGAATGAAGGAGAAAAACAAGCAGTGCACGGAACGAATTTTATACATACACACAGCCAATAACATAAAATAATGTGCAGCCTCACTCACAGTTAAAGAAATGTCAACTAAAACAATCAGATGTAATTTTTCACCTATCAGAATGCAAAATAAAAAAGGTAGATAATACCCAGTCTTGATAAGAATTTGAAGAATAGGCATTCTGATGCTAATGAACTTGATTTAAAAAGTGCATGTTTAGGAAGGCAATAACTATCAAAATTACTAATACATCTAACTTTTGAATCAACAGTTCTACCACTAAAAATGTATCCTACTTATATATCCTCCAGCCAAATCTATGCAGAAAGAAGTTGATTGTAATAGTGAAAAACCATAAGCAATCTAAATGTTCTGTAAGCCTTGGGTTTATAAATTATGGTAATCAGGCCAGGCACAGTGGCTCACAGCTGTAATCCTTGTCCTGTGTAACATATATGAACAGAAGTTTACATGTGCACAAATCCTTGGGAGGCCAAGCCTGGGAGATCACCTGAGGTAAGGAGTTCAAGACCAGATTGGTCAACATGGTGAAACCCCATCTCTACTAAAAATACAAAAAAAATTAGCCAGATGTAGTGACAGGAGCCTGTAATCTCAGCTACTCAGGAGGCTGAGGCAGGAGAATCGCTTGAGCCTGGGAGGCAGAGGTTGCAGTGAGCCGAGATTGCTCCATTGCACTCCAGCCTGAGTGACAAGAGAAACTCCATCTCAATAAACAAATACATACATACATAAAGGTAGTCCAGAAATAGAATAATAGGTAGGAATTTAAAATGCTCTGATTTAAAAAAAATGTACACAGCACACTGAAATCAACAATGCTACCTGTATGACCCCACTATTTTATAAAAATATACAAATGTAATTTTGCTATGCGTTAAAATTTCTGGATACACAAGAAACCAACAAAGCATGAGGAAGAAGAATTCTCCAACTGTATACATAAGTGTACACTTTTAAAAATAGGACATGAGGGTTTTTATTTATTTATTTATTTTTTTTTTTGAGACAGAGTTTCACTCTTATTGCCCAGGCTGGAGTGCAATGACGTGATCTCGGCTCACTGCAACGTCCGCCCCCAAGGTTTAAGCAATTCTCCTGCCTCAGCCTCCCAAGTAGCTGGGATTACAGGCACCCGCCACCATACCCAGCTAATTTTTTTTATTTTTAGCAGAGATGGGGTTTCCTCATGTTGGCCAGCCTGATCTTGAACTCCTGACCTCAGGTGATCTACCTGCCTCGGCCTCCCAAAGTGCTGGGATTACAGGCGTGAGCCACCGCACCTGCCCAGGATGTATCTTTTAAAAATACTTACTTATAAAAATGTTAAAATGACTTGCTCCAGTTCCTACAATTGTGAAGCAAAATTATGAATAAAATTCCATTCTTTTGGCTCAAAATCCATTGCTTCTTATTATATTACTTTATAAAGCTTACTACTGTTCAGAAAAAATCCATATTGATGATTAAATATGGTAATGTCTATGGTTCCATAATACTTACTTAAGCATAAATGCCCATGCAGGTTCTCAAAACGTCTTTCATGATCTACCCACACCTGTGTTCCCAATCCTCCCTTCCACGTCTTTAATTTAGTTTCTAAAAAGCATCTAGTGTTTTCCTACCTCTCTGTTTTCTTGGATAACAAGTCTTGGTCAAGAAATCCTCTCCCAACCAATTCCTCTTCCTAAAACACTTTACTTCTTTTTTAAACCAATCTATTCTCATGACCTGGCATATAATAATAAATATTGCTGAATGAGTGAAAATATATCCATCGGAACAGATTCTACTAATCACTTTGCAAAGTTAATCTCAAATGCTCCATTCTCTCTGAAATGCTTCCTAACTTCATTCAGTTTTAGAATGTTAAATTGAATAAATTCAGAAATTGAGTCATATTTCTGCTTGTAATGGGGAAAAGTAAACAAAACAGGAGGTTTCTTTCTTCCGAGAGAATAAAAGGGGAGGAATACCCTTGAGAAGAGAAAAACCCTAGAATATACCAGCAACCATTAATTCTTTCCATCACCATGCTTATTTCCATAAAAGAAAACTTCCAGAATCAATTTATTCATTTATTTATTGATTTTTTAAGAGACAGAATCTCTCTGTTGCATACACTGGAGTGCAGCAGCGCATTCATAGCTCACTGCAGTCTCCAACTCCTAGACTCAAGTAATCCTCCAGGCTTAGTCTCCCAAGTAGCTGGGACTACAGATGAGTGCCACCATGCTCGGTTAATTTTTTTTTATTTTTTGTAGAGACCAGGTCTTCCTATTTTGCCCAGGCTGATCTCAAACTCCTGGCCTCAAGCAATCCTCCCAACATGAGCCACAACACTTGGCCCAGAATCTACTACTGTTGACACTGGTGATTTAGTCAACATTATCTAGGCTCAAATTGAGGAACTGTCTTCACTATCTGACATTAGACAAATTAGCTAAACTGTGTCACAGTTTCCTCACACATAAAATGGTGGCTACTCAATTCACAGGTTTTGTGAAGATTATATTAATATCCCTGAAGTATTCAGAATATCTGACATATACGTAGTAAGCATTCAATAAATATTAGCTATAACTGTTATCGCCATCACCAGCACACTGTCACTACTCTAGTGAATATATTTACACAGTAAGGTTAGAATAAAATCAAAGACAGGATGGCACCTACAGTTGAAAATGATGGGACCTTTGAGTGATCCATAATATTTGTTCACAACCTTATACATGATAATTAGATATTCCACGCTGTTTTCTCAACATGTCTGTAGAGGAAGGAAAGAAGGTAGTAAGCAGAAATTGAGGAAATCCAGGGCTGCACAAATATAATACACATTCAACTTAGTACTTATTGAATCCTCCCATGTGCCAGAAGCTAGTGTAGAAGATAAGCATTTAGTGGTGAATAAGTAACTTGCTGTCCCCAGAAAATACACGTTCTAGGAAAAGACAATAAGACAAGGATAAAGAGTTCACACATCAAGTAGCAACAACACATGTTATGAAGAAAATGTAAAGAGGCCTAGGGGATAGAGAAAGATGGGATATGACTGAAAGCTTATTTGGGAGCTGGGAGCTTATCTGAGAAAGTGCAGTCTTAGGAAGCACCTCTGAAGTGGTGATATTTGAATAAAGTGAGGGAACAAGCCACATGATAACCTGAAGGAAGAGCACGCTGCAAACAGCAAATGCAGAAGACCATAAAGTGGGAAATAGCTTGGAGGTCTGGAGATACTAGGGGAAACAGAAGAGAGGCTGGGTTACTTCCATCCTTTCAGGCCATGAAAGGACTTTCATACACAGTGACACGGAAAGCCATTGAGAGCTTTTGAGCAAGGGTGTGACATGATATGATCTATTCTTTAGAAAGATCACAAATCTTTCAACTGATGAAAAGCATTGACTACTTGCCCGTCCATTCAGCCCCTTCTTCAGAAAAGAGCCCTTCCTCAGAAAGGTTAAGAATAAAGGCAATATTATCAGTCCTCAAAATTGTATTAGACTATGGTATATGAGAAAGCGAAAAATAAGATAAAAAGCAACCATCACAGAAACCTGAAACAAGATCAGTAAAAAAAGAAACCAAACAAGTTAGTAAAAGAAGGTAAACCAAGTAACATAAACGGGCATCTAGCCAGATGACAATCTTCAAGATGTTTCTCATATTTTTGGAGAAATAAAAACATCTGCACAAAATAAGCACATAAGCAAAATGAGACAATCATATAATAATACGCAATACTAAATTCAATTTGATTTTATGTTTGTATACCCAAACCTTATATTGTTTTCTTTTTCATATATTCGTTGTTACGTTCAGGCCCCTGCTATAGGTTTGAATGTTGTATCCCCTCCCAAATTCCTGTTGAAATTTAATCCCCAATGCAACAGTACTGGGTTTTTTAGGGGGGGTTGGGAGGGGTGGCTGACACAAGGTCTCACTCTGTCACCCAGGCCAGAGTGCAGTGGCATGATCATGGCTCACTGCAGCCTCCACATACAGAGCTCAAGCGATCCGCCCACCTCAGCCTCCCAAAGTGCTGAGACTACAGGCATGAGCCACTGTACCCAGCCCCCAATGCAGCAATATGAAGAGGTAGGGCCTTCAGGAGGTGATTTCACCATCAGGACTTCACCCTAACGCATAAGGTTAATGCTTATTAAAAGGGCTGGAGGGAACTAGCTAGGTCCTTTTTTGCCCTTCCATCCCTTTCACCATGTGAGGATACAACATTAATCCCTTAGGAGAATGCAGCAACAAGGTACCATCTTGGAAGCAGAGACCAGCCCTCACCAGACACTGAACTTGCTCTCATCTTGATCTTGCACTTCTTAGCCTCCAGAATTGTGAAAAATAAATCTCTGTTCTTTGTAAATTATCCAGTCTCTGGTATTTAGTCACAGCAGCACAAATGGAGTAAGACAACTCCTTATACAAAATTACATCATACTTTTTGTTCTACTCCTCTTTCACCCCCCCTATTCTCTACTTGGGCAGATCTATACGGAAAGGCAGATAAAAGGGACTCATTTATGCACTACCCTTTTAATATATACTCTAGTAAGCACCCAAAGACAGAATTAAGCACTACAATATTTTGTGGAAAAGCCAGGTCATTACTCAGTCCATTATGATGACAAAACAAGTAGAAACAAATATTTGAAAATACATTAAATTTCAAGCAAGAAAATGCTAGCTCAAAACATTACACACAAAAAAAATTGTTCACTTCATCAGTCTATATGTCTTTTAGTCTCAAACTCTAAGACATACTAGACATTTCCACTTATGTCTCTTCTGTCCTTCTCTGACTTCCCTAATTTAAGCTAGCATCATCTGATTAGTCTTGAAGCCTCCAGACAAGAACTCCCAGAATCCCTCTCTTGCTCCCCTTAATCTCCTCAATAGAGATCACTGCAGTTAGATTGATTTTTAAAACAGTAAATCTAATCATATCACTCTCCCTATTGAAACCCCTTCAATGACTACTCACAGGCTGAAATTTCTAAGAGAATCTAAAAGCCCCTGTGTGGCCCTCAGCCACTGACCTGGCTCAGTCACTACTGCCCCTGAGCTCTCTGGGCTCCAACCACACTATCTGTAAACTCTGCAACACAAGTTCATTCCAGCCTCAGAGCCTTTACAAAAGTTTCTTCCTCAGCTTGCAACATCTCTGTCCCAATTTGCCTGGAGACATAAATTTCACTTCCTTATGTGAGATCTTATTGGACACTGCCCACCACCACTAGATTAGTTCTCTTCCTTACTTGACTTCTGGGTGGCCCTATCTTTCCATCATCGTACTTATCACAATTATACATGTAAGAGAAAGGGTGGGGGGAAGGGCATATGATGGAAGCAGGGGTGTTTACATATATACATATATGTGTATTTTAAAGGTTTACTGCCACCCCTGAATTCATGAGGACAAGGAAAATGCCTGACACGGTGCTGGTACAAAGAAGGCATTATTATTATTATTATTATTATTATTATTATTATTATTATTATTATTGAGACAGAGTCTCGCTCTTTCGGCCAGGCTGGAGTGCAGTGGCACAATCTCGGCTCACTGCACCTCCATCTCCCGGGCTCAAGCAATCCTCCTGCCTCAGCCTCCCGAGTAGCTGGGATTACAGGCGTGTGCCATGGCATTATTAATATTTGTGGGAAAAAGGTGAGATAAAATTGGACGCAGCACATCAGGATGCCACAATGACATGTCATAAATCAAGATGTCTCAGATAATGGGTTAACTATGCATTTTTATTTTTAATGAATCTGGTTTTATTTTAAAAATAGGTAAAAACAGGCTGGGCACTGTGCCTCATACCTGTAATCCCAGCATTTTGGGAGGCTGAGGCAGTTGGATCACCTGAGGTCAGGAGTTCGAGACCAGTCTGGCCAACATAGTGAAATCCCATCTCTACTAAAAATACAAAAATTAGCCAGGCATGGTGGCACGTGCCTATAGTCCCAGCTACTTGGAAGGCTAAGGAAGGAGAATCACTTGCTTCCAGAAGCCAGAGGTTGCAGTGAGCCAAGATCATGCCACTGCATTCCAGTCTGGGCGACAGAGCGAGACTTCATCTCAAAAAAAAAAAAAAGGTAAAAAACTGATCCAACCTAAAATGTATAATTCAACAGCAACAAGTATACAAAGTATACAAAGATACACCTAGATTGAAAATATCGATGGGGAGTTGGGGGTTGGTTACAACTAAATTCATCAGCAAAAAGAGGGTAATCAGAGCTCATTTCTCTCTGTTTAGAGGGAGTGACCATAATTTAGATTAAAGTGACAAGAAAGGAAATACAATATTTTTAAAGGAGTAAATATAGAAAGACTTAACCCTTTCTCTCACAGACTCTTTATTCTCTCACTCCACAATGCATTCCTGCATATTACTGAATTAGACATAAAATGCCACACATTAGCCAAAGCTTTTACTTGAATAGTTGTATTTTCTTGAAAATTAAGTGGACAAAAATTTGATCATACCACTGCACTCCAGCCTGAGCAACACAATGTGATCCTGTCACACACACACACACACACACTTCTAATTAGTTACCTAAATTATTAAATATTCTCAGGTACAACTTTCTTATTTGGGAGTAAATTCCTTTTCTACAATCCAATAATCCCTAAATCTACTTCCCCATACAATTAAAAGATAAACTATTTAAGATAGAGTGCTACTTTATTTGACCGTTCAATGCCAATATATAAAGAAAATAAAAATACCCAAGCTGGTTACTCAATTAAAACATACCAATTTCATTAATCACATTTAAAAATCTTGAGGAACTGCCAACTACTGAAGTTCATGAGCTCCTACACTAGTATATGGCATATCGAATCCTAATATGGGGGAATGGAAGGAGAAGATGAACATGTGAATGAGCTGGGGAAAGAAAATCTTGGCACCAACTCAAACAAACTGCTTTATGAAGAAAAAAGACAAAGCAAACTCTAAGTCTCTGACTAAAAACACTGCCTTCCTAAAACCTATTTTAGTCAGAAACTGCTGGTCATAAGATTGGATTGGATAAATTTATTAACAAAGTCAGTATATAATAGATTTTGTGAATTGTCAAAAGATCTTTAGCATTTACCAGCCTGTTCAGTTACTAATGTGAATTACAAAAGACAACCTTTAGTTAGCTCTAACAATCCTTCTGGATTTGGGGTTCTTTTAATATTATGTTATTCTACTTTTGCTTCTGAAATGATTTACTAATCAGACAAATGTGTAGCCCTAGGAAGTCAGTGTCTGTTTCTCTTTCTCCTTCATTCTCCACATACATACACAGACACACCTATCATTCAGATAGATAGATAGATAGATAGATAGATAGACAGATAGACAGATTCATTTCATATTGAACCTTCAAAGAATAACCGCTGTGAAGTATGTGTTTCTCTCTCTAACCTATATAACCAAGTCCAGCACTGTATTTTCTGAAACCTGTCATGATGTTTTCTATAGCAATGACAAGGAGAAGCAGATGGAAGAGCTAGAGTATTATCTTTCCTCCCCAAAGAAACAGATCAAGAAAGCAATCACCCATTTTTATGGAAATGAGGGACCCTATTCCAGAATTAGTACACTTAAACAGAATAACATCAATTTCATTTAGGAATTTTCCATCTTTCAGGATGCAAAGGCATTGTTTCTAACATATTATGGGGAGAAATTTAATGACAGATCCAAAAATCTTAAACTATGCAAAATATGTCCATATTATCTTCATTAATGATAAACCAATCAGATACAGAAAAAGATACTTCTCAGGTTGGCAAGCAGGTCTGCTACTGAAATCTTATTAAATGTATACGTATATAAGTCAATGGATAAGGAAATTTTAAATTGGAAAAGAAAATCTGAATCAGATTCAAATTAACATCTTTTTACCTATTCTTTTTGGCAATACTTGCAAAATCTGTAGTAACGAACTATCACTTCATTATCTTCCCACAAGATACTGGTTTTCTCTAACACTTCACAATGCTTCTGAGATAGCATATCTAACATAACACCTCTACTTCTCTCCAGCATTTAACAAGATAAAGAAAAGGCAGAAAGACAGTAGACAATGTTGGTGTTACAAGTGTAAGAATCCAACTCTTATGAACATTCAAATTAACTATGTATCTCAAATCATTCTATTTCCCATGTAGGCATCAGATATGATCTAAGTTACTGTTTCCCTTTAAAGGAACTAATATACTACAGGGTCATTCATTCAGTGTTAACCAATGGCAATCATTAATTAATGGTAGGGGGAGTAGTCCCATTTAAATTAAAAGATAACTAAAAGCATAGAAGTGTAAAGACCCAGAGTGGTTGCTTTAATGACTTTTCTTTAATCAAGTAAAGCTGAGTAATCAAATGTGTTTTTTCAAGAAGATTATTTCTATTTTTTATCCAAATGGGAGCCCTCAAAGAGAAACTAAAATGGTAAGTTTTTAATTCACCTAACTACTCAGTATCAATTTTCCTTGATTGTGTAACAATACAGTTTAAACTTTCTTCAGTGAAATTATTAAAATGAAGATGTAGATGACTAGCTTACCTCCTTTGTAATAATGCTTAGAACATGTGTATAGTGACCTACATGCAAAAACAGGTACGATTTTCAAGGTTGTATCAGAAATTAAATATAAAGAGAAGAAAGTTCATATATTTCATTCCAACCAAATCCATTCACAAGGCTATCTCCCAACAGGTTTATTCAAGTGTTTCTACATGTTAGTGTAGTTGGTACAAACATTCAAAGGGCAGGAATCAGGCCCACATAATGTGCTTTTATGGCCCTGGCACGGCTTGATACTTATTAAATGCTAGTTGAAAGACATTTGACAATACAATTGCTGAAAAATTCAATGTTCCCTTGCATGCGAAATCTTGTGCCTTGTACCTTATGAATTTCAGCAGTGCCATGTGTGCTGCGATAGTTAAGGGCCTGTCAATGTTTCCATTATAAACTCTGGTTTTCAGAGGTTTCTATCTTGGCCTATAAAAATAGACTCCGGTCTGTAACTTGGCATAAAAAGTACTGGTATCAGCCCAAGAGAACATTTTTTGTTCCAAAGATTAAAATAAAAATCTGTTTAGTAGTTTTAAGTTAACAGAGTATTAAAAAAAAAAAAGTTGGGGGATGGGGAGGAGGGAGAATGTTTTTAAAAACACACGCATAAAAAATCCAATGCTCTATCTCTCATTATTACTTCATTTTAAACTTTAAAATGCTTAACACAAAAAACAAACCAATGATACAGCACAAATAAAACATTATGGCAATTACCAAAAAAATCATAAATTTTTAAACTACGTAAGTAGTATCTCAATAATCCCCACATTTAAAGATTGTACAAGTACCCACTGACAGTAAACTAAAACTATGTCAAAGATGTATTTTCAAATATGTAAAAATTACCTTTTAATGAACCATTAAATGAAGATTTACTGCAGATTAGGAGACAATCTTCAATCCTATTTTCAACGCATGCATCAAGAAGTTTCTCAAATAAAACGAATACAAGAAACACTGAAGTAGTCTTTACAAACTGTTGAAAGATACTAGTCAAAGTTTTGTGGGTTTTTTAAGCTTAATACAGAGCTGTTTCTTTCAAAAATATAATGGTTATATAAAGCTGCTGCATAGTCACAAAAGCACATCTTTTACAACAACTTTTATCTGTTAAAGAGGATGTATGTTAGTATAATCTACAAAGAAGGCGATTTGGAAATAGCCATCAAAATTAGAAGTACATTTAAAAAAATCTTTTTATTGTGGTAAAATACACATATTTACCAACTTATCCATTTAAGTGTACAATTTAATGTTACCAAATACGTTCATAATTTTGCTCCACCATTTTCATCATCCATCTCTGTAACTTCTCATCATGTAAAACCAAATCTCTTGTTAACAAAAAAACTAAAACTCTGTAAAAATTGTAAAGGGTTTATTCTGAGCCAAAATAAGGGACCATGACCTGGGGAACAGTCTCAAGAGGTCCTGAGAAAGTGTGCCTGCAGTGGCTGGGTTATGGTTTGGTTTTACGGATGTTAGAGAGATAGGAGTTATAGGCAAAGACATAAATCAATACTTGGAAGGTATACACTGATTTACCCAAAAAGACAGAGCATCTCGAAGGGAGGGAGGGGAGCTTTAAGTTACAGAACGGTTTTAGGGATTCTTTAGGTGGCAGCTGGTTGACAGAGTTGCTTTGTCTGACGACTTGATGTCATAGAAAGAAATGTTTGAGTTAAGATAAGGCAGATTATAGCCAAAGTTTTGTTATACAGATGAGGTCTCAGAGTTCACAGCCTTCAAAGAAAATATATGGTAAATATTTGTCTACGGACCTTAAAGGTATCAGACTGTTAGTTAATTTCTCCTAGATTTGGGAAAGGCCTAGAAATGGAAGGCCTGACTTTGCAGTGCCATTTCAATCCGATGGCCTTATGGCAGCCTTTTCAAAATATGTCAATGAAATAAATTTTTAGGTAAAATATTTTTATTTCCCTCAGGGCCCACTATCTGTCATTTGATGCTATACCAGAGTCAGCTTGGAAAGTAAGCCACGTTACACTGGGTTAATAAAAACCTAATGAGAGATGTTACCGTTTGTAGGATGTGGCTTAACCACGGCCTAGCATGGCCTCAGGTCTTGTTTATAATTTGTATCTTATTGCCATAAAGAGTCTGTTTCGACAATCTTATGATCTTTACTTTAACCTAAACTCCATAAAGGAGGAGGTAACAAGGCATGTCCAGCCTCCCTTCCAATCATGGTTGAAAATTCAGCTCTTCTGGTTCCTCTGAGGTCAGTTTTTCTTGGCCAAGAGGGGGTCTGTTCAGTCAGTTGGGGGGCTCAGGATTTTACTTTTGCTTTATGCTCTGTATGCATTAAATATACTTCCCATTCCTCCTCCCCCTACTCCTGGCAATCACTATTCTACTTTCTGTCTCTATGATCTTGACTACTCTAATTATCACATATAAGTGGAATAATATAGAATTTGTCTTTTTGTGACTGGCTTATTTCACTGAACATAATGTTATCAAGGTTCACATATGTTGTGGCGTATCTGGTTTCTTTCCTTTATAAGCCTGAATAATATACCATTATATGTATATACCACATTTTGTTTATCCATTCAGCTATCAATAAACACTTGGTTTGCTTCTGTAAACCCAAAAGTATCTGAGACAAGTCTCATTCAACTTAGAAGTCTATTTTGTCAAGGCTAAGGACATGCCTGTGACACAGCCTCAGGAGGTCCTGATGACATGTGTCCAAGGTGGTCAGGCTACAGCTCAGTTTTATACATTTTAGGAAGACATAACATATCAATCAATACATGTAAGATGTACAATGGTTCAGTCAGGAAAGGCAGAACAACTCAAAAACTCAAAGTGGAGGCTTCCAGCTCATAGGTATGTTAGAGTAGGTAGTTGGGCAGACATGGACAGGGCAGGAGAGCACCCCCCCAACACACACACACACCCTGTTGCCCCCAGGACTGTCAGGCAACCATGAGGTGATGGTCAGGTGGTTGTTAAATTGTCTCTCTAAAATGATAAGTGGTCACAGCCAGTGCCAGGAAAAGACAGTCTCCTAATAGATAGAAAACACTCGGAGCTGGTGTTATCCACTTCTCAGTAAGATCTCTAACAGGCCCACTAAGAGGCAAAATGGCCTCTTATACAACCTTCCACTGGGAACGCTTGACAGGTAAGGGAAAAACTCTTCAAGTGAACACGTGCACAACTTCAGCAAACCCCAGAACCATAACAATGCATAAAACCCCAGGTCAATGGATGAACAGGGCACTTGGATCTCGCAAGTCACCTGCTTGGCCCTTCCAAGTGTACTGCTTCCTTTCACTCCTGCTCTAAAACGTTTTAACAAATTCTCACTCCTGTTCTAAAACTGGCCTCAGTCTCTCCCTCTGCCTTAAGCCAACTACTGCCCCTCAGCAAAATTCTTAACTCCAAGGAGGCAAGAATCAAGTTGTTGCAGACCCATATAGATTCACCACTGGTAACAGGTGGATTCAAAGATTTTCCAATTGGCAGCTTGTCAAAAGAGTTTACCTAAAGACTAGAAATCCAGTCGGGCATGGTGGCTCATGCCTGTAATCCCAGTATCTTGGGAGGCTAAGGCAGGCGGATCACTTGAGGCCAGGAGTTCAAGACTAGCCTGCCCAACAATGCAAAATCCTGTCTTTACTGAAAATACAAAAAGCTGGAGTGAAGCCGGATCATGGTGGATTACACTTATAATCCCAGTACTCTGGAAGGCTGAGGCAGGTGGAACACTTGAGGTCATAAGTTAAGACCAGCCTGGCCAACATGGTGAAATCCCATCTCTACTAAAAATACAAAAAATTAGCCAGGCATGGTGGTGCATGCCTATAATCCCAGCTACTCAGGAGGCTGAGGCACAAGAATCGTGTGAACTTCAGAGGCAGAGGCTGCAATAAGCCAAGATCGCACCACTGCAATCCAGCCTGGGTGCTCAAAAAATAAAAAATACAAATAAATAAAAAATAAACACCTGAAATTCCATGTAAGGGAGTGTCTGGGTTAAGACAAGGGGTTGTAGAGAACATGGTTCTTATTATGCAGATGAAGCCTCCAGGTAGCAGGCTTCAGAAAGAATAGATTGTAAATGTTTCTTATGATACTTAAAATGATGAAAGACTCAGATAATTCTCTCCAGGATCAGAGAAACGACCAAGAAAGGGAAAGGCATTCTCTACAGAATGTAGATTTTGCCTATAAGAGAAGTTTTGCAGGGCCATTTTTAAATATGTCAAAGGAATATATTTTGGGGCAAAATACTTCAATTTCTTCCAGGGCCTGCTATCTGTCATGTGATGCTTTAGTCAGGCTGGAATTTGGTGTCTTATTGCTACAAAAAGTCGTAAGATCTCTGTTTTAATGTTAATGCTGGTCAGTTGTGCCTGAATTCCAAAGAGAGAGTATAACGGGGAATGCCTGATCGCTCCCTCTCCATCATGTCCTGAACCCTGGAATGCCCTTGGCTGACAGGGTGAGTTCATTCAGACAATTAAGAAGCTTAAAGTTTCATTCTTAGTTTACACTTCCATATTTCAGCTATTGTGAATAATGCTGGTATGAACATGGGTGTACAAATTATCTCTTTAAGACCCTGTTTTCAACCATTTTGGGGATACACCCAGAAGTGGCACCACTGCATCATATGGAAATTCTATTTTCAATATTTATAAGGAGCCACCATACTGCTTCCCACTGTGACTGTACCATTTTACCTTCCCACCAACAGTGCACAAGGGTTCCAATTTTTTCCAAGTCCTCACGAAAACATATTATTGTTTGATGTTGATAGTAGCCATCCTAGTGGGTTGTAAGGTGGTATTTCATTATAGTTTTGATTTGGATTTTCCTAAATATCAGTGATGCTGAGCATCTTGTGGTGTACCAACTGCCATTTGTGTATCTTCTTTGGAGAAATGTTTTTCCAAGTCACCCATTTTCAAACCAAGCTGTTTGTTTTGTTGTTGAGTTGTAGGAATTCTCCATATATGCTTTATATAACCCTTTTCAGATATATAATTTGCAAATACTTTCTCCATTCTGTGGCTGTCTTTTCACCCTATTGACAGTGTCTTTTGATTAACAAAGTTTAAAATTTTTCATGTAGTCCTCTATGTTGTTGTTGTTTGTGCCTTTGATGTCATACCCAATAAATAATTGCTGAATAAATCACTGTCATAAAGTTTTTTCCTTATTTTCTTCTAAGACTTTTCCAGTTTTGGGTCTTACATTTATGTCTTTGATCCATTTTGAGTTAATTTTTGTATAATGTGTTAGTTAAGGGTTCAACTTCATTTTTTACATGTGGATATCCCGTTTTCCCAGCAGCATTTGTTGAAAAGACTAGCTTTTCTCCATTGAATAGTCCTGGTACTCTTGTTAAAAATCATTTGACTGGCTGGGCACAGTGGCTCACACCTGTAATCCCAGCACTGTGGAAGGCCAAGGCGGGCAGATCACGAGGTCAAGAGATCGAGACCATCCTGGCCAACATGGTGAAACCCCGTCTCTATTAAAAATACAAAAATTAGCCGGGCATGGTGATGGGCGCCTGTAATCCCAGCTACTGGGGAGGCTGAGGCAGGAGAATCGCTTGAAACCCAGGAGGCGGAGGCTGCAGTGAGCCGAGATCATGCCACTGCATACTAGCCTGGCGACAGAGCGAGGTTCCATCTCAAAAAAAAAAAAAAAAAAGAAAGAAAAGAAAGGAAAAAAGAAAAAAATCATTTGACCATATACATGAGGTTTTATTTCTGGGCTCTCTCTTCTGTTTCATTGGTCTATATGTCTTCCTTATGCTAGTACAACACTGTTTTGATTACTGTAGCTTTGTAGTAAGTTTTAAAACCAGAAAATGTGTCTTCAAGTTTTGTTCTTCTGTTTCAAAACTGTATTGTATTGACTATTTGAGGTCCCTTCAGTTTCCATACGAATTTAAGGATACGCTTTTCTATTTCTTCAAAAAAAAAAAAAAGAAGTCATTGGGATTTTGACAGGGATGCACTGAATCTGTAGATTGCTTTGGGTAGTACTGACATCTTAACAACAGTAAGTCTTCTAATCCATGAACATGCAATGTGTTTCCACTTATTTATGTCTTTATTTCAATAATGTTTTATGGTTTTCATTTTATAAGCCTTTCACTTCCCTGGTTAATTCTTAAGTATTTTTTTATGCTATTGTAAATGAAATTCTTTTTGTAAGGTCCTTTTCAGACTATTTATTATTAGGGTATGAAAATGCAATTGCTTTTTGTGTATTGGCATTGTATTCTGCTACTTTGCTGAATTCATTCACCAGGTTTAACACATTTTGGGGAAATCTTTAGGGTTTTTTAGATGTAAGATTACATATCATCTGTGAACAGAGATAATTTTACACTTTCTTTTTAATTTGGATGCCTTTTCTTTCTTTTTCTTGTCTAACTGCTATGGTTAGAACATCCGTTACTATACTGAACAGAAGCAGCAAAAACTGATATCCTTCCATTGTTCCTAGTCTTAAAGAAAAAGTTTTCAGCCTTTCACCATTGAGTATGTTGTTCACTCCAAGTCTTTCACATATAGTAGTCCTCTCACATTCCAGGACCACAGTGAATGACTGAAATCATGGATAAAACCAAACCCTACACAAACTATGGTTTTTCCTATATGTACACACCTATTATAAAGTTTAATTTATAAATTAGGCAAGGTCAGAGATTACAAACAAAAATTAACAATAAAATACATCAATTATGACCAAGGGTGGTAGCTCACGCCTGTAATCCTAGCACTTTGGGAGGCCAAAGTGGCCAGACTGCTTGAGCCCAGGAGTTCAAGAGAAGCCTGGGCAACAAGGTGAAACCCCATCTCTATAAGAATTTTTTTAAAATTAGCCTGGCATAGTGGCACACACTTGTAGTCTCAGCTACTTGGAAAGCTCAGGCAGGGAGGATCACTTGAGCCTGGGAGGCAGAGGTTGCAGTGAGCTGAGATTGCACCACTGCACTCCAGCCTGGGCAACAGAGCAAGACTTTGTCTCAAACAACATAAAATAAAATACAAAAATTATAAAAACATACTAGAATAAGATATGTGAATGTGGTATCTTTCTCATTCTCTCTCTCAAAAAAAATTGTTTTATTGTTTTATAGAGCCAGGGTCTGGTTATGTTGCCCAGGCTGGTCTGAAACTTGTAGCCTCAAGTGATGCTCCCACCTTGGCCCCCAAAAGCACTGGGATTAAAAGTACCACACCCAGCCAAAATATCTTATCATATATAGTATTTCCATACTGCAGTTAAACAAGGGTAACTTAAATTGTAGAAAGCAAAACCACAAATAAGAAACTACTATATAAATTTTATTAGGTTGAAGTAGTTTCCATCTAAGTTTATTGAGTTTTTATTGAGAAATATTGTTAAATTTTGTCAAGTGCTTTTTCTGCATCTATTGAGATGATCACGTGATTTTTTTCCTTCATTCTGTTATTGTGGTACGTTACTTTTATCAATTTCCATAAGATGAATCATCCTTGCATTCCAGGAGCAAATCCCACTTGGTGATGGTGTATAATCCTATTAACATACAGCTGCATTTGGTTTGTTACTATTTTGTTGAGGATTTTTATATCAATGTTCATACACGTATACATTTAGAACTTAAACTGATATTATTAGGTTTTTCTTGAACATACTTGCACATATGTGAATTTATATATGTGTACTAGAATATTACACATAGAATTTTTTAACACAGCAAAACACTGAAACTAACCTAATTTATATCAACTGGGGACTTGTGAAATAAATTATCGTAGATACATATGGCACAGTTACTATATACCTAAAGGGAAGGGAAGGGAAAGGAATGGAGGGGAGGGGAGGGGAGGGGAGGGGAGGGGAGAAGAAGAGAAAGGATAGAGAGAGAGAGGTATTGATACAGAAAGAGTTAGCTGTATTTGCCTCTACATGCATAAAACATTTCTAGAAAGACACAAACAACAGAGATTAATGATGTCCCATAAATTCAATGTAAACATTATAATTTGGGGTGGCATTCCTAATCAAAGTCTTAGTATCAAATATTATAACCAAAACAGTATTAGAAAGGAAAAGGCTGAGAGTCGTGGCTCACACCTGTAATCCCAGCACCGTGGGAGGCCAAGGTGGGAGGACTGCTTGAGGCCAGGAGTTCGAGACCAGCCTGGGTAACGTGGTGAGACCCTGTCTCTAAAAAAATAAAAATTAGCCAGGTGTGGTGGTGTGCACCTGCAGTTCCAGCTACTTGGGAGGCAAAGGTGGGAGGACTGATTGAGCCCAGGAGGTTGAGGCTGCAGTGAGTCACGCTTGCGCCACTGCTTTCCAGCCTGGATGACAAAGCAAGACCCCATCTCAAAAAAACAAAACAAAACAAAAAAGGAAGAAAAAATATGTAACTCTGTATTTCTATAATTATTTAAAGCAATAAAATTAGGTATTACGCCTATATTCAGTCCCCGTGGTTATCAAATGTTGGTATACAACAGAATCACCTAGAGTTCTTATAATAACAGATTCCTGAAGTCTACCCTCAGAATTTCTGATTCAACAGAGCTTAAATGGGGCTTGAAAAGTTGTTTTTGTTTTTTTGAGACAGAGTCTCGCTCTGTCTCCAGGCTGGAGTGCAGTGGCGCGATCTCGGCTCACTGCAACCCCCACCTCCCAAGTTCAAGTGATTCTCCTGCCTCAGCCTCCCGAGTAGCTAGGACTATAGGCGCACACCACCACGCCCAGCTAATTTCTGTATTTTTTTAGTAAAGACAGGGTTTCACCATGTTGGCCAAGATGGTCTCAATCTCTTGACCTCGTCATCCGCCTGCCTCAGCCTCCCAAAGTGTTGGGATTACAGACGTGAGCCACCGCACCTGGCCCAGAAAATCTGCTTTTCTTAAAATTCCCCAGGTAATGCTGAAGCGCTGAACCAGGGGCCACACTTTGAGAACGACTGTTCTAGACAAATGACTATCTATTCAAAATTGTACATGAAAACCCACCTTATCACTGTATTATAAGTATAATTTGATTATCAATAATATTTAGATAAGAATGCATGTTTACTGAAAACTTAAGAACTCGGCCAGGCGCACTGGCTCACGCTTGTAATCCCGGCACTTTGGGAGGCCAAAGCGGGCAGATCACGAGGTCAGGGGTTTGAGACCAGCCTGACCAACATGGTGAAACCTCATCTCTACTAAATACACAAAAATTGGCCAGGTGTGGTGGCACATGCCTGTTATCCCAGCTACTCAGGAGACTGAGAGAGGAGAATCTCTTGAACCCGCAAGGCGGAGGTTGCAGTGAGCCGAGATCGCGCCACTGCACTACAACCTGGGTGACAGAGTAAGACTAAGTCTGAAAAAAAAAAAAACACCTTAAGAACTCTGCATGGTGCATATGGAAGATAATTTAGATTATTCCAAACATGATGAAATAAAGGAGGAGGAAAGATGAGGAAAGATAAGGAATATAATATTATTTTCTTTTCGATTGTAGCCTCCTATCTCCTATTTCTGCCACTAGATGGAAACCAGTACAACAAATAGCTGCCAAACTGCTAATATGTTTAGATACAGTAAACTAATCTGAGGTGAAAACTACATCACGTGGCATTAATTACAAAGGGACAAATAGCTGTGGGTCCCTATACTGACATTAACTGCAGAATGAGCATATTTATTTTACAATTAATTGTATATGTCATTAGTTCTTGGCCTATAAATAACATCAACTTCAACCAGAGCTGTTACGGATCAATTTTTTAAAATAATAAATAAATAAAAGCTGTAATTTTTTTTTTTAAAAAAAAGCACTATTACGACACCGAAAAAATCATACATTGAAACCCTAACCCCCAGTAACCTCAGAGTGTGACTTTATTTGGAGATAGGGCCTTTACAGCAAAAACCAAGTTAAACTGTCATTAAGGTGGAACATAATCCAATACAACTTATTCCCCTATAAAATGGGGAGATTTGGACTTGTACCGAGGGATGACAATGTGAAGACACAGGGAGAAGAAAGCCACTTACAAGCCAAACAAAGAGGCCTGGAATAGATTCTCCTTCACAGACTTCAAAAGCAATCAACCTTTGCTGACACCTGATCTCAGACTTACAGCTTCCAAAACTGTGAGAGGATAAACTCTGTTGTTTAAGCCACTAAGTTTGTGGTACTGTGTTATGACAGTCCTAGCAAACCAATACGGAACCTTTCTTATTTACTTTTCTTTTTCCATTTCAAAGGTGGAATGATGACTATAAGCAACATACTGCATCAAGCCCTGAGACAACAAAAATGAGTAACATTTGCCTTCAAGGTGCTTACAGTCCAATGACTTATTATATAAGAAAACATGAATATTCATTAGCCACTAATAAGATTTTGGTGTTTTTTTTCAATGCTCATTGACATATCATTCAACGGGTCACCAACAAAAATAAGAGACACAAACACTGAATTCTATTTTATTTCTATTGCCATTATTCCAATTACATCACTCATTATTTGCTTCCTAGTCCTTAGCACAAACCTTCTAACTGGTTTCTTTCTCTCTCCAAACCATCATGCACATTGCTGACAGCACCCTTCTTGTCACCCTTCCTTTTATGTAATTTACCTGATCAAAATATTTCAATAAATACCTTAAAGGAACTAGCTTTTTCCCAACTCAAGGTATAGATGTATATAACCTCAAACAAATTACTTAAAACCACTGATGCAGTTTGTACATAGCAAACTGAAATGTCTTTAAAAAAATTAGCAATTACATATAATCAACAAAGAGTAACAATATCATAAATTATTAAATATACATGAGCATAACCATACGCTCTTATATAATTCCTTACAAAGTCCAGCACAGAAAGAATTACCTCAAATTTTAAAGCAATGAGGGTACAAATTGATAGTTATTTTTGATCTGTAGCTGTCTCATAAAAAACCCATAGCTATCATGGAAACCCTATCATAGAAATCCTATCTAAGATTCCAAAATTATATGTAAACTACTTACAGGGTGCTTATATTTTGCACAACTTAATTTTATATTGTGCACTGGACTTACAAACATGGCCTCAATTACAAATGAAAAATTTTAATTTTGAATTTCTTACCATTTTATTATCAAGTCTCTCGATTACTGAATTAACACTGTCACATATATAGTTATCCGTTTGTTTTATCTTTATAAAAAGTAATAGCAGCCAGGCACGGTGGCTCACATCTGTAATGCTAGCACTTTGGGAGGCTGAGGCGGGTGGATTGCCTGAGCTCAGGAGTTTGAAACCAACCTGGGCAACATGGTGAGACCCTGTCTCTACTAAAATACAAAAAAAAATTAGCCTGGCATGGCAGCATGAACCTGTACTCCCAGCTACTCGGGAGACTGAGACTCCTGAGTCTCCCGAGGGGAATCTCTTGAACCTGGGAGGCAGAGGTGGCAGTGAGCCAAGATGGCGCCACTGCATTACAGCCTGGCTGACAGAGTGAGACTTCATCTCAAAAAAAAACAAAAACAAAAAAAACAAAACAAAAGAAATCCAACCAGTCTGCTGATATTCCTCTATTACATTCCAAGTAAATAAATTTCACATCTTCAAATATTATTAATGTGCAAAATAATATTTCTTGGCTACTTTATACATAACATTCTAGTGTCACAATTTTGGTTAGGTCCCAGAGAGAACATCTCTTATTAGTCCTACAATTAAATGATTCAGCAACGAGCCACACTATCTTTGCCTTTTAACAGTTCCAATCAGTAGCAGATCTAGGTGTAATCAACAGCAGCAGGGGGCTTTAGGAAGCAAAACAAAACAAAAACAGTAGGAATCTTTCCTAGAATACAGTAATTGATACAAGGGAACATTGTAGGCTATTTTAATACAAGTTAACCTAAGATATTAGAATCTGACTTTATAATGAGAAGTGAAATATGCAGGACAACTTTTAAATATCTAAAAACAACAAATATCAAATATTTAATAAGGTTACAATGAAAAGGGACTGTTTTAAAATGAATCTTCTCAGTCTCAGAAGGGTGATTATTTCTGTCTTGGTTATTTAGCACCCATTTAGAAGACAAATTAAAGCCCTCCTTACCTCCTACTGTTACCATACCTAACCAATTTCATCATCATATACTTATAAAAATTAAAGCATCTCAGAGAATAACTAGCAATGCTTTTACTTCTCTTAAGAAACATTTAAAATTTTACCAGCAACATCAGGACAGTCTTAAAATGTAATTTAGCAGAATGTTCCCATTTCTTTCTTTCTCCTATTTTTGATTTCCTAGCCTAGAGTGTACAGATGATAGTTAAGTGCTATATGTGGTGCCACTTAATAGCATGCAGGTAGCACAGTGATTTATTTAGATGAAAAATCAAAAGCCAATGGTAGTATGATGTGATGACTACAAATTCTAACTACACAAAAATTCACAAATGGAAATGTTACCATAGTAACATCCTGATCACACTGCACATGAGGATAGTTGATTTCATGATATAATTCTGTTTATTGCAGTATGTGCAATGAGACATCTATGAAACCTCAATTCTAATTCCTCACTCATCTCAGAATAAGATGTAAGGAATCTGGCTGACAAGTTTACAATCTTGTCTGATTTTTCTTTTACTTCTTTTAAATTTTATAAAACAATGATTAAAATGTAAGTTGGCTAAGATCTAAAACATATAGTACTCTGTATAAGCCATATTCTAATCAAGGTTGTTAAAATTTCATATAGCAGGCCGGGCATAGTGGCTCATGCCTGTAATCCCAACATTTTGGGAGGCCGAGGTGGGTGGATCACGAGGTCAGGAGATCGAGACCATCCAAGGCTAACATGGTGAAACCCTGTCTCTACCAAAAATGCAAAAAACTAGCCGGGCATGGTGGCACGTGCCTGTAGTCCCAGCTACTCTGGAGGCTGAAGCAGGAGAATAGCTTGAATCCAGGAGGCGGAGGTTGCAGTGAGCCGAGATCACGCTACTGCACTCCAGCATGGACAACAAAGCGAGACTCGGTCTCAAAAAAAAAAAAAAAAAAAAAAAAAAAAAACTTCATATAGCAGTAGAAAACAAGCATACCTGATAGCAATCACTTCTCTCTGAAAATACTTCCAAAGTTATTCAGCTACTATCCCACAGTGTTTTTATCTCAAGAAAGTTTTGTATTATAAAAGGAAAAATACAGAGCGGGGGAAAAAAACCCCTTGTGCATATTCTACCCAAAAGGAACAGTAAGACAAATGTTAATAAAAATACTATCATTATCTGCCAATCAACACTTGTCTTCAAAAGATGCTTTTCATAATGTTTCTAGAGTCTTTGTAGCTACTGTTGAGGGGAGAAAATGCACTAAACACAAACATGGTAGGGAAAAGAGTAGAGAATGTTGCTATTAATTTATTCCTCCGTGTAACAAAGAGTTGCTTTATGATTAAAGCTCTAAACAAGAAAAATATTGTTGTAACAATAAATAATAATAAAGCCATTCATTCATCTGGGCTAATATAATAAAGAATTATATGTGTTACTTAAGCTACAAAACATACAATTAAAATACTTTTTGAAGCTCATTGAAGTATAAATTCTAAGGTACCTCTAAGGAGGTAGCACTCTCCAAATACCTTTAAATTACCTATTGAAAATTATTTTAGACAGTAATAATTTTTAAACCTTGGTTATTAATTTTAAACTACTTCCAACAATCTTTATTAAATTATCAAGTGGTGGCCAGGCAGGGTGGCTCATGCCTGTAATCCCAGCACTTTGGGAGGCGGAGGCAGGTGGATCACCTGAGGTCAGGAGTTAGAGACCAGCCTGACCAACATGGTGAAGACCTGTCTCTACTAAATACAAAAAGAAATATAGCCAAGCGTGGTGGTGCATGCCTGTAATCCCAGTTACTTGGGAGGCTGAGGCAACAGAATCACTTGAACCTGGGAGGCGGAGGTCACAGTGAGCCAAGATGGCACCATTGCACTACAGCCTGGGCAACAGAGCGACACTCCATCTCAAAAAAATAAAATAAAATAAATTATCAATTGGCAATTTCTTTTCTATATCTTATTTGCACTATGGTGCGGAGGAGAACTGGTATTTCTTCTGTTCAGTGATGTACACTACTACTAGTCATAAAACATTTAAAAGTAAATAGTAAAGAATAGTAAAACTAGTCCTTGTTCATTTTAATGAGTTTTATCTATAATAAATATATGAATAAAAATGAGACATTAACAATTAAGAAAACAAGCCTTTAATATGATTTTTATTAAAAGTTGCAAAAGTCATACTATAACTATTCAACAAATACGTAACAAGTTGTATCTTCAGTCACCCATTCAATATAGTGTTGTAATAATGAATGGGCCAGGCGCTGTAGCTCACGCCTGTAATCCCAGCACTTTGGGAGGCCAAGGCCGTTGGATCACTTGAGGTCAGGAGTTCGAGACCAGCCTAGCCAATATGGTGAAACCTCTAGTAAAAATACAAAAATTAGCTGGGTGTGTAGTGCACGCCTGTAGTCCCAG